>NC_066583.1:541124318-542330152 GCF_024323335.1 Lathyrus oleraceus | reverse complement strand
CTACTTGGAAAATATCTGAAATAAACACAATAAACCAGCATAAAACTATAAAATGGAAATAAAACAGACTAAAATGACATGTGTACCGAGTCAGAAACGTGATACGTTTAATTGTTATCAAACTCTTTCATACTTGAACATTTGCTTGTCCTCAAGCAAGCTGCTACACACATGGAAATCTTTGAAAATACAACATTATAATGTAAATACTTAAAAACAATAACATTCAAATACTCATACAAGGCTACAAAATATATTTCGGCTCAAATTGCCTTGATTGGTACTCATTACACAGTAAGGATATCGTAAGAACACAATTCTGTAATCATGCAGTTACAATCCTCCCACCTATACAAACCAAACTGAATCATGTTATTATGCTTAAGCCTAACTTACTCAACCTCTTTTTCGTCCTTTTTCACTCTAGTGCAATCACATTAAGCATGTTATCCTTTAACACTCATGGTAGGAAAATCTGTTAGTGACTATGATCTTATTATTATCCTTTCACACTCAATTTATTAACAAATAGAAGGACTAGGTATCGTTGGGCTAAATAACCAGGTGATGGTCACCTAACTTAGAAGGAACATTCCCTTTTTATTCATTTTTTTTATTTTAAGCTCATGATCAGTCACTTATTTGCATCAACTTCCCTACGTAGTGTGTGCTTAGGATGACATTGGCTGCTTAGATAAATTACTTAAGGACTATTAGAGAATGATAATTCAAGGCTATGGATATAATAGATACTCAAATCGATCTCCATATTTGGGAGACTTGAGGTGTTATAACGATACCAATTTTGTGTAGTTTTCCCAAGTCTCCTCAATCTAACCTGAATTTCATATGTAGCTTATATACTTTCAAATCATACAATAAATTTCTAAGTCTTAAAAACATTTTTTTGGTATGGCTTAAGAAACTGAGAGAATCAATAAACAACAAGAAACCATGCATAAAGACTCGACAACACATGCATTGACTCAATTAATCATAACAATTAAACTAAAAATTGGTGAAATCCTAATTAGCATGAAATAAACTAGAAAAATGGTAAATCTAACTAAAAGGAAATAAAAAGAAAGCAATAAAGTTTCTCCCCCACACTTGAACCAAAATAGTGTCCTCAATGTTTTGATAAAAGTGGGAAAAGGAAGAATGAACCTGGATGAGTCAGTATCTGCCTTGGCCTCAACCTCTGGGTTGTCCATAGTGAGGAGGTGGTGGTGGCATACCCATACCATGCATATAATGCATCATATACTCCATTATGTTATCATGGGTAATCTGAAGCTGAAAATCTCCAGTGTCTCTCTCCTCTAGCCCTATCTGTTACCCTTGTGTCGTGGTGGGAAAAAATCACAGAGTCGCCACCATCCTTTATTCGTTCATAAGGAACATGAGAAATAATGATAAAACCCTGAGGGAAAGGATAAGACAATCATCACAATTGCATATGAGTTCGGGAGTCGATTAAGTGAGGGGAAGGTGCTAGCACCCCTCGCCTCTATTATACTCAATGGGAACCTCTTATAGTTCTAGGGCTACTATGTTTATCTAATAAATGTTTGTATAATTACTTATTACTTGCTTAATGCTTCAATTTGTTCATTTACGAAGGAAAATTATAAAGTTAGATTTAATCACAAAGGGGAAATAAGATTTTTTTATTATTGTACTCTTTAGAGTGTCACAACTCTGTGTCTTCGTATCCTCAAATACAATGAAGAATCAGAGTATTATAGTTCATCTAAAAAATATTGCGTGTTGGTTAATTTCATTTATGAAAAGATCTCAACGCACAACGTCGGAGAAAATTTTATTTTAAAAAAATGGTCTCAACGCACAAGGGCGAAGAAAAAGTATTTGATGTGTTTGGATTGATTTTAAGTTTTGAATTGAACTATTGATCGATAAGGTATGACACCAGTAAATCAATTTGGTTTGCAAGATTATGTCAATTATTTGATTTAGAAAATTAACTATATACATAATTATTATTCTGTTATGTTTAGTTAAAGCCTATTTTGTATTATTCTTTTTTTTATGTTATATTAATGATAAGAAAAGGTAAACTAATTTACACTTAACCTAATAAAATTCAAAGCCAATTAAACAAACAAATGGAATCTAAATGGCCATGTTTTTTTTGTTGCATTTTTTTGAGTATTTTATTATAAATTTATTTTGAAATGGATTTAGAAAAAACAAATTAGACCTAATTAAACAAATTAATCTTACAATGTATGTTATTATTTATGTTTCTTCTTTTGAATTTTTAAAACTAAACATTTTCGGTGTACCTTCCTAGCTCAAATAAATTTCAGCACTTCATTTGGTTTTAAAATATTTTTCAAAGGAAATACTAATTAAAAAATACTACTCACTTTCGCGCAGCCAGTGTTATGGTTCAAAACAGTAGTTGCCTGCTGTCTTTTTGCAAGTTACAACTTCGAACCAATTTTTGAAAACCGATAAGTCCTACTTAATTACTTAAGCGTTGTCGCTGTTTTTAAAAATTAAAAATTAATTTTTTTGATCGGATACATATCTCACACTATCATGCTATTAATCGGTATCTGAGTGCTTTAGATGTCGCACAAAGCTTTTTAACTTTAAGAAGAAAATTCAGAATCGTAAAAATAACTTAATACTAAAAATCAGTGCCGATATAATTTACCGAGTCTCGTCGGAACGACGGTCCTCACATCCAAGACTCTAAGAGCTTAGCTAGACATATTTAAGGGAAACATGTTGTTGTTATTGATTAAACAAAACATGAAATAATAAAATATAAACTAAAAATTAAAATAATCAAAGAATTAGTAAGAATATATATATATATATATATATATATATATATATATATATATATATATATATATATATATATATATATATACACCTGCAAGTAACACATACACATGCAAATAAAAATAGTACGAACAATAACAATTGGAACTGATATGAGTGCTTTAAAAAAGATAAATGCAGTGAATAATAGAAATAACAGTACAAACTAGAACTAGAAATTAAATCACAACAACAATAAACAATAACTCAAACTGGAAAATGAGAACAACAACAATAAATAATGAATACGACAAAAGCATAAACAATAAGGACTAAAATAAACAAAGCAGAAAATTAAAGCAATAAAAGTGAAACCTGCAAATTAAAAGCTGAATAAAAACTGATTCTGAATTAATTTGAAAAGTGATTCTAGGAAGATTGTTGTAAATGTTGATCCAAGTGCAGAAAGAAAATTCCTAATTCTAAGTTGCAGCAGCCCCTCAATGTGAGAAATTGCAGCTTTTACAATAATGAATTTTTTGCTTAAAAAGTAAGTGATCTAAACTCTAATAACTTTGCTAAATCTTGGATGGTGAAAACCTAAATTTTATGGCTATATATAGTTTGAAAATAGATGAAAGGAGTCTAAACTCATGTACGAGTAGTGGGAGAATATTTTACTGAAGTGGTAGAAGATTGGGCCTAGTTGTTGCTATTTTTGTGGCCTCAAAGTCCATGGCAGACACCATGGCCTCATGCCGAATGCCATGAGTGCAAACTGGTAGAACGTGACCTTCAAGGTCCATGGCAAACATCGTGGCCTTCATGGTGAATGCCACGAGTGATGGACGACTCATTTCTTTGACTTTACTTCGTGCTTAGGTGGCGTTTGATTGCCACGCAAAGGCAAACACCATACTGAACACCATGCGTGCAAAATTTGTCCTATTTTCTCGTTTCTTTGCTATTTTCGTCCCGATTTCTCGCACGGAAGCTCCTACTTGGAAAATACCTGAAATAAACATAATACATCAGCATAAAACTATAAATTGGAAATAAAACAGATTAAAATGACATGTGTATCAAGTTAGAAACGTGATATATTCTTTGGTTATCAAACTCCCTCATACTTAACCTTTGTTTGTCCTCAAGCAAGCTACCACACACATGGAAATCTTTCAAAAATGCAACATTATAATATAAATACTTAAAAAATAGCATTCAAATACTCATACTTTGCTACAAAATCTATTTCAGTTAAAATTGTCTTGATTGGTACTATAATTACACACTAAGGATATCATAAGAACACAATTTTGAAATCGTGCGGTTACAAGCCTCCCTCCTATGTAAACTAATCTGAATCATACTATTATACCCAAGCCTAACTTACTCATCCATTTTTACGTCCTTTTTCATTCTAGTGCAATCAGATTAAGCATGTTATGATTTCACACTCATGGTAGGAAAATCTATAAGTGATTATGATCTTATTATTATTTGTTTTCTTTTTCTTTTCCACACACTTTGGCTTAATTTATTAACAAATAGAAGTATTAGATATCGTTGGGCTAAATGATTGGGTGGGGGTCACCTAACTTATAAGGAACATTCCATTTTTATTCATTTTTTTATTTTAAGCTCGTGATCATTCAATTATTTGTATTAACTTCCCTATGTATTGTGTGCTTAGGATGGCGTTGGCTGCTTAGTTAAACTACTTAAGGACTATTAGATAATGATAATCCAAGGCTATGGACATAATAAGTACTTAAATCGATCTCCATATTTTGGAGACTTGAGGTGTTATAACGATACCAATTTTGTGTAATTTTCCCAAGTCTCTTCAATCTAACCTGAATTTCATCAGTAGCTTATATACTTTCAAATCATAGAATAAATTTCCAAGTCTTATAAAATAATTTTTTTTGGTACGGCTCAAGAAACTGGGAGAAGCAATAAACAGCAAGAAGTCACACATAAAGACTAGACACCACATGCATTGACTCAACTAATCATAACAATTAAACTAAAAATTGATGAAATCCTAATTAACATGAAATAAACTAGAAAAATGGTAAATCTAACTAAAAGGCAATAAAATGAAAGTAATAAAGTCCCCCCCCCCCCCCCCCCCCCCCACACACACACACACACATGAACCAAAAATTATCCTCAATGTTTTGATAAAAGTGGGCAAAGGAAGAAAGAACATGGATGAGTCAGTATATGCCTCAGCCTCAGACTCTGGGTTAATGCTTCGATTTATTCATTTACAAAGGAAAATTGTTAAGTTAGGTTTAATCACAAAGGGGAAACAAGATTTTTTTATTACTATACTCTTCAGAGTGTCACAACTCTGTGCTTACGTATCCTCAAATACAATGAAGAATCAGAGTATTATAGTTCATCTAGAAAATATTGCATGTTATTTGATTTTATTTGTGAAAAGATCTCAACTACAAGGTCGGATAAAAGTTTATTTGAAAAAAGGGTCTCAACGCACAAGGGCAGGGAAACAGTATTTGATGTGTTTGGATTGATTTTAAGTTTTGAGTTGAATTATTTATCGATAAGGCGTGACACCATTCAATCAGTTTGATTTGCAAAATTATATCTATTATTTGATTTAGAAAATAAATTATATACATAATTATTATTCTATTATTTTTAATTCAAGCCTATTTTGTATTATTCTTTACTTTTTATGTTATATTAATGATAAGAAAAGGTAAATTAATTTAAACTTAATCGAATAAAATTAAAAGCTAATCAAACAAATGAATGGAATATAAATGGCCATGTTGTTGCTATTTCTGGCCTCAATGTCCACGGCAGACCCCATGGCCTCATGTCGAACGCCATGAGTGTAAACTGGTAGAACGTGGCCTTCAAGGTCCATGCCGAGCGTCCTAGCCTTCATGGGAAACGCCACGAGTGTTTGGCGACTCCTTTGTTTGACTTTACTATGTGCTTAGGTGGCGTTTGATTGCCACGCCAAGGCAAACACCATAGTGAACACCATGAGTGCGGAAAATTTTCCTTTTTCTCGGTTCTTTGCTATTTTCATCCTGATTTCTTGCACGGAAGCTCCTACTTGGAAAATACCTAAAATAAACACAATACGCCAACATGAAACTATAAATTATAAATAAAACGGACTAAAATGACATGTGTATCGAGTTAGAAATGTGATACCTTCCTTGGTTATCAAACTCCCCCATACTTCAACTTTGTTTGTCCTCAGGCAAGCTGCCACACACATGGAATTCTTTGAAAAATGCAGCATTATAATGTAAAGACTTAAAAACAATAGCATTCAAATACTCATACAATGCTACAAAATCTATTTCGGTTAAAATTGTCTTGATTGGTACTAATTACACACTAAGGATATCGTAGGAACACAATTTTGCAATCATGGGGTTACAAGTCTCCCTCCTATGCAAATTAATCTGAATCATTCTATTATGCTCAAGCCTAACTTACTCATCCTCTTTTTCGTCCATTTTCATTCCAGTGCAATCACATTAAGCATGTTATTATTTCACACTCATGGAAGGAAAATATGTTAGTGACTATGATCTTATTATTATTTCTTTTCTTTTTCGCACACTTTGGCTAAATTTATTAACAAATAGAAGGACTAGATATTATTGGGCTAAATGACCGGGTGAGGGTCACCTAACTTAGAAAGAACTTTCCCTTTTTATTCATTTTTTAATTTTATGCCCATGATCATTCACTTATTTGCATCAACTTCTCTACGTAGTGTGTGCTTAAGGACTATTAGAGAATGAGAATTCATGGTTATGGATATAATAGGTACTCAAATCGATCTCCATATTTGGGAGACCGAAGGTGTTATAACGATACCAATTTTGTGTAGTTTCCAAGTTTCCTCAATCTAACCTGAAATTCATCTGTAGCTTATATACATTCAAATCAAACAATAAATTTCCAAGTCTTAAAAAGATTTTTTTTGGTATAGCTCAAGAAACTGGGAGAATCAATAAACAATAAGAAACCACGCATAAAGAATAGACAACACATGCATTGACCCAACTAATCATAACAATTAAATTAAAAATTGGTGAAATCCTAATTAACATGAAATAAACTAGAAAAACGATAAATCTAACAAAAAGGCAATAAAAATAAAGCAATAAAGTTTCTCCCCGACACTTGAACCAAACATTGTCCTCAATGTTTTTATAAGAGTGGGAAAAGGAATAAAGAACCTAGATGAGTCAGTATATGCCTCGGCCTCTGGGTTGTCCATAGTGAGGAGGTGGTGGTGGCGTACCCATATCACGCATATAATGCAACATATACTCCATTATGTTATCACGGGTGATCTTAAGCTAAAAATCTCTAGAGTCTTTCTCCTCTAGCCCTATATGTAACCCGTGTGTCGCAACGGGAAAAAATCACAGAGGCGCCACCATCCTTTATTCATTCATAAGGAACATGGGAAATAATGAGAAAACCCTAAGGGAAAGGATAAGACAGTCATCACAATTGAATATGGGTTCGGGAGTCGGTTAAGTAAGAGGAAAGTGCTAGCACCCCTCGCCTCTATTGTATTCAAATGGAAACCTCCTATAGTTCTAGGACTACTATGTTTGTCTAATAACTCATTTCTTACTTAATACTTCAATTTATTCATTTACAAAGGGAAATTGCTAAGTTAGATTTAATCACAAAGGGGAAAAAAAATTTATTATTGTATTCTTCAGAATGTCACAACTCTGTGCCTATGTATCCTCAAATATAATGAAGAGTCAGAGTATAGTAGTTCATCTATAAAATGTTGTGTGCTGGTTGATTTTTTTTCGCGAAAAGATCTTAACGCACAAGGTCGGAGAAAAGTTTATTTGAAACAAGGGTCTCAATGCACAAGGGAGGAGAAAAAGTATTTGATATGTTTGAATTTATTTTAAGTTTTGAGTTGAATTATTGATCGATAAGGCGTCACATCAGTCAGTCAGTTTGGTTTGCAAAATTATATCTATTATTTGGTTTAGAAAATAAATGATATACATAATTATTATTCTGTTATTTTTAGTTAAAGCCTATTTTGTATTTTTTTTTTTATGTTTTATTAATGATAAGAAAAGGTAAATTAATTTAAACTTAACCTAATAAAACTAAAAGCTAATTAAACAAACGAATGGAACATAAATGGCCATGTTTTTTGTGTGTGCATTTTTTGAGTAATTCATTATAAACTTATTTAGAAATGGATTTAGAAAAAATAAATTAGACCTAATTAAACAAATTAATCTTACAAGGTATGAAAATGTAATGTTATTATTTATGTTTCTTCTTTTGAATTTTTAAAACTAAATATTTTTGGTATACCATCGGAACTTAGATAAATTTCAGCACTTTATTTGGTTTTAAAATATTTTTCGGAGGAAATACTAATTTAAAAATACGACACACTTTCGCGCAACCCGTGTTATGGTTCGAAACAGTAGTTGCCTGTTGTCACTCCGCAAGTTACAACTTCAAACCGCTTTTTAAAAATGGACAAGTCCTACTTAATTACTTAAGCGTTGCCGCTGATTTTAAAAATTAAAAAAATCCATTTTTTTGATCGAATATCAATCTCACACTATTACGCTATTGACCGGTATCAGAGTGCTTTAGATGTCGCGTAAAGTTTTTTAACTTTAAGAATAAAATTCAGAACCATAAAAATAAATTAATACTAAAAATCAGTGTCGGTATAATATACCGAGTCTCATCGGAACAATGGTCCTCACATTTCAGACTCTAAGAGCTTAGTCAGACATATTTAGGGGAAAGATACTGTTGTTATTGATTAAACTCAACATGAAATAATAAAATATAAAACTAAAAATTAAAATAATCAAAGAATTAATAAGAATTTATATATATATATATATATATATATATATATATATATATATATATATATATATATATATATATATATCGGTACCTGCAAGTAGTACATACACATGCAAACAAAAACAGTACGAACAATAACAATTGGAATTGATACAAGTGCTTTAAAATAGATAAGTACGGTGAATAATAGAAATAACAATACGAACTAAAACTAGACATTAAATCACAACAACAATAAATAATAACTCAAACTAGAAAATAAGAACAACAACAATAAATAATGAATATGATAAAAGTAGAAATAATAAGGACTGAAATAAACAAAGTAGAAAATTAAAGCAAAAAAAGTGAAAGTTGCAAATTAAAAGCTAATTCTGAAATTAAATTGAAAAGTGATTCGAGGAAGATTGTTGTAAATGTTGATTCAAATACAAAAAGAAAACTCCTAATTCTAAATTGCAGCAGCCCCTCAATGTGAGAAACTGTAGCTTTTACAATAGTAAATTTTCTGCTTAAAAAATAAGTGCTATAAACTCTAATAACTTTGCTAAAACTTGGATGTTGAAAACCTAAAATTTATGGCTATATATAGTGCTAAAAATAGATGAAAGGAGTCTTAATCCGTGTATGAGTAGTTGGAGAATATTTTGCTGAAGTGGGAGAAGACTGAGCCTAGTTGTTGCTACTTTTCTGGCTCCAAAGTCCATGGTAGACACCATGACCTCATGGTGAACGCCGTGAGTGCAAACTGGTAGAACGTGGCCTTCAAGGTCCATGGCGAACGTCGTGGCCTTCATGGCGAACACCACGAGTGCTGGATGACGCCCTTCTTTGACTTTACTTTGTGCTTAGGTGGCGTTTGATTGTCACGTCATGGCAGACGCCATGGAGAATGCCATGGTGAACACCATGAGTGCATAATTTATCCCTTTTCTCGGTTCTTTGCTATTTTTCGTTCTAATTTCTCACACGGAAGCTCCTACTTGGAAACTACCTGAAATAAACACAATACACCCGCATAAAACTATAAAATGAAAATAAAACGGATTAAAATGACATGTGTATCTAGTCAGAAACGTGATACATTCCATGGTTGTCAAACTCCCCATACTTGGACCTTTGCTTGTCCTAAAGCAAGTTGCTACACACATGGAAATCTTTGAAAAATGCAGCATTATAATGTAAAGACTTAAAAACAATAGCATTCAAATATTCATACTATGCTACAAAATCTATTTCGGTTAAAATTGCCTTGATTGGCACTAATTACACATTAAGGATGTCGTAAGAACACAATTCCACAATCGTGCAGTTACAAGCCTCCCTCCTATGCAAACCAATTAGAATCATGCTATTATGCTCAATCCTAACTTACTCATCCTCTTTTTCGTCTTTTTTCATTCTAGTGCAATCACATTAAGCATGTTATCCTTTCACACTCATGGTAGGAAAACCTACTAGTGATATGATCTTATTATTATTTGTTTTCTTTTTCTTTTCTGTGCACTTTGGCTCAATTTATTGACAAATAGAAGGACTAGATATCGTTGGGTAAGTTATCGGGTGTGAGTCACCTAACTTAGAAGGAACATTCCCTTTTTATTCATTTTTTTTTCTTTTAAGCTCATGATCATTCACTTATTTGCATCAACTTCCCTATGTAGTGTATGCTTAGGATGGTGTTGAATGCTTAGATAAACTCCTTAAGGATTACTAGAGAATGATCATTCAAGGCTATGGACATAATAGGTACTAAAATAGATCTCCATATTTGGGAGACTTGAAGTGTTATAACGATGTCGATTTTGTGTAGTTTTCCCAAGTCTCCTCAATCTACCCCGGATTTCATCTGTAGCTTATATACTTTCAAATCATGCAATAAATTTCCAAGTCTTAAAAAGAGATTTTTTTGATATGGCTCAAGAAACTAGGAGAATCAATAAACAACAAGAAACCACACATAAAGACTCGACAACACATGCATTGACTTAAATTATCATAACAATTAAATTAATAATTGGTGAAATCCTAATTAACATGAAATAAATTAGAAAGACGGTAAAACTAACTAAAAGGCAATAAAAAGAAAGCAATAAAGTTTTTCATCCATAATTGAGCCAAACATTGTCTTCAATATTTTGATAAAAGTGGGAAAAGGAAGAAAGAACATGGATGAGTCAGTATCTGCCTTGGCCTCAGCCTCTAGGCTCTCCATAGTGAGGAGGTGGTGGTGGCGTACCCATTCCATGAATATAATGCAATATATACTCCATTAGGTTATCACAAGTGATATGAAGCTGAAAATCTCTAGAGTCTCTCTCCTCTAGCCATATCTGTAGGTAGAAGCCTGATTACTGAAGCATGGTTGTTATCTTCCCATAAGGCATAAGTTTGGTTACTATCTTCCCATTAAGGCATAAGCCTGATTATAATGGATGAAGTAATGTTAGATGCCCAAAAGTGCTTATTTGAGCTATCATATGTGGGCATCTTTCACTCTATTTCCTTGCTAAAATGTCGAAACCACCTTTGTTTCAGATGAAATGCAATACAATGATAATCTATCTTGGTCCCTTTGATTTGTGTGTTATTATGCAGGAATTAGGCATGAAATAATAGAAAGTGAAGACACAAAGAATTTGGCAAAGGGACCAAATAAAATAAGCATTCATCAGCTTGCTCGCTAGGCGAGGGCTGTGGCGAAGCACTCGCTAGGCGAGTGTCTAGCGAGGGTCCAGCGAAATGCTCCAGGATTTTATAGTGGCAAACATGACCAAACTCGCTAGGCGAGCTTCCAGCGAACGTTGCAACGAACGCTTCAAGACTTGGTGAAAAGCGCAGCCAGCACTCACTCGCTGGGCGAGGCTCTAGCGAGTTCCCAGCGAGCATTCCAGTAGCTAAACCTCTCAACCTCGCTGGAGCGAGGGTTGAAGCGTGTCCTTCGCTAGGCGAAGGTTTTGTTCGCTAGGCGAACATGACAGTCTGAGATAGGCTGTTTCTCTGGGCGCAGGTGCCTCTGGTGCCTCAATTAGACCCTCGCTAGGCGAGCCATTCTGCTCGCCTAGCGAGCAAGACAGCCCAGTACAGCTCTATAAGTAGCAAGTGCCACTTTTTGGAGCCATACCTAGTTTTCCATACTTTTGCACTTTTTCTAGATATTTTTACAGCATTGTTCTTAGAAGCTTTTGTGCCCTAAATTTCATTTCTCTTCATCTCTTAACCATCTTTTACAAAAAGAAGGTGGATTCCCATCCAATCTCGATTATTCGACTTGGATGTTGATCAACCTTCTTCCGAAACTTGCCGACCAAGCTACCATGAAAATGAGTAGCTAAGTCCTCCATTTGTCAAGGTTAGATGTAGATGATCACTAGCTTTGTGTGTAAATGTAAGGATCTTCATGTGTAAACTCTTTAATGGTGAATATATGATGAAAACTTTGTTCTTATTCAAAACTCTTTGTGTTGGTTTATGATCGAGAGATATTTACCAACTCTTAACCTAGGTTTTCATCCAATCTTGTTTGTTAGCTAGAGATAGTAATGAATGATTTTGTTCACCATAAGGTTGAACCAAAAAGTTGTCATTTTGATAGGTTGTGTTAGAGATAAACAATCGATCAAAATGGGAAAACTCACAATGTGTGTTCGAGAGAAACACATTGGGAGGACTTTGTGAAATAATTTATCATCTAAAGGAGTTTATAAGATTGTTGACCAAACAAATACATGCAAAGTGATCGTTGAACCCTAACTTTGGCAATATTTCTCAAATATTCAAATCGAACTTTTACCGCATTGTATTACCTTTTTATGCAAGATAACGTGATTAAAACCAAAACCTCCTGTGTTACTTAAGTTAAGATTAATTCAACCATCGAACGACGGTGATATCTTACAATCCCTGTGGATACGATAACAAAAACCTGACACTTAAAATTACAACTAACAAGTAACTTCCCAGAATGCAATAGCTTGGGTAGATAAGTATTTCATTCAAAATCCTTGCTTGAGTGTCAAAAAGTCCGGATATCAATCTCGTCATAGAGCATGATTTGTCAGAGCTTTCATATACTGGTTGTATTCATCCTATTTGGTTGTTATCAGAACTTGTATATATCTGGTTCAGAGCTTGTATACACCTGGTTCAACCTTGATCACTTGAACCTAGTTCAGAACAAGAATATGTATTGTTAACTACAAATTGCTTAGTTAACTATTCATAACATAAAAATGATTCTTAAACATAAACCTTGCTTGGTTAATGCCTTAGAACCTGAAACACCAAGTTAACATGATGAACTTTTTCAAAGTTCTCAGAATAACCAATGTCATAACATATAAAGACGTGTTTGGGTTTCAGAATTGGAATTAGATATTTCAAAATCAGAGTCATTCTTTCTCCCCCTTTGTCATCATTCAAAAAGATAAAATAAAATACAAAGTAAACCAAGAATAGAATTTCATTTCATTAATTAGAAAATTCAGTACAAAAATGAAACAGAAACAAAGACAACACAAAGTTTAATAAAAACTAGGGTTTAGTAGGGGTGGTAGTCTTGATAAGATCTCTTAAATAAGCCCTTTAATCTTTGAAATATTCTCATCATGATGCTTGAGTCTCTCTTTAACTTCAGAATTCTCAGTCGCCAGATGCTCCAAAGTCTTCAAAATGAATTCCTAAAAAACCATAGTCTTCTTGAGTCCATAATTACTTCCATCTCCAAGAGTAATTTCAAAAGCAACAATAGTATTCTGGTATGGAGAAGAAGGTGGAGTTACTACTGGAGCAGGAAGCAGAAGTGTTAGAGGAACCTTCTAAAGTAAAGGTTCAACTATACCAGAGAGTTTAGCATGGAAGTTCCTTTTAGCTTCCTTCAGGTAAGCAATCTCCAACTTTTCAGAGCTAACTTCTATCCAACTTCTGAAGTTGTTGGTCAGAACACAAACTTCAGAGAGGTTTGCGTTAGAAGTACAAGCCTCAGTGAGAGCATTGAGTCTACCAAAAATATCACCTTTAAATTAAGTAAACAATTCATCCAAGGGTGTAAGAGGAATGTTGGTTTGAGCAGAAGTTAGATCAGAATAGAGACACGAGTTTTTGTCTGGGACTGCGATGACATTAACATCTAATTCAGACTGTCTGACTAAATCATCATTTTATTAAGGTTTGGGTTAGGTTTAAATTGAATCTCGTTGTTAGTGGAAATTTCAATGGTTTGGTCAAAAGCATCAGGGGTAGAGGGGTTATTGTTTCTGAGTTGTTCCATGAATATATCAAAGATAGGTTCATCAATGGGCTGGTGGGGTAGGGTTGGTGTAGAGGTTATGGCTTCTGGAAAGGCACGGGCTTCTAGTATGGTTAGGGTGAATGAAGTAGGCATGGAAAAGTCAGAGTCAAAAGGATGGCTTTCTATATCAGAGGTTTGGTAGTTGGAATAATTACATAAGTGTTATAGGCCAGTCACATCCCAAAATTCACCATACCATTCACAATGTTCAGCTAGGTCACTAACCCTAATCATTTGCATATCATCATAAGCATTCATTTCATATGCATAAGCATGGTTCAACACAAGAAGGTAGGTGACTTGAATTCACGGCTTTATGCTTGCACCTAGTGGAAACTAGGGTTTCTCAGCAACTTGGGGTGACCCCAAATCAAACCCTAACTTAGAGATGGTTCTTGATGCCTAGGTTTTGTGCCTATATTTGGTGTGTCAATTGTGGCTTCTTAAGGAAGAAAAACCCTAGTGCGGGGATCCCCACTTGATCAAGATATCCCTAAACCCTAATCATGTCACATGCTATCATGTAGGCCCATAACCTTGGTTTCATCCTGTTGGTGTAAGCCCTAGAGGCCAATACTTTTGGTACTTGTATCGAATTATTTATTAATAATAAAAGGCATTTTCTTTATTATGGTTGATTAATAAAGTCCCTAGAATAGATAGTCCGTTTAATGTATTAAGTATGACTTAATCATGAGAACACATTAAACATAAGGGCACTATTCTTAAAGTATCCGTAGTCGAGCTTTAATGTGAAGTGGGATAACATTAAAGCATTAAGACTATTATGTTTGTAGACTGATGATCACATCTCATGGATCATGGATAAAGAGTTATCAAGTCTTAAACATAGGTATGAATATTAGGAGTAATATTTATACCGGATTGACCCGCTATGAGAATACTATATAGAAAGTTATGCAAAGTGTCATAAGTTATTCTCATGGTGATAATAGTGTATACCACTCTTCGACCTGAAACCACTATGGATCCTAGATGTAGAGTCGAGTGCTTTATTACTGATCCAACGTTATCCGTAACTGGATGACCATAAAGACAGTTGATGAGTACTCCACGAAGCATGCTGAGGGACATGAGTGTCCTAGATGGAATTTGCCAATCCTGCGTAACAGGATAAATGTTTATGGGCCCAATATTGAACTGGACAAGGGTGACACGGTCTATACCTTGTGTTCAATATAGACATAAGGGAAAAAGGGTAATTATACACATAATTATTATCACAGGAGGTTTTGTCAGATCACATGACATTTTCGTGACTTGGGTAGCAGTGATGTGTTGCTAGATACCGCTCACTGTTTATTATGTTAAATGTGTGATTTAATATAATTGCCAACGTCGCGAAAACCTATAGGGTCACACACAAAGGACGGATTGATGAGAGATAGAATAATTAAGGAACACCGTAAGGTACGGTGCACTTAAGTGGGAGACGAAATATGGTAAGGTACCAAACACTTAAGTGATTTTGGCATATTATGAGATATGGGCCAAAATGCACTTAAGTGGGCTTTTTGGCTTGAAGCCCACACAAGTGGTTATATAAATAGAACCCCTTGGGTAGAAGCATAGTCACTCCAATTCACTCAGACAGAAATTCAAGTAGAGACTTGGAATTTTGTTTCCCTCTTTCTCTCACTCAAAGCCTTCATTCATAACAGCTAGCACTACGATTGAAGGAATCCGTTCGTGTGGACTGAGTAGAGACGTTGTCATCGCTCAACGTTCGTGATCGCCTCGTGGATCTGTATCAAAGGTTTTGATCATAATCAGAGATCTGCACCAAAGGTTTGAATCGCCACAAGAGGTAACGATTCTATCACTGATCATGCCCATTCGTAAGGATCACTAAATGGAGAAATTTTTAAATTCCGCTGCGCCTTGGATGGCAATTCTCCTTCACATCCTTCATGCCATTGTGATTTGGTTCTCTAGCTTGACCAAGTTTCACCCAACCTCTTGTGCATAGTTCATGCTTGTGGATCCTCCCGCCCTTGTTCCCACAGGCTTCATACTGCTACATAAGCATCTTATGATTGTGTCCCTTGGTTTGGA
Organism: Lathyrus oleraceus; assembly: GCF_024323335.1. Taxonomy (NCBI): domain Eukaryota; kingdom Viridiplantae; phylum Streptophyta; class Magnoliopsida; order Fabales; family Fabaceae; genus Lathyrus; species Lathyrus oleraceus. The sequence continues at coordinate 542,314,110 of NC_066583.1, read as the reverse complement.
CCTAGGTACATATTATGCTATTTCATCTGGCTCTTCAAGTACACGGTTCATGCTTTATTTGGTTACATCTGGTAAATGTTATTCAAGTCCATTCCACATCATTGACATTCCTATTGGTGCTTGGTCCATGAATGTCTGGTTAAGTCCTAGTGCATTATGCCCCTTTGTCCTTGCCAAGATCTTTGTTTCATGCTTGTCATTGGTCATTCAAGCTATGGTTATGTCCCTTGAGTCATGTTAATGATTCATACATTTCAAGTGTCCATTCATTTCAAGTCTTGATGTTGTCCAAATTGCAAGCCATATTCATTGATTTACCAATTTTATAAGTACATCCATTCATCATTTAGTTCATATCAAATCCATCGATTTCAAAGGTCAAGTTTGTATAAGATTCAATGTTTATGGTCAAATTCATCATACATTTCAATTCAAGGCATGGCCATAATCACCAAATTCATTCATTTCAAATTCATTCATTCAATATCATCATCATAATCCATTACAAATGTCCAAACATTGGAAAAAATCACAAAAAATGGAAGTTTGACCACATGTTGACTTTGGTCAACTTTGACCAAAGTCAATCCAAGCCCTTAAACCCTAAAAACCCCAATATCAATTTTAATCCTCCTCCTAATCCTTAATTGTGATCTTTGGTCTTGAAGTTTCACCATGTGCACCATGATAATCCAAGTTTTGACCTTTGGTGGCATGTCATCTTTGCATACCTCATGTACCTAACCATGAGCAAAAGACTTAGTGAAGTAACAATGGAACCATTCACAACAAGAATCAAGTTAGAATGTGTAAGCTACCATGGACAACCTAGCATTCACATGAATAAACCAAGGCCTTATGGAATTACACATTTCTACTGTCAGGATCTAGCAGTTGACCATGAGCCAAAGGACTAAGTCACCCTACTACAACCAAGATACCCTGTAGAATTACAGGAAGCCAAGGCCTGCACAATGTCATCCTGTTGCAAACCTGTGCAACCAAATTCAGAACAATAGGAATAAGGCAAGACAATGAAAAATAGTCAAGCCACATTAATATTTATAAACATCATGTAGCCATAAACATGTGCCTACAAATTAACTCATAAGACTGCAAGACAAGACCTCACTTATCCCACACAATGGCACATAAGTAAAAGCAATGAGTACAAGGATAACAAGAGCATAACCTCATATTCTGGACAGCTTACCAAAGGCCATATGCACACATGCTGCAGACTTGCAAATTACCCCATAATACAATGATCAAAGTATGAGTAAAGTTAGCAAATATGGACCAACAATGCCATCTTCCTCAATCTCCATTTGACCATTTAACCACCATCATGAGCATCTTGAACCAGCTGCAGAACCAGCATAGACCAAGCCAAATCCAATGGTTGCACCAAGGAATATCAATTGCACATTAGTAGAATGCTTTTAACCTTGCAACTTGTAGCAAATGCAATATGTAATGGCAATGAACACGAAGCCATTGTCATGTTGCAGACTGGCAATGACTACATACCTGAACTTGACCATCTAACAAAAATCAACATGAGGAATACCAATCTAAAACATGTGTGTATCACACTAGTTGTATCATTAAACTACCAGTTAAAAATGCATAGGACTTGAATCAAGAATGTCAAGAGGCAATGCATCATGTTGCCACACCTGTTAAAGCACAAGTTAGAACAACCTAACTAAATACCGCTTACACTAGAACCATCTCATTCCTATTTTCAGAGATCCCTAACAAATTAAGGTCCAAATTAACAGTCAAAAGCTTTTCACAGTGCTAACCCTAGAAGAAACATCTTGCACCAACAAACAAGTCATTTAACAAATAGGCTACATCAAGAGCATGCCATCAACATATACCTACCATCTTCAACCAGAGTATGATGTCATAAGAAAGGTGTAAACCCAAATAATCCCAAACCAGTTTCAAACCACACCAAAGAGGAAAGACCAATTCAAGAAGGAACCATCCAAACATCTGATTCAAACCCTAGAATAAGTCAGTATACCATGAACACATGAGTGACAAAGGACCCTGTAAAGCACTTAAGTCAATGCTACCTGAATTGGATACAAATTGCAGAGCAAATACAATATTAGATCAATGGATATCCTACAGAATCCAAGCAATATGGCAAGCCAAATATTCAACCTCAATTTATTCAAGCAATCAAAGCCAATTTAATATAATCTAGTTCAGATATCCAGAGCTAAAGAGCAAATTAGTTTCAAAGGAATTGAAGGGAATAAAACATGTGCCTCTCATTCAACCAAAATGCCATGTGACCTAATTAAAACTCACATTTACATTTTAGAAACTCACTTAATTTCCAGCTGGATAAATCATGATCTAATAACTCAAATTCAATTCCCTAAACTACCCTCTTGGATTGGCCTATAAATGAGGCAATCATTGCCAATCATTAGAGAGGAAGAGTTTCTCTTTGACACACTCTAACCTACGCTTTTCACACTCATGAAACTCATTCTATCCTAAGTCCAAGCAAGAAGAAGCATACTGAAGCAAGAAGAAGCATACTGAAGTGAAGGAACAAAGCATTGGAAAGTGAAGAAGTATACCTGAGGCTATTGTTGCCGCCATCACAATCGTCGTCTCCGCCAGGTGTTTGGTTCAACCTTTTGGTTATGCTCCAATTTAGTTACCATGATGTATTATTATTTTAGGTATATCCAAGCCCTAACCTAGCAGCCTTTGATTTGTATCACTGAACATTTAATTTATGGAAATCAACTTAGGGTTCTTGCCTATTTTGACACAATTTGATAAGTAGGTTTAACATCGTTTCATTTGAATAAGGGATTAGGATTCACGAGATAAAGACAATTTTTTTGTTGTTTTTGAAGGTTGAGAAAAATAAGAAAGGAGGTTTGAATTGTTTTGGAAATAAAAAAACTTTTTCAGAATCAGACACACACAGAATAAAAAGGAAATGACACAGAATTTTATACTGATTCGCTTGAAATTCAAAGCTACTCCAGTCCACCCGGCCAAGGTGATTTTGCCTTCAAAAGGACTTAATCCACTAATCTTGAAAGATTACACAACCAAACGTCTAAGAGAATAATCTCTCAGCCCTCTCAAGTATTCAGACTGCGCAGAGTCACTTGAGGAAGTAGTTCAAGCAAGAGTATAAATTGTAATGTAAAGTGCTTCTAACAAAAAGCAAATATTACAGAATTATAAGAACAATAGCTTTTCACGTAAGAGCAGTAGCTCGTGAAAAATGAGAGAGGATAAATGAGATTTCTTGTATGTCTCAGGTGTGTTCTCTTGTGAAGTATTCCGTCCTTTATATAGTCGTTGTGAAGGACCGTTGGAGTGATGAAAGAATCTTGGTCATTGAAGAATGATTAATGTCATTACTCTCCTTGTTTATTTCTAAAACAGTTTTTGCACGCCTCATTATTCCCTTCTTGAAATACTTTCTTTCCATATTAAGATTTCTTTTCGGTTACGCGTTCTGGACTGGTGAGTCTACGTCAGAGTCTTGATATATCAGAGTTTGTCTTCAGAGGATGATTATGTATAACCCCATCAGAGATTCTTAATGCTCTAGACTTCTTTAGTATCAGAGCCTAGATTCAGTAGTCTTTTATCAGAGCTTCTGACTTCTTAATGTTGCGCTGGTATCTGCGTTGATCAGAATCAGAACCTTCTGGGTGCATCCTTTCTGAGTAGCATCTGATAATCAAATATTTTATATTTGATGTAATTTTCTATCTGATGTATGGTCAGAGTCCTGCATAAATGGTCAGAGTCCCACACACTAAGAAAAAATCTCGTTAGAGTACCATTTTTGTTTCATCCTTTGTTATCATCAAAATCTTAGAGATATATTGTAGAATCAACTTTGTTTTTACAATCTCCCCCTTTTTGATGATGACAAAACAGTTCAGAGTAAAGATGAAACATTTAAAGAAAATCTTAAATTAGATAGTACAGTGGGTTCCCCCTGAGTTAGATCCTTGGATAGCTCAGAAGTTCTTACCGGACCTTCATTGGTTTGGTGCTTTTAGCTATTTTCCTGCATATCTTTAGTCATTGATTTAGTAATAGTTTATTGAAAATGTTTGCAGTGCTTGAGAGGAATTAGTTATGTTTTCATCAGAGCTGTTTTAGTTCTCCCCCTTTTTGTCAGAATCAAAAAGACATAGCAGCAAAAAAAGTTTGATATTGATAGAGAAGCATTTACAGATAAGCACATATGTCAAAAAGCAGAAAGCAAGGAGCAAACAATAAAACATAGAAAGCAACAAGCAAATAGCCTAGGTGCCTAAGGGTTTGGAGGCGGAGGCATCATTTGGAGCAGTTGGGACAACATGTTCTGAATGTTAACGTTGATAGAGTCCTGTTGATCCAGTCTGGCTTAAACTATTTGTTGTTCTTTCTGCAAGTCCTCTAGAGTCTTCAAGACCAGAGGGACAAACCCAGAGTTGGAGTGCTCCCCCTGAGTCAGTTTATCAGCGTTGGCTTTGGCAACAACTTCTTCAACAATACGAGTTGCTTCTTCAGCATCGGCTTTAGCTTTTGCCTCAGCCTCAGCACCAGCAGCATCAACAATAGCCTTTGCTTCAGCTTCTATGATTCTCTAAAGTTTTTCTTGACGCGCTTTCTCTTCAGCTTCCTTCCTTGCCCGTTCCTCAGCTTCTCTAGCTAGGCGCTCTTGGAGTCGGATCCCATCGTCTCTGATGAAGTCGTTGCGGACTTGTTCAGAGAGGCCTTTCATCTTGAAGGCTTCAGAGGTCATCCAACTTATCACTTTGTTCTAGTGGATCCTTACAGCAGAGGGATCATCACTGATACCAGAGTTGATGGTCAGAGACTTGACCTTCTCAACTGAAGACTCTGCAAAAACCTGGATTACTTCTTCAAGGGTAGGAAGGGTAATTTCTGGTTCAGTGGCAGAGGCTGAGGAGGGTGAGATAGGGGCACTTAGATTAAGTGTGGGAGTTGTTGGGTCAGCAGAAGTGATGGGTGGTGGTATGTCAGAGTGGGTTGGTTCAGATGGTTGTGGTTCAGAGTGGGTTGATTGTGGTTCAAATGTGGTTGGATTTGGATGTTTCAGAGGTGGGGAAGTGACTTCAGGTTCAGGTTCAGGATGTGATGGTTGTTGAGAGGCCAGAGCACGGGCTTGGAGCTGAGCCATAGTGGGGGTTGAGGGTCAGATAGTTCAGTATCAGAGGAGAGTTCGTAATAAGGTGGGGATTGAGGAGATGGTGATGATGATGGTGAGGTGGTTTCATTCAGCATTTCTGCTTCTGAAACTGGTAATGTTGTGGTGGCGAAGTTGAATTTTAGAGAAGGTGGGTTAGAAGATCTGGTGGTTGAGGGAGGAGTTTCAGCAGAGGTGTATATGAGAGTTGTTTGGGGAAGAGAAGAAGCAATTGGTTTAATTTTGACAGAGGGAGGGAGAGATACATACTTACATGGAGAGCCAACTAGAGGAACTAGGGGTCTTGATCCAGAGGATTCTCCCAACTTAGCTTTCTTCTCCTTCTTGGACTTCTTAGAGGGCTCTCACGTCCTCTTCATGAAGTTTGGTGGATGCTCAGGTAGCCAGTCCACTATGAATTCAGAGATATCCACCCCTTGATTGGCAAGGTCCTGTAGGTAGTAGGCTACTACCTCTGGAGGGTCAATCTTGGAGAACAGGTAGGGTCTGTTGGGAATCTCCCTCTGATCTCTGAGTACTTCCCAGGAGGTATCAAGTGTTGGTTTGGCTCTGACTTGATCAATGATTCCCATGCTCTTCAAATTCCGAGCATTCAGAGGTTTTCCAGTGTCAATGGTGACATCTTCCATGAGTCTGAGCTGAATCAGGTGGTCCACGAGGCCACTCTCGATCAATGCATCAGATATCAGTCTCCCCAGAGGGATGTAGTTCCTTGTCTTCATGTTGTTTCTGGTGTCTTTAACTAAATCTCTGAGGTACTTGAAGAGGAGTGCAGGTAGACAGAGTTCAGACCCTTGTGAATGCAATACAAGATGCACTTCTGATCTATGTTGATGTAGTCAGAAGAGTTTGAAGCAGGACGATGATGGATAGTGCCTAAGATGATCTTCAGCCAAACCCGGAGGTTCTGATGTAGTTCCTTGTTCTTGGAATGCTTGCCTTCAGCACTCTGTTGGAAGATGGTAGGGTTTATTTCTTGGGATAAGTACTTTGCCCGGGGTTTATGTTCTAGATGCGTCTTCCTCCTGTCTTCTCCATGTTCAGAAGAAAATTGCTTAGTCTTTCATACCAAGCTCTAGGAGCTTGTTTTAAACCGTATAATGATTTTTTAAGTTTAAAAACATGTTCTGGACATTTGGAGTTTTCAAAACCTGGAGGTTGATTGACATACACTTCTTCTGATATATAACCATTAAGAAATACACTTTTGACATCCATTTGATATAATTTGATAGAATGATTTACAACAAATGAAACAAGTAAACGAATAGATTCTAACCTGGCGACTGGGGCAAAGGTTTCGTTGTAGTAAATGCCTTCTTGTTGACTGTACCCTTGTGCCACCAGTTGAGCTTTATTTTTGACAACTTCTCCTTTTTCGTTCAGTTTGTTTCTGAACACCCATTAGGTTCCAATAATGTGAGTTCCTTTAGGATTTGGAACAAGATCCCAAACGTCATTCTTTGAGAATTGATCTAGTTCTTCTTTCATAGCTAGAATCCAGTCATTGTCTTGAAGTGCCTCATCACAGGAAGTAGGCTCAATCAGAGATACTAGTCCTAGAGGGGTTTCTTCAGGTATCTTGAATGTTGACCTAGTTCGGACACGTTCATCCTTGTTTCCCAAAATCAAATCTTCAGAGATGTTGGGGCGGCTTCTTGATTTCTTCTGGATAGCTGAGGCTTTAGTTGCATCTGGACTTTGTTTATCAGATACTTCCGGTGCTTGGGTCTTTTCGTCAAAACCTGCAAGAGTAATCTCCAGATCTGCAAGTTTCTCAACTAACTTTGACTTTTCAGGGTCAAGCTTATCATCAAATCTAACATGAATTGATTCTTCCATAATTTTGGTTTCTGTGTTGTATACTTTGTAGTCTTTAGAGCGTTCTGAGTATCCTAACATAATACCTTTTTGTGCTTTTGAATCAAACTTGTTCAGATGTCCTTTAGTATTCAGAATAAAGCAAGAGCATCCAAAAGGATGAAAATAATAAATGTTGGGTTTTCTTCCCTTACATAGTTCATAGGGAGTCTTCTCCAGAATAGATCTTATAGAGATTCTATTATGAATATAACATGCTATATTGACTGCTTTAGCCCAAAAGTGTTTAGCCACATTTGTTTCATTGATCATGGTTCTGGCCATCTCTTGGAGTGTCCTATTCTTCCTTTCTACAACTCCATTTTGTTATGGAGTTCTAGGACAGAAGAAATCATGGGATATTCCATTAGAATCGAATAGTTCTTCAAAAAAATTATTTTCAAATTCTCCACCATGATCACTTCTGACTCTCATGATTTTGGAGTCAAATTTGTTTTACACTTTGGAACAGAAGCTAGTGAATATAGAGTGAGACTCACTCTTGTGCTTTAGGAATTTTACCCATGTCCAGCGACTAAAATCATCAACAATAACTAGTCCATGTTTCTTTCCATTGACTGATGCTGTTTTGACAGGTCCAAACAGGTCAATGTGAAGAAGTTCCAGAGGCTTAGAGGTGGAAACAATATTTTTCTTTTTAAAAGATGTTTTGGAAAATTTCCCTTTCTGACATGCCTCACATAGAGCATCTGAAAAATACTTCAGCTTGGGTAGACCTCTGACTAACTCGAGTTTATTTAACTGAGAGAGTTTTCTCATGCTAATGTGGCCCAAGCGTCTATGCCATACCCATTGCTCTTCATGAACAGACATCAAACATTTTACATTTTGTTCTTTTAAGTCTGAAAGATTTATTTTGTAAATATTGTTTTTCCTCTTGCCAATGAGTAGGACTGTTCCATTGATCTGATTATTTGCTTTACATGTTTTTTGATTAAAGATTACATCATAGCCGTTATCACTTAATTGACTTATTGATAACAGGTTATGCATTAGTCCTTCTACATAGAGAACATCAGATATAGAGGGAAGAGTTCCATTACCAATAGTTCCAGAGCCTCTGATCCTTTCTTTCTGATTTCCTCTGAAACCTACGAAGCCAACATTTTTAAGTTCTAGGCTTTGGAACATATACTTTCTTCCCGTCATGTGTCGCGAGCATCCAGAGTCCAGGTACCATGACTGGTGTCTTAACTCTGCTGCATAAGATATCTGCAACATAAACAATCTTATCCCTTGGTACCCAGAATCTTTTGGGTCCTTTATGATTAGTTTTCCTAGAGTTTCTTAGAACTTTGAATTTTTTAGGATTATCAAAACACTGTGCTTGTGTATGTGTCTAGTGATAAGAAAATGAAGATTTAGGTTTGTCATTTGTGGAAGATTTATCTTCATTGGGGTCATACCCTATTCCTCTTTTATTATTCTGACTTACTCCATAAATCATGGACGCCATTCTGCTTCTCTCTATCCTATTTTTCAGAAACTTTTGAAAAGATTTTTCATATTCATAAATTACTGTGTTCGAAGTTTGTGGAGCTTGAGATAATGCTTCTTCAAGTTTTAAACATTGTTTATTTGTGGAGTTTCTTTCTAATACCAAAGTTCGGTTTTCATCTTTTAGTTCTGAAACTGTCATCTCAAGTTTACCACATTCTTCGATGGTTTCTTCAAGAACCTCTTTTACAGCTTTACATTTTTGTTTAAGTTTCTGATATGAGTTTAGAGTTTCAGAAAGGCATGATTCAAGGTCAGAGCGAGAAAGATCAGAAAATACCTCTTCAGATTCAGATTCTCCATCTGATGTATTTCTGGAGGTGGTAGCCACGAGTGCAACATTTGCCTGTTCTTCAGAGTCTGATTTTGAGGAATCAGATCCACTGTCGTCCCAGGTGGCCATCAGTCCCTTTTTAGTTCTGAATGAATTTTTCTTGAAATTCTCTTTTCTAGAGCTTTCTTTCTTCAACTTGGGACATTCATTTTTGTAATGACCTGTTTCCTTACATTCATAACATGTTATATCTTTGTTTGACTTACCTCTGGAAGTTGATTCTGATCGACCCCCTTTGGGTCTTGGTCTTCTGAAGTTATTATTCCTCTTTCTCCAAAGTTGTTTTACTCTTTTGGTTAAAAGGGATAATTCTTCTTCGTCGTCAGAGTCTTCCTTCTCAGAGTCATCATTGTCTTCTTCTTCAGCCTGGAAGGCTTTGTTTCTATCTGGCTTGCATCTTTCAGATCTGAACTTTAGTGCTACAAACTTGATCTTCTTTTGAGGTTCATCTTCCTCCAGTTCTATCTCGTGGCTTCTGAGTGAACTGACGAGTTCCTCAAGGCTGATATTGTTCAAATCTTTTGATAACTTTAAAGCTGTGACCATGGGTCTCCATTTCTTTGGCAAGCTTCTAACAATCTTTTTGACATGATCTGCAGTTGTGTATCCTTTATCCAGCACTTTGAGTCCCGCGATTAAAGTTTAAAATCTAGAAAACATTACCTCTACAGCTTCATCATCCTCCATTTTGAAGGCTTCATATTTCTGGATTAGAGCCAGAGCCTTTGTTTTTTTGACTTGAGAATTTCCTTCGCGAGTCATCCTCAGGGAGTCAAGTATTTCTTTAGTTGTTTTCCTGTTGGTGATCTTTTCATATTCATTGTAGGAAATAGCATTGAGTAGTATCATTCTGGTTTTGTGATGGTTTTTGAATTCACGCTTCTGATCATCTGACATTTTGCTTCTGGGAATAGCAACGCCAACGTCTGTCACAGGTGGTGTGTAACCAATTGTGACAATATCCCATAGATCAACGTCGTAGCCCAGAAAGAAACTTTTAATTTTGTCTTTCCAATAATCAAATCTTTCTCCATCAAAGATTGGAGGTTTAGCATTGTAACTATCTCTTTCATTGGTGTTGGCCATAGTTTTTCTCACGCTGGATCTCTCTACACTGTTAAGTGTTTGATTAGAAAATCAATAACAGAGCCGAAGCTCTGATACCAATTGAAGGTTGAGAAAAACAAGAAAGGGGGTTTGAATTGTTTTGGAAATAAAAAAACTTTTTAAGAAATCAGACACACACAGAATAAAAAGGAAATGACACAGAATTTTATACTGGTTCACTTGAAATTCAAAGCTACTCCAATCCACCCGGCCAAGGTGATTTCTCCTTTAAAAAGGACTTAATCCATTAATCTTGAAATATTACACAACCAAACGTCTAAGTGAATAATCTCTCAGCCCTCTCAAGTATTCAGACTACGCAAAGTCACTTGAGGAAGTAGTTCAAGCAAGAGTATAAATTGTAATGTAAAGTGCTTCTAACAAAAAGCAAATATTACAGAATTATAAGAATAATAGCTTTTCACGTAAGAGCAGTAGCTCGTGAAAAATGAGAGAGGATAAATGAGATTTCTTGTATGTCTCAGGTGTGTTCTCTTGTGAAGTATTCCGTCCTTTATATAGTCGTTGTGAAGGACCGTTGGAGTGATGACAAAATCTTGGTCATTGAAGAATGATTAATGTCATTACTCTCCTTGTTTATTTCTAAAACAATTTTTGCATGCTCATTATTCCCTTCTTGAAATACTTTCTTTCGATATTAAGATTTCTTTTTGGTTACGCGTTCTGGACTGGTGAGTCTACGTCAGAGTCTTGATATATCAGAGTTTGTCTTCAGAGGATGATTATGTATAACCCCATCAGAGTTTCTCAATGCTCTAGACTTCTTTAGTATCAGAGTCTGGATTCAGTAGTCTTTTATCGGAGCTTCTGACTTCTTAATGTTACGTTGGTATCTGTGTTGATCAGAATTAGAACCTTCTGGACGCATCCTTTCTGAGTAGCATTTGATAATCAAATATTTTATATCTGATGTAATTTTCTATCTGATGTATTGTCAGAGTCCTGCATAAATGGTCCGAGTCATGCACACTAAGAAAAAACTTCATTAGAGTACCATTTTTGTTTCATCCTTCGTTATCATCAAAATCTTAGAGATATATTGTAGAACCAACTTTGTTCTTACAATTTTTTGTTTCATGTTTGGAGCTCCACCGCCGCTGAGGATGAGCTTCGGCACGACGGGGGCTTACTCTACAGTCAAAGCAAGTGGAGGGAAGATTTGAATTCTGATAAACCTAGTCTGGCATGTGATGATTGTATGTGGACTTACTTTGGAGAGGTTGATTGGGCCCTGGCCCATGAGATTACCTATTTGCATCATGCCTTAACCAATACACCCCCATGCAGAGAGAACCAAGGCTAGTGGGCCTTGGATTGGGCCTCTGCGCCCATTTCCTCTTTCCACCTCCATTTCTAGTGATACACCTCCTTGTTTATTCATTTATTTTTGATTTTACTTTCTCACTTTTTTATTTGATATTTTGGAATATATTTTGCCTATTATTTTGTCATATGTTTTTAATAATTGCTTCATCATATTGCATTACATGAGTTAATATGATTTTATTTTGTTTGCAATTTCATTTTTGTTATGAAAAATTGTTTTTGTGATTTGTTTTGTAGACTCATTTCTATTTGTATGCTTGATGAATCTTGATCTCTAACCATTTGACCATTGATTTGTATTTTCTTTTCACTTTGTTTTGATGTCTTGATTGGTACATCTTCCATATTTCAAATCATTGATAGATGGGCATTTTGGTTGATTTAATCTTCATTGATTCAAACTTGTTGATAAATGATCATTGGATCATTTTCGATACTTTGAATCATTGATAGGTTGTCCCTTGATACGCCATATTTTGAGTCATTTGATTTGTGGATAGATAATCTCAAGTAATCAGTTCCTTTTTAAATTGACTCCTAACATCTAACTCCTAACATTTATATTACGCTTCTAACATATACATTACGCGCCTAACTTCTAACATTTAAATTTGTGCAATCTATTTCTTTACTCTATATATCACACTCATTCATCCTTACCATTCTTCACCATTATTTCTCTATTTTGATATTCAATTTAAAATGAACAAAAACATGATAAAATGAAAAAGGCTAAAAAGATTTAATTTGAGGACAATGGACTTGATGTTTGACCTTAGCATTAGACATGAAGTATTATGGACCATATGGACCTTTTTTTTGACCAAAGCTTGGACTTTTGTGATTGACCTATGCAATTTGGAGTTTCTGAGGACTTATAATCTTTTATTGCAAGAATGGTTTTCATTCATGGCACTACCTTAGGGAGACATGCTTTGTAATTCCATTATCCAATTGCTAGCTTAGGACACAATGCACACACAAAGCTTTCTCTTGGGCTACCTGTAAGACCCCAATTTTTGACCCTAAGATCCCTCATGCTATCTCATCATATGCATTGGGTTTAAGATCATACCTTGGCATCCTCCTTACCCCTCGTTCATTGGGTTTGCATTGGAAGAGATCACCAAGCATATTTGATTGTATCATAATTTGTTTTTCATTATTTACTAACCAAAATACCAAAAATATGTCTATGTATAAGCTTACTTCTTTTGAAGGTAGTATGTGCATCCACCAATGCCTCATCAAGCTCATATCTAGGGTTTGAGACCCTCAATGCAAGGAGATCAACCAAGATATGGTTCACATTGAATCTAGACATCATATATGGGTCCCCATATTCTTCATTTATCATTTTAATCAAGAATTTATCAAGAGTTTGAAGCTTGTTTGCATTGGAAGCCCTAATTCATCTGGGTATCTTGTGTGACTTCCTCGATAAGTTTCTTCAACATTTGATCAAATATTTCAAGGGATACTTCATTATAAATCATCTTATGCATATATGATCCTCCATGAGTCCAAGAGATCAAGAGAACTTCAAGTTTGCAAGTTGGTTCATGGTGGTTGACCAGAAAAAAGTCAACTAGTCAAAACTGGGGTTCCCTAGACCCTATGATCGGGAAAATAGCAAGTGTACTATTTCTCCGATGTAGTAATAATAGGGATGTTTCCCAAAGATATATCTTGAGGATTGTGTAACAATATATGTGTAAATTGTTACTCAATTGAATAAAACTACTAGTTGGGGTTTTTGTAAAAATCACTGTAAGAGAAAATAACACAGAATAAATATTTTCACAGATTATAATAATATACCAAGGATGGTGTGTGAAAATCTCCTGTAATGACCCTTGAGTGTATATCTCCTTAATAATGAAAATTGTTTCAATTATCAGATCTTAAGATTGTTTCCCCCTAAGACCTCAGAGGGAAACCATTGGTATTCAATCTAACCTCTAAGTCCTTAGGTGATTATGATGAAACCAAGCAATTTTATTTAACAAGAATAACCTGGTAACCATAGGGTATCCCTAGTACTAGGTGATATCTACAATGGTTTCACTGTATAAAAACCTTAAAAATTGCAATCTTGCTAATCGTTAACCATACATCAATCTTGATTTTTTTGATAAAGAAAAGCATTACGCAAATTACACAATGAAATTGACAATAAATAACATGTATTAAGGAAATTATAACTTCAGAGTCATTACACGATTAATTCATGGACACCCCCTGACATTAGAGGGTTTAGCCTATCATATTATTCAAATAAGATACAAAATAAAAACGAGACATTACAAAAGAATGGGAATTCCGTTGATCTTCAATCGCATCCGCTCTTGAAGGATCTCCATTCTTCGCCACTTTTGACCGCTTCAATCTTTATCGTTTCCAATTTGTGATCGTGAAAAGTCCCTCATCCATATTCAAAAATCCCCTAAATAGTTTCTGATGACAAATTTGATATAGCAAAAGTCCAAAATGCCCTCCGGGATCAGCCGTGCAAAAATACAACAAAAATTGGAAAATGAGGTATCCAAGCCAACGCTGGGCGTGTCAGGCAACACGACAGGCCGTGTTGGGCTTCTGATGAAAAAACCTTGACACGCCCCTCCAGGGAGGCTGACAAGGGCCGTGTCAGCGGACACTGACACACGTGTCAGCTCCCTGTTTTCTTCTTCCAGGTGTCCTCTCCTGACACAACCCATGTTGGGAAACACGGGCGGCCGTGTCAGGACTGCTGTGTTGCCCAATTTCCTCTTCCGACGGGCCAAAAATGTCTAGTTTGCTTGTCTATCCCTCTGGTACTCTTGCTTACACCTGAAACCAATAGAACTACCACAAAGGGACATAAAATGGAGTATAATGATGCAAACCATATGTAATTAACAACTGGAAACAACAATGCAGAATATCTAATTTACTAAACAGAACAATAAAACAAGTAGACTAATGTGTTACCAACTTCGTGAAAAGGTGCCGAATGAGTGTCAGAAAACAAGTAGAATTGGAGACTGATCACAATCCCAAACTTATCTCATTGCTTGTCCTCAAGTGATGCTCGAGACATCAGGACGATCACCCCTAAATTTTGCTTCCACAATGCTACTGTGATCTTTCGCGATCTCATGTTCACTTTTCATTCACTGTTTTACTCTTTCCCGACTTCCGGCTTCAGCTACACTTTCACCTTGATGCATCTTTTGGCTTATAGCTTTTCACACTCTCACCAAATCTCTCGGGATCAAAGTGTTTGAACTCAAGAAAAATAGAGCATGTAAAGTCAACTCTTAGGTTTGAAACACAAATACCTTGATAACAAGAAACACACAACACACATTATTCAAGGGCTTTTTGGGTTGTAGCGGGGCTAAGGTGTAAGGTGGGGAATTAAAACAAAAAGGGAAATACTAGGGGTTCAAGCTCAGAGTTCGTGTTGTTACCTTCGTAACTGTTGTTCAATCTAATAATCAGGGGGTATTTCTTTTGGGCACTGTTCTTGTTGGGATTCATTGGCTCATATATTTTTTTCTTTTTATTGCTCTTTTGAGCATGCTTTTTGCCAACCTTAATACTTCTAGATAAATGCTTCATGATAATTCTCATAATTTTTTTCTTCATTTCTCTCTTTTTTTTCTTTGAATTTTCTCATCTTTCTGCACTTATCTATTTTTTATCGGTGTCCCTAAATTTTGATGCAACCCCAAACTTAGGCTTTTCCACAGATCCGGGGTAAACAACACTTATCTAAGAAAGGTGTGGTAGTGTATTGGCTTATGGTTATATACAATGGTTAAATAACAAACAAAAGGAAATATGGCTCAAATTGGGTGAACGAAAGGTAATAATGGCGGGTTGGCTGGAAAGGCTCAAGGTTAAAATAAAAACAATGCCTCAGTGTGTACAAGTGTGTTATGAAATTCCAGTATCTCTTATGCAAACCCATAGAGACAAAGATATACCTGGAAAGCTTTCATGATGACAAATGTTTGACTTTTTGTAGTCCTCACCATGTTTGGTATAACTTACAGGCTTCAAAGATACCTTTCAGTGCGATGTAGCTTCGTCTTCGCGTCGGTTATAGAGTATCCCTAAGAAGTCCAGTGATAGAGAGTCGCGTCCGATTGTTCGGGTCAGTAGTGAAGCTAGCGGAAATATACCTTAACGTATCGCACGCTCGAACATACAACAGAGTCATCATCGAACTTTATTTATCCCCAAAGGGAAGGGAAAACGTCGATAACACCCTGGGAAAAGAGATATAATGGGTAAGGAAGTTGGTTATGCAAGGGGAAGGTATTAGCACCCCAAACATCCATGGTACTCTATGGGAACCGTTTTGATTGGTCTCGCTTGAATAGGTGTTAACTAGAGATTACTCGCAAAAGAATAAGGGGAAAGGAAGAGAAATAAATAGAGTGCTCGGTGAGGATTAGGGCCCTCATGCCTACGTATCCTCATAGTGCAATGAGGAGTTCAGAGCTCCGTAGTTCAGAGAACTAATGGTGGGAGGTGAAAAGGAGTGTGATAGAAATGTAGTCTAAACCAAAAGATTGTGTTGTTTGAACTCCAACAAGGGGTGAAGATGTGAACCCAAGAGTAAACAAGTATGAACCGACAAGTGAGGGCGTAAAACACTTATATCACTGTACTGGAACAAGCGAAAAGAGAGGAATTGGGTGTTCGGGATGAGATCCAACAACTCTTGGTTCACAAGGAGGTACAAGATGGAGCACAAAGGTATAATGTATTTGGATCAAAGAATAGGTATATCACATGGAGTGAAGGAAGGTAGTATACAAAGGTATCATGGAGATGAATGGATGAAGTGACTGAAGTCACAGAATAGAAGAACTTGGTAACAAGTGACTGAATAAGTATTGTTTGAAATTGAAAGGTGAAAGTGTATTGGAATCCATAAGAGATATGAGATTTCTACCATAGAGGGAAACAACGTTAACCGATACGTGGACTAGCAGGCCGCCACTGTAGGGTTTTGGCTAAAAAAGAAGGAATTAAATGTTTGGGATGAGAGCCAAACAACTCTAGGCATGAAATGCGGACTATTCGTTAGGCATCCTAAAAGGATGTATATGGAATTCCAAGGAAAGTGTATTTCGATGTCAAAAAGACAGTACGTCACTAGGCGAACGGTTTATGATTGAAGGTAGATAATGGATAGTGAAATATATGACTGATTCCCCAAGGCGAAGAAGGAATAATTAGAAGTGTGCTCACCAAGGATTCGCATCCTCGTGCCTACGTATTCTCATTATGCAATGAGAAAGTTAGAGCAATCATAGTTCGGAACTACGAGAATAGAGAGAGAGAGAGATTTGTCTAAGCAACGGGGGCTCACAAGACAAACACTTCTTCAAGGAAGGATTATAGTACTGGAGTGCAAGGAGTAGTGTATCACTTGCTGGGGAATCGACAATTCGAGATCAAATTAGGATAGTATCTTGGATCCAAGAGAAGGATAAACTCTTAATCGAAGAGCAAAGTGGCGTGTTAACTGAAAAAGAATGAATTAAATGTTTGGGATAAGAGCCAAATAACTCTCGATTGAAGAGATGGACTGTCATCAGGACGTCCTAAAAGGATGGACAAGGAGTCCAAGGAGAAGTATGATTGATCTCGAAAAGATGGTATAAACAGCATGAATGAAGAATGATTGATTGGATAGAAAAGATAAGTTGATAAATAAGATAGCTCGTGAAGAAACTAGGTTCTCCTGCCTACGTACCCTTATAGTGCAATAAGGAAATCAGAGCTTTCGTAGTTCAACCCACTAGGGCTGAATAGAAATTGATTGGAGGCAAGAAGAGATGATTGAAGTTGAAATGATTAGAATGAAATGGAGAGACTTGATAGTTACTGGATGATGAGAATCACACTAACTTTCAAGTGGAGAAAGAAGAGTCTTTGTAGTTGTTTCTTGCATGGAAGATGAAGACTTTATCAATCGTTAAACTCGAATTGCACTAAAGTCTATGAATAGAGGTGAATATGATGAGCGTTGGGTCATACGTCCCATACCCAAAGATACTTAGAATGGGGGTAGGAATACTCTAGTCCCACTCCTTCTCCATTACTTAAGGCTCGTATCGTACAACTTGATTCATGATTGGTAAGTTGCTGACGTCGTTCTTGCTTTTGTTGTTTTGCTTTTATGAAGATAGACTTGTTAATCGTATGGTTAGAATTGTGCTAAAGTCTATGAATAGAGGTGAATACGATGAGCGTTGGGTCATACGTCCCATACCCAAAGATACTTAGAATGGGGGTAGAAATACTCCAGTCCCACTCCTTCTCTATTGCTTAAGACTCGTGTCATACTCTTCTAAGTTTGATTTAACAAGTATTGAAGTTTCCACCTTTGATGTGCTTGAATAATCCGCTGCTTGGTATGACTGAGGATGCCTTGATTGAAGATCTTGAGTTGAGACCTTGAGCTTCACAGCTTGGAAGAAAAGTCTTATTAAGTGACCAGGGGTCTTTTGGTCACTTATTCTAGACTGTGGGATTATACAAGTTCAAAGAATTTAATTAATCAAAATTTATTTTATCAATTTAATCATGGGTTTTGATTTGATTTTGTGGGGAACTAGGTTAGGATCTAATTGAAGTTAGTAATTGTTAGAAATTATCCTAAGGGATCATGCATTAGAAGTTGATTGAACATTCTAAGTTAGAAGTTAGAAATCCTAAAGGAGCATGTCAAATTGTTGATTAAAATCATGATTAAAATTCTATGTTATGTCCTAAAATGATTGAATTCTAATCCTAAGGGGAGCATGCACTTCTAACATAAAAGTACCAAAAATAAGCCCATAAGGGCAAAATGGTCAATTGCAAAGATATATCTAATTTTATTCATGGTCTAAAAGGGATTCTAACCTAAAGTTGAATTCTAATCCTAATATTGAGAATAGTGAAGTTCTAAATTTAAGCAAAACATAATTGTTTCTAATTTCAATCTAATTAAAATTCCTAATTAAAATTCTAATGAAAATCCTAATTAAATTCTAATATGCTAATGATCAAGATTTAAATTCTAATGACTAGCCTAATTCAATTAATATTGTGCTAATTAACCTAATTAAATTGTAAAAACTAATTAATAAAATAAAAGAAAAGACAATTAAATCAGGAGGTGGGGACAGGAAAACAGGGGTACAAACAACAATTGGTTAATGGGCTACAGGGTGAGCCCAATGCAATTTTTTTGTGCAGGAAGCAAAAGCCAAAACAAAAAATAAGTGGTGTATGAAGTAAAATGAACTTGGGTTACGTTTGAGCCCATTCAATACTTCCAGCGCTCAGGGGGGTGCGCATTGGAAATGCATGGTGAATCAGCAAAACACGAATGGGCTTGGTTAAGCCCAAATCTATTTCTTCCCAAAGTCACTAGGGGGTGCATTGGTGATGTGTGTGGTGTGAAAAGGAAATCAGTGGGCCTAAGCCCAAACCTCACACCTGTGTTGAATTGTCCAAGTCAACAGAGTTCAAATGAATTCCAACGCGCGCAACCCCACCTCTCCATTCCCTGTGGTTCGCCGCACCGGCGTCCGTCGCCGGCGCCGGTAGTGGCTTATACCTAAACACCACCACCATTGGATGCGTGATATCAAGCTGAGCATGAATATGACAATGGAATTATGAAACAACTCTTGTACCGGTTGAATCGAACCGCTGAACAGAAGAACCCTAACGGTCTACAAGTCAAATTAAATAGCGTTCGGTGGAGATCAATCCCTAATACTATGGGGGTTCCACTCCCTAACCTAGATGCTACGTCTTGGTGAGCTCAGAACAAGAAAACGATACTGAATGATAAATGACATACCGGAGAAGATGATCGGAGAATCCACCGGTAAGCTTTCTGACCTTGATTCTTTCTTCTTCTTCTTCTTTTCGTCTCTTTCTTCTTCTTCTGAACTGGATCGATGCAGAGTGAGAGTGTGGTGGTTTAGCTCAAGCGAAATTGAAGCTTCAAGGTGAAGCTTCAATGGCTTCTATGAGAGAGAAATAGAGCTCTGGTGAGGGTGAGGGAAGAGATTGCAAGAGAATTCGCACAAATTCACACAAGGTTCCAAGGTTCTGAAAATGAGAGAGGTGAATTGTTTAAATAGAGTTTAGGTTTGGAGTTAGGTTAGGCTTGGAATGAGGTTTTGATTCAGTTAGATTTAGGTTGGGAGTTAGTTAACCTTGGCTCACTGAGTTTGAATTGAACTCAGTTAGTTATACATGACTCAGTTAGTTAAGTTGGCTTTAGTTGGTTAATGAATGAAGTGAATTTTGACTGGCTATTGTAGGTTAGAAGGAGATTGAGATTAAGCTGAAGTGGTTTTTTAAGGACCTACTGTCCAAGTTACAAGTTAATTCAAAGTGACTTTGGTTTGGTTTGAAATTATGAATGGCTTTGGTATGTGGAAATAATTGAGTATGCTAGTTGTGAATTGAACTGTTAAAGTTAGCTATGGTTATTCAATGGGTTATTTCCATTGTTGTTCTGAAGGGTAGTTATGAGATAGGTGTAACAGCCTGTTAAGGGACCTGTTAAAAGTCATAAGCTATACACCTGCTATATGAATGTGTAGTCGGTTTTGAATTGGCGACTTGTGTAAGTTTCTGTTTGAATGCTGCTAAGTGCATGAATTTATGTTTGTTAGACATGTATGCTTATGATGTGTTTTGAAATGGCCTGTTGTAGGGCCTATCAGCTATGGGCTTGCTTCATTCCGTCACGAAGCAAATGGATAGATTTACAGTTGTAGGCTTCAAGTTAACACAATAACCTTTCCAAAATTTCCACATAACAGTCTGTTTTGCAGAATTTCCACACAATAGCTTTTTGCAACAAGTTTGTAGTTTGTCATGGAGTGCAAATAAGCTAACATTGTTATTTAGTACATTATACTGGCTTATTATGAACTTACACAGTGAATGAAATTGTGTATTGAAGTGCAGTTAAAATGCCCAGCCGACTTCAAAATGTCGTGTTGCAAAGTTCCAAAATATATTCCGTTGCTACTAACTAACCATTAGCCAAGGTCTTAAGTTAAGTTTTGGGTAAGCACCGTTGGAAAAGTCTGAAAGTTGTTATATGCTGTAAGTTGTGACTTATGCCAATGAGATTAGTTAATGGTCCTATTGCCATCCTGCCTAACTCCATGCTGTTATTATCTATAGCTTCTTGCTTTATTTGTGTGTGTACATAGACTCATGGCTATCTTGTTTGAACTTGTTGGTAATTATTGATGGCAGCACAATTATGTCAAGTCTGGCTTAGGGCTTCTATTTGTATGCTGAATTCGGCTTGGTGTTTGAATGGATTTCCAGGTGCAGGTTGATGGATATTTGATGTGGATGCGGTTTGTGGTGCTTTGCTAGGCCTAATATGGTACTGGTTTGAGTTAATCGGATTGTGGTTCGAAGCAATTCGGCTAATGTTTCCTTTAGTCACGAAGTTACAAGGTGGTATTCCTGGTTCGATTAGGAATGATTTTTTCTTGCAGTAGTTTGATTTGCAAGAAACAGAATGACTACAAAGCCAAGCAGAGCTATTAGGCTGCGCAACACCCGTTCCATTGATGACAATGCACCTTGAAAGGTAAGCAAAACATGGTCTGTACTATAAAATGTGTTTGCATATATGGTCATCAGCCTATCATTTACCAAATGAAGGCCACGGAAGACACATAAGATGGCCAAAAAAGTGATTATGACACAATGCATCCCTATAAATGTTTTACGGTCCCTGATGCCGCTATGCAATGGAGGAATGAAGGTAAAAGTTGTGAGGCGCAAGAGTTGCTCCAAGAAGACTCATAAGCATAAATGTAGTCCACTCAACTTTATTATTATTCCTTTCATAGAAAGTGGAACTTCTGATTGATTGATGAGTAGTCCAAGTATAAAAGATAACAATACAAAGCCTGCCACAAACTCTCCTCGGTATTTTATCTTCTCAATGTCAAGGAGAAGTATATTAAAAACAGCACCAGTGGTAGTTAAAAAGATACAGGTGAACAAGTCCCACCCAAAAATAAGATTTAATTCTTGTGCTATTCCCAAGACCATGTTAAGATCTAGCACAATCACTGAAAGTTCAGTTTGAATTCCAAGGAAAAGGCATGTCCATCTATCATACTCGTCACTGCAAATCTGAGCCAGATCTCTTCCAGTGATCACATCAACCCGGAAAGATAAGTACTGACAGACGATAGCTGCAAAATTAAAAACAAGCGTGAAAGCCACCAGATCAGAACCGAGCCTTGCACCGCCTTCAATACTTGCCTGCTGAAATGGATTCGAACTGTTAAGTTATGTTGGTGCTGGATTTGGATGTTAGGCTGTTAGGAATTTTGATTATAGTTGTAACAATTTTTCACTCTGCTTGTGTTGACTTTGTATTTGATGGCTTACAGAATCATAAAATGAAGAACATGTTTGAGATTTGTGGTTTGGTTTTTTTGTGTGGTTTATTTTGGTGACTTTGTTGCAGCCTTTATGAGCCTTTCTCATCATCATAAGTTTAAGGCCAAATGCATATGCTAGTATGTCCAAATGGTTATGTAGGTGTCATGTTTGATCACTTGATTGTGGTATTTGATTATGGGTGAATGCAGGACCATGTCTATCAAGGTAGAGTTATGATTGGCAAGGCAAAATGACCAAGTCATGGCATGGTAAGTGTGATTTTGAAAATGGGCCAAGTTACTTGAAAATGAAGAAACCAAGCAAAGAATATCAAATCAATATCTTTGGATGATGTGTCAAGGCCAAGTGGGTTAGATTAGATTTAAGAGGGTCAAAAATGGGAAGGTTGACCTTGGTCAAAGTTGACCAAAAAGTCAATTGTTGACTAAAGTTAACA
Organism: Lathyrus oleraceus; assembly: GCF_024323335.1. Classification (NCBI taxonomy): domain Eukaryota; kingdom Viridiplantae; phylum Streptophyta; class Magnoliopsida; order Fabales; family Fabaceae; genus Lathyrus; species Lathyrus oleraceus. The sequence goes on along the minus strand of NC_066583.1, from coordinate 542,291,832 downwards.
ATCAATCAAAATTCACTTTTCCTTGTATTTTTCTTGTAAAAGGACATTGAATTGATGATTATGGATGTTTTTAGGGTTTAGGGATTTTGGGTGGACTTTGGTCAAAGACCAAAATGTCAATTGTTGACCAAAGTCAACAAATTGGTCAAAATATCAAACTTTGTATTTTCTTGTGTAGAATCATATATAATGGTTTAAAATGACATGGAATGGATTGAAATGGTTTCAAAATTTTTTGAAATTGGTTTTACAATTGATTCATTTGTGACTTGAATGTTTGACTTTTGAAAAGAAGATAACTTGACTGATGATATATGTTAACAAGACCATGAAATGAAATCATAAGATTAAGGTTTTAACATAGTATCCATGAACCAATGGCATGACCAACAAGTGGCTAGAGACACGAGAAGTTTGGTTGTTTAGATGACCAGGACCATGGATGTATCCACAATCACATGGACAATACCATGACTTTGGACCAAGACCACAACTCCTATAAGCCCAAAGTAAGGTTAGGCCAAACATATTGATAATGTGTGAAGATTGAAGGGTCATGGAAGCACAATCAGGCCACCAAGTCCATCTGATTCACCATTTCCTGATTAGGGTTTTGGAGACCAGGATAAGGCCTGGGGAAGCTCCCTAAGATCAAGCCTTGAGAAATTAGGGTTTTGAAGGCCCTGGGTTGGCTGATCACAACTTTGTTGAATTCAAGCCTTCACCACCATCATTAGGGTTTCACATCCCCCCATGCTGATGATATTGTTAGACCATGCCTTTGAGCTTTGACATCCACACAAACCCTAGCTCCATAAGCCCTAAGTTTCTTCTGAATCCATGATGAATGATGCATATGGATGAATTATGAATGTATGCAAGCTATCTCTTAATCGAGCGATTAGATGCATAGGTGAGAAAGGGGAGGGCAAATTTTAGGGTATAACAGCTGCCCCTATTGATCACACTGAATTACACCGTGTTTTTGACTCGGATTTCACATGTTTATTAGGACTTTATTATCATTTTGTTTGTATTATGCTCTCTTTTATCTTGTTTTCAGATATTTAGCACTTTCGGACTCTTTTGGAAGAAACAAAGCAAAAAGACCTAAAATTAGGGTTTTTCGGCGAAATTACACACATGGCGTTGCACATGGCGGCCACTATAGGAGAAGCCATGAGTCATCATCCCTCAACTAGGAGGTAACTGCCACGTTCCCATGATCCACCCCATTTACACACATGGCGGGCGCCATGAAGGGATGACGGACGCCACATTTGGAAATCACGTTCCCACTAAGGAGAAGTTGGAGGGCACCATGGTCTTTGCAAGCTGCTGAAATCCTCTATAAATAGTTCGTTCCATTTCATTTTCTAATCATCCAACTTAGTTTTACAACACTAAGCATATATTTATCATTTGTAATAGCGGTAATCCATCACATCGGGGGGTTATCGCACCTATGTGAGATTGAGTTGGGTCATTTCGAGTTGCTGTCGTCTTTAGCTTCAGGAGTCAGAGGTTTATTTTTGTACCAGATTTAAAGCCCTCCATTTGTAGCAGGTTCTTATTTATCGCTTTATTTATTTATTTCCCGCATCGCTTTTATTTTATTTACTTTATGTCTACGCTTTTATTTTGTTTATTTCCCGCACTCGCTTTACTTTATTTATTTTTCGCACTCGCTTTATTTTATTTATTTTCCGCACTCGCTTTACTTTATTTATTTTCCGCACTCGCTTTACTTTGTTTATTTCCCGCACTCGCTTTACTTTATTTATTTTCCGCACTCGCTTTACTTTATTTATTTTTCGCACTCGCTTTACTTTATTTATTTTCCGCACTCGCTTTACTTTATTTACTTTACGCGCTTTCTTTACGTCTCACATTCTAAAACAAACTTTTCATCATGATTAACACCATTGTGTTTGTTTGTGTTACCATGTCTGGCTAAATCTTTTAAATGTTAGAATGTAAGGATCGCGGTTAAAGTAATGTTTCACATATTGAATCTGTAGAAATACTTTAAAGGCTGCTTTGATTTTTAACTTGAGTTTTCTAAAACAAACTTGGTTAGTTTTAATTATTCGAGGAGTGCGAAAGCACCCTGGCTTAGTAACTAGGAATTTTTATCACTTTAAGGAAAAATTATTTTTGAAACTGTTTTCGAACGCGTTGATGGATTTAAAATCAGGAAACTCCTTGGGTAAACTTTCCAAATCAAAATCACTTTTCAACTAAGTTTACGAGTCTCATTTCTTAAAAATAAGTCTACTACTTTAGTGTTCTGCGCACCTTTTATAAGTGACAATAAAAGGCCTTAATTTAAGGGTAAACTCAGTTCTAAATACGCGAAAGCGACAGTTCCTGTTAAATGGATTCTTTTCAAGAGTAGAAAATATTGCCTCATAAGTAGTTCTATTTAGACAATCGAAACATCACTTAACTGACGTGAAATACATTCAACCTGTCTTTACCTGTAACGATAGTAATCTATAGATTGACGATTGGTCCTCTCATAGTTGCTAGAAGAGGGGGTCCGTGAATGACGTTTGTCTCGTGATGATGGTTCCTCGGCAAAGAAGTACGGAGGATTTGCTAGGAAGAAGGAAGGGGAGACTTATGCTGCTTCTTCCCATGTTAAGAGAATTCCCTCTGTGAGGAGGAAAGAGGTCCGACCAGATGTTAACCAACACCGGGTGGCTCATATAGCACCTACTTTCAGAGAAGTTCAACAACAACCACAACAACATCGTCAACAACAACATGCTTACGAGCCTCGCAACAATAACAACATTAGCACCAGCAACTATGAGAGGAAGAGGGTGACCTTTGACCCGATTCCTATGACGTACGCTGAACTTTATCCTTCCTTAATCGATAGGAAGCTGATAACTCCGTGTGATCTTCCTGCTGTGCCAGCCAATCCCCAATGGTGGTACAAGCCTGAACTTCACCGTGTGTATCATTCCAGTGCTCCCGGACATGACGTGGAAAATTGTTTTCCTTTGAAGACCAAGGTGCAAGACCTTGTGAGGAGTGGGATACTGTTCTTTGAAGACGTAGACCCTAATGTGAAGAAGAACCCATTGCCCGAGCATGGGAAAGCAGCTGTTAATATGGTTCAGAGGTACCCTGGCAAGTACAAAGTCCTTTATGTGAATGACATAAGGCAATCCTTGGTAGAGATGCATAAGCTGTTGTGTGAACATAGTCATGATGAGCATAATCATGATAGGTGCCAGGTGTGCACTATCAATGAAAGAGGATGCCGTCAAGTGAGAAGGGACATCCAAGAGATGTTGGACCAGGGGATGATCGAGATACTTCAGAATCATAATGAGGACGAAGTTGATGTTATTACTCCCATATTCAAAATTCCTGATCCTGTTGTTATCAAGTACGATGGCAGCAAGAAGAAAGTGTCACCAACTCTTGTGATCAAGCTAGCGGGTCCTGTCCCGTATGTATCAGATAAAACGGTCCCGTACCGTTATAATATTGTTATGCTAGAGGATGGGAAGGAGGTCCCGTTGCCCTCAACTTCTGTGGTAAGCACTTCTGACGTTAGTGGAGTGACCCGTAGTGGTCGTGTTTTCTCGGCTCAGCCGAAATCCCACGAAGACGTTATGAAGAGAGCTGTTGTCAGTCCTGCCGGTCCCGTGGGGACTTCTTCTTCAAACCAGTATGTTCCTGTTGTGAAGGGTGTTGACCCTGTTGTTGTTAAAACCAATAATACTCCTATCCTGGTTGGCCAGTCTGGCATGTTAAAAGAGGATGGTGATGAGATGTTGAGGCTCATAAAGAGGAGTGAGTATAATGTTGTGGATCAGTTGCTTCAAACTCCATCAAAGATATCTCTCTTATCTTTGCTGATGAATTCCGAGCCACACAATGAAGCATTGTAGAGGGTGTTGGACGTGGCATACGTGGATCACGATGTCACGATTGAGCAGTTTGATAGCATTGTTACAAATATAACCTCCTGCAATAACTTGAGCTTCTGTGATGCTGATCTTCTCGAGGAGGGAAAAAACCACAATTTGGCTTTACATATATCTATGAATTGTAAAGACGATGCCCTGTCCAATGTGTTGGTGGACACAGGGTCATCACTCAATGTATTGCCAAAATCCACTATTGCCAAACTTTCATATCAGGGGCCTCCCATGAGGCAGAGTGGAGTGGGAGTGAAAGCTTTTGATGGATCGCGAAAAACTGTGATTGACGAATTAGACCTCCCAATCAAGATTGGACCTAGTGATTTCCAGATCACTTTCCAGGTCATGGATATACATCCATCATATAGCCATTTGCTTGGTAGACCATGGATTCACAAGGCAGGTGCCGTGACATCCCCCCTGCACCAAAAGTTGAAGTTCGTTAAGAACAAAAAGTTGGTGGTGATAGGGGGAGAGAAGGCTCTCTTGGTCAGCCATTTATCTTCCTTTTCCTATATTGATGCTGAGGATGAGGTTGGAACTCTGTTCCAAGCCTTATCTATTGCTGAGCCTTCTAGGAAAGGACTTTCTTCATTTGTCTCCTATAATGACGCGAAGTTGGCCATTGAGCATGGTGCAACTACTGGTTTGGGGAAAATGATCAAGTTGGAAGATAACAAGTCCTGGGCTGGTATAGGATATTCTTCTGGTGTTTCCAATGATCTTGGGATGTTTCAGAGTGGAGGTTTCATCCACACCATTGAAGATCAGGAAGCTGCTGCCATCGTTGAAGAAGATGAAGAGGAAGACCTTGGCAACTTTGTCATACCTGGAGGAATTTGCAATAATTGGGTTGCTGTTGATGTTCCAACAGTTATCCATAAGTCAATGTAATGTGTTCATTTTGTTTAAAAACCCTTCTCCCATGCCAAAAGGAGAAGTGAAGACATTGTTGGCATAATTGATTAATACAATGATATTAATTCAATAATCGCATGTTAAATGTTTGTTTCCTCATGTCATACGGTGAACTGACTTTGTGTGTTTTTGCTTTGGAAAGCAAATGTCGCGGATAGCAAGAGTCGCCACCGACTTTTCTTTTATCCAATAAGGAAAGGCGGAAAAGAACAGGAAAGACCTTGATTAGATTTTGGGTTCGGGAGGTACATTATACAAAGGGAAGGTGTTAGCACCCTTTGTATCCATGGTTATCCATGGGCTCTTAATTGCTTGATCACTTATGTTTTTCTTATCTGAAAAAGTGTGTGAGAGCTGTTTAGAAAATGTTTTGGAAAGAGAGTTTAACTTTGTAATGATTCTTGTACGAATGTATACAAAGTGTTTATCTCGTTTAATTTTGAAAGCTGTTTAGAAAACTGTTTAGAAAAATATAACTTGGCAATGATTCTAGTACGAATGTATACCAAGTGGTGATTTTCTAGTAGATGTTTTGCAAAGTGTGAGGTGTGAAAAGTATTTTGAGTTGTGATTCAGCATTTAAGAGTTATACCTACCCAAGGTCTTTATGGGCATTTTCTATCCTTATGAGGGTAAAACTGTCCTTACTATTGAGAAGTAAGTAGTTTTATCCTTTGGATGTAAAGGGACATCGTAGGGTCATCGATTGGTCATTGAAGGAAACATTTGCAAGGATACCTTAGCATTCGAAGGGACAATCATCATTTAACCGTAGGCTACAACGAAGGGTCATCGAGGGACAAAATCATATATTCGCAGGCAACATCCGAGGGACTATGATTTATCTTATAGGGACCTGATGATTTAATCGAAGGATCTTTGCTAAGTGTATCCCCACATTCGCGGGACATGACCGTAATACCGTAATACCGTAAGGCAACAAAGAGAGGTCCAAGATCACATATTCAAAGGCAATATTTTATAATCAATTAGGTAATTAGGATGAATCTCCAAAACATTTGTAATCAATTAGGTAATTAGGATGAATCTCCATAAGGGTATCCCACAAATAAAGTGGAATACCTAGCAAGCTACCTTCTTCGGGAGTATGTGAGCCCTTACAAAATTCCGCAAACAGGTCAGAACACCAAATGGGGTGCAATCAAGAGTTACACCAAAGAAGTAATAGTATCAGGTAAACAAAGCATGGTTATAATAAAACAGGTCAGATGAGCAAAGATCAAAACAGAACGAAAAACAGTGACTGTCATGTTCGCTACTGCCTCGCCTAGCGAAGGCTTAGCGAGCACTCGCTACATGTTCGCTTGGCGATGTGCTAGCGAACGGCTGCGGGTTTTGAATTTAACAGCAGTACGGTTTCAGCAAGCTCCAAACCCTATGGCATCCATTACAGCAATTACATGGTGAAACATTCAAGATATCCAGACATACTTAAGTCCACATGCAAAACCTCAAATATATTTATGAATTCAATTATGATATCACATGTGAATTAGGAACATAAAGCGGTAATAGTAATGCAAACCTGTTTGCAATTGAGTTGCAACCTTGAATTGGCAGAACGCTCTTAGGGTTGATGCCGGATTGAGTTGGGTGGAGGTAACCTTTGTGCATATGAGTTTCCTTCAGGGTTTCCCTTAAGGTTGCTCTGAATTCTCTTGGTTAGCCTCCAGGGTTTGCTCCTATTGCCTCTGTTAGGGTTTGCTTGCTAGGGTTTTCCTTCCTCTCTGTCTCTTCCTTTTCTGAATGAGGTCTTGGTATTTATAATAGTTTTTTTTTTTGACCTGATGGGCTCAGAATGAAGCCCAAAATTTCTGGTACTCGCAAGTTTGCTAGGCGAAGGATTTTGCTCGCCTAGCGAGCAAGCCATTTTAAGTCATTTTTTGGATTTGGCCACCTGTGTGCTGGGCCTTTGTTCCTTTAATATCAACGTCTTGAAAAAATGAGTTGGAGTGTCTTGAAAAATGTCTTGCACGGTTAACGGGCAAATTTTGGGGTATGACAGCTGCCCCTGTTCAATATTCTTGAACCGAGAGAGTTAGAATGGTATGTACGCCATTCGTGGTCTGGAGGTGGAAGATTATTGAACACTTAGAATGCCCCTAAAATTTGCACTTGTTAAAAGTTAGTCTTGATGGAGATGGGCTTAAAGATGCCATCCAGAAGGTATAATGATGAGGGCTTCAGAGTGTGTCGTACGTTAGATCGTCTCTGAGTAGCAGAATGAGCCATCCGTTAGGCTGGCGACCTCACTGGGGAGAAAAGATCAGAATGGGTCATACGCTGCTGGGGATAACAGGTCAGAATGGATCATCCGCCAGATCATATCTGAGTTGCAGAATGAGCCGTACGTTAGGTTGTATCTGGGTTGCAGAATGAGCCGTACGTTAGGCTGTATCTGATAAAAAGTAGTCGTACGCTAGACTACACCTCGGAATGTACCGTACGCTAGGTAGTATCTGAGGAAAGAAGATCAGAATGGATCGTACGCTAGATCGTATCTGAGTTGCAGAATGAGCCGTACGTTAGGCGGTATCTGACAAAAAGTAGTCGTACGCTAGACTACACCTCGGGATGTACCGTACGCTAGGTAGTATATGAGGAAAGAAGATCAGAATGGATCGTACGCTAGATCGTATCTGAGTTGCAGAATGAGCCGTACGTTAGGCGGTATCTGACAAAAAGTAGTCGTACGCTAGACTACACCTCGGGATGTACCGTACGCTAGGTAGTATCTGAGGAAAGAAGATCAGAATGGATCGTACGCTAGATCGTATCTGAGTTGCAGAATGAGCCGTACGTTGGGCTGTATCTGACAAAAAGTAGTCGTACGCTAGACTACACCTCGGGATGTACCGTACGCTAGGTAGTATCTGAGGGGATGAATATCCAAATGGGTCGTACGCTAGACCGTATTGGCACAGTTGAAGGAATCATATGTTGTATATGTTGTATTTGCAATAAATGTCTGGGATGAGCTTAAAGATGCCACCATTAGGAGGATATCAGAGTGCTTATCAGAATGAATATTCATATGGATTATATCTGAAAGATGCATCTGAATCTCAAATGTAACCAATGAGGGTGTCCGTCTGGATGAACCTTTGTTTTGATTAGATCGGGAGGATAATTAACCTGGAAAAAAGTTAGCCTCATGCCATGTCACGATGCATGAGATGTTTTATGCTTTCAAAAATAAATGTGAACATTGTATGCATGCGTATGATGCGAAATGATGCATGAATGAATTATGCGTCTGAAAAATTTGCCAGGGGAAAATAAATCCCCATATTCTGATTGGAGATGTTTGTATTGATGACCCTTTCTTAGCTAGGGATATCTGATTTCTGTCTGATGGTAGAAATATTCAACAGAGCCTGGCTGGGGATGGAAGAGATGACCAGTCTGTCTAGTAATGCCAGTTTCTTCTGGGAAATAACTGGTTTTGCTGGGGAATAGGATTAGCAACTGGATTCATCGGAAAGCATGGTTAGACTTTATCCTCGAACCTAAAGTCCTTTTGTAACTGCTATTGCTATTTTATGCATGTATTTTTGGTAAACAAAAATCATATTCAAATGCATATATTAATTCAAATTAAATCAATGGACGTTTACGCAAACAAAACAGAGAAAGTAAAACAAAAGCATCTTTTTGGAAATAAAATTGTATTGATTTTGAAAGAGGTCCTATAAACAGGCAATTTGAATACAAGGAGACATAAATCCTAGTAAGAGGAAATTGTCAAGAAAGCAAAGAACAAGCTATGAAGGAAAAGTCCTATTGACTTTAATTCTGCTACTGTCATTATGTCTTCAAGCGTCTCATATCCTGCTGTCGGATAGAAGTGATTGGCTTGTTCAGTCCCTTTGACTTGGGTGAAGCTGACTGAGAACGGGACATAGTCATACACTTTAATCCCTAATTTTTGCCTGGACCGCCTTTTCAGGTTTTCAGTCCACCAGGATACCTTTTTTTGCCCAAGCCGCCTTTTCAGGTTTTCGACTTGCCGGGTGTACCTTTTTATATGTTTATCCCTAATTTTTGCCCGAACCTTTTTGGTTCGCCGGGATGCCCTTATTTTTGCCTAGATACGTCGACCTAGCGGGTCTCTTTTATACGTAGTATTTTTTAACTATGTCTGCGTTCACGGGATGTAGGAAGTCTTCGCCATCCATTGTAGCGAGCATCGTGGCTCCACCAGAGAAGACCTTCTTAACTACAAATGGCCATTCGTATGTGGGAATCCATTTGCCTCTAGGGTCACCTTGTGGTAGAATGATACACTTCATCACCAAGTCGCCAATTTGGTACACCTGTCTCTTGACTTTCTTATTAAATGCCTGGGTCATGCGCTTCTGATATATCTGTCCATGACAAACAGCCGCAAGTCTCTTTTCATCAATCAAATTTATCTGATCGAGTCGAGTCTGAATCCATTCATCTTCATCTATGCCTGCATCTTTCATAATTCTTAGAGAGGGAATCTGGACTTCCACTGGTAAAACGACTTCCATTCCATAGACTAAAGAGAAAGGAGTTGCCCCTGTCGAAGTGCGCACTGAAGTGCGATAACCATGAAGAGCAAAGGGTAACATCTCATGCCAGTCTTTGTATGTTACTGTCATCTTTTGTATGATCTTCTTAATATTCTTATTAGCAGCTTCTACGGCGCCATTCATCTTTGGCCGGTACGGAGAAGAGTTATGGTGTTTTATGTTGAACTGCGTGCAGAGTTCAGTAATCATCTTGTTGTTCAAATTAGTGCCATTGTCAGTGATAACTCTTGCTATTCTTCCGGAGAGAGCAAGTTTCTCAAATATATATTTGATAGAATCCATCTTAGAAATCAATGAAGTGGTATGATTCAACATATACTGTCTTAGTCGGCGAGCAACCCAAGCCAAAGCACAACAAGTCTTCTCAAGCAGTGAATATCTTGTTTCACAGTCGGTACACTTTTTGCTAAGGTAGTATATTGCATGCTCTTTTCGACCAGACGCGTCATGTTGCCCTAACACACACCCCATTGAATTTTCTAACACGGTCAAACACATGATTAGAGGTCTTCCTTCAACTGGTGGCATCAGAACCGGAGGTTCTTGGAGATACCTCTTGATTTTGTCAAAAGCTTCTTGACATTCATCATTCCATATTGTCTCTTGATTCTTCCTCAGTAATTTTCTTGTCTATTTCAGTACCCAGATTTACAATTTCAATTGATTCTTCATGCGGCTGTATAGTCTTTTCTTCTTGCAGTACCAGTCTGGCAAGTTCTCCAGGTACTTCACAATCTTCCTCACTTCCATCCTCGGTTTGGTAGATCGGATTTTCGAAGTCATAATGAACAGTAGCAGAACTATTATCAACAGGATCCAGAGTGGGTATAGCTCTGCAATTTGTTACGTGAGTGTGTGCAAGAAAACATAGCTTGTTTGAAAGATGACAGGAAAGATAAAGAGCGCAATATTTGAATGCAAAAAAGTCCATTGATTTATTGAATGTGAATATGCTTATGAAAATGACAAAACATTTAACCAAATTTGATACATTAAATAAGCCATAACAATTACTCCTGACTAAAGGAAATCGGGATAGTGTCTTCAGCCTTCCAATTATTGAGTCCGTCACCAATTGTTGGGAAAATCCAGCTATCCCAGTCGCAGTCGCTATCAGCATCTTCTACAGCATTAACAGTATTGTCATGATTAGGCATAGGAGCAGTGATGACATTAGGAGTCTCCGGAGGATCAAATTCAATTTCTCCAGCGTCGATCATATCCTGGATCTTATTCTTCAACAACCAGCAATCGTTTTTATCATGCCCGGGGCTATCGGAGTGATATGCACACCTGGCATTGGGATTATACCGAGGAGAAGTAGTGTCGGGATTTGCAGGAGGATCTCTGAGGGTGATTAAATTTGCCTTTAGCATACCCTGCAGTGCTTGTGCTAAAGTCATATTGATCTTGGTAAACTGCCTTCTTGGCCTGTCTTGTCTGTGCTGGAAGTTTTGAGATGGCGGTGCTGCAATCGTAACTGCTCCAATGGTATGGTCACGGTTTTTCTTGTTATGACCTCTTTGACTGTACACAGCATTTGATTCATTCTTCCCCTGATAGGACTTTTTGGTGCTTGCAGAGGTAGCCACCTGTATCTTTCCACTTCGAATACCACTTTCAACACGTTCACCTGTCAATATAAGTTCAGTGAAACCCGATGAGGAACTTCCCAATAGATGGCTGTAGAATGGGCCAGTCAGTGTACCCATGAACATGTCCACTAATTCTCGATCAGTCATAGGGGGTTTGACTCTGCCAGCCAAATCTCTCCATTTTTGAGCATATTCTTTGAAACTTTCTTTAGATCCCATAGTCATATTCTGCAACTGTAGCCGAGTAGGTGCCAATTCAGAATTATACTGGTAGTGCTTGTAGAAAGCTGTCGCTAAATCAATCCAGGTGTGGATGTTAGAGCTCTCGAGCTGATAATACCACTCTAACTGGGTGCCAGACAGACTCTCTTGAAAGAAATGGATCCATAGCTTCCTATCAGTGGTATACGGTTGGATCTTTCTCACATAAGCTCTCAGATGCATCTGAGGGCAAGACGCACCATCATACTTAGTGAAAGCGGGGACCTTGAATTTGCGGGGAATGACCACATCTGAGACCAGACCTAAGCTTTCGAAATCCAGACCGGGCGCCTTCTGACCCTCCATAGCTAGCATGTGTTCTTCCAGCAACTTATACTTATCATCTTTTGGAGAGTACTGTTCCTTTTCATAATCTTCATCGTCGTCTTCAGGGTTGAAGGGATCAACATCCTCCTCTTCCGAATCATTTTCTGTCTCCTCTTCTTGGTCCTTCGGCATTCTAATCTTGATTCCTACGGCCTGTCCTTTAAGCCTTCTTCCCGGGTTAATGTAACTCACAGCTTTCTTGTCTTTCTTCTTCTCGAGCAAAAGAGCCTTCAATTCCTCCTGCCCCTTGGATAAGCTCAAGATCATCTCCTGGAATTGAGCATTCTGAGCCTGGAGATCCTTGACAGTTTGTTCGAGAGCCATCTGTTATGTTTAGAAGGAAGACCGTGAGAACATTGATCCTTTAGAATACCTGTTATGCAATGTTATGCTATGCAATGTATGAAATGTTTTCAAGGACTTTTGGAATTTAACTTTGCGTAAACCAACAAAAAGGAACTCTTATTAATAATTGTTTTAATCCATGTTTATTACAACAAATAATAATAAAAAGACAATGAAAGCTCAAGTCTCTCAGGGACGGCTTCTTTTTGGGCGAAGATATGCATTGAGTCTTCGTTCCTCATTAAGCTGGCTGGTGAGCTCTGACACTTTCTTCCTTTCAGCACAAAACTGGGCTTCAAAAGTATCCCTTTCCTCTCTCAACTGAATCCAGGATCTCTTCAATTCCTCAACATTGGTAGGCATATCTGGATAATGAATGATCTGAGGAGTACCTCCTTCAACTCCTTGTTCAACAATCAGCGGTCCGACCGCAAGATATGGCATGACAAGTTCACGAGCTATTGCGCGTACCCATCTGAGATAAGGTTCCATGGGAATAGAGTTTTTCTGTCCTAAAGTACTTCTTTTCACCATGCCCCAAGCTCGTACAAACCTTTGACGGAGACCTTGAGAATCGTTGTCATAGTCAAACACAGTGCCTTGGATAATTATCTCATGTGGACTATCTCTTCGAGCATAACCAAACTGACGTAGGGCTAAAGCAGGATTATAAGTAATACCTCCTCTTATCCCCAGGAGTGGTACGTTAGGGAACTCGCCACAACGATCAATGATGATAACGTTTTCTTTGGGTTGGGGACACCAATGGATGTCTGAATGGGAGAGCGACATTATCCTTTGAGACCATCTCAGATTTTGCTCGTTCTTCAGGACTGATTGAGGAAGGTGCGAAATAAACCACCTAGATAATAAAGGTACGCAGCACATGAGAGTTCCTTGCCTTTTCACAGTACGGGTGTGAAGGGAATGCAAAATGTCTCCAAGCAAGGTAGGCACAGGGTTATGAGTGAGAAATATCTTAATAGCATTCATGTCTATGAATTGATCCGGGTTAGGAAATAGCACCAAACCATAGATTAGTAGTGCTAGAACATCTTCGAAAGCATGGATATTCATAACCTTTAGGGATTCTCGGACCTTATTTATCAGAAACTTGGCAAGTAAACCCTTAACTCCACTTCTTGTCACCCAATTAGTTTCAATGTCTGACTTTGTCATGTGTAAAGCCGCAGCAACCTCTTCAGACTTCGGAATCTTTTCTAAGCCACTGAAAGGTATTTGATCAAGGATAGGTATCCCAAGCAGCCTGGAGAATTCTTCTAATGTGGGCACCAACTGATAATCTGGGAATGTGAATCAATGGTGTTTAGGATCGAAGAACTGGAATAGAACTCTCATCATATCTTCTTTGAAACCGGTGGTAACTAAATTGAGGAGAGAACCATGTTTCTTGATGAACTGAGCATGATCAGGAAGTTCTGACACTAAATCCTTGAGTTGAGGAGAGATTGCTACAAGATTGATTCGGATGGTCTTCCTGGAAGCCATAACCTGTTAAACAGAGCAAAGCTAAATCCCTAAGTCCTTGAAATGGTTAGTACAATGCCATATGTTATGATGTTATGATGTTATGATATTATGATGTCAAATAAATAACAGGCACAAGCAAGTCACACAACAATCATTCCTAAGTTTTAAGGCTTGCATGAGTTCCATAAGTAAGTACCCTTCCCACTGAAGTTTGGTTGGTTCAACCTGTCCTAGAATAGTAACCGGGTTCTAGAAGGATCTCCAATCATTGACCTTCTTTTAAGTCCACTTCAGTGCAACACCAAGTGGTTGACCAAAGCTTCCCTAAAGTCCAATCTCGAGGAGTGTAGTATCGAGTCTCAACCAACCCCAGTCGGAACCGAAGTCAGTTATCTCACTACTTTCTAATGGCTAGGATGAGTCAATTAGGGTTCTAAAGGTCTGGTTAATGCTTTAATGACACCACGCAGACGCCAAAATTTTCCTTAAGTAAACATGAGGAACATCAGGACATCCAAAGTGTCACATTAACCGTAGCCATCATTTTAACCATTCCAGTATACGCCGGATAGTCGCGATGATCTCTTGCTACTTACCTAAGGTACACTAGATCCGGGTGTAGGATCTTTCACTCAAGCATAGGATACCCAAGCAATCCCTTAAAAGTAAATCAGACAATTCAAATAAGTGATCTTGTTTTTTTTAAGGCAACCTCTCTTTTTAAGTCCCCAGCAGAGTCGCCAGTTCTGTCATACGGTGAACTGACTTTGTGTGTTTTTGCTTTGGAAAGCAAATGTCGCGGATAGCAAGAGTCGCCACCGACTTTTCTTTTATCCAATAAGGAAAGGCGGAAAAGAACAGGAAAGACCTTGATTAGATTTTGGGTTCAGGAGGTACATTATACAAAGGGAAGGTGTTAGCACCCTTTGTATCCATGGTTATCCATGGGCTCTTAATTGCTTGATCACTTATGTTTTTCTTGTCTGAAAAAGTGTGTGAGAGCTGTTTAGAAAATGTTTTGGAAAGAGAGTTTAACTTTGTAATGATTCTTGTACGAATGTATACAAAGTGTTTATCTCGTTTAATTTTGAAAGCTGTTTAGAAAACTGTTTAGAAAAATATAACTTGGCAATGATTCTAGTACGAATGTATACCAAGTGGTGATTTTCTAGTAGATGTTTTGCAAAGTGTGAGGTGTGAAAAGTATTTTGAGTTGTGATTCAGCATTTAAGAGTTATACCTACCCAAGGTCTTTATGGGCATTTTCTATCCTTATGAGGGTAAAACTGTCCTTACTATTGAGAAGTAAGTAGTTTTATCCTTTGGATGTAAAGGGACATCGTAGGGTCATCGATTGGTCATTGAAGGAAACATTTGCAAGGATACCTTAGCATTCGAAGGGACAATCATCATTTAACCGTAGGCTACAACGAAGGGTCATCGAGGGACAAAATCATATATTCGCAGGCAACATCCGAGGGACTATGATTTATCTTATAGGGACCTGATGATTTAATAGAAGGATCTTTGCTAAGTGTATCCCCACATTCGCGGGACATGACCATAATACCGTAAGGCAACAAAGAGAGGTCCAAGATCACATATTCAAAGGCAATATTTTATAATCAATTAGGTAATTAGGATGAATCTCCAAAACATTTGTAATCAATTAGGTAATTAGGATGAATCTCCATAAGGGTATCCCACAAATAAAGTGGAATACCTAGCAAGCTACCTTCTTCGGGAGTATGTGAGCCCTTACAAAATTACGCAAACAGGTCAGAACACCAAATGGGGTGCAATCAAGAGTTGCACCAAAACAGTAATAGTATCAGGTAAACAAAGCATGGTTATAATAAAACAGGTCAGATGAGCAAAGATCAAAACAGAACGAAAAACAGCGACTGTCATGTTCGCTACTGCCTCGCCTAGCGAAGGCTTAGCGAGCACTCGCTACATGTTCGCTTGGCGATGTGCTAGCGAACGGCTGCGGGTTTTGAATTTAACAGCAGTACGGTTTCAGCAAGCTCCAAACCCTATGGCATCCATTACAACAATTACATGGTGAAACATTCAAGATATCCAGACATACTTAAGTCCACATGCAAAACCTCAAATATATTTATGAATTCAATTATGATATCACATGTGAATTAGAAACATAAAGCGGTAATAGTAATGCAAACCTGTTTGCAATTGAGTTGCAACCTTGAATTGGCAGAACGCTCTTAGGGTTGATGTCGGATTGAGTTGGGCGGAGGTAACCTTTGTGCATATGAGTTTCCTTCAGGGTTTCCCTTAAGGTTGCTCTGAATTCTCTTGGTTAGCCTCCAGGGTTTGCTCCGATTGCCTCTGTTAGGGTTTGCTTGCTAGGGTTTTCCTTCCTCTCTGTCTCTTCCTTTTCTGAATGAGGTCTTGGTATTTATAATAGTTTTTTTTTTGACCTGATGGGCTCAGAATGAAGCCCAAAATTTCTGGTACTCGCAAGTTCGCTAGGCGAAGGATTTTGCTCGCCTAGCGAGCAAGCCATTTTAAGTCATTTTTTGGATTTGGCCACCTGTGTGCTGGGCCTTTGTTCCTTTAATATCAACGTCTTGAAAAAATGAGTTGGAGTGTCTTGAAAAATGTCTTGCACGGTTAACGGGCAAATTTTGGGGTATGACACCTCAAATTATTTTTCCTTTTTCCTTTTTGCATGAAATTGGTGATCACCATAAAACCCTAAAAAAAGAACAAAATTAATCTTTTCATCTGCATAATGATTTGCCTTGTTTGAGTTCTGAAATCTCTTTTATACTCAAAATCATTATGCAGGTTAATCAAACCCATTGAACATAATGATCCAACACCATCTCCCAACTTTGAGTTC
The DNA here is from genome assembly GCF_024323335.1 of Lathyrus oleraceus. Lineage (NCBI taxonomy): Eukaryota > Viridiplantae > Streptophyta > Magnoliopsida > Fabales > Fabaceae > Lathyrus > Lathyrus oleraceus. The sequence goes on along the minus strand of NC_066583.1, from coordinate 542,275,502 downwards.
CCTGTATTTAAGGCAGAAGAAGATGATGTTGAAGAGATTCCTGATGAGATTACCCGTCTGCTTGAGCATGAGGAGAAGATCATTAAGCCATATCTTGAGAATCTGGAAATAATCAACTTGGGGTCTGAAGACTGCATTTGTGAAGTAAAGATTAGGGCACTTCTGGAAGAGTCTGTTAATGAGGGGTTGATTGAGTTGCTACGAGAATAGGTCGACGTCTTTGCCTGGTCGTATGAAGACATGCCTGGTCTAGATACTGATATCGTGCAACATTTCTTACCGTTGAAGCCTGAGTGCGTGCCTGTGAAGCAAAAGCTCAGAAGAACTCATCCTGATATGACAGTGAAGATTAAAGAAGAAGTTCAGAAGCAAATTGATGCGGGGTTTCTGGTGACTTCTACATATCCTCAATGGGTGGTGAATATTGTGTCCGTGCCTAAGAAAGATGGGAAAGTACGAATGTGTGTGGATTACCATGACTTGAATAGAGCTAGTCCGAAAGATGATTTCCCTCTACCACACATTGATATGTTGGTAGACAATACAACTAAATTCAATGTCTTTTCATTTATGGACAGATTTTCCGGTTATAATCAGATTAAAATGGCACTCGAGGATATGGAGAAGACAACATTCATCACACCTTGGGGAACATTCGGTTATCGAGTGATGCCCTTCGGTTTAAAGAACGCCGGAGCCATGTATCAACGTGCTATAACTACCTTGTTTCATGATATGATGCACAAGGAGATCGAGGTGTATGTTGATGATATGATTGCAAAGTCAAAAACGGAAGTTGAACATGTAGAAAACTTGTTGAAGCTTTTCCAGCGTTTGAGGAAGTACAAACTCCGCTTGAATCCGAACAAGTGTACATTTGGAGTCCGTTCCGGCAAGTTATTGGGTTTTATTGTCAGCGAGAGGGGTATTGAAGTTGATCCTGCCAAGGTCAAAGCAATACAAGAGATGCCTGCGCCCAAAACTGAGAAGCAAGTCCGAGGTTTTCTTGGCCGCTTGAATTACATTTCGAGATTTATATCCCACATGACTGCGACATGTGCGCCTATATTCAAGCTCCTCTGGAAAGATCAACGTTATGATTGGACCGAGGATTGCCAAAAGGCCTTTGATAGTATCAAAGAGTATCTGTCCGCGCCTCCGATTCCGTCTCCGCCTGTTGAAGGGAGACCGTTGATTATGTACTTGACTGTGCTTGATGATTCCATGGGTTTTGTCCTTGGTCAGCAAGATGAATCCAGAAAGAAAGAATATGTGATATACTACTTGAGTAAGAAGTTCACCGACTGCGAGTCTCGGTACTCAATGCTTGAAAAGACATGTTGTGCTTTAGCTTGGGCTGCTAAGCGCTTATGCCAGTATATGTTGAATCATACAACTTGGTTGATATCCAAAATGGATCCAATCAAGTATATCTTTGAGAACCCTGCTTTAATTGGGAGGATTGCCCGTTGGCAGACGTTGTTGTCTGAGTATGATATTGAGTATCGAGCTCAAAAAGCTATCAAAGGTAGTATCTTGGCTGACTATTTGGCGCATCAACCAATTGAAGATTATCAGTCTGTGCAATACGACTTCCCTGATGAGGAGATTCTGTATTTGAAGATGAAAGATTGTGATGAGCCTACGCTCAATGAAGGACCAGAGCCTGGTTCCCGATGGGGTATGGTGTTTGATGGTGCTGTCAATTAGTATGGAAATGGGATTGGGGCAGTGATTATTACTCCTTAAGGCATACATTTTCCTTTTACAGCAAGGCTAACTTTCAAATGCACGAATAATATGGCGGAGTATGAGGCTTGTATTATGGGTTTGGAAGAATGTATTGATCTTAGGATCAAACATCTTGATGTTTATGGTGATTCGGCCCTTGTGGTTAATCAGATTAAGGGTGAATGGGAGACAAATCAGCCTGGCCTCATCCCATATAGGGATTATGTGAGGAGGATTTCAACTTTCTTTACTAAGGTTGACTTCCATCATATTCCTCGAGATGAGAATCGGATGGAGGATGCTCTTGCCACGCTTGCTTCAATGATTGTTGTAAATTATTGGAATAAAGTCCCCAACATTACCGTGATGCACTTGGATAGACCAACTCATGTGTTTGCAGTTGAGGAAGTGATAGATGATAAGCCATGGTATTATGATATCAAGTGTTTTCTCCAAAGTCAGAGTTACCCGCCTGGGGCATCTGTTAAAGATAAGAAGACTTTGAGGAGATTATCTGGTAGTTTCTACCTTAATGGTGATGTACTTTACAAGAGGAATTTTGACATGGTTCTCCTTAGATGCGTGGATAGACATGAAGCAGGCCTGTTGATGACTGAAGTCCATGAGGGTTCATTTGGTACTCATTCCAATGGACATGCTATGGCTAAGAAGATGTTGAGAGCAGGCTACTATTGGCTGACAATGGAGTCTGATTGTTGCAAATATGTGAAGAAATGCACAAGTGTCAGATTTATGCGGACAAGATTTATATTCCCCTGACACTTCTGAATGTTATTTCCTCACCATGGCCTTTCTCCATGTGGGGAATTGATATGATTGGCATGATCGAACCTAAGGCGTTAAGCGGCCACCATTTTATTCTCGTAGCCATTGATTACTTCACCAAGTGGGTTGAAGCGGCATCGTATGCAAATGTGACCAGGCAGGTGGTTGCGAGGTTTATCAAGAATCAACTCATATGCCGATATGGTGTGCTAGACAAGATCATCACCGATAATGGATCTAACTTGAACAACAAGATGATGAAAGAGCTGTGTAGCGAGTTCAAGATTGCACATCATAATTCTTCTCCCTATAGACCCAAGATGAATGGGGTTGTTGAAGCTGCTAACAAGAACATCAAGAAGATTATTCAGAAGATGGTTGTTACATACAAAGATTGGCATGAGATGCTGCCATTTGCTTTGCATGGCTATCGTACATCTGTCTGCACTTCAACAGGGGCAACCCCTTTCTCTCTTGTATATGGTATAGAGGCTGTGCTCCCCGTAGAGGTCGAGATCCCATCAATGAGAGTCTTTATGGAAGCCAAGTTGACTGAGGCTGAATGGGTTCAGAGTCGTTATGACCAGCTGAATTTGATTGAAGAGAAGAGATTATCTGCCATGTGTCATGGTCAGTTGTATCAGCAGAGGATGAAGAAAGCCTTTGATAAGGAGGTCAAGCCTCGTGTGTTCCGAGAAGGTGACCTCGTGCTCAAGAAAGTCTTGTCTTTCGTGCCCGATTCCAGGGGCAAGTGGACTCCAAACTATGAAGGTCCTAACATTGTTAAGAGAGCCTTTTCAGGCGGTGTTTTGTTGCTTACAACTATGGATGGGAGGATTTCACCCGTCCTGTGAATTCAGATGTAGTCAAGAAATACTTCGCCTAAAAAAAACAAAATAGCTCACTAAGTTGAAAACCTGAAAGGGCGGCTTAGGCAAAAATGAACGTCTCGGTGGATTGAAAACCCGAAAGGGCGGTCCAGGCAAAAGTTAGAGACATGAAAAAAATGATGAATATATATCCCGCTAGATTGAATACCTCACCCTGGGGCAATCTAGGCAAAAATTAGGGATTTGGCAAGTAACTGCATCCTGACAAGATTTTGTTCTACAACTGTCATCTGTCAAAGATTCTCGCTCAGTCATCATCAACTGAAGTTTCGAATACAGTGGATTCAGAGTTGGTGGAGAAATGATCATTATGTTCAATGTAGCCCTTTTTCCATGTATATCACCAATTTCAAATTTGTAAAGATCCATGGAGTCTCGCCATTTGCGGACTACCATTCTATTAAATAAATTTGAGCCTTTATCCAATTCTTTTCACTCTTTTTTGTTTCTGTTTAACAAATGTTTGCATGTTTTTAATTGATGAATATCATTGTTTTAAACAAGTAAAGTTTTTATAAAACTGTTTTAAACAAAATGAACATTCACACTGACTGAAAGGATAAATGGGATGTCCTCAGTGCTTTCCTAAGGATAGTATGATCACCAAAGGGTAAGACATTTGTTCATATTCCGACATTCTTATTCCTCTTCATCAGCTTTTATGTTGTCTCCCCAGTGAGCACAGAAAGAATAGTACATCATCAGCTTCCCAGAGAATCTGATACGAGAGTTTCTCTTTGATGGCAGTGGATTGATTTATCTTATTGGATTGCTTTCCCCTAGCAGATTTTTTTGGATGTTCATCCAACACATTCCCGGATAGTTTGTTTGTGCATACATGCTTGTTTCCCCAGTGGAGTCTTAGCAATCCATGATTCGTTGTATGGTTGATCTGTGGATGATCCCTTCTGTTCTAGTTCTCGCCTTGATCTTTTAGAGACGTGTATCCCTCTATATCAGGCACTAGCATTTATGTTTTATCAATCATATGGTTGTCATCCCTTGTGTGGACTGACCTAAAATGCCTTATAGATTGATAAAAGTTGATATGCTATCTACTCACGAGGAAGTTTGTCTTTCCCCAGCATGAGTAGAAGTCCCCAACGGAGTTCCATGTCATTCCTAGATAAGCTTCCCTAGTAGAGTTTCTTCTCTGACGGATCTTGCTGTTATTCAGCCACCTATCCCCATCAGAGTTTGAGCTCTCTTTGGGATTGTTTTCTTTCGCTACTCCTAAATACATCTTCTTTGTATCCTCAGTGAGTGTAACTTTGGGATAGGGTTTGATATCCCTGATGATTTATTTTCCTCCTGCTCGGGTTGTTCCCAAGCTCAGTTCTCCAGTAGGCTTTGCCCTTCTTGTTGAGATGTTATGTCGGGTGTCCGTTCGTGTTTCTTGGATTTGTTTGTGTTAGATATGTCTGTTTGTCAGCATTAATCATACACAAATCATGCATATACATGCATAATCATAACATTCAGATATTCATGATCACATTCTTTGCCATATATCTTTTCTTGTTATCTGCTGCTATTGGTGAATTGTTCTTCCCCAAGCAGATGCTTGTGTCTGATCTCTCCATATAGAGTCAGCCCCATAGGCAGAAAGTGTTTGTCGTTTCTTCTTTCTTCCCCACTGAGTTATGTCCTCGTGGATGATTTTTGTTTCAGTTTCCTCCCCAGTTGTGTATCGAGATGGAATTACTCCCCTGAGTTATATCCTCAGCGGGTTGAGTCTTGTTTGATTGTGTCTTTCTAGTTTGTTCCTAGATTGATTCCTTTCTTGTTATCCCCTTCATTTCCCTGTGGTTTAGTTGTTCAATTGCTCAATAACTAGTAATTGTTCATCTTTCCCCAGCGGATCTTATGGCCTTCTACCTAGTAACCGATAGTTGTAAGTCCTTTTTCTGTGGTTTTCTACCCGGTAACTGGTAGATGTAATCGCCTCTTTGTTGGTTATCATTACCCATTAACCGGTATTGATATTCCTTCGTTTTTGAGTATACCACCCAGTAACCGGTGATATATCTTTTGGATAGTTGCTTTTGTCAGGAAATTTATCCCTTGCGAGTCATCTTTAATTTACCCTTGTTTGGTAATGATTATTTCTCCTTCTGATTGGTCATCATTATATATCCAGTAACCGGTATCCTGATGTCCTTTCTTTTCGGTCGATTTATCCTTCATTAACCCAGTAACCGGTTGTGGATAATCTTCCATGCGAGTATGTTATCTACGTCATGACGGTAATAGATAATATATCTCATGCACTTTTCAGTCGAAGTCTTTTTCTTCCCCAGTCGAGTAAGATTCATATTTCCTTGTGGAATCGAATGTCCATCCTGTAAGTCGAGTTTGCTTCTTCATCCCTCCTTTCGGATGATGAGTGTCTTGGATATGTTCCCAATTCATGCCTGGTAGGTCACCTATTATATGCCCAGTAACCGGTATCCCTGGTGTTCCTTCCTTCTTATCCCTATTATGACCTTTTGTCCCCTGTGGAGTCAGATTTTCCTGAGTTGAGATGTGCCTTTTGGTTCCATCCTCAGATGTTTCGGATGATTGATATCTCTCACCTTTATACCGGTCTTAGATGTTCTTTATCCCTGAGCATGTTGTTCTCTCACCCAGTAACCGGTGTTTTGATGACATGTTGTAGCACCTCAAATTTGCACCCTACCTTTTGTACATTCATTTTCATAATAGGTCATAACATAACATAGGCCATTGCATAGCATTGCATAGCCATTGGCTCAAGTGCAAGATCAACTGACAAATCAGGTCAAACTGATCAGGAGAATTAATCAAACAAGCAAGCAGTGCTATTTTCATTGGAACAAAGCCCTATGGTTGATTTATCAAGTTCATATGGTCTAAGGATCATTTTGAAGTGGATTGGCCAAAGGTTGAATGATCAAAGCTCAACAGTCAAGCTGAATTTCAGCTGGAACCATAGAAAGTCAACTGTGGTCAACGGTGGTCAACTGAGATTTTCATGTATCATTTGTGATTTTTGGACCTCTGGATTGGTAGATATGATTTATTCTTTTTGAGTGTGACAATATGTGTCACATTATGAGATGCTGAGTTCATGAATTAATTTACCATGCTTCCACTAGGCCTATGGCTCTGATTTTTTGCATGAGATACAATGTATATGTTAAATTTCAACATGAATTTTTGTGGATTTAATTGATCCATTTTCTATTTGATTAGGATTTTTGATTGCTGTTTAGCAATTTTAGGGCTTTGTTTGTGTGACAATTTTACATATGTTGCTAAATCCTCATCCCTAATCCTATGATAACTAAATTTGGTGGAGTGGTTCCTAACATGTGTAGCTTCCATTTGGCTTTGGTCCCATTAATTTCCCATGTGATATCACTGTTTTATGAATTGTTGAAGATGATGCTTATGTGGAGGCCTTGAATTGGCTTGTATAAGTGTGTCTGGACTTCTTGATTTTCATTGACCTACTTTCTTTTGTCCAATTGAGCTGAAAATTGATATGCCATACATTGAATATGTCTTGTTTAGGTGTGAATTTTTGTGGAATTAATTGAATTGATTTGGTATGCTTTTGAGTGAGATAGTTCTGTTTGGTTATTTGAAGTTGCAAATTGCATGATTAAGGTTAAATTGTGCATGAAATGATAATGGTGAATGATATGAGCATGGGACCAATTGCATTTTCTTTTGAATTGTTTTAATGTGATTTTGGTTGAATTGCACTTGCTGTTTAGATTTTTTTCTCCCTTTTGGACCCTAGGCTTGGCCTAGTGGTCTAGTTTCTCACATTTGGTGTGGATTTTCAGGATGAAATGCACAATGCTTAAGGAGATTGCTTCAAGGCAATTTGAATTGAGTTTGGTTGGTGTTTATGAACTAACATGACTTTGTGTTGTAGGTTTGATGCTTGAGCTTGGGCTTGTAGCTCGCACTTGTGTGCATTGACTTGTGTTGTCTGTATAGATTAACATTTGCTATTTATTGTTGGTTTGTCTGAGTACTGATGATACTTGATTGATTTCAGGTACATTTAGTCGCTTACAGTTCTTTAAGAACTTGCTTGCTGTTGCTTGGTTTTTAAACCACTTGAGGTAGGACTTCTATTCTCCATGTAGTCTGGAAGACCTGGCCTGTTACTTGGCCAGGCAACTGTCTGAAGTCCTCCTTAAGAGGCGATGTTTGTGGTTGTTTACATTTGTGCCCAAGCAGGTGAAGACCTCTATGAGGCAATTGGCGGAACCCAAGGGATATGCAATCTATCCCCCGCTATTCTGTTGAGTCGTCTCTCTGCTCACACGGCTGTGTGTTGATGCATTGGGACACAAACCCAAGATCTTGTGCTGTTGCACAATCGAGTCAGAGTCTTGAGCGTAGAAGGGTCCCTCCATTCTGGACCCACGCTCCTTTGTCTGAAGCTCTCCCTGGTCAGGGATAAGAGCTGTGAAGTCTAATCTTCACCCACCTTTCATCAGCTTCACCTTAGCCCCTCAATGGCAAGGTTAAAAGCTAACCTTACCCCGATACAGAGGCTTGTTTGTTGAGGTTGATATGACCCCTCGACTAAAGCCTAGCCCTGATGTTTAAGCCCCTTGTTGGTGTGTTTATTTTATGTTGTATGTGTTTGTGTGGTGTGATTGTATCCCCTAGGTTTGCTAGACTCCGCGTAGTCTCGTTTGCATGACAATTAAGGTAGCACGGTTCCTTCGTATAAGACTTCCTTTCTTGCTTGAGCTTTCCTAAAACATAAACAAACATTATCCTCTCTTAAGGATACGTCAACTCTTTCTACTACAGGTGAGTAAGTCTCCAAAGGTCGAGGATCCGGTAGATTGCGTAGTGACGTTGTCCACCTAAAAAACACAAACCAACAGGAATAGTTTAGCCGAACTACGGCAACTCTGATTCTCATGTCCAGATGAGATACGTAGGCACGAGATGCGATGTCTTGTCGAGTTTGACTAACAACTAACACTAATTCTTTTCTCTCGCCCTCGTTGCGATTGAGACCTTCCCTTTCTCTTGCCCTGGTTGCAATCGAGACCCTTCTTCTTGTTGTGTGCTTGGAAGCTGATGTAAGTCCATCGAGTGGCATTCGGGTTCCAGTGTTAGTGCGTGTTTTTGGTTCGGATGCTGATGTAAGCCCAGTGATTGGCATTCAGGCTCCACGTCTGCCTTTTGTGTGTGTTTTGGTTCGGATGCTGATGTAAGCCCATTGATTGGCATTCGGGCTCCACGTTTGCCTTTGCCTGTGTTTGTTTGTGTGTGTGTCAGGCGAGCTACGGATGCTCTGATTCTCCTTCGTCCAAAGGAGATACGTATGCATAGGATGCGATATCCTAGCGAGCATGTGTCGTTTCCCCAGTCCGAACTACTTAGACTCTGATGTCTATGCTTGATAGACTAAGTAGGCCCAGGATACGACATCCTGCCGAGTCCGTCTTGTCTGTTTCCTGTGTCTCTTTCAGCCGATGTGTGTGTGTGTGCGAGCAGTGTTTTTAGCAACCATTTTCCTTCCTATTGTGCGTGGATCCCGTCGAGTACGACGGATGCGTAGGGGTGCTAATACCTTCCCTTCGCATAACCGACTCCCGATCCCATTCTCTTTGGTCGCGAGACCACGTCTTTTCCAGGTTTACTCTGAGCGTTTCCTTTCCCTCTTTTGGGATAAATAACGCACGGTGGCGGCTCTGTTGTTCTTGTTTTCCCGCCGGTTTTTTCGCGTAATGCGACAGCTGGCGACTCTGCTGGGGATCCATAGAGAAGTTGACCTGTGCTGGTCCTTCTTCCCTAAGCGAGTCTCTCCTAGCGCTCTCTAGGTTAGGGCTTTGGTTGCTATCTGCTGTTGTTTATTGCATTCATTTCATTTACTGTTTGCATTCAATGTGTGCATTGATGTTTGCATTCATGCATATTCATCTGCTGTGCTGGTTGTGTGTTCTCTGATTGGGGGTGGGTGTTACTCGAGGTAAAAGGCCCAATACCCAGGCTATGAGTGCAATCTAGGAAACCTAGGAATAGAGTGAGTCATGGGAAGCGGGTGGTATGCGCCACTTAGCGGAACATCGACGTCACGAGCAGTTCAGACCCTGGTGGGGTATCATCGTTGCATACTTCAGGTGTGTATATCTGCGAAAGGTTATTTATGTTGCGTTTCTTTCGACCTTACCCTGGCCTAGATGACACCCGTGAGTGGGGAGAATGATCATTTTAACAGGTACAGATGGTGACTGTTGGTGACTGATGGTGACCGGTTGTTGGACTCAGTGTGTTCCTGTTGGTGACTCAGTTTCTCAGATTGGGTTCAGACGACAGTTGACCAGTTGACTTTGGGTTTCAGATGATTGTGATCAGAGTTCGAGCCGAAGCTTCGATCCTGTGTTCAGAGATGCACAACTTACCAGTCGTGTCTGCATCATGTGCATCATAGCATGTTTATTTTTCAAAAGAAATGCAATGAAAAAAAACTAAAAAAAAAATAGAAAAAGAAAAGACTAATCCCTGTATGCATATCATTTCTCAGGTACATTCCAGAGCTTGATTCATTGATAGAGATGGCAACAGTTCCCGAGCCGAAGCGGAAGACCTGTTCCTATAGCTTTCATCGTGAGTCTCTGACGTCTCTGATTGAGTTGAGCAGTTTTGTGACCCGTGATCATCTGAGGGGGTTCGTTGACCAGTATGGGGATCTGTTGACTTTGTTGAAGATGGTAGTCGACCCTGTGCCGTTACAGACTCTCCTTCAGTTTTATGACCCAGAGCTTAGGTGTTTCACTTTCCAGGATTATCAGTTGGCGCCTACTCTCGAGGAGTACTCCATTCTGTTGGGTATCCCGATTCAGCATCAGATTCCGTTCTTGGACGTCCCGAAGGAAGTCGATTTCAGGGTTATTGCTAAGGCTTTGCATCTGAGTATTAGAGAGATCAGTGATAGTTGGAAGACCAGTGGAGACGTTGTGGGCCTACCTTTGAAGTTTCTGTTGAGAGCTCCTAGAGGAGAAGCAGAGGAGGGGAATTGGGAAGCTTTTCATGCCCAGCTTGCTGTTATGATCTATGGGATCGTCCTGTTCCCGAGTATGCCCAACTTTGTGGATTATGCTGCAGTCTGCATTTTCATTGGAGGGAATCCAGTCCCTACTCTGTTAGCTGACACTTACTATGCTATTCACAGTAGGCATGGAAAGGGTGGGGCTATCAGATGTTGTCTCCCACTTTTGCTCAGGTGGTTTATGTCTCTCCTGCCAGTCAGTGGGCCGTTTGTCGACACTCAGAGTACTTATAGATGGACTCAGAGGGTGATGTCTCTCACTTCATATGACATCAGATGGCATTCATACCGGATGGATGTGCGGGACGTTATTATGAGTTGTGGAGAATTCCGGAACGTGCCACTCGTGGGGACCAAGGGTTGTATCAATTACAACCCGGTTCTTTCTCTTCGCCAGTTGGGGTTCATTATGAGTAGAAGGCCACTTGAAGATGAGATAGCCGAGAGTGTGTATTTTGAGAAGCGTACTGACCCTGTTAGATTGGAGCAGATTGGAAGAGCTTGGAAGTCTATTGGTGCCAGAGACGGATCCGTCTTAGGGAAGAAGTTCGCCATTGCTATGCCTGAGTACACTGATTGGGTGAAGAAGAGAGTGGAAACTTTATTGCTACCCTATGATCGGATGAATCCGTTGCAAGTGCAACCACCCTTGATTCTTGCTGATACTGTGCCAGCTGAGCAGTATAAGCAAGCCTTGATGGAGAATCGTCGCTTGAAGGAGAAAGAGCAAGACGCCCAGATGGAGTTGTATCAGGCCAAAGCTGATAGGCTGAATTTGACTCATCAGCTCAGAGATGCCCAGAGTGCAGGTGTTGGTGGGGTGAGGAGCGAGAAGAGATCTTATTCAGAGATGGAGACTTTGTTGGACACAGAGCACAGAGAATGTTTGAGATTGCAGAGATCCGAAGCCGGTTATCTGAAGAAGATCAGAGAATTGGAGAAGCAACTTAGAGATAGAGATATCCAGTTGAAGAAGGAAGTCGACCAGAGACTTGCATCAGAGACCCAGCTTGGGGAAGAAGTTGTCGAGCTTAGAAGACAGTTGAAGGAGAAGATCACTCCCTTGCCAGAATGTTCAGAGTGTGAACTGTTGATAGACCAGTGTCACTACTTGAAGACGCTCATTCCTGGAAGTAACTTGTCTTAGCTTGTATTTCCTGATGTTATGTTGTGAATCACCCCCAGGCTTGTTGGGTGGGATCCTCTGTTGTACCTTGTTGGATATTTGGATCTTTGTTGTATGATCCAGTGGCTCATTGATAGATGAGATTGTTGTTTCATTCGGTATTCCTTGCTCAGCCGTATGCTGTTTCTGTATCTCCTTGTTGCTTTGTGTTGTTGCAGGTTGTCGTTTCTTGAGATGAATCAGGCTCTTTGAATGCCTGAGAGATGATCATTATCATGTGCATCATATACATTAGCATATACTCATAACATTTGCATAACAGGTGTTCGCATGCCGACTTCTCATTCTGGTTCCTGTGTCAGGCAGGATAGCTGATCAGCGACCGCACCGGTATTCTACAAGACTAAATCAGCGAAGAAGCATGGATCAGGTTCAGACTGAACTAGCTGAGATGAGGGCGAACATGGCCCAATTCATGACGATGATGCAAGGGGTTGCTCAGGGTCAAGAGGAGCTGCGAGCCTTAGCCCAGAGACAGGAAGCCATGATTCTGCCACCCAGTCGTGCTTCACCAGAGGGGGTCCCCGTTAATGATCAAATTGCTGCTGTCACTATTCCCGTCAACAACTACGACGTGGATGATGATTTGAGGGGTATCATAGTCAATGGACAGCCTCTTGCTACAGAAACTGTTAATGTCAGAGCAACCCGTACTCCGGTTCGCCATCGTGGCTCTTCAAGTTCGTTGAATTCTAAGAAGCCATTCTCTGGGGCACCCAAAAGGGGAGAGAGTGAAGCAAATGTTGTGCACCGGCGAGGGAGTGCGAACAGAGGACAATATCGTCAAGCTGCCGCTGTGACTATTCCAGCAACCCAACAGCAACAGAGAAGACCAACTCAGCAGTATCAACATCAGCAACATCGTCCACAACAGCAGGCTTACCAGCCTCCCAACGATAATCAAGCCGGTACAAGTAATGAGAGGAAGAGGGTCATTTTTGATCCGATCCCTATGTCTTACGCAGAGCTGTATCCCTCGTTGATAGAGCGGAACTTGATTACTCCCAGAGACCCGCCGGCTATACCCGTCAACCCTCGGTGGTGGTATAGGCCTGAGCAACATTGTGTGTATCATTCGGGTGCTCCTGGTCATGATGTGGATAGTTGCTTTCAGTTGAAAATGAAGGTTCAAGACCTCGTGCAGTCAGGTATTCTGAACTTTGAAGACTTGGGTCCCCGTGTTAATCAAGCTTGAAGATAACAAGTCGCGGGCTGGCGTTGGCTTTTCTCCTGAGGTCTTCAACAAAGAGGGTTGATCAAAAGCAGAAGCTACTAATGCAAGAGATTCTGACAGTTGTTATCCCTGGTGGGATCTATCACAATTGGGTCACTGTGGGCTTTCCTACAGTTGTTCATAAGTCAGAGTAATAATCACTTTGTTTAAAAACCCTTCTCCCATGCCAAAAGGAGAAGTGATGACATTGTTGGCAACATTTTGTGCAATGATATTTTCATTCAAATAAAAGCATGTTTAAAACATTTGTTTTTCCATTTGTTTTCCCTTTTCGCTTTTTGCATGAAATTGGTGATCACAAAAAACCCTAAAAACAGGAATAAAAGCAATCTTTTCATCTGCATAACGATTGTCTTGTTTGTTTTCCAAAAAGTTTTTCATATCGAAATCATTATGCAGGTTGCTTCTCAAACCCATTGAACATAATGATCGGACGTCATCTCCCAATTTTGAATTCCCTGTATTCGAAGTAGAAGAAGATGATGTTGAAGGGATTCCTGACGAGATTTCCCGACTTCTTGAGCAAGAAAAGAAGATCACTCAGCTGCATCTCGAGAATCAGCAGAACAACCAACTGGGGCATCAAAAAAAAATCAATAAAAAAAAAACAAAAAAAAAACAAAGAAAGAAAGGGTGCAAAAGAAATCAAAAGAAATCAAAAGCAAAATCAAAAGAAGAAACAAGAGAAAAATAGCACCCTCAAAGTCCCAAGTTGACTGATGCTGAATGGATTCAGAGTCGTTACGACCGAGTGAATCTGATCAAAAAGAAGAGATTAACTGCCATGTGTCATGGTCAATTACATCAGCAGAGAGTGAAGAAATCATTCGACAAGAAGGTCAAGCCTCGTGTGTTCCGAGAAGGTGACCTTGTGCTCAAGAAAGTCTTGTCTTTCGTGCCCGATTCCAGGGGCAAGTGGACTCCAAGCTATGAACGTCCATATGTTTTCAAGAGAGCCTTTTCAGGCGGTGCTTTGACACTTACAGCAATGGATGAAGAAGTTCACTCGTCCTGTGAATCCAGATGCAGTCAAGAAATACTTAGCCTAAACAAAAAAAAAGCAAAACAAGCTCGCTAAGTTGAACACCCCAAAGGGTAACTTAGGCAAAAAGGAGCGTCTCGGTGGATTGAAAACCCGAAAGGGCGATCCAGGAAAAAGTTAGAGACATGGAAAAAAAAAAGAATTTGCATCCCGCTAGATTAAACACCTCACACTGGGGCAATCTAGGCAAAAGTTAGGGATTTGGCAAGTAACTGCATCTTGACAAGACTGTGCTCTATATCTGCCATCCGTCAGGGATTCTCGATTCGTCGTCGACCGAAGCTCCGAATACATCGAGATTCAGAATGGTAGAGGAAAGGTCATTATGTTCAATGTAGCCCTCTCCAATATATATCACCGATTTCAAACTTGTACAGATCTATGGAGTCTCGCCCTTTGCAGACTACCATTCCATCACATCGATTTGAGCTTTTACCCCATTATTTGCACTCTTATTTGTTTCAACTCAACAAATGTTTTGTATGTTTTAATTGATAAAGTATCATTATTTTCAAAATAAACAAAATTTTTCACAAAATTGTTCTTAAACAAAGTGAACATTCACAATGATGAAAGGATACCTAGGAGACCCGCAGTGCTCTCCCAAGGGTGGTATGATTACCGACGGGTAAGACAGTCGTTCGTATCTCGAGCATAACTGTATCTTTGTCCTGTAGAACCTTTTCATGGTCTCTCCTCAGCGAGGTTGCTCAGTGCAGTGTTGGTTGAAGTTGTTCATCTTCACGTCCCCGACAGTGCAACATGTTTTCTCCAAGTCTCTGTTAGCCCTATGGTGGGGCATCCCTAATAGAGTGCTGTTTGAGCCCTATCGTGGGGCATCCCCAGCAAGGTTGTTGTTTTGGACATTATCGTGGGCCAGTTCTCAAGCAGTAGGTGTACTGAAGACTTCAATTTTCGTCTCTCCAGCAGAGCAGTCTTCTCCTCTCCCTGGCACGGATGCTTTTCTGCAACGATTCGGTATTTGGAGGATTGACGTCTCAGTATTCCGTCATTTTCTCAGGTAGGTCCTCAGCAGAGTGGTTGACATGAGGAACTTCATCGATGCCTATCTATTTTCACCAGAGATCTGGCTGATTCTTGGTATCTCTGTTCTCCGGCATGAGTGAGAAGTCAGTGCTCTCCCTACAAAGTTTTCATCAAGCAGATTTCCTCAGCAGAGTCTCCCCACAGAGTGGAGTATTTGATCAGTGGGCTCCCTAGCGGGGTTTTCATTCACTTTGCATTTTGCATGTAGTGATCATTGCATCCTCAAATCGCGTAGCATTTCCATTCATAATGGAGCATTACGCCATAGAAAAATTCAAACATATGCATTCATGTGTTAACCCGACCAGACCGTCTCCCCGGCAGAGGCAGCTTCTTGTTCGACGTCTGTACAGCGCTTTCGCTACAGTTGCTCCTGACGGCACTCAGGATTGGTACCCCCAGAGAGGTTTATTTCCTCATCCGTTGGTGAAAGAAAAACCTGATTCTACCCAGTAGCCTCCTAGTAGATGTGGGTGTGTCTGATCTCTCCATGTAGAGTCTACCCCTTAAGCAGAAAGTGTCCATCCTTTCCTGCCATTTCCCCACTGAGATACATCCTCGTGGATGACGGTTGCTTCCGTTCCCTCCCTAATGGGATGGGTTTTCCCTATTGAGTTCTTTCCTCATTAGGATGAGTCTTGATTCAGTTCGCCTTTTTGGATCGATCCTAAATTGGCTTCTTGTTGATTGTCTCTTGTGTTGCCCTGGGGCATGAGTGAATAGTGGCTCACTAACCGGTACTCATTCATCTTATCCTCAGCGGAATTTGTGGGCTTCTACCTACAAACCGGTAGTTGTAAGTCCTATCTTTGTGGTTTTCTACCCAACCGGTAGTTGTAAAATCCCACTTTCATCCCCTAGCAGAGGTAACCTTTGTGGTTCATTCTGTCGGCTGGCTTCTACCTACAACCCGGTAGTTGTAAGTCCTATCTTTGTGGTTTTCTACCTATTAGCTGGTAGTTGTAAAATCCCACTTTCATCCCCTTGGTGGAGTTAACCCTGTGTGCTCATCTTATCGATGACTGGTTACTTTTCCGTGGTTTTCTGCCTACTAACCGGTAGATGTAATCCCCTCTTTGCAGTTATCAGTATCCGGTTTGCGGTATTGATATTCTTTTCCCCTCTGGATACTCGCCTTGATCAAGCAGTATTGTCCCCAGTGGGTCTTCTCCTTCCTTCCGGATATTTGCTCCGAGTAAGCAACTTCATCCTCTTTTGATTGGTCATCTTTGCATACCTATTCCGGGTACCCCGATGCCTTTCTTTTCGGTCGCTTATCCATTTAACCTGCAACCCGGTTATGGATAATCTTCCATGCGAGTGTGTTATCTACGTTTTGACGACTATAGATAATATGTCTCATGCACTCTCTGGTCAGTCTTTTGATTGTTTTCTCCAGCAGAGTAAGATTCGTATTCCTTGTGGAATCGAATTTCCATCCTTTAACAAGTTTGCCTTTGCTCTCTTCAGGATGATGTCGGTCGATTTATCCATTTAACAACCTGCAATCTGGTTATGGATAATCTTCCATGCGAGTGTGTTATCTACGTTTTGACGGCTATAGATAATATGTCTCATGCACTCTCTGGTCAGTCTTTTGATTGTTTTCTCCAACAGAGTAAGATTCGTATTCCTCGTGGAATCGGATGTCCATCCTTTAACAAGTCTGCTTTCGCTCTCTTCAGGATGATCTCGGTCGATTTATCCATTTAACAACCTACAACCCGGTTATGGATAATCTTCCATGCGAGTCTATTATCTACGTTTTGACGGCTATAGATAATATGTCTCATGCGCTCTTGGGTCGAAGTTTTGTCCTCCCCAGTCGAGTAAGATTCGTATTCCCTGTGGAATCGAATGTCCATCCTTTAACAAGACTGTTTTTCTAGCCCTCTTCAGGATGTTGAGTGTTTTGGAACACAAACCAATTCACGCTTTGGTCGGTCACCCGTTTCATACCTACAACCCGGTATCCTTGGTGTTCCTTCCCGTTTGCTCGCTGTCGTGACCTTGTTCCCCAGTGAGATCTCCTGCAAGTGTTTAGCCTTGACCTGACATATGTAGATGTCAGTATCATGTCAGCACCCGCGTGTGTTGTTTCTTTGGTGTCGGTAAACACCATCTTTCGGTGCTTTCTCAGTCATGCGTAGTGTCTGGTCTTCTTTGGTGTCGGTAAACATCAGCTTTCGATGTTCGTAACGTCGTCCTTCTTCCCTAGTGAAGATTCCTCCTCTCCGTTGGTGTCGATAAACGTCGAGTTTTTCCCTATCATCCGTTGATGATTTGGTTGCGTCCTTCTCTCCCCAGAAGAGTCCTCCTCTCCGTTGGTGTCGATAAACGTCGAGTTTTTCCTATGCGTCCGTTGGCGTATAGTTGATATCTTTCCCCACAGGGTCTTCCCCAGTTGAACCTCCTCTCCGTTGGTGTCGATAAACGTCGAGTTTTTCCTAGTCGTTCGATGATGTCTAGTTGCTTATTCCCTACAGATCATTTGGTAATACCATATGATTCCCCTCAGAGTTTTCTCCTCTCCGTTGGTGTCGATAAACGTCGAGTTTTTCCTATTCGTCCTATGACGTCTAGTTGTACCCTTCCCCAAGTGGATTTACCTCCCCGTTGGTTTCGATAAATGTTGTGTTTTTCTCATTCGTCCGATGACGTCTGATTGTATACCCTATTCCCAGTCATTCATTAATGTCTGGTCGATTTCCCAGCCAGAATCCCTAGTAGACGTCCTATTTGGTGTCCGGTTGTGGTCTCCCTTTCGTCCTATGACGTCTGGTTGAGTTTTCTCCTTCTCCGTTGGTGTCGATAAACGTTGAGTCTCCCTTTCGTCCTATGACGTCTGGTTGAGTTTTCTCCTTCTCCGTTGGTGTCGATAAACGTTGAGTCTCCCTTTCGTCCTATGACGTCTGGCTGAGTTTTCTCCTTCTCCGTTGGTGTCGATAAACGTTGAGTCTCCCTTTCGTCCTATGACGTCTGGCTGAGTTTTCTCCTTCTCCGTTGGTGTCGATAAACGTTGAGTCTCCCTTTCGTCCTATGACGTCTGGTTGAGTTTTCTACCTCTCCGTTGGTTTTGGTAAACGTTGAGTTTTTCTCATTACGTCCGCTGACGTATGGTTGTATCACTATCCTTCCAGTCATTCATTAATGATTGGTTACCTCTCCGTTGGTCTTGGTAAACGTTGAGTTTTTCCCCATTACGTCCGCTGACGTATGGTTGTATCCTTTCCTGGTTATCCCCAGTAGAGTTGAGTTACCTCTCCGTTGGTTTTGGTAAACGTTGAGTGTTTCCTAGTTGTCCGTTGGCATCTAGTTGAGATGGTTTCTGTTCCCATTCATCGTGTTGAGATGTCTGGATGTGCTTGTACCTCTGAAAAAAAAAACAACAAAAACAAGAAAGACAAATCCCAGCAGTGTGCAAATTTCTACGGTTCTTGGTATTCAATCCCTGTTTACCCTGAAAGTCTGACAGCCGTTGCTCTCATCCATTCGGGTTCCCAGCTGATTGAATAGGGGCAGCTGTAGCACCTCAAATTTGCACCCTACCTTTTGTACATTCATTTTCATAATAGGTCATAACATAACATAGGCCATTGCATAGCATTGCATAGCCATTGGCTCAAGTGCAAGATCAACTGACAAATCAGGTCAAACTGATCAGGAGAATTAATCAAACAAGCAAGCAGTGCTATTTTCATTGGAACAAAGCCCTATGGTTGATTTATCAAGTTCATATGGTCTAAGGATCATTTTGAAGTGGATTGGCCAAAGGTTGAATGATCAAAGCTCAACAGTCAAGCTGAATTTCAGCTGGAACCATAGAAAGTCAACTGTGGTCAACGGTGGTCAACTGTGCCTGATTTTATGGATTGGAAGGTGTGAGATGGTTTGAAGGGCCTCATTCATGTCCATACAAGTCTCATTTGACATATCAAAGACCAAGGTTGAAGATTTGGAGGTCAGACAAGAAGTTTCCTAAAATGGCAGGTGACTTGTAATTTCAGCTGCCCAAAATGGAAAGTTTTTCTCCTCAAAATTACTTCATCATAAAAGCTTCAAATGGAATTTTGTCCAACATGAAAGTTGAAGATCTTGATCTCACCATTCCAAAAAGTCCAAGAACTTGAAATTCCCATGTGTGGTTAGCAAGATATGGTCCATTCATTTTCCAAAAATGCCCGAAATCAAAGTGCCATAACTCTCACATGGAGTGGCCAAATTGGATGGTTTTTCTTTGAGCAAATCACATTTAATGTGTACTTTCATAATCCATCATCACATTTTTCCAAAAGCCTTCACACAAAAAGGCCATTTTTCAAGTGCACTAATTAAAATCCAAGGGCAAAATGGTCCAATTTGAGAAATATTTGGAATTTTGAAATGGGACTTTTTTCTACACATCACATATATCATTTGTGACTTGTTTGAACAAAATTTGGACAGAAAATGAGCTGCATTAAGGAAGGGCATTTTGGCCACACACTTGAAAATTGCACATTAACACTAAACCTCCAATTTTGCTAATCTTAATTAATTTTGGATTAAGCCTTGGTATAAATAGCTAATTGCAACTGTATTCATTAACCAATAATCATTTTTTTCAGATTCATCCAAAAAACTCTCAAATTCTCTCACTTTCTCCATTTTTCACATAACACTTTTCATCAATTTTTTCAAGAATTTCTTCATTGCTCTTGCCTTTTTTCCATTGATTCTTCGTGTGCAGGTAATATTCGAGTTCTGTTTTCAAGAATTGAAGGAAGAACCGATCAAAAACTCCACTGTTGAAAGTACCACACTTCCATGGCAGCTGCGAATTTACACTTCTTCGTGCATCTTTGAGCTAAGAATTCTTCACCAATCACCTTCATAATCATCATCCTTCATCTGTTTGCAAGAATCGGATCCAAAAACACGAGGATTTCACGGCTGCACTTCAAGAAGGTGATTTTTCGAAATCTTTAATTCGTGAAATCAATGCATGGCTTAGATAGATCGTTGAACATAGATCATTCTGCCGTTTGAATCGCGCGATTCCGTTAAGTATTGAGCTAGATATGTTGATCCGAATATTTGCGTGTGAAACTTCTTTCGATTAGATCTTTTTGTACGTTAATCTTTAGACGATTTCATGGACATAATCGCGATCTACGTTGGAAGAGGAAGAAATCGGTATATCGTTTGCGCATTTTGGTGCAAGATTGCTCATGACCGTAGCTGCAATGGTGAGCGGCGAAGAACGCGGACGAAGCTGTGAAATTCTGGAAAATTTCAGTGTTTAATCCGTCATTCGCATGGCTTCAGTTTGAAACGTGTTTCCCACTTAAACTCCACCAATCACGTGCTAACATCAAATAAAATGCTACAGTACCATTAACTCATTATAACATTAATCCAATTAATCCAAATTAATTCGTATTACCATTAAATAAATATTCAATAAATTTAACAAACTTAAAAAATTCATAAAAAATTCAATATTAGTCCAAATTAGGTGGGACTTTTTTTGTTAGTTTCCAAATTTTGTCTACTTTTTTTTAGGCATAGTAGTGTAAGTTGTGCCTGGTAGAATTTTGGATTTGTATATTAATCTTGACATGTGTGACATAATTGTATGTTTTTCCATATTAATCACCAAATACTCATACATTATCCAAAATTAATGAAATTTCATATAATGATTCTTGACACATTCCTGGAGATTTTCATGTATCATTTGTGATTTTTGGACCTCTGGATTGGTAGATATGATTTATTCTTTTTGAGTGTGACAATATGTGTCACATTATGAGATGATGAGTTCATGAATTAATTTACCATGCTTCCACTAGGCCTATGGCTCTGATTTTTTGCATGAGATACAATGTATATGTTAAATTTCAACATGAATTTTTGTGGATTTAATTGATCCATTTTCTATTTGATTAGGATTTTTGATTGCTGTTTAGCAATTTTAGGGCTTTGTTTGTGTGACAATTTTACATATGTTGCTAAATCCTCATGCCTAATCCTATGATAACGAAATTTGGTGGAGTGGTTCCTAACATGTGTAGATTCCATTTGGCTTTGGTCCCATTAATTTCCCATGTGATATCACTGTTTTATGAATTGTTGAAGATGATGCTTATGTGGAGGCCTTGAATTGGCTTGTATAAGTGTGTCTGGACTTCTTGATTTTCATTGACCTACTTTCTTTTGTCCAATTGAGCTGAAAATTGATATGCCATAGATTGAATATGTCCTGTTTAGGTGTGAATTTTTGTGGAATTAATTGAATTGATTTGGTATGCTTTTGAGTGAGATAGTTCTGTTTGGTTATTTGAAGTTGCAAATTGCATGATTAAGGTTAAATTGTGCATGAAATGATAATGGTGAATGATATGAGCATGGGACCAATTGCATTTTCTTTTGAATTGTTTTAATGTGATTTTGGTTGAATTGCACTTGCTGTTTAGATTTTTTTCTCCCTTTTGGACCCTAGGCTTGGCCTAGTGGTCTAGTTTCTCACATTTGGTGTGGATTTTCAGGATGAAATGCACAATGCTTAAGGAGATTGCTTCAAGGCAATTTGAATTGAGTTTGGTTGGTGTTTATGAACTAACATGACTTTGTGTTGTAGGTTTGATGCTTGAGCTTGGGCTTGTAGCTCGCACTTGTGTGCATTGACTTGTGTTGTCTGTATAGATTAACATTTGCTGTTTATTGTTGGTTTGTCTGAGTACTGATGATACTTGATTGATTTCAGGTACATTTAGTCGCTTACAGTTCTTTAAGAACTTGCTTGCTGTTGCTTGGTTTTTAAACCACTTGAGGTAGGACTTTTATTCTCCATGTAGTCTGGAAGACCTGGCCTGTTACTTGGCCAGGCAACTGTCTGAAGTCCTCCTTAAGAGGCGATGTTTGTGGTTGTTTACATTTGTGCCCAAGCAGGTGAAGACCTCTATGAGGCAATTGGCGGAACCCAAGGGATATGCAATCTATCCCCCGCTATTCTGTTGAGTCGTCCCTCTGCTCACACGGCTGTGTGTTGATGCATTGGGACACAAACCCAAGATCTTGTGCTATTGCACAATCGAGTCAGAGTCTTGAGCGTAGAAGGGTCCCTCCATTCTGGACCCACGCTCCTTTGTCTGAAGCTCTCCCTGGTCAGGGATAAGAGCTGTGAAGTCTAATCTTCACTCACCTTTCATCAGCTTCACCTTAGCCCCTCAATGGCAAGGTTAAGAGCTAACCTTACCCCGATACAGAGGCTTGTTTGTTGAGGTTGATATGACCCCTCGACTAAAGCCTAGCCCTGATGTTTAAGCCCCTTGTTGGTGTGTTTATTTTATGTTGTATGTGTTTGTGTGGTGTGATTGTATCCCCTAGGTTTGCTAGACTCCGCGTAGTCTCGTTTGCATGACAATTAAGGTAGCACGGTTCCTTCGTATAGGACTTCCTTTCTTGCTTGAGCTTTCCTAAAACACAAACAAACATTATCCTCTCTTAAGGATACGTCAACTCCTTCTACTACAGGTGAGTAAGTCTCCAAAGGTCGAGCATCCGGTAGATTGCGTAGTGACGTTGTCCACCTAAAAAACACAAACCAACAGGAATAGTTTAGCCGAACTACGGCAACTCTGATTCTCATGTCCAGATGAGATACGTAGGCACGAGATGCGATGTCTTGTCGAGTTTGACTAACAACTAACACTAATTCTTTTCTCTCGCCCTCGTTGCGATTGAGACCTTCCCTTTCTCTTGCCCTGGTTGCAATCGAGACCCTTCTTCTTGTTGTGTGCTTGGAAGCTGATGTAAGTCCATCGAGTGGCATTCGGGTTCCAGTGTTAGTGCGTGTTTTTGGTTCGGATACTGATGTAAGCCCAGTGATTGGCATTCAGGCTCCACGTCTGCCTTTTGTGTGTGTTTTGGTTCGGATGCTGATGTAAGCCCATTGATTGGCATTCGGGCTCCACGTTTGCCTTTGCCTGTGTTTGTTTGTGTGTGTGTCAGCCGAGCTACGGATGCTCTGATTCTCCTTCGTCCAAAGGAGATACGTATGCATAGGATGCGATATCCTAGCGAGCATGTGTCGTTTCCCCAGTCCGAACTACTTAGACTCTGATGTCTATGCTTGATAGACTAAGTAGGCCCAGGATACGACATCCTGCCGAGTCCGTCTTGTCTGTTTCCTGTGTCTCTTTCAGCCGATGTGTGTGTGTGTGCGAGCAGTGTTTTTAGCAACCATTTTCCTTCCTATTGTGCGTGGATCCCGTCGAGTACGACGGATGCGTAGGGGTGATAATACCTTCCCTTCGCATAACCGACTCCCGATCCCATTCTCTTTGGTCGCGAGACCACGTCTTTTCCAGGTTTACTCTGAGCGTTTCCTTTCCCTCTTTTGGGATAAATAACACACGGTGGCGGCTCTGTTGTTCTTGTTTTCCCGCCGGTTTTTTCGCGTAATGCGACACATGTCTCTCCTTGAGTTTATTACCCAGTAACAGGTAATTTCTCGTCTTTTCTTCCTCAGCTGAGTCCTTTTTGGAGATCCCCGTCTGAGTCCGGATTTTTATCCGATGTATCCTTTGTGGATAGTTTTGCTGTATTGGCATATTCCCCAATACATGCATCTTTGCGTCAGCTCGAGTCCTTCAATCGATTTATTTTCATGGAGTCCCTTCGTGTCTCCCAGCAAGTTTTCAAGTCGTGACCTACTCACACATTTTATCTTGTTTCCCCCCAGAGTTTCTATCTCCCTAGTGAGTATGTTACTCCTATGGGTCTTCGGTGCCTCCCGATTTCTTTCTCTTTGTGGAAATTATTCACCATGAAGATTTTATTTTTGCATACATACATTCGCATCATGAGGTATCTTAGGGACCAAAATTCGTCTCTTTGTTATTATTTAAGCCCATTCTATCTCGTCGAGGCGAAGATTTTAACCTTCATATCTCTGGCTAGAATGACCTTAAATAGGGGCATCTATAAGACCCTAATTTTGACCCTAAGATCCCTCATTGCATCATGTTATTGCACAAGTGCATTGCCTCAAGGATCATAGCATGTTTGGCTCCTTAACTCTAGGGTTGAGACTTGTTTGAGTGGTTTGAGATCACCAAGCATGCTTGTATTGTATATTATTTCTTTTCTTATTTGATTACTAACCAAAAGCACAAAAATATGTCACTAACTCTTTTTGTTTTGAAGCTCAAGTGATCATGTGCTCCACAATGCTCCTAGGAGGCTCCTAAGCCCAATGAGATGGCCAGATGAAGATGAGGAAAAGCATGACAATGGTCCACAAAGATCCTAATCATCATATATGTCTCCCAAGTATCTCAATTTGTCAATTTGATCAAGATAACCCAAAGGGCTTAAGGATTGTTTCCCAAGGAAACCCTAATTCACTTATGCTTTGACTGTGCCTTGCCCATGAAGCAATCTCAACCTATGATCAAATTAAATCAAGGTAAGTTCTTTCATTCATCATTTTATGCATATGTTAGCCTATTTGAGGCCCCTCAATCATTTGTTCATAAAGATTGGAAGTTTGGCCATGAAAAGTTGACCAGTCAAAATCATCTGACTAAACTGAGGTCCATGGAGATACAACTTTTGATGTATTTATCAAATGAAGATGACCCCAAGATAAAATATGTTCCTAATAACCATATGAACAAATTTCAAGTTCATCAAAAATCCATTTGAAACTTGGAAGGCCATCATTCATTTCAAAACATTATAGGTCATTTTGACTGAAACCCTAATTTTGGGTCAACTTACCAAGGACGTAACTTCCTTAATTTTTATCATTTTAAGGTAAGACCAAATGAATTGGAAATCTTGAGATGTCTAATTAAAATGTTATGTTGGATAAAATTTCATAATCCTAAAATAAATATAGGTGATAATACAAAACATTATAGGTCATATTGGACCTAGTTCATTGAATTTGAAAAAGTACCCAACTTCAAATGCCCATAACTTTGTCATATAAAATCCAAATGATTTAAAATTTGAGTCTAAATTTATCATCTTGAAAAGATATACAACGTTTATGTTGGAGGTGTTTCCATTTGAAGCTTTCATCATGAAAACATAGGGGTTTGATTATGCTTGCTTTTGGTGAAATATTTCAAATGTGACTTAAACATGTTTTGTACTTGGATCTTCCAGGCCAGTTTTCATTAATTTCGAAATGCCAAATGAATTTTTTCCCAACATGACTTTTGTTCCTTATTCCAAGGGATTTCCAACCATTACTCACATTACTATTTTGGACTTACCATTTGTGAGTTTCGAAACTATCTTCATTTATGTGCATTTTGGTATTTTATGATGAAACTTGAGTATGCAAGCTTGTTCAGTCCAATGCACACGACCATTTGCTCTCTACACGATCTCAGCTAGCTTTTGCAACCATCATTGGGCCTTCCACACACCTGTACAGGCCCATGCAATGCATTTTCACTTTGTCATGCACATGAGAGAAGTGTGATCAGCTGATGCATTCACCTATAAATAACCACCTCCTCTCATTCACTTAGCAGCCTTTTGGAGATCTGAATTGCTGCAGCATTGAAACCATAGCCAAACCAAAGGAATTGTTCAAATTTTTTTCTCACTTTCGAGCTTGAAATTCAACATCATTAGGTGATCTTCAAATCTTAATTCCTTAGCCTTCAACTTCCCCTACATCCATAGATCAAAGAGGAGCAAGGAACTTGGAGGATTCGTGGCCTGAAGTGCTTCAATTCAGAGGTATACATTCAAGCTTTTTGGATCTAGAACTCTCAATTCAATGTAGCATTCTTGTGTTTGTGTGGTTTTCTGAAGTCCTCACACTTGAGGCAAGCCATTGGTGCTTTTAATTCATCATTTCATGAGCTTACAGTTGGAACACCATGATCTTCTTCTTCACGTTTCTCTCAATATAGGAAGAGTGAGGAAGATCCAATGGTATAGTGATGATCTCCATCACACGAGCTTCATTTACATGTCCTTGTTTTCCATTTTTATTAAACTTTTTTTCTCTGCAACTGGTGGCCGGAATTGGTTGTCTGGCCTGAGAAGATGGTGGTTTCCACCACCACCACCACCACGTGTGCACACTTGAGCCATTAGATCACCTTGCCACGTTTTAATCTTGTTCATTCATTGCGTTTACTTTATTTAATTCGTGTTATGGCGCGTTTGACTTGAACATACCGTGTTCCCTATGATCTGGATCCTTCATTAATGCCACGTCAATTAATGAGTTACATCCAGTGGCGCTGGTTTTTTCCATTTATTCTATTTTCATTTTATTTTCAGTTAATTACTTTTATTTTCAAAAATTCATAGAAATTTTATTTGAAGTCATAAAAATATGAGACCAACTCCAAAATTTTTCTTGAAAAATCTAGTTTCATATGTTGATTTTTAATTATTTTTGTGACTTCATTTGATATTTTTCATGGATTATTTGTTTTTTAAGAGTTTTAATTCATTTTAAAATACTTTCTGACTTTTGAAAAATCCAAAAAAATATTTTCCTAGCATCCATGGATCATGATAAGTCAATGAAAAATAGTCTCATCAATTTCGTATTTGATTTGGGATTTATTTGAGATTTTAATTCATATTATGCTATTTTTAATTGTTTTTAATTACTTTCTGGTTTCAAAAATTTGTGAGAAAATTAGCCAAAGCTTGTTTGACTATGTTGAACCGATGAGAATTTAGTTGGACTGATTGAAGTTATTTTGAATTGAATTTGAGGTTTGACCTTATTTGTTTATTTTTTATTTGCATTTTATTTTAATTCAAAAAAATACCAAAAAATTATTGTTGACTTGTTATTTCATTTTCTTTTCTGTTTGGTGTTGGTTGATGTTGATTTGATTCACATTTGACCAATTAGAATTGATTGATTTATTCTTTTCCCCTCCCATCCTAAGTTCGACGAGGTCAAACAAAGTTTGACAACAAATTTCAGTATTTTTAGAAGTCAGAAACTATTTTTAATCAATTAAAAATGCATAAAAATAACCTAATTGAATTAAAATCTCAAATAAATCTCAAATCAATTAATAAATTGATGAAAATATTTTTCATAGATCTATCATCATTCAAAGAGGTGGGAAAAATATTTTTGTATTTTTTGGATATCAAAAACTATTTTAAATGAATTAAAAATAACCAGAAAAGAGAAAATTCCTAAAAAATATCAAATGATAAAATAAAAAATATTAAAAATCATTTTTAGAAATTAGAAATTAAAAGTAGAAAAATGAAATTTGTCTCACATTTTTTGGACCAATAATGAAGGAGATATGAATTTTTAAAATGAAATGGAATTAAAAGAAATAAAAGAAAATAAAATCAGAATTTAAAATAATTGGGAAAACGTGGAGCGTCTGATGCACTTTCATTAATTGACGTGGATCATCACGTGGCCAGGAAGCGCACGCTCACCATATACACGAGTCAACGGAATCACATAGTGCCTATGGAAAAGTCATAACAATGAATGGATGTGATATGATCTGGAAAATGAAATGGACGGTTCATATTCAATCTGGAGATGGGACGGTGACCAGCGCCACCGTCTTCTCCGGCCAACTTCTGGCACTGATCAAATTTGCAGAGGAAAAAATGTTAACCAAATGCCACGATCTTGGTACCAATCGAAAGCTGGGGTGATGTACATCGCCCCTGTACCAACCAAATCCACTCTAGGTTTCTTCATTGAGAGAAATTAGAGATGGAATTTCTATGGTGTTCAACTGAACTTAATGGATTTTGAAATTTCAAAGCTCTAAAATGTTGCCTCTATGCAGAGGACTTCAGATCACAGAACAACAACAAGAAACAACCAGTATATGAGCATATTCGAAGAAATTAAAATGTGAAGTAAACCTCTGATTTGCAGAGTTTGAAAGCACAGTTTCTTGTTATGGATGCTTGCAGTTTGTTCTTTAGATTAAAGGGAAGAAGGCTAAGGAACTTTAGATCCAGAAAACAATCAATGAAATTGAATTCTAGATCTGAAAGATTGAGGAAAAATTGGTGAGTTCCTTTGGTGTGAGGGTGAGGATTCAATTGCACAGCATTTAGGGTGCCTTCAGATTCCTGAAATGAGAGGCCTTGGCATTGTATTTATAGGAGAAAGCAGCTGAAATGCATGATCATTCCATTGCATGAATGGAAAGGGCCTCCATGCATGGGCCTGTACAGGCGCATGGAGGGCCCAATTACACTTGGTTTTGGAAGCTGAATAATAATAGATGCAAATTGGACATGCAAATGGTACATGATTAGCTCATGCAATGCAAATTTTATTGATTTTCAAAAATGCACCAATGTGCTCATGTCTTCGAAAATGCCATGTCCAAACTTGAAACACAACCTTATGAGTAATGGTTGGAAAGCTTTTTGCATGAGGATCATTTGTTATGTTGATCAAAACTCCATTTGAAACTTGGAAATTGATGAAAAGAGGTCATGAAGTGTAGGGTGCAAAACATGTACATGTGAGATTTTCAAAATTGGCCAAAGTTCAAGCCCTTATGTTTAAATTATGCAAGCTCGAAATGACAAAATCTTAAACATAAAAGTTGTAGGTCTTTTCAAGAAAATCAAGTTGGACTTAAATTTTGCATCATTTGGATTTTTGATGAAGAAGTTATGGGCACTTGAAGTTGGACTTTTTCACATTTCAATGCTTTTGGTCCAAAGTGACGTATAATGTTTTGCATTATCACATGTATTTCTTTTAGGATTTTGAAATTTTGCTCAACATAAGATTTGAATTATACATATTAATATTTCCAATGAATTTTATCCCACCTCAAAATCATGAAAAATGAATGAGTTATACTCTTGGGAAGTTGACCCAAAATTAGGGTTTCAGTCAAAATGACCTATAATGTTTTGAAATGGATGATGACCTTCCAAGCTTTAAATAAATTTTTGATGAACATGAAAGTTGTTAATATGGTCCTTTAGAACATTTTTTATCTTGGGGTCATCTCCATTTTACAAACACATCAAAAGTTAGGTCTTAGTGTATTTCAAAATAGTCAGATGAATTGACTGATCAACTTCTCAAGTCCATGCCTCATATCTTGATGAATTGATGATTGAGGACACTCAAATAAGTTAAAATATGCATTAAATGATGAACTAAAGAACTTCCATTGATTGTATTTTATCATGGGTTGAGGTTGCTTCATGAGCAAGGCACAATTGATGAACAGATGAATTAGGGTTTCCTTGGGAAACAAACCTCAAGCCCCTTGATTTGCTTTGATCAAAATGATGAATTGAGATACTTGGGAGGCATATTTGATGGATGAGAGCTTTGGGGAACCATTGTCATGCTTTCTTCCATCTTCTCTTGGCCATATCAATGCACATAGGATCTCCTAGAAACTTTGGATCTTGTGACTGCTCAAGCTACAAACAAGAGATGTTAGTGACATATTTTTGTGCTTTTGGTTAGTAAAAAAATGAGAAAAGCAATAATATACAATTCAAGCATGCTTGGTGATCTGAAACCAAATCTCAAGGGGTCCCATCCAAAAGGTAAGGAGCCAAGATGCTATGATCCTTGAGGCAATGCAAATGCAATGTTATGATGTCATGAGGGATCTTAGGGTCAAAATTAGGGTCTTACAGATGCCCCTATTTAAGGTCATTCTAGCCGGAGAAGTGAAGTTTAAAAATCTTCGTCTCGACGAGGTAGAATGGGCTTAAATAATAACAAAGAGACGAATTTTGGTCCCTAAGAGACCTCATGATGCAAATGTATGTATGCAAAAGGTAATACTCTATGGAGATATGTGTCCACAAAGAGAAAAGAAATCAGGAGAAACTGACCATCCTTATGAGTAATACACTCAATGGGACAGAGACTCTGGGGATTCTTTTGGGGATAAGAAAAGGGGAATAAAATGCATGAGCAGGTCACGACTTAAGACTTGCCGAGGGACACGAGAGGAATTCCATGAAAATAAATCAGTGGAAAGACTCGAGCTGACTCAGAGATGCATGTATTGGGGAATATGCCAATACAGCGAAAACTATCCATAACAGATACTTCAGATGAAAATCCGGACTCAAATGGGGAACATCCACTAAGGGACTTTACTGGGAAATGTCCAAACAGGACTCATCTGAGGAAACAACAAGATGAGGTATTACCGGTTACTGGGTAATAAGCTCAAGGAGACATGTGACCAAAACACCTATATAAGGGTGAGAGAACAACACGTTTGGAGAGAATGAATATCTAAGACCGGTATAAGGGTGAGAGATATCAAACATCCAAAAACATCTGAGGAAAGCCTAAAAAGGTATATTTCGACTCAGGAAATCTGACTCCACAGGGGGACAAAAGTCATAATAGGGAGCAGAAGGGAAGGAACACCAGGGATACCGGTTACTGGGCATATAATAGGTGACCGACCAAGCGTGAATTGGGGAATATTTCCAAGACACTCATCATCCAAAAGGAGGGCTAAAAAGCAAACTCAATTTACAGGATGGACATTCGACTCCGCAAAAGGGGATACAAATCTTACTCGACTGGGGAAGAACAAAAGACTTCGACCAGAGAGCGCATGAGATATATTATCTATTACCGTCAGAACGTAGATAACATACTCGCATGGAAGATTATCCACAAGCGGTTACTAGGTTAATAAAGGATAGATCGACCGAAAGGAAAGGGCATCGGAATACCGAATACTAGGTATAAAATGATGACCAATCAAAGGGAGAAATGATCATTACCAACCAAGGATAAATGAAAGATGACTCGTTGGGGATACATTGACAAAGGAAATGATCCGGGAGATATATCACCAGTTACTGGGAGATATACTCGAAAGTGAAGGAATATCAATACCGAATATTGGATAAAGATAACCGTCAAATAGGGGATTACATCTACCAAAACTAGGTAGAAAACCACGGAAGAGAGCAACCGCTATCGGTTAGGATGAACAAAATAAGGTTAACTCTGCAAGGGGATAAAATAGGGTTTACATCTACCGGTATGAGGGTAGAAAACCACAGAAATAGGACTTACAACTACTGGTTACTGGGTAGAAGGCCACAGACTCCGCCGGGGGATAGATGGATAATTACTGGTTACTGAGCAATCATTCATCTAAACTACGGGGAAGTGCAGGAGAAATAACAAAAGAAGTCGATCTAGGAACAAACTAGAGAGACACAATGAAACAAGACTCAACCCAATGAGGATGTATCTCAGGGAAGAACTCCATCCCAATACATGTGTTGGGAGGAAACTAAAATAACACTCATCCATGAGGACATAACTCAGTGGGGAATATGGAAGAAAGGGTAGGCACTTTCTGCTTATGAGGCTGACTCTACATGGGGAGATCAAACGTAAACATCTGCTTGGGGAAATATATATCACCGAATAGAAAGAGACAACAAACAAAGATATATGGCAAAAAATGCAACATGAATATCTGAATGTTAAGATTATGCATATATGTGTGGTCTATGTATGATGAATGTTGACAAA
Organism: Lathyrus oleraceus; assembly: GCF_024323335.1. NCBI lineage: Eukaryota > Viridiplantae > Streptophyta > Magnoliopsida > Fabales > Fabaceae > Lathyrus > Lathyrus oleraceus. Next base: position 542,244,004 of record NC_066583.1, on the reverse strand, counting down.
TAGACATATCTAACACAAACAGGTCCAAGAATCAATGGACAAACATCCGGTACCACATCTCAAGAGAGAAAGCCAGACCCACTGGAGAACATCCAATCTGATGGGGGCAAAAGATACCAGGAAACAAAGATCTCTGCAAGGGAAGGAGAACCAGTCACTCCGCTCGGGAGGAAACCACGTGGATAAAATCTGCCGTAGAATCAACTCTACTGGGGAAATTATCGAAGGGGGAAATGAAACTCTGTGGGGAACAACCACCAATCAAAAGGTTCCAAAACCTACAAATTCCTTGCACTGCTGGATAAATCATGTCTACCGAGGAGAAGATAACACTACTCAGCTGGGGAAGGAAAGATAAACATCTTCATCAACCACTCTGCTCGGGAAGAAACCACAAACGGGCTCTGATCAGACAATTCCACCAGGGAAACACTACTGACGACCGAATCGGGGATTGCCCGCAGAAAACTACTGGGGATACCCTGCTAGTGACCATATTGGGAAGTAAAAGTGGGATCAACCCTGCTGAGGATGGTCGAGGAGCAAAATTCTGCTAGAGATCAAAAGTAGACAAGTCCACAGGGGAAAAGCTACAAATCAAACTTGATGATAACTCCACTTATGTGGGGGATTTCCTGCTCACTCTGGCGGAGACATTTCCAAATTGAAGTGAGGGAAAACCAACTTCTTCGAAAAGATTACCATATTCCATTTATCAATCTATAAGGGATTTTAGGTCAATCCACGCAAGGGATGACAACCATATAATTGATAACACAAATGCCAAATCCAGACTCGATTGGGAACTAGAAGATTGAGACTGCGTCCAAAGCTCCAAACTCTTTGGGGGGATTGGTGAGATGTACAATTTTCTTCTGCGCTCGCGGAGGAGACAACCTGAAAGGAAAATGAAGAGGATACAAACATGTCGGGAATATGAACAAATGTCTTACCCTTTTGGAGATCATGATATCCTTGGGAGAGCACTGAAGACGTCCCAAGTATCCTTTTTGTCATTGTGAATGTTCACTTCGTTTAAAAACAATTTATGAAAATTTTAATTATTTAAAACAATGATATTCATTAATTAAAACATGCAAAATATTTTCTTTAATAGAAACAAATAAGAGTGCAAAGAATTAGATAAAGGCTCAAATTTATTTGATGGAATGGTAGTCTGCAAATGGCAAGACTCCATGGATCTTTACAAATTTGAAATTGGTGATATATATTGGAAAAGGGATACATTGAACATAATGACCATTTTCTCCACCAACTCTAAATCCAATATATTTGAAGCTTCAGTTGACGATGACTGAGCGAGAATCTTTGACAGATGACAACTTGTAGAACAAAGTCTTGCCAGGATGCAGTTACTTGCCAAATCCCTAAATTTTGCCTAGATTGCCCCAGGGTGAGGCACTCAATCTATCGGGATACGTATTCATTTTTTTATGTCTCTAACTTTTGCCTAGATCGCCCTTTCAGGTTTTCAATCCACCGAGACGCTCATTTTTGCCTAAGCCGCCCTTTCGGGTTTTCAACTTAGCGAGCTATTCTGTTTTTATTTTAGGCGAAGTATTTCTTGATTGCATCTGAATTCATAGGACGAGTGAAATCCTCCCCATCCATAGTTGTAAGTATCAAAGCACCGCCTGAAAAGGCTCTCTTAACAACATATGTACCTTCATAGTTTGGAGTCCACTTGCCCCTGGAATCGGGAGCGAAAGACAAAACTTTCTTGAGCACGAGGTCACCTTCTCGGAACACACGAGGCTTGACCTTCTTATCAAAGGCTTTCTTCATCCTCTGCTGATATAACTGACCATGGCACATGGCAGTCAATCTTTTCTCTTCTATCAAATTCAGTTGGTCATAACGACTCTGAACCCATTCAGCATCAGTCAACTTGGTTTCCATCAAGACTCTCATTGATGGGATCTCCACTTCTACTGGGAGCACAACCTCCATGCCGTAAACAAGAGAAAAAAGGGTTGCCCATGTTGAAGTGCGGACAGATGTATGATATCCATGTAAAGCAAATGGCAGCATTTCATGCCAATCTTTGTACGTAACAACTATCTTCTGGACAATCTTCTTGATATTCTTATTAATAGCTTCAACAACCCCATTCATCTTGGGTCTATAAGGAGAAGAATTATGATGTGTAATCTTGAACTCGCTACACAGCTCTTTCATCATCTTGTTGTTCAAGTTAGATCCATTATCAGTAATGATCTTATCTGGCACACCATAACAACATATGAGTTGATTCTTGATAAACTTCACAACCACCTGCCTGGTCACGTTTGCATATGACGCCGCTTCAACCCACTTGGTGAAGTAATCAATTGCTACAAGAATAAACCTGTGATCGTTGGATGCTTTCATCTCTATCATGTCAATCATGTCAATTCCCCACATGGAGAAAGGCCATGGTGATGAAATCACATTCAGAAATGTCGGGGGAATATGAATCTTATCCGCATAGATCTGACACTTGTGGCATTTCTTCACATATTTGCAGCAGTCAGACTCCATTGTCAGCCAATAATAGCCCGCTCTCAACATCTTTCTAGCCATGGCATGTCCATTGGAATGAGTACCAAATGAACCCTCATGGACCTCAGTCATTAACAAGTCTGCTTCATGTCTATCCACGCATCTGAGCAGAACCATGTCAAAGTTCCTCTTATAAAACACATCGCCATTGAGGTAGAAACTGCCTGATAACCTCCTCAAAGTTTTCCTATCTTTCACAGATGCCCCAGGCGGGTAAATATGACTTTGGAGAAAATACTTGATATCATAATACCATGGCTTATCATCCTGCACCTCTTCTACTGCAAATACATGAGTTGGTCTGTCTAAGCACATCACAGTGATATTGGGAACTTCATTCCAGAGTCTCACCACGATCATCGAAGCAAGTGTAGTAAGAGCATCGACCATCCGATTCTCATCTCGAGGAATATGATGGAAGTCAACCTCAGTAAAGAATGTTGAAATCCTCCTCGCATAATCTCTATATGGGATGAGGCCAGGCTGATTCGTCTCTCATTCACCCTTAATCTGATTAACAACAAGGGCCGAATCACCATAAACATCAAGATGCTTGATCCGAAGATCAATACACTCTTCCAATCCCATAATACAGGCCTCATACTCAACCATATTATTCGTGCATTTGAAAGTTAGCCTTGCTGTAAAAGGAAAATGTGTGCCCTGAGGAGTAATAATCACTTCCCCAATACCATTTCCATACTGATTTATAGCGCCATCAAACACCATGCTCCATCGGGAACCAGGTTCTGGCCCTTCATCGAGCGTAGGCTCAACGCAATCTTTCATTTTCAAATAAAGAATCTCCTCATCTGGGAAGTCATACTGAACTGACTGATAATCCTCTATTGGTTGATGTGCCAAGTGGTCAGCCAAGATACTACCTTTAATAGCTTTCTGAGCTCGATACTCAATATCATATTCAGATAACAACATCTGCCAATGGGCAATCCTCCCAATTAAAGCAGGCTTCTCAAAGATATACTTGATTGGATCCATTTTGGATATCAACCAAGTCGTATGATTCAACATATACTGGCGTAAGCGCTTAGCAGCCCAAGCCAAATCACAACATGTTTTCTCAAGCATCGAGTATCGAGACTCACAATCAGTGAACTTCTTACTTAGGTAGTAAATAGCATATTCTTTCTTTCCTAATTCGTCTTGCTGACCAAAGACACAACCCATTGAGTCTTCAAGAACTGTCATATACATAATCAATGGTCTCTCTTCCACAGTGTCGCATCAGCGAAAAACAACCGGCGGGCTAAAACAAAAACAACACAGAGCCGCCACCGTGCGTTATTTATCCCAAAAGAGGGAAAGGAAACGCTCGAAGTAAACCTGGGAAAAGCATGGTCTCGCGACCAAAGAGAATGGGTACGGGAGTCGGTTACGCAAGGGGAAGGTATTAGCACCCCTCACGTCCGTCGTACTCGACGGGATCCACGTTCTAAAAGAAAGAAAAGGTTGCTAAGCAAACATCACACACACACACTAAAGACAACGCAGGTGGGGGAAAAGAGGAGAGGGCTCGCTAGGACATCGCGTCCTATGCCTACGTATCTCGTCTGGAACGAGAATCAGAGCTACCGTAGTTCGGCTCACGCACGCCAAACAGGACACACACAAACACAGGCAAACCTGGAACCCGAATGCCAATCGCTGGACTTACATCGGCTTCCGAACCAAACAAACACACTCAGGATACGGACAGCCAATCGCTGGGCTTACATCCATATCCTGACACACAAGAGAATACAAACAACAAGCTACTAGGGAGTCGGGAACTCGAGCCTAGCAACTGTCAAGCAAACACACACAAGAAAGAAAAAAGGTGCCCGGAGAGACCTCGCACGGTCTCCTGCCTACGTACCTCATCTGGTATGAGGATCAGGGCGACGTAGTTCCCCTGAACGGGAAAGAAATTCTAGCCAGAAACAAAGGGAGACACACTACTAGGGAGCTGGACTCGAGCCTAGTGTTATCATGCATCATTGCCCTATGTTATGGTTTCTATCTACTTGCACAACAGCAAGCTAATCCTAACCAGAAAAAACAAGCATGCAAGCATCAATCAAAATAAAGCAAACATTTCAAATAGCACACACTATATCCAGTCAAGTGAGGCTCAAACAAGGGTGGACTGCCGAGGCAAGTCAACTGTACAGGGTAGTGTTCGCTCTTAACCCTGACATTGAGAGTCAGGGTGAAGCAGATGAAAGGTGAGTGAAGATTAGACTTCACAGCTCTTATCCCTGGCCAGGGAGAGCTTCAGACAAAGGAGCGTGGGTTCAGAAAGGAGGAACCCTTCTACGCTCAAGACTCTGACTCGACTGTGCAACAGCACAAGATCTTGGGTTAATGTCCCAATGCGTCAACACAGTGGTGCGAGCAGAGGGACGACTCAACAGAATAACGGGGGATAGATTGCATATCCCTTGGGTTCCGCCAATTGCCTCATAGAGGTCTTTACCTGCTTGGGGACAAAAGTAAACAATCACAAACATCGCCTCTTAAGGAGGACTTCAGACAGTTGCCTGGCTAAATAACAAGCCAGGTCTTCCAGACTACATGGAGACAAGAGAGTCTACCTCAACTGGTTTTTACAACCAAGCAGCAGCACATCAAGTTCTTAAAGAACTAAAGCGACTATGGTACCTGGAATCAATCAAGCACAGTCAATATCCCAGTCACACAGTCAAAACAGACAAGCCAACATTAAACAGCAAAAGTCAAACATTTAATATATACAGTCAACCAATGCAATGTGCAAAGCACAATCAACTCAATTGAGCCCAGCATCCTACAAAACACACAAGTTAGTTTACAACAAGCAACCAAACTCAATTCAATCAACTTGCATTTTTCTCCTTAAGGCATTTGCATCTCAACCTGAAACACAATTCAAAAGTGAGAAACAAGACCACTAGGCCAAGCCTAGGGTCCAAAGGAGATGAAAAATTCAAAACAGCAAGTGAAAATTATCCAAAATCACAATCAAACAATTTAAAAGCAAAACCAATTGGTCCCATGCTCATATCAATCACCATTATCATTTTATGCACAAAATAGCACAAAGCATGCTATTTGCAACATCAAAAGACCAAACAGAATGATCACAATCAAATCAATATCAAAACAGCTCAATAAATTCCACAAAAATTCCAACCTAAACAGGACACATTCAATGAGTAGCATATCAATTTTCAGCTCATTTGGATCAATGGAAGTATGGAAATTAAATTCACTAAGTTCAGACAAGTTCAAGCAAGCCAACACAAGGCATCAAAACAATCATCATCTTCCAAAAATCATACATCAGTGACAATACATGATAAATGAATTGGATCAAAACCACAATGACCTATAATGTGTCTACAATGCTCATACCAAATTTCACACTCATACAATCAATGATCAGAATTTCACAAATCAAATACCAACAGGTGTCACAAAAAATCACAAAATGACCAAACAGAAGGAAAAATTCCAATCAAATAGGAAATGCCATCAATAAATCCAGAAAAATTCATATGTATTCTCAACATCCATATGCTCAATCATGCAAAAATTTGGCTCAATCCAATGTCTCTAAGCACACCAAATAAAATCATGAAGTTCATCAAGCTTGGTGTGACACAAATTGTCACACCTCTATTCAAAAATTCATATCTCAACAACCAGGTATCCAAAAACTACAAACTACACATCAAAATCACCATCAAAGAGTCCAGAATAAGCACAAAAAATTTCATGAATTTATTTGGAAGCATCATCATTTTATGAATGATATGGCAAGACATGTACAAATGTGACACTACCAAGCAAACCCTAGGCATTTTAATTTTTTACACGTGCACAAAAATAATAAAAATCATCATTAAATTCTACACATCATAAGGAGCATGGTGAAAAAAACCTCACCAATTTTGGACAAAGGATGAATTATTTATGAATTTTCTAAGATCAAACATCAAATTGAAATAAAAATGGAAAAAGAAATAAGAAATAATAAAAATAATATTCAAAAATGGCATAAGCGTAATTATTCACAACGTGACCAAAACGCTGCAGTTTCATTAAACTGCATGGCACGTTCCAATTGGACGATGGCGGCGGGAAACACCAATTCGAATCTGGCCAGGCAAAACAAAGATCTAGCGCGTGTTTCATCTCGTTCTTCATCAAAACAAGTTCAGAATTTCCAGAAAATGATGAACAACAAATCGTAACCAAAACGCACAAATCATATATCCACGTGTTCGTCTTTCAACAAGGATTAAGGATATGGAAAGTATTTAACCTAACTCTAAGCATATCAACGGGATCGATCAATTTAAGTTTGCACATCAAATGTTCAAATCAAGATAACTCATCCAATACTTAACTAAATCAAAAACTATAAACAGCATGATGATCTACAATGAACGATCTACAAAAACCATATCATAGTTCATGCAATTAAAGAATTCGAGGATTTACCTCTTGGAGATGGCAGATGCGAATCTTTGAGTTTTTGTGGGAAAGAAGGTGAAACAGATGAGGATCCAAGCTATGGAAGTTGAATGGAGTACAGGTCTTAGCTCAAAACAACACCAGATCGAAGAATCAAGAAATTGCCATGATTGAGCTTTCAACAGTCCAATTATCCAATGCTTTTACCTTGAATTTGCAAAACAGTTCACCAACCAGTCTTGTGGAGTGTAGATCCAAGAAGATTCAATGAAATTGATGAAGATTTGTGATGAAATTGATGAAAAATGTGTGATGAAGTTTTGAAGAATTTGAGAGGTTTTGATGAAAAAGTTTGTTGCAATCTTGGAGAATGTGATTGTGTTTTGCATTTTCTGTTATGATTAGTGATATATACCCCTGCTTAATCCATCTTGCTAATCACAATTAGCAAATCCAAGTGAATTAGTGTTAATGTGGTTTTAAGTGAAAGTCCAAAAATGACCTTTCCAAATTAAGCAATGTGACAACAAAAACCAGTTGGAGCAAATTTCATTTGGCATTTGTGAAGTGTTGGAAGTGGTCTCATGTGCATTGGCCTTGTATTTCTCAATTTCACTATCTCACACCAAAAATTCAAAAGAATCCTCTTAAAAATGACCTTTTGCCTTGACCATTTTTGATGAATTTTGACCATGCATCATGAAAGTACATGTGAAATGGGGTTTTCTCAAAGAAAGATCACCCAAATTGGCCATTCCATGTGAAAGTTATGCCACTTTGATTTTAGGCATTTTTGGAAAATGATTGGACCATAACTTGTCAACCATACATGGGAGTTTCAAGTTCTTGGACTTTTTGGAAAGGTGAGAGCAAGATCTACAACTTTCATGTTGAACAAAATTTCATTTGAAGCATTTTTGGACATGTAATTTTGAGGTGAAAAACTTTCCATTTTTGGAAACTTTCATTACAAGTCACTTTCCATTTTTGGAAACTTTTCTCCTGATTTTATTTTCTTCATTCTTGATGTTTGAAATGTCAAATGAAACTTGTTTAGACATGAATGAAGTGTATCCAACTCTCTCCCACCTCCAAATCCATCAATTCAAGCACAGTTGACCACAGTTGACTTTTTCAACTGATAGATGAATTTGGCAATGCACTGATCAAGTTGAGCCTCAATCTTCTGATGAAATGGCTCAATGATGAAACCCTAGCTTCCATAAGCTCAATACAATCATGAAATGATCCCCACGTCCATTATAGACCCCCTCTCCTTGCCATGCCCTGATTGGCCCAATGCAGATGATTAGGGTTGACCAGAGGTCAAAACCCTAATCTCAAGGTATCTGATCATGAACTTGAATCTTCTGGATGATAACAAAACCATGATGATGATGATGTATCATTTCAACCAAGATGAAGATCAATCTCCTTGAGAATCAAAACCCTAATTTGTAGCCCATTCCTCAGATGGCTAATGATCAGTCCAATGAAACCCTAGGCTTGCATCTCCAACCTCTTATCTTCTGACCAAGACCTAGGAGGATGATTTGCACAATGTAACCACAGGATATGCAATTATGCAATGCCTAATGACCTATGAAATGCAATGCAATATGTTAAGCTAGTCCCAAGAGAGGAGGGCAAATTTTGAGGTGTTACACACAGGTGGAGACAAAATCAGAGGCTCAGACAGATACTCTTTGATACTGTTAAAGGCTTTTTGGAAATCCTCGGTCTAATCATGAGACTGATCTTTCTGGAGGAGCTTGAATATTGGCGCACATGTGGCAGTCATGTGGGATATAAATCTGGAGATATAATTCAAGCGACCAAGAAAGCCTCTGACTTGCTTCTCAGTTTTGGGCGCAGGGATCTCTTGTATTGCTTTGACCTTCGCAGGATCAACCTCAATACCTCTCTCACTGACAATAAATCCCAATAACTTGCCGGAACGGACTCCAAATGTACACTTATTAGGATTTAGACGAAGCTTATACTTCCTCAAATGCTGAAAAAGCTTCAACAAGTGCTCTACATGTTCAACTTCCGTTCTCGACTTTGCAATCATGTCATCAACATATACCTCAATCTCCTTGTGCATCATATCGTGAAACAAGGTAGTCATAGCTCGTTGACACGTGGCTCCGGCGTTCTTCAAACCGAAGGGTATCACTCGATAACAGAATGTTCCCCAAGGTGTGATGAATGTTGTCTTCTCCATATCCTTGGGTGCCATTTTAATCTGATGATATCCGGAAAATCCGTCCATAAATGAGAAGACATTGAATTTAGTTGTATTATCTACCAACATATCAATGTGTGGTAGAGGAAAATCATCTTTTGGACTAGCTTTATTCAAGTCCCTATAGTCCACACACATTCGGACTTTTCCGTCTTTCTTAGGCATGGGCACGATGTTGGCCACCCATTGAGGATATGTAGAATTCACCAGAAATCCCGCATCAATTTTCTTCTGAACTTCCTCTTTAATCTTCACTGCCATATCGGGATGAGTTCTTCTGAGATTTTGCTTCACAGGCATGCACTCAGGCTTCAAAGGCAGGAAATGTTGCACGATATTAGTATCTAGATCAGGCATGTCTTTATATGACCAGGAAAAGACGTCGACATATTCTCGTAGCAACTCAATCAACCCCTTCTTAACAGATTCTTCCAGGAGTGCCCCAATTTTCACTTCTCGCACACAATCTTCAGACCCCAAGTTGACTGTTTCCAGATTCTCGAGATGCAGCTGAATGATCTTCTTTTCAAGTAGACGGGTAATCTCATCAGGAATCTCTTCAACATCATCTTCTTCCGCCTTAAATACAGGGAGCTCAAAGTTGGGAGATGGTGTTGGATCATTATGTCCAATAGGTTTGATCAACCTGCATAATGATTTTAGATATAAAGAGATTTTAGAATTCAAACAAGGCAAATCATTATGCAGATGAAAAGATTGATTTTATTCTATTTTTAAGGTTTTATGTGATCACCAATTTCATGCAAAAAAGTAAAAAGTGAAAATAATTGGAAAAACAAACATTTAACATGAATTTATTGAATGAAAATATCATTGTATTTATGAGCTTACAATGTCATCACTCCTCCTTTTGGCATGGGAGAAGGGTTTTTAAACAAAATGAACATTACTTTGACTTATGGATAACTGTTGGTACATCAACATCGACCCAATTATTGCAGACCCCTCCAGGGATGACAAAGTTGCCAGAATCTTCCTCTGCATCCTCTTCCACAATAGCAGCAGTTTCTTCTTCTTGGACAGTGTGGATGAACTCACCACTCTTAAACAGCCCATGCTTGTTGAAAGCGCCAAAAGAATACCCTATGCCAGCCCGAGATTTGTTGTCTTCCAGCTTGATCATTTGTCCTAAACCGGTAGTTGTGCCTTGCTCAATGGCCAACTTAGCATCATTGTAGGACGCAAATGAAGAAGTTCCTTTCTTAGTAGGCTCAGCAATAGATAAAGCTTGGAACGGTGTTCCAACTTCATCCTTAGCATCTATGTAAGAAAAGGAAGACAAATGGCTAACCAGGAGAGCCTTCTCTCCCTCTACCACCACCAACTTTTTGTTCTTGACAAATTTCAATTTCTGGTGTAGGGTGGATGTCACGGCGCCTGCCTCGTGAATCCATGGTCTGCCCAACAGACAGCTATATGATGGGTGAATATCCATGACCTAAAAAGTGATCTGGAAATCACTTGGTCCGATCTTGACTGGGAGTTCAACCTCTCCAATCATAGTTTTACGGGATCCATCAAAAGCTTTCACCACTACTCCACTCTGCCTCATGGGAGGCCCCTGATATGACAATCTAGCAAGAGTGGATTTTGGCAACACATTCAGTGATGATCCAGTGTCTACCAGCACCTTAGACATGGCATCATCCTTATAGCTCATGGATATGTGAAGTGCCAAATTGTGGTCTCTTCCCTCCTCAGGGAGATCAGCATCACAAAAACTCAAATTGTTACAAGCGATAATGTTTGCAATAATACTGTCAAATTGTTCTATTGTGACGTCATGATCTACATACGCCACATCCAACACCTTCTGCAGAGCTTCACAGTGTGGTTCTGAATTCGTCAACAAAGATAACACAAAGATCTTTGATGGCGTCTGTAGAAGCTGATCTACAATGTTGTATTCACTCCTTTTGATGAGCCTCAACATCTCATCACATTCTTCTTTCACGGTGCCACTCTCGCCAGTAGAGACAGGAGTTTTTACAACAAAGGCAGGTTTATTGGCAACAAGTGCCGGATTCGAAGCATTAACAGCATTCCCAACCGGGCGTTCAGCATAATCAGCGACATCGGCCCTTCGGACGTCAGCCCGGGGTTTCGGCGGAGCCGAGAAAACATGACCGCTACGGGTCAGGCCGCTGACATCGGCAATATTAACAACAGAAGTAGAGAGCAAGGGAACCTCATTCCCATCCTCCAATGCCACAACATTGTAACGATAGGGGACAACTTTATCAGAAGAGTATGGCACAGGGCCAACTGGTTTAATAATCAAAGAGGGAGAAGCCTTCTGCTTGCTGCCATCATACCTGATGACAACGGGATCAGGGATCCGAAATACCGGAGATATTACATTGACTTCATCATCATCAACATCTCGATTCTGAAGTATCTCAATTACACCTTCATCCAACATTTCTTGGATGTCTTTACGGACTTGGCGACATCCCCTTTGATTGACAGTGCAAACCCGACATATGTCATGGTCGTGCTCGTAATGACTGTATTCACACAACAGTCTGTGCATCTCGACCAAAGATTGTCGAATATGGATGACATATTTGACCTTATATTTACCAGGGCAGCCCTGGACCATGTTGACAGAGGATTTCCCATGCTCGGGCAATGGGTTCTTCTTTACATTGAGACCTACGTCCTCGAAACACAAAATACCAAATCTCACAAGGTCTTGAACCTTGGTCTTCAGTGGGTAGCAGTTTTCCACGTCATGTCCAAGAGCACCAAAATGATATACATAGTGTAGCTCGGGCTTATACCACCACTAAGGGTTGGTAGGTATAGCCGGTGGGTCTCGTGGAGTAATCAGCTTCCTCTCTATCAAAGAGGGATACAATTATGCATAGGTCATAGGAATAGGACCAAAGGTGACCCTCTTCCTCTCATAGCTTGTACTGGCCTGATTGTTGTTTCGAGTTTAGTAGGCCTGCTGTTGAGGACGGTGTTATTGTTGTTGATATTGTTGATGTTGCTGTTGCTGGTTATTATTATGCTGATAGTGCTGATTATCTCTGAAAACAGGTGCTATGTGAGCCACCTGATGGTGATTACCGGCAGGACGCACGATCTTCCTCCATACTGAGGGTCTTCTAGTTTTAACATGGGAGGTCACAGCATGTGCCTCGCCATACTTCTTCTTTCCAAACACCCCATATCGTTTGGCAGAAGAGCCTTCTTCTTTGGTCAGGCGTCCTTCCCTGACTTCTTCCTCCAGACGCATCCCCATGTTCACCATTTCGGTGAAATCAGAAGGAGCGCTGGTGTAGCACCTCAAATTTTCCCTCACTCATTCATGCATTCATTCATTTTTTAGGACATTTATCATTCCATATTGCATTGCACCATGGCAGTCAGATTTGGCATCCAGAGGATCCTTTGTGCAGAAGGGCAAGTCTTTCCTTGAGATGAAGGCCACATGATCATTATAAAGAGCTTATATGAGCTAGGGTTCATTTTGAAGCAATTGTACCAAGTGGTATAGGCCCAAATTCATCAGTGCACTTCCAGGTCATCTGGGGGCCATAAAAGTCAATTGTACAGTCAACTGAGGGCTTTGAGTTGGGGAAGTGAGTGGAAGCATCTCATTCATGTTCAAAATAGGCCTATTCATCATGTCAAACATCTATCTTTAAGATTTTGAAGTCAAATCAAAAGTTTCCAAAAATGGAAAGTGACGTGTAATTTCAAGTTTCCAAAAATGGCAAGTTTTTGGTTCACATTCAACTTGACTTTACAACATCAAAGAAGCTTAAAATGAAATTTTGGCCAACATGAAAGTTGAATATCTTTCTCTCCTCTTTTCAAAAAGTCCAAGATCATGATCATCTGATGAATGGTTGAGAAGTTATGAGCAAAGGATCACAATATGTACATGGAAGTTCAACATGGCATAACTTTGGCTACAAAACTCCAAATTGAGCCACTCTTTTTGCAAAATGCTTGTCATGACCAATATTTTTCAAATCATCCATTGCCTTACATGAAAGAGGATCACATGGCCACTTGTTCATTCAAGTGCATTTTGGAGGGAAAATGCATAATTTGAATTTGGTGAATCACATGAGCAAAATTCCAATCCTATCATGTTCATGAGTTGATTTTAAGTGGAATTGAACCATAATATGGCACTGTTCACGTGCATTTTTGCCATGCAAGGGTGAATTTACCATTTTTGCCATGAACCTTATTTCTCCTTAATCTCCATTAACCAAGGCAAATTGGGATTAGCATGGTGATTAACATATGATATAAAAGCCTAATCCTAACTGAATTGGCTCAGAATCACAATTTCAGATCTAGAATCCATTTTCCCTCCAAAAATTCTCTCACTTCAAACTTCAAAATTCTTCACACAACTCATCAATATTCTTGCATATTCTGGTTTATCATGCATGATTGAGTAGGAATCAAGGTTTGGATTGGAGAATTTGAGCAAGAATCAAGCTACACAAGCACATGAACATGAAGATGGAACTTGAAGTTTGAGCTGGATCTAGGTTGTTTCCATTGTCAATTCGTGCATAAAGCTTCAGTAGAAGGTTGAGGAAGAAGATCTGGAAGTGCTGGAGCCTTGAACACGTGGATTTGGACACTGCACATCAAGTAAGCTTGAAATTCGAATCTCTTGTTTTTCTTTTTTATGCACATGATCATGTAGATCTCTCAATGCTGGTGATGCTGATGGTTTTAGTTTTTGATTTGGCTAAGTAATGAACAAGATATGTTGATTTCAAGTTTTGGTTGCAATTATGTTTTCGTTCGATCCATGCGTATCAGTGAGAATTAGGTGAGATGAGTGTGAGATTCGTGTTCCTTGTAGCAAGACGGTTCCAATGATGTGCCTTATGCTAAATTCTAAAAAAAAATGTTGCATGTCGCCGGCGTTCAACCGGAGAAGATGACCGGAATTACTATTCCGGCCATCTGGTTCAGCGTTTAGGGCTTGGCAATGAGCGCGCATGTAACCTTCGTATCCTACGTCCGAATCCAGTGCGTAGCATTTTTAATATTCCAATTGATTTTCTTTAAGCGCGCTTTGTAACCATGTAGTCCTCAGTTCGATCCTTCGCTTGGCAATTATTTCTTTTAATTTTCATTTGAGCGCATGCAACCTTCAGAACCTGAGCTCGATCCAGCGCTATGCATCTTTTCTTTTTTCAAATTGTTTCTTCATTCCAGCGCTTTTGTAACCTACAGGACCTGTGTTCAACACTTGGTGATGGCATTTCCATCTTTTATTCACATTTCATTTTCCATGTTATTTTTCATGTTATTTCAATAATTTCATCAAATTGCAAAAATCATTAAAAATAGTAGGATTGTCCAATTTGATCCAAACTTTTTTCCACTTTCTTGTTGTGATGTCTATTATTTTGTGATGCTAATTTCCTGATTTGATTGTGGCTGGATTTTTAATTGTGTTTGTGTGATTGAGCATGATACCAAATTGACATGTTGTGCTAATTGTTTTGTGGAATGCTCATGTTTAATCCAATTGCCTTGAAATTTGACATGCTTGATCCTAACATGTGATGTGACTTTCTGGTTTTGTTTGGCATTTTTACCATTTAATACCATAGTTTTGGAAAAAAGAACATATGTTGTAGCATTTGGTGTCACATTCTTGACCTTATACTTGTGCATTTTCATTCATATGCCATTTGTTTGCTTCTGGACTTAATTTTTGGTATGATGCTTGTTCATAACATGTTATGTGCACATAAAAATTTTAAGGATCATTGAATTCATTTCTGTTTTAATGTAGATTTTCTATGTTTGATGTCCAAATGTGATCACATTGTTTGCCTTTGCCTTATCTTGATTAATTGATGGTCTTTCCTTATGATTTGGCTTTGGACCTTTTGAGGATTTCTTCTTGTTTGATTGATTGTGCTTAATATGAAATGTTGACTTCTGTTTTGGTCATTTGACTTGCCTTTGACCCTAGTCTTTGTACTAGTGGTTTGTACTCACTAATTGTGTTTGTGTTTCAGGTATTTAGCACCCATGGTTGTTTTGCTCATCATTTGAGATGCCATTTGCTTTGTTTACTAACTCTTGTTGTGTTGTAGGTCCATTGATGTGATGAACTCACTTGAGTGATTGCATTTGAGACTTACCTTGTGTATAACTGTTGGATGTTCCATTGTGTTGTCTGTTTGGTTTTCTGAATATAATATTGACTGTTTGGCTTTTGTACAGGTACATTAGTCGCTTTTAGCTCTTGCTTGAGCTTTGCTTTGGTTGTGGTTGACATACCACCTAGGTAACCACTCTTGTACTCCATGTAGTCTGGAAGCCCTGTCGTTTCTTTTGGCAGGCATTTGGCTGAAGTCCTCCTTAAGAGGCAATGACTGTGTTTGTTTATATTTGTGCTAAAGACCTCCTTGTTGAGGCATGTTATTTGTTAAGTCCTCCTAAGTGAAGAGGCAATTGACAGATAGAAGGGATTAGCAATCAATCCCCTGTTAATCGTTGAGTCGTTCATTATGCTCGCACTACGTGCTGATGCTCTTGAACCTAACCCAAGATCTTTGTATATAGAGTCAGTCATGTGGAATAGGGTCCCTCTTTCTGGATCCCCACGCTTTCATTGATTCAAGCTCACCCAGGCCGGGGTTAAGAGCATGAGGTCTTATCCTCATTTCCTTTCATCAGCTTCACCCTAACTCTCAATGTTAGTGGTTAAGAGCTCAAAGACACCCCTACAGTTTTGGCTTGTTTGTCGAGGTTGATATGACCCCTTGACTAAAGCCCAACCAACTTATCTGAGCCTCTTGTTTGCATATAGAGTGTGTTGCTTGATTGCTTGTTTGCATTTTGTGTGTTTGCATTTGTTGCTTGTTTGTTTGTGGAGTTAGATGTAAGACCATTGATTGGCTATCTGTTTCCTGTTTTGTTTTGTGGAGTTAGATGTAAGACCATTGATTGGCTTTCTGTTTCCCATTTGTTTTTGGAGTTGGATGTAAGCCCATTGATTGGAATTCCATTTCCAGTTTTTGTTCTCTTTTGAGACTTGCTTATTGTATCCCCATAGGATTGCTAGACTTCGTATAGTCTCCCGTTTGCATGTCAATTAAGGTAGCACGGTTCCTTCGTCTAGGACTTCCTTTCTTGCATGAGCATTCCTAAAACACAAACAAACTCTATCTCCCCTTAAGGACACGTTAACTCCTTCTACTACAGGTGAGTAAGTCTCCAAAGGTCGAGCATCCGGTAGATTGCGTAGTAACGTCGTTCACCTAAAAAACACAAAACAAACAGAAACAGGTTAGCCGAGCTACGGTGCTCTGATTCTCAATCCTTCTTGAGATACGTATGCAGTAGGGTAGGGCCTGTGCGAGCAATAACTCTTTATTTTCCCTACTTTGATTTTCTCTCTTTCGCATTGCATGTAGGACTTTTACACACACCTTTAGACATAGATAGCAATTGTGGATCCTGTGGAGTACCACAAACGTGAAGGGGTGCGATAAGCTTCCCTTCACGTAACCGGCCCCCTTACTCAGTTTCTTTGGTTCGAGACCTGTTTTATCCGTTCCCTCTAGGTTATGCAGTACTACCTTTCCCTCCTCTTGGGATAAAAGTACATAGCTGGCGACTCTATCCTTTTCTTCTTGCCACTCTTTTTCGCGTTTGTACCTGGATTCGGGAAATCCTGGGGAGCGACAGCTGGCGACTCTGCTGGGGAATCATATTTTCCCTAGCGGGCCTTTCCTAGCGTTTGTTTGTTTACCGTCTATTGTGCGTTAGTTATTTAGCGCTTTGCATACTTATCTGCTTGCATTGCATCCTATGTGCGCTATACTGTTTCATGCATACTGTGTTGGATTCTGTACAGGTTGGTTCCTCTGATTTGGGGTGGATGTTCTGAGTGGGGCTAAAACCCAGGCCCGAGTATACACCTAGGATTAGCGTGGTCTCATGTTTCCTCACATGTTGTCATGACATGATGCGGAGACGTGACATACCACAGCCGGACGAGGTTTATTTGAGAGAGTCCTTCCGTTTGGAGTATTCCACTCTGGTAGGGTTATCTCATTTGAGCTGTTGACTTAGGTGACCGTTCTTTCCCGGATCTTTGGTTTAGATGATCTTATGAGAGCTACAACGGCACACCCGAAAGGGCAAACCCGTTGAGTATCTTGCCCGATTGTCGAGACCATTATCCGTCTTAGGATGACCTTATTAGAATTCACCTGTGAGGGGAGGGTTTGATTCCTACAGATACAGGTTCTTTCAGTGATTTTGTGATGGTGACTTTGGTTCAGTCGGATTTATGGATATTTGTTTCTGAGACGCTGGAATGCTGTCCGTGGTATTTATCAGCGGGTTCCGTTTATTTCGGATCCCCTGGTTGAATTTGAAGGTACCTGTTCAGAGGATCTTGTGGCTATCTGTCCAGTGATTGTCCTGTGATGATGGTGGTATATCCTCCGTTCCGTTTATTTCGGAACTCCCCAAGTTGGATTTGTGGTTACTCAGGCCCTCAGATGGTTGTGATCAGTCCAGAGACAGGAATGTCCGCACAGTTGATGTTTAGATGACTTGGAGGATGGCACAGTGACTTGCATTCATGCATCTGCATCATTCCCATTTTGCATTCATCCGTATCTAAATCATGTCTATCCATACTCAGGGTACATTCTCGATTGAGATTCTGGTTGAGAGACATCCTGATGTCAGAATGTTATTGTCAAATTATTATCCGTCTCGATGAAGCCAGAATCGAAGGACAGAGTGTTCCTCATACGGATAGACATTGCATTCATGCGTGAGTCATAATAACCTGTCTTCTGTTTTGCAGGTGTCAGTTTCTAACGTGTTTGATTGACTCGGGAATCGTTGCTTGCGCACGCCGAGTCATTCTTCTGCACATAGCTCGTCCGCACAGACACCCTACCAGACGCAACAGACCCAAAATGATGAATCCACCCAACGCTGACATTCTCGAGCTGAAAGAGAAGATGAGTGAATTGATCAACGTCATGCAAGGGTTCGCCTTGGGGCAGAGAGCAATCGTCGAGAGGTTGGAGAGGATTGAAAGCTGGCTGAGAATGGGGAAAGTACAGGGAAATGCTCTATCGTCTGGAGTAAAGAAGCCCTCTGGTAACGGACAGCGCGAGAAGGAGGGTGCATCGAGTGATGCGTATGCCCAAAGGGGACACGGTAGGGATCGTTACCACCCGTATGCTGCTACAATAACGATTCCTGCTGGTAATCAATCCGTACAACAGCAACAACAACCACCTCAACAGAGAGCACAGAGGGCTGGGTGCCAAGTGAGAAAAGGGACGACAGATCGTCAGTTTGATACGCCACCCGTGACGTATGCTTTTCTGTTTAAGAAGTTGATGGATCTTGGGTTGGTTCAGCCGAGGACGACGGCTCCGGTAAAACCAGATCAGAGGCCTGCCAGTTATGATGAGAACGCCAAGTGCGAATTCCATTCTGGTACACCAGGGCATAACATTGAGGGTTGTAGAGCTTTTAAGCATGTTGTCCAAGACTTGGTAGACTCCAAAGCCATCAATTTTGCATCGACGCCGAATGTTAATGCTAACCCCATGCCGATGCATGGTCCTATGGGGGTGAACGTGACGCCAGAGGATAAGAGAAAAATAGAGGTGACAGATGTGGATCAGTTGAGGACTCCAATGTCTGTGGTCAAGAGACGTCTGACGAAGAGTGGAGTTTTCCCTGGTTGTGATGATCGTTGTGCTGCTTGCACTGTCACTACGAATGGGTGTGTAACATTGAGAGAGACGATACAGAGAATGATGGATGGAGGACGGCTCCGATTTGAAAAAGTTGATTGGGGCGAGGAGGGTATCTTTGTCATCCCATTGTCGTCATTCAAATATGTGGAAATGGACGGTGGAATATGTGAAACATCGTGTTGTAGCACCTCAAATTTGCACCTATCATTATACATACCATTTCATATTAGGTCATAGCATATCATGATCCATTGCATAGCATTGCATTGCCTCTTTTGCCTCAAGTGCAAGCAATCAAGAATTAGGTCAAACTAATCTCCTGATCAGTCAACCAAGCAAGCAAAGGAATTTCTCATTGAACCAAGGCCTTGGGGTTTGTGCAACAAGTTCACATGGCTTGGAGGTCTATTTGAAGTGTTCAAGGCAAGAGTTGAAGGCTCAGAGGTCAGCAGTTCATACACAGACAGTCAAAAAACCTAAAAAAGTCAACTGTCAGTCAAAGCAGTGGATGGTGGTCATTCTTGTGGAATTTGGGCACCATGGTCAATAATCAAGAGTTCATACAACTTGGGACATCATTTGAAGTCAAGTTCTCAAGGAATTAGGGTTTGGAAGTCATCAGTCAATGCACAATCAGTCAAAAAACCTAAAAAAGTCCACTGTTTGGTCAACTGTCCATTTAATCAGTGGTTGGATGATTGGAATTGGTTTGTGAGAGTTCATTCATGTCCAAATAGTCATCATACATCATGCCAAACACCATCATGGAAGAATTTGAAGCCAGATCAACAATTTCCCAAAATGGAAACTGGGCCTGTAACTGAAACCTGCCATAAATGGAAAGTCTTGATCCTCAAACTTACATCATGATACAAGCCTCAAATGAATTTTTGCCCAACATGAAAGTTGAAGATCTTGTTCTCCCATTTCCAAAAAGTCCTAGAACTCTCAATTCCCATGTGTGGTTGGCAAGTTATGATCGAATCGATTTCAGAAAATCTTGAACTTCAAAGGGCCATATCTCCCAAACCGTTTGGCCAATTTTGGTGGGGTTTTTTCCTACAAGTCACATTTGATCCCCTCTTTCCAAAAATATAAATTTCATGAGCCAAAACTTCACCAATCAAAATGGCATATTTTGACCTTTTTCATTTAAATGCAAGTTTGACCAAGAGTTGACTTTTTGATTTAAACATTTTTTCAACATTTGGCCAATTGGAACAGCTCATAAATGTCATTTAGAATGTGTTTGCAAAGTCAAAATATGCAGTACATGAGGACATGGCTTGGTTGCTTGAATTGTAAGAAAAGTACAAGTTTCACTATACCACTCCATGCTTGCATTTGAACCATGCCTTGGTACCTTCAAACAGAACTTTTAGAGGCCTTTCTCTGTCAATTGAACACATCTTAGCAGCCTAAAACCTCAGAAAAAAGGGCCATGCTTGCTTACTTGAATTTTGGGACAAAAGGACAAAACCAACCATACCTCCATGCCTTAATTTGTACTGTCCAATAGCAGTTTGGACAGCACTACTTTTCTGTCAAGAGAAAGGGCATGGCAGCCACAAAAAAAGAGGGGGTAATGCAGCAGAAATTCATGAATGAACTTGGCCCACACTTTGCTTGGTACTAGAACAGCAATTATGCAGCATTCTGCTACCAGTTTGAAATGAAGTTGAAGCCATAACACAAAAACAGACAAAACACTCTTCATTCATTCTAAAAACCTCACCCTTGCTATGCACTTCATTTTGCTGTCAAAAACAACCCTGTCATGAAAAACCAGTAACACCCTCCTAATTCACACCTTGATATTTGGCCTTTGTTTTGGTCTGTCCAAAAGACAATGACATAACTTAACCAACAAGCATCACAAGACCATTTTGGCCAAGGCAAATGGATAGGGAAAAGCTCATTCACAAAAACTCACTGACTTTGGCATGTTAAAATGGATTCTGCTCAGATCCAAGAAAAAGGGAACCCTACCATTTTGCATTTTCAAAACCTCTAGTCCAAAACAAAAGCCAACCCAACCTTGCCTTGCCTTGCTTGGTAACAGGTGTTAGAAATTTCCAACAACAGGACTGCTTCACTATTTGCTGTCAAGAAGAGTTTCTAACCACATTCCACAACCACATAACAGCATTCATTGAGAGGGACTGATTTTGGCATGTTGCAATCTCTGTCAAAAAAAGAATACCAAATAACCAAAACTCTGCTTGGCCAACCAACAGTAACCTTGTTCACCAATTGTTCATCATGGAGTAGCTAGCCAACAAACCAACATTTCCTGCTACAGCAGACACACAAACCAACAAACCACAAATCATTGAACCTCATCCATTCACCAAAAAAAACCTGCTGACTGCCCTTGCTTTTGCCATTTGCATTTTTCTGTCCAAGACACAATAGCACCAAAACCTAGCATAAACCAAACCTGAAGCTTTGCACCCTGCTAACCAACAAAACATGACCAACATCATACACTCTCTAAAACCATTTTGCTGCTTTTGGCTATTCCTCCCATCTGTCTAAGCTTCCAACCAAAACTGAGCCCTGCATTATTTCTCAAAAAAACCTGCCACAAGCAGCATACCACAAGGACCTTCACTTATTTTCCAACCAAAGCCCTTGCTCACTTGGCTATTTTTCTGTCCAAACATAACAAACTCCAAGCCATTGCATTTTCCACAACTCTTCACCATGTTGAACCAACAGCATCCATCAAAACCTGTCAAACACAAACCAACTGAACTGCTTTTCTCTCACTCATCCTAAAAAACCCTGCATTGACCTAGTTACTTGCATTTTCATTCAAAAGCCTGGCAACATTTCCACCCTCATTTTCCTGTCATGAAACCAGCTGCAGCCACAGTCAAACACTTTGCAACAGAAAATCACTCTCCAACCAAAACCTCACTTTAGCATTTATCAAAGATACCTATCAAACTCCAAAAGGCACCAAGAACCTAGACCTGCTTTGACCATCCATCCACCAAACCAAACACTGCTAGCAGCCACTTGGTCAAGAGGAAAAACACAAAAACTCACTCCATGGCAGAAGTTGCTTGAGATCATTTCAATCTACACAAGCAAAACAACCTTCATCATTCATCATTGGGGAGTTTCTAAAGCATCAGTTTCAGGCTAAGAGGACCAAAACCACACTGTTTCTCATTCTGCTTCAAAATTGGTAAAATTCGATTTTCACCATTCTAAAATCCATGCTATGCTTATTGTAGTTCCTTGTATGCTGATTCTGTTGATATTTGAATCGTGTGAAATGGTCTTGTATTGAGTGAGAATTTTGATTCTTAAACTTCATGTTTGAATATGTCCTTGATCATTTCTTATTGCCTAGCTCGATTTAATGAAAACCATGGTGGGATTCATACTGCTTGTTGTTTGATGATCATTTTGGTATATGCCATTGCTTTGTTTGGAGAAGAATTGGTGAAGTCGATTTTGAGAGGGATGAAGTTATGATGCTGTGCCACAAACCCTAAATTTCCAGAAAGTTTGAACTATTCACGTATGCTTGTTGTATGTTTACTGTGCCATGCCATAATTGACCAATCAGGACATTTCCTGATCTCCCTTTAAGCGCAGTCGTTTTAATTAGTGGGAGGGGTATTTACAAGATTGCCACCCGTGCCCTATTTAAACCATTGGATTATGTTATTTTTTTTCATTATTTCACACAAACTTCTAAAAATCATAACTTGTTCAATTTTGATCCAAATTCAATGAGATTTTTTGTGTTGTGTTCATCATGATCTCTACTTTTTTATCATTATTTTTCCAGAATTTTTGGATGAGTGGTTTTTAATTGGCCTTAGGGTTTGTGACATGTGACCAAATTTTGTACACTTTGCCAAATCAATTGTGAAATGATGAGAATGTATCCAATGGCTCCCAAATTTTTTGTGCTTAAACTAGACACACTCATGGTGATTTTGGTATAGAGTTTGTGAATTTATCATTTGTGGTTTGTGAGTTATGATTTTTTGAATTAGGGTGTGACAATTTGTGTCACACCATTGATGACCAACTTCATGATTTTCATTGCCATGCTTCTTGACCTCCAAATGACTTGATTTTTTGCATGAGCCTACTCTTGTATGTCTAGTTTACATGTGAATTTTCTTGGAATTATTTGTGGCATTTTCCATTTGTTTGAGATTTTTCCTCCCTGCCTAGTCAAATGTTGACTTTGTGTGACACATGTTCCCATTTCATTTGTGAAATTCTCATACTTTACTAGATGGACATGAAATTTTTCATGAGATAACTAGACATCCCCATCTTTGCCATGGTTTTGATCCCATTCATTTATCATACACCATTTTTGACTTATGATTTTTCTAAGTTGATGCATGTTTGATTGACTTCTTTGGGCATGTTCAAAATTGCTTTGACTTTCTGATTTTCATTGACTGTCTTCCACTTGTCCAAATGGGATGAAATTTGACATGCTTACCATGCTATGTGTTAGTTTTGATCATGTTTTATTTGGTGATTTTTGGAAAATGTTTAGATTGCTTTTGAGTTAAGTCTTGCTGTTGACTTCTGTGAGCTTCTGATTGCCATGTTTTGACCTAATCCGTTCATGAAATGATGTTAGTGATTGATATGAATGTAAATCCAATTGGTTTTGTTTCCTAATGGTTTGAACATGATTTTGGATGCTTGCCCCTTGCTGTTTGGACTTTCTCATTCACTTTTGACCCTAGGCTTGCCCTAGTAGTCCTGTTACTCACCTTTGAGTTTGTGATTTCAGGTTGACCATCAAATGGCCATTGAGACCAATTCTTTTGACTGAGCTTGCTTGAATATTGTTGTCTAACTTCCTTGTTTTGTAGGTGGCTTGGCTCACATGCCTTAAGCCTTGTGCCTTGCACATCCATGTGCCTCCAATTAACTATTGGTGTCTGTTTCTGTTTGTTTTGTTTGAAGTTGCATACTAACATCTGCTTGACTGTTTCAGGTGCTTTAGTTGCTTAGTTCCTTGTGAACTTTTTGCTTTGCTTTGCTCGTATAAGCAATTTGCATTGAGGTATGTCTCTTTTACTTCATGTAGTCTGGAAGACCTGGCCTGTTACTTGGCCAGGCAACTGTCTGAAGTCCTCCTTAAGAGGCAATGTTTGTGGATGTTTAACTTTGTCCTTGCATAGAGTCAAAGTCCTCCTAAGTGAAGAGGCAATTGGTGGAAGGTAGGGATATGCAATCTATCCCCCACTATTCAGTGTGTCATCTGCTTTGCTCACGCCACTGTGTTGATGCATTGCAGATACAAACCCAAGATCTTGTACAATTGTACAGTTGAGTCAGTTTCAAATGTGTAGAAGGGTTCCCACTTTCTGAACCCACACATTCTTGTCTTGAGCTCTCCCAGGCCAGGGATAAGAGCTGTGAAGTCTTATCTTCACTCACCTTTCATCTGCTTCACCTTAGCCCCTCAATGGCAAGGTTAAGAGCACCTTTTACCCTATTCCAGTTGGCCCTAGTGCCTGACCTTTTGCTTGAGCCTCTTGTATGCATATAGAGTGTGCTTCTTGTGATTGTGTTTGCCTGTTTGCTTTGCCTCTTTAGGTGTAGCTTAGACTTGCCCTTGTGCAAGATAGGTTGTGCTTGACTTGCCCTTGTGCAAAGTCAAGTCTGTGTGGCTTGCTTCCTGTGTGAGCCATATTTAGAGTTGTTTGGCCGAACTACGGCAACTCTGATTCTCATGTTCAGGTGAGATACGTAGGCACGAGATGCGATGTCTTGTCGAGTTTGACTAACCACTAACACTAACTCTTTTCTCTCACCCCTGTTGTGATTGAGATATCCCCTGTCTCTTGCCCTAGTTGCAATCGAGACCTTGCTTCTCCTGTGTTTGCTTAGGATAGGTTGGCCCTTGTGCCATTTAGCTAGAAACCATAACTTAGGGTTGATTTTGCATGACAACATCTAGGCTCGAGTCGTAGTCTCCCTAGTGTTGTGTCTCCCTCTGTTATCTGGTTAGGCTAGAACCTTTATCCCTCCGTAGGGGAACTACATCGCCCTGATCTTCATACCAGAT
This sequence comes from Lathyrus oleraceus, assembly GCF_024323335.1. Taxonomy (NCBI): domain Eukaryota; kingdom Viridiplantae; phylum Streptophyta; class Magnoliopsida; order Fabales; family Fabaceae; genus Lathyrus; species Lathyrus oleraceus. The sequence continues at coordinate 542,218,905 of NC_066583.1, read as the reverse complement.
GAAGTATGTAGGCAGGAGATTGAGCTGATCTCTCCGGGCGCCCTTTTTCTTTTTTTGTGTGTGTTTGACAGTTATAGGCTGAGTCCCCGACTCCCTATTAACTTGTTGTGCTGTTGTGTGCTTGGAAGCTGATGTAAGTCCATCGAGTGGCATTTGGGTTCCAGTGTGCGTGTATTTGGTTCGGATGCTGATGTAAGTCCAGTGATTGGCATTTGGGCTCCATGTTTGCCTTCTTGTGTGTTTTGGTTCGGATGCTGACATAAGTCCAGTGATTGGCATTCGGGCTCCACGTTTGCCTTTGCCTGCTTTTGTTTGTGTGCGTGTCAGCCGAGCTACGAATGCTCTGATTCTTCTCTCGTCCGAGAAGATACGTATGCATAGGATGCGACATCCTAGCGAGCATGTGTCGTTTCCCCAGTCCGAACTACTTCGACTCTGATGTCTATGCCTGATAGACTAAGTAGGCCCAGGATACGATATCCTGCCGAGTCAGTTTCAATCAGTCTCTTGCGTTTCTTTCAGCCAGTGTGTGTAGATGTTTATGAGCAGTGTTTTAGCAACCAATATTCCTTCCTTTTGTGCGTGGATCCCGTAGAGTACTACGGATGCGTAGGGGTGCTAATACCTTCCCTTCGCATAACCGACTCCCGAACCCATTCTCTTTGGTCACGAGACCATGTTCTTTCCCAGGTTTACTCTGAGCGTTTCCTTTCCCTCTTTTGGGATAAATAACGCACGGTGGCGGCTCTGTTGTTTCTTCTTTTCCCGCCGGTTTTTCGCGCGATGCGACACGTGTCAGGCGTTCGAAACCGTCAAGGTGGAGAATGCCATTTTTGCTGAGAAAGAGAAGAAGTCGTCCATTACTTCCTATAAACAGGCCATGGAGGTGGTGAGAAATGGAGAGGCCTAAGGCTGGGGAAGAATGATAGACATTGCGGTGAAAGCAGATAGGTTCGGGGTTGGCTATCAGTCGGGCCAAGGCTCGTCTGGACGGAGCAAAGGACGTCGTCAGCCGTTCATGTTCACCAGTGCTGGAATGCTAGATCCAGATCGCGTCTGTGCGGTGGGTGAAGAGATCGACAGTGACTGCGAGCTCGATCGTTGGATAAAATCGTGCGTACCAGGGATGGAGGTCCAGAACTGGAAGGCCTAAAAGATCATCACTGTCACTCTCCGTGAAGAGTAATATTTCTGTTTTTCAATTCTGTTTGCATGAAAGCCATGCGTTTTGCCCGAAACATAATGGTCCATTGTAAGGGCCACCTCATGTGTTTCATTGTGCAACATTTTGCATCATTAATAAATGGATGTTTTTCACATTAAAAGCGGTGCTCTCTGTTTTTTCATTTATTTTTGCAGTTTAAAAAATAAAAAAAGGCAATGTTTGTTTTCATTTTGCTTCCTTTTGATTGGTCTCGTCCCAACTCCAAAGCAGTGCATGAATCGACATTCATGCAGATGCGATCTTTCTCCAGATCTCATTGATAACGATCCTGTTACACCCTCATATGACTTCGACAATCCAATCTATCATGCTGAAGAAGAAGGCGAAAAAGATTGTGAACTGCCGGGAGAGTTAGCCAGGTTGTTGAAACAAGAGGAGAAGGTGATTCAACCACACGAGGAGCGAGTTGAGGATGTCAATCTGGACACCGAGGAGGTCAGAAAGGAAATGTTGGGGCCGCTTTGGAGGTAAATGCCAGTGCCGAAGAAGGATGGAAAAATGAGAATGTGTGTGGACTCCCGGGATTTAAACAAAGCTGGCCCGAAGGATGATTTCCCATTACCTCACGTCGATGTGTTGGTAGACAATACAGCTTAATTCTCGGTGTTTTCCTTCATGGATGGCTTTTCTGGCTATAATCAAATCAAAATGTCGCCAGATGATATGGAGAAAACAACGTTCATCACACTGTGGGGCACTTTTTGCTATAAGATGATGCCATTCGGTCTCAAGAACGCCGGTGCCACGTATCAGAGGGCTATGGTGACTTTGTTTCATGATATGATTCATCATGAAATTGAATGCTATGTTGATGACATGATAGCAAAGTCCCAAACAGAAGAGGGGCATTTGGTAGACTTGGCCAAGTCGTTTGACCAGTTGAGACAATTCAAACTGAGGTTGAATCCGAATAAGTGCACTTTCGGAGTGCGGTTCGGTAAATTGCTGGGGGTGTATTGTAAATGAAAGAGGAATCGAGGTTGATCCTGCTAAAGTAAAAGCAATACAAGAAATGCCTGAACCGAGGACAGAAAAGGAGGTTCGTGGTCTTTTAGGTAGATTGAACTGCATTTCACGGTTCATATCTCATCTAACAGCCACGTGTGAACCTATATTCAAGTCGTTGAGAAAAGATCAAACGGTCAGGTGGAACAATGATTGCCAAGCGGCATTTGAAAAATAAGAGAATATTTGCAGGAGCCTCCGATTCTGATGCCTCCTGTGGAGGTGAGACCGTTAATCCTGTACTTGACTGTCCTCGAGGAGTCTATGGGGTGTGTACTGGGGCAGCATGACGAGTCTGGTCGAAAAGAGCATGCAATTTACTACCTTAGCAAAAAGTTTACCGACTGTGAAACAAGATATTCACTGCTCGAGAAAACTTGTTGTGCTTTGGCATAGGCTGCTCGCCGACTGAGACAGTATATGCTGGTTCATACCACTTTGTTGATTTCCAAGATGGATCCGATCAAGTATATTTTTGAGAAGCCAGCATTGACCGGACGAGTTGCAAGATGGCAAATGATTATGACTGAATATGATGTACAGTATACGTCTCAGAAAGCAATCAAGGGGAGTGTATTGTCTGACTACCTCGCCCAGCAACCCAGTGAGGGTTATCAACCGATGAAGTTTGAGTTCCCTGATGAGGACATCATGTTTCTCAAATCGAAAGATTGTGAGGAACCGATCCCGGAGGAGGGGCCTGACCCTGAATCCGAATGGATTCAGATGTTTGATGGGGCCGTTAACGTGGATGGTAACGGATTTGGTGCTGTTTTGGTTACGCCGAAAGGATCCCACATTCCTTTTGCTGCTCGGCTAACGTTTGAATGCACCAACAATGTGGCTGAATACAAAGCTTGTATCCTGGGTATCGAACCTCGGTACGTACGTCTGTTGGGGCAACGCCTTTCTCACTTGTGTATGGGATGGAAGTCGTGCTACCAGTCGAGGTCCAGATTTCGTCATTGAGAGTCCCGATGGATGTGAAATTGAAAGAGGCTGAATGGGTAAGGACTCGGTACGAAGAGTTGGGCCTGATTGAGGAAAAGAGGCTGGCAGCCATTTGTCATGGGCAGTGGTACCAGCAGCGAATGAAGCGTGCTTTTGACCGAAAGGTGCGACCTCGGGTATATCATGTGGGAGATATGGTGCTGAAAAGGATCCTTCCTCCTCAGAACGATCGTAGGGGCAAGTGGACACCCAATTATGAGGGTCCATTCGTGGTCAAGAAGGTTTTCTCTGGCGGAGCCTTGTTGTTGACGACCATGGATGGCGAGGATTTTCCATCCCTTGTGAATGCGGACGCAGTTAAAAAATACTTCGTATAAGAGACCCGCTGGACGAAAAGAATAAAATAGTCCAGGCAAAAAAGGGCATCCCGGCGAACCAAGAAAAAAATGAAAAAGGTTCGGGCAAAAATTAGGGATAAAAAGAAAAATTGTACACCCGGCAAGTCGAAAACCCCACAAGGGCGACTTGGGCAAAAAAGGGTACCCCGGTGGACTGAAAACCCGAAAGGGCGGTCCAGGCAAAAGAGGGATTGAAACGAACGACTGCGTCCAGCATGATCGTTTGTGCTTTGGTTATGACACCAGGATAATCCCCAGAAGGGATCGATCGGAAGCGTCTTGTTCAGAAGGCAGAAAGTACCGAGAGTCTTAAGGACATATGAGGTGTAACCGAGTTGGAACTCGATGAGATCACGGGTTTACATTGCCATTAGGGTAGATTTTCCTTTTGTGCGCAATTACCTCTTTTCAGGGATTGCTTCCTGTGTATTGCTCGGTTTCGAACCACCCTTTTTCTCAATCAATAAATGCATATTCAGTCAAATAAGTTTTGTTTTTGTTTTCATTACTGCTTTGATTGCAAAAACATCCGTTTATTTTGAGAAAAATCTTTGCATTTTGAAACATAGGGGTCCCTTCCGATGCATGTTTATAAGGTTGAAAACCGGAAATCTTATTCGGAAGGTTGAGTGACCTAAGTGTTGAAATTTTGGCACGCCTGGGGCACGTTTTTATCTGACGATCTCTTTTGCAGGTGCTGTTGGTTATTTTCACTCACTTGCAGGTTGTGATATGAAGCCTTTTGGCAAAAGAATCCTTTGAAGTCCAATCAGGGACGAGGGATAGAAGAACGGTGAAAAGACGGCGAAAGAATGACGACGATCCTAGAGGGTAATCAAGAAGACTCTTCAAAGTCTGAGGATTAGAGAGTTGGCCCGGATCTGAGGAGATCGATTGTCTCGAAGTAGAGAGAAGCCGAGAATACAAGGTGATGAATCAGAAGAGACCGGATGAGTCTGGGAGCTCTCAAAAGTGGAAAGTTGACACTGTGGATGGAAGGTGAATGCCGGTGTTCGACGAGGCGACAAGTGTTCCATATCAAAATTTCGTACCTCCCCAGCGGTTTGAGATTGTTCTCTCCCCAGCGGATCCGATATCGGTGTTTCCTCGGAAGCCAGGCCTGAGATGGTTATCTCCCCAGCAGGTTTGAGATTGTTATCTCCCCAGCGGATTCGAGATCGGTGTCGCCTCAGCAGCCAGGCCTGAAGTTTGTTGTTTCCCCTAGCAGGGTTGAGAGTGTTATTTCCCCAGCAAGTCTGAAGGTTGTTGTTTCCCCAACGGAGGTGTGTTGTGGTTGTTTTCCCCAGTGAAATCCCCAAGCAGATCAGGTTCGGTGGAGGTCTTCCCCAGTGAGGATTATCCTTTCCCCAGCAGCAGTGCTATTCCCCAGCGTGGTCAGGAGGTTGGTGTTTTCCCAACAAGTGACTCCTCGGTTGAGTCGGTTTCCCTGCCGTTCCGAGAATGTCAGATCAGTAAGTATCCTCCGCAGGATTGTTGTATCTCCCCACAGAGTTGGAGGATCGAACCAGAGACGTGTGCTCAGCAAAGTGATCATTTGCTTTCCCAGCAGGAGTTTTCCTCCCTTTGCATCTTGCATATAGTAATCATCATTTGCATTCGCATCCTCAAATCGCGTAGCATTTCCATTCAGTGTGGAGCATTACGCCATAGGAAACTCAAACATATGCATACATGTGTTAAGCCAGATTGGATCATATCCCCAGCAGAGGCGGATCATTCTTCAACATCTGTATGACACATTTGCGGCAGTTGCTCTTGGCAGCATTCAGAATCGATAAACCCCAGAGAGAGTTATTTCCTCACCCGTCTGTGAAAGGAAAGCTTGACTCCCCAGTTTAGTCCCCGGCAAGTGTCTGCCTTGTTTTGACATATGTAGATGTCATGCTTGTGATACCGGTAAGTGTCGTGTCAACACCCGAGTGTGTTCTTTCCTTGGTGTCTCTGAACATCATTGTTCGATGTCGGTCAACATCGAGTTTTCTTCCCAGTAATCGGTAGATGTCTGGTCGTGGTTTCTTTCTTCCCAGTCATCGGTAGATGTCTGGTCGTAGTTTCTTTCTTCCCATTCATCGGTAGATGTCTGGTCGTGGTTTCTTTCTTCCCATTCATCGGTAGATGTCTGGTCGTGGCTCCTTTCTTCCCATTCATCGGTAGATGTCTGGTCGTGGCTTCTTTCTTCCCAGTATTCGGTAGATGTCTGGTCGTGGTTTCTTTCTCCCCAGTCATCGGCAAATGTCTGGTCGTGGCTTCTTTCTTCCCAGTCATCGGTAGATGTCTGGTCGTGGCTTCTTTCTTCCCATTCATCGGTAGATGTCTGGTCGTGGTTTCCTTTCTTCCCATTCATCGGTAGATGTCTGGTCGTGGCTCCTTTCATCCCATTCATCGGTAGATGTCTGGTTGTGGTTTCTTTCTTCCCATTCATCGGTAGATGTCTGGTCGTGGTTTTTTTATTCCCATTCATCGGTAGATGTATGGTCGTGGCTCCTTTCTTCCCATTTATCGGTAGATGTCTGGTCGTGGCTCCTTTCTTCCCATTCATCGGTAGATGTCTGGTCGTGGCTCCTTTCTTCCCATTCATCGGTAGAAGTCTGGTCGTGGCTCCTTTCTTCCCATTCATCGGTAGAAGTCTGGTCGTGGCTCCTTTCTTCCCATTCATCGGTAGATGTCTGGTCATGGCTTCTTTTCTTCCCATTCATCGGTAGATGTCTGGTCATGGTTTCTTTCTTCCCATTCATCGGTAGATGTCTGGTCGTGGTTTCTTTCTTCCCATTCATCGGTAGATGTCTGGTCGTGGTTTCTTTCTTCCCATTCATCGGTAGATGTCTGGTCGTGGTTTCTTTCTTCCCATTCATCGGTAGATGTCTGGTCGTGGTTTCCTTTCTTCCCATTCATCGGTAGATGTCTGGTCGTGGTTTCTTTCTTCCCATTCATCGGTAGATGTCTGGTCGTGGTTTCTTTCTTCCCATTCATCGGTAGATGTCTGGTCGTGGTTTCTTTTTACCCATTCATCGGTAGATGTCTGGTCGTGGTTTCTTTCTTCCCATTCATCGGTAGATGTCTGGTCGTGGTTTCTTTCTTCCCATTCATCGGTAGATGTCTGGTCGTGGTTTCTTTCTTCTCATTCATCGGTAGATGTCTGGTCGTGGTTCCTTTCTTCCCATTCATCGGTAGATGTCTGGTCGTGGTTTCTTTCTTCCCATTCATCGGTAGATGTCTGGTCGTGGTTTCTTTCTTCCCATTCATCGGTAGATGTTTGGTCGTGGCTCCTTTCTTCCCATTCATCGGTAGATGTCTGGTCGTGGTTTCCTTTCTTCCCATTCATCGGTAGATGTCTGGTCGTGGCTCCTTTCATCCCATTCATCGGTAGATGTCTGGTTGTGGTTTCTTTCTTCCCATTCATCGGTAGATGTCTGGTCGTGGTTTTTTTATTCCCATTCATCGGTAGATGTATGGTCGTGGCTCCTTTCTTCCCATTTATCGGTAGATGTCTGGTCGTGGCTCCTTTCTTCCCATTCATCGGTAGATGTCTGGTCGTGGCTCCTTTCTTCCCATTCATCGGTAGAAGTCTGGTCGTGGCTCCTTTCTTCCCATTCATCGGTAGAAGTCTGGTCGTGGCTCCTTTCTTCCCATTCATCGGTAGATGTCTGGTCATGGCTTCTTTTCTTCCCATTCATCGGTAGATGTCTGGTCATGGTTTCTTTCTTCCCATTCATCGGTAGATGTCTGGTCGTGGTTTCTTTCTTCCCATTCATCGGTAGATGTCTGGTCGTGGTTTCTTTCTTCCCATTCATCGGTAGATGTCTGGTCGTGGTTTCTTTCTTCCCATTCATCGGTAGATGTCTGGTCGTGGTTTCCTTTCTTCCCATTCATCGGTAGATGTCTGGTCGTGGTTTCTTTCTTCCCATTCATCGGTAGATGTCTGGTCGTGGTTTCTTTCTTCCCATTCATCGGTAGATGTCTGGTCGTGGTTTCTTTCTTCCCATTCATCGGTAGATGTCTGGTCGTGGTTTCTTTCTTCCCATTCATCGGTAGATGTCTGGTCGTGGTTTCTTTCTTCCCATTCATCGGTAGATGTCTGGTCGTGGTTTCTTTCTTCTCATTCATCGGTAGATGTCTGGTCGTGGTTCCTTTCTTCCCATTCATCGGTAGATGTCTGGTCGTGGTTTCTTTCTTCCCATTCATCGGTAGATGTCTGGTCGTGGTTTCTTTCTTCCCATTCATCGGTAGATGTCTGGTCGTGGTTTCTTTCTTCCCATTCATCGGTAGATGTCTGGTCGTGGTTCCTTTCTTCCCATTCATCGGTAGATGTCTGGTCGTGGTTTCTTTCTTCCCATTCATCGGTAGATGTCTGGTCGTGGTTTCTTTCTTCCCATTCATCGGTAGATGTCTGGTCGTGGCTCCTTTCTTCCCATTCATCGGTAGATGTCTGGTCGTGGCTCCTTTCTTCCCATTCATCGGTAGATGTCCGGTCGTGGCTCCTTTCTTCCCATTCATCGGTAGATGTCTGGTTGTGGCTCTTTTCTTCCCATTCATCGGTAGATGTCTGGTCGTGGTTTCTTTCTTCCTATTCATCGGTAGATGTCTGGTCGTGGTTTCTTTCTTCCCATTCATCGGTAGATGTCTGGTCGTGGTTTCTTTCTTCCCATTCATCGGTAGATGTCTGGTCGTGGTTTCTTTCTTCCCATTCATCGGTAGATGTCTGGTCGTGGTTTCTTTCTTCCCATTCATCGGTAGATGTCTGGTCGTGGCTCCTTTCTTCCTATTCATCGGTAGATGTCTGGTCGTGGCTCCTTTCTTCCCATTCATCGGTAGATGTCTGGTCGTGGTTTCTTTCTTCCCATTCATCGGTAGATGTCTGGTCGTGGTTTCCTTTCTTCCCATTCATCGGTAGATGTCTGGTCGTGGTTTCTTTCTTCCCATTCATCGGTAGATGTCTGGTCGTGGTTTCTTTCTTCCCATTCATCGGTAGATGTCTGGTCGTGGCTCCTTTCTTCCCATTCATCGGTAGATGTCTGGTTGTGGCTCCTTTCTTCCCATTCAATGGTAGATGTCTGGTCGTGGTTTCTTTCTTCCCATTCATCGGTAGATGTCTGGTCGTGGTTTCTTTCTTCCCATTCATCGGTAGATGTCTGGTCGTGGTTTCCTTTCTTCCCATTCATCGGTAGATGTCTGGTCGTGGTTTCTTTCTTCCCATTCATCGGTAGATGTCTGGTCGTGGTTTCTTTCTTCCCATTCTTCGATAGATGTCTGGTCGTGGTTTCTTTCTTCCCATTCATCGGTAGATGTCTGGTCGTGGCTCCTTTCTTCCCATTCATCGGTAGATGTCTGGTCGTGGCTCCTTTCTTCCCATTCATCGGTAGATGTCTGGTCGTGGTTTCTTTCTTCCCATTCATCGGTAGATGTCTGGTCGTGTTTTCCTTTCTTCCTATTCATCGGTCGATGTCTGGTCGTGGTTTCTTTCTTCCCATTCATCGGTAGATGTCTGGTCGTGGTTTCTTTCTTCCCATTCATCGGTAGATGTCTGGTCGTGGCTCCTTTCTTCCCATTCATCGGTAGATGTCTGGTCGTGGCTCCTTTCTTCCCATTCATCGGTAGATGTCTGGTCGTGGCTCCTTTCTTCCCATTCATCGGTAGATGTCTGGTCGTGGTTTCTTTCTTCCCATTCATCGGTAGATGTCTGGTCGTGGTTTCTTTCTTCCCATTCATCGGTAGATGTCTGGTCGTGGTTTCTTTCTTCCCATTCATCGGTAGATGTCTGGTCGTGGTTTCTTTCTTTCCATTCATCGGTAGATGTCTGGTCGTGGTTTCTTTCTTCCCATTCATCGGTAGATGTCTGGTCGTGGTTTCTTTCTTCCCATTCATCGGTAGATGTCTGGTCGTGGTATCTTTCTTCCCATTCATCGGTAGATGTCTGGTTGTGGCTCCTTTCTTCCCATTCATCGGTAGATGTCTGGTCGTGGCTCCTTTCTTCCCATTCATCGGTAGATGTCTGGTCGTGGTTTCTTTCTTCCCATTCATCGGTAGATGTCTGGTCGTGGCTCCTTTCTTCCCATTCATCGGTAGATGTCTGGTCGTGGCTCCTTTCTTCCCATTCATCGGTAGATGTCTGGTCGTGGCTCCTTTCTTCCCATTCATCGGTAGATGTCTGGTCGTGGTTTCTTTCTTCCCATTCATCGGTAGATGTCTGGTCGTGGTTTCTTTCTTCCCATTCATCGGTAGATGTCTGGTCGTGGTTTCTTTCTTCCCATTCATCGGTAGATGTCTGGTCGTGGTTTCTTTCTTCCCATTCATCGGTAGATGTCTGGTCATGGTTTCTTTCTTCCCATTCATCGGTAGATGTCTGGTCGTGGTTTCTTTCTTCCCATTCATCGGTAGATGTCTGGTCGTGGTTTCCTTTCTTCCCATTCATCGGTAGATGTCTGGTCGTGGTTTCCTTTCTTCCCATTCATCGGTAGATGTCTGGTCGTGGTTTCTTTCTTTCCATTCATCGGTAGATGTCTGGTCGTGGTTTCTTTCTTCCCATTCATCGGTAGATGTCTGGTCGTGGTTTCTTTCTTCCCATTCATCGGTAGATGTCTGGTCGTGGTTTCTTTCTTCCCATTCATCGGTAGATGTCTGGTTGTGGCTCCTTTCTTCCCATTCATCGGTAGATGTCTGGTCGCGGTTTCTTTCTTCCCATTCATCGGTAGATGTCTGGTCGTGGTTTCTTTCTTCCCATTCATCGGTAGATGTCTGGTCGTGGCTCCTTTCTTCCCATTCATCGGTAGATGTCTGGTCGTGGCTCCTTTCTTTCCATTCATCGGTAGATGTCTGGTCGTGGCTCCTTTCTTCCCATTCATCGGTAGATGTCTGGTCGTGGTTTCCTTTCTTCCCATTCATCGGTAGATGTCTGGTCGTGGTTTCTTTCTTCCCATTCATCGGTAGATGTCTGGTCGTGGTTTCTTTCTTCCCATTCATCGGTAGATGTCTGGTCGTGGTTTCTTTCTTCCCATTCATCGGTAGATGTCTGGTCGTGGTTTCTTTCTTCCCATTCATCGGTAGATGTCTGGTCGTGGTTTCTTTCTTCCCATTCATCGGTAGATGTCTGGTCGTGGTTTCTTTCTTCCCATTCATCGGTAGATGTCTGGTCGTGGTTTCCTTTCTTCCCATTCATCGGTAGATGTCTGGTCGTGGTTTCCTTTCTTCCCATTCATCGGTAGATGTCTGGTCATGGTTTATTTCTTCCCATTCATCGGTAGATGTCTGGTCGTGGTTTCTTTCTTCCCATTCATCGGTAGATGTCTGGTCGTGGCGCCTTTCTTCCCATTCATCGGTAGATGTCTGGTCGTGGCTCCTTTCTTCCCATTCATCGGTAGATGTCTGGTCGTGGTTTCTTTCTCCCCAGTCATTGGCAAATGTCTGGTCGTGGCTTCTTTCTTCCCAGTCATTGGTAGATGTCTGGTTGTGGTTTCTTTCTTCCCAGTCATCGGTAGATGTCTGGTCGTGGTTCCTTTCTTTGATAAATATCAATTCCTCAGTAGAGTCGTCAGTAAACGTCTGGTCTTGTTCCAGTTGTAAATATCTTTTTCTTCCCCAGTGGAAGCCGCCATCGGTGAATGGCCCTGCTTACCTTGGTTCATCGCCTGCAGAGTGCAAATTCTCCGGTTCTTTTGGTATTCAATCCCTGTTTACATTGAAAGTCTGATAGCCGCTGCTTTCATCCGTTCAGGTTCCTAGTTGATTGAATAGGGGCATCTGTAGCACCTCAAATTTGCCCTCACTCATTCATGCATTCATTCATTTTTTAGGACATTTATCATTCCATATTACATTGCACCATGACAGTCAGATTTGGCATCCAGAGGATCCTTTGTGCAGAAGGGAAAGTCTTTCCTTGAGATGAAGGCCACATGATCATGATAAAGAGTTTATATGAGCTAGGGTTCATTTTGAAGCAATTGTACCAAGTGGTATAGGCCCAAATTCATCAGTGCACATCCAGGTCATCTGGGGGCCATAAAAGTCAACTGTACAGTCAACTGAGGGCTTTGAGTTGGGGAAATGAGTGGAAGCATCTCATTCATGTTCAAAAGAGGCCTATTCATCATGTCAAACATCTATCTTGAAGATTTTGAAGTCAAATCAAAAGTTTCCAAAAATGGAAAGTGACCTGTAATTTCAAGTTTCCAAAAATGGCAAGTTTTTGGTTCACATTCAACTTGACTTTCCAACATCAAAGAAGCTTCAAATGAATTTTTAATCAACATGAAAGTTGAAGATCTTTCTCTCCTCTTTTCAAAAAGCCCAAGATCATGATCATTTGATGAATGGTTGAGAAGTTATGAGCAAAGGATCACAATGTGTACATGGAAGTTCAACATGGCATAACTTTGGCTACAAAACTCCAAATTGAGCCACTCTTTTTGCAAAGTGCTTGTCATGACCAATATTTTTCAAATCATCCATTGCCTTGCATGAAAGAGGATCACATGGCCACTTGTTCATTCAAGTGCATTTTGGAGGGAAAATGCATAATTTGAATTTGGTGAATCACATGAGCAAAATTCCAATCCTATCATGTTCATGAGTTGATTTTAAGTGGAATTGAACCATAATATGGCACTGTTCACGTGCACTTTTGCCATGCAAGGGTGCATTTACCATTTTTGCCATGCACCTTATTTCTCCTTAATCTCCATTAACCAAGGCAAATTGGGATTAGCATGGTGATTAACATATGATATAAAAGCCTAATCCTAACTGAATTGGCTCAGAATCACAATTTCAGATCTAGAATCCATTTTCCCTCCAAAAATTCTCTCACTTCAAACTTCAAAATTCTTCACACAACTCATCAATATTCTTGCATATTCTGGTTTATCATGCATGATTGAGTAGGAATCAAGGTTTGGATTGGAGAATTTGAGCAAGAATCAAGCTACACAAGCACATGAACATGAAGATGGAACTTGAAGTTTGAGCTGGATCTAGGTTGTTTCCATTGCCAATTCGTGCATAAAGCTTCAGTAGAAGGTTGAGGAAGAAGATCTGGAAGTGCTGGAGCCTTGAACACGTGGATTTGGACACTGCACATCAAGTAAGCTTGAAATTCGAATCTCTTGTTTTGCTTTTTTATGCACATGATCATGTAGATCTCTCAATGCTGGTGATGCTGATGGTTTTAGTTTTTGATTTGGCTAAGTAATGAACAAGATATGTTGATTTCAAGTTTTGGTTGCAATTATGTTTTCGTTCGATCCATGCGTATCAGTGAGAATTAGGTGAGATGAGTGTGAGATTCGTGTTCCTTGTAGCAAGACGGTTCCAATGATGCGCCTTATGCTAAATTCTGAAGAAAAAAATGATGCATGTCGCCGGCGTTCAACCGGAGAAGATGACCGGAATTACTATTCCGGCCATCTGGTTCAGCGTTTAGGGCTTGGCAATGAGCGCGCATGTAACCTTCGTATCCTGCGTTCGAATCCAGTGCGTAGCATTTTTAATATTCCAATTGATTTTCTTTAAGCGCGCTTTGTAACCATGTAGTCCTCAGCTCGATCCTTTGCTTGGCAATTATTTCTTTTAATTTTCATTTGAGCGCATGCAACCTTCAGAACTTGAGCTCGATCCAGCGCTATGCATCTTTTCTTTTTTCAAATTGTTTCTTCATTCCAGCGCTTTTGTAACCTACAGGACATGTGTTCAACACTTGGTGATGGAATTTCCATCTTTTATTCACATTTCATTTTCCATGTTATTTTTCATGTTATTTCAATAATTTCATCAAATTGCAAAAATCATTAAAAATAGTAGGATTGTTCAATTTGATCCAAACTTTTTTCCACTTTCTTGTTGTGATGTCTATTATTTTGTGATGCTAATTTCCTGATTTGATTGTGGCTGGATTTTTAATTGTGTTTGTGTGATTGAGCATGATACCAAATTGACATGTTGTGCTAATTGTTTTGTGGAATGCTCGTGTTTAATCCAATTGCCTTGAAATTTGACATGCTTGATCCTAACATGTGATGTGACTTTCTGGTTTTGTTTGGAATTTTTACCATTTAATACCACTGTTTTGGACACATGAACATATGTTGTAGCATTTGGTGTCACATTCTTGACCTTATACTTGTGCATTTTCATTCATATGCCATTTGTTTGCTTCTGGACTTAATTTTTGGTATGATGCTTGTTCATAACATGCTGTGTGCACATAAATTTTTTCAGGATCATTGGATTCATTTCTGTTTTAATGTGGATTTTCTATGTTTGATGTTCAAATGTGATCACATTGTTTGCCTTTGCCTTATCTTGATTAATTGATGGCCTTGCCTTATGATTTGGATTTGGACCTTTTGAGGCTTTCTTCTTGTTTGATTGATTGTGCTTCATATGAAATGTTGACTTCTGTTTTGGTCATTTGACTTGCCTCTGACCCTAGTCTTTGTACTAGTGGTTTGTACTCACCAATTGTGTTTGTGTTTCAGGTATTTAGCACCCATGGTTGTTTTGCTCATCATTTGAGATGCCATTTGCTTTGTTTACTAACTCTTCTTGTGTTGTAGGTCCATTAATGTGATGAACTCACTTGAGTGATTGCATTTGAGACTTACCTTGTGTATAACTGTTGGATGTTCCATTGTGTTGTCTGTTTGGTTTTCTGAATATAATATTGACTGTTTGGCTTTTGTACAGGTACATTAGTTGCTTTTAGCTCTTGCTTGAGCTTTGCTTTGGTTGTGGTTGACATACCACCTAGGTAACCACTCTTGTACTCCATGTAGTCTGGAAGCCCTGTCGTTTCTTTTGGCAGGCATTTGGCTGAAGTCCTCCTTAAGAGGCAATGACTATGTTTGTTTATATTTGTGCTAAAGACCTCCTTGTTGAGGCATGTTATTTGTTAAGTCCTCCTAAGTGAAGAGGCAATTGACAGATAGAAGGGATTAGCAATCAATCCCCTGTTAATCGTTGAGTCGTTCATTATGCTCGCACTACGTGCTGATGCTCTTGAACCTAACCCAAGATCTTTGTATATAGAGTCAGTCATGTGGAATAGGGTCCCTCTTTCTGGATCCCCACGCTTTCATTGATTCAAGCTCACCCAGGCTAGGGTTAAGAGCATGAGGTCTTATCCTCATTTCCTTTCATCAGCTTCACCCTAACTCTCAATGTTAGTGGTTAAGAGCTCAAAGACACCCCTACAGTTTTGGCTTGTTTGTCGAGGTTGATATGACCCCTTGACTAAAGCCCAACCAACTTGTCTGAGCCTCTTGTTTGCATATAGAGTGTGTTGCTTGATTGCTTGTTTGCATTTTGTGTGTTTGCATTTGTTGCTTGTTTGTTTGTGGGGTTAGATGTAAGACCATTTATTGGCTATCTGTTTCCTGTTTTGTTTTGTGGAGTTAGATGTAAGACCATTGATTGGCTTTCTGTTTCCCATTTGTTTTTGGAGTTGGATGTAAGCCCATTGATTGGCATTCCATTTCCAGTTTTTGTTCTCTTTTGAGACTTGCTTATTGTATCCCCATAGGATTGCTAGACTTCGTATAGTCTCCCGTTTGCATGTCAATTAAGGTAGCACGGTTCCTTCGTCTAGGACTTCCTTTCTTGCATGAGCATTCCTAAAACACAAACAAACTCTATCTCCCCTTAAGGACACGTTAACTCCTTCTACTACAGGTGAGTAAGTCTCCAAAGGTCGAGCATCCGGTAGATTGCGTAGTAACGTCGTTCACCTAAAAAACACAAAACAAACAGAAACAGGTTAGCCGGGCTACGGTGCTCTGATTCTCAATCCTTCTTGAGATACGTATGCAGCAGAGTAGGGCCTGTGCGAGCAATAACTCTTTATTTTCCCTACTTTGATTTTCTCTCTTTCGCATTGCATGTAGGACTTTTACAGACACCTTTAGACATAGATAGCAATCGTGGATCCTGTGGAGTACCACAGACGTGAAGGGGTGCGATAAGCTTCCCTTCACGTAACCGGCCCCCTTACTCAGTTTCTTTGGTTCGAGACCTGTTTTATCCGTTCCCTCTAGGTTATGCAGTACTACCTTTCCCTCCTCTTGGGATAAAAGTACATAGTTGGCGACTCTATCCTTTTCTTCTCGCCACTCTTTTTCGCGTTTGTACCTGGATTCGGGAAATCCTGGGGAGCGACAACTGGCAATTATCCGCTCGTAATAAAAAGAACTCAAGGTCTTCAGAAAGATCTTGGTCATTTCTTTCTCCTCCAGCGGGGGCACAATCTGTGCTGCTAACTCTCGCCACCTCTGGGCATACTCTTTAAAAGTTTCCTTGTCCTTTTGGGACATGGCTCTCAATTGATCCTTATCGGGAGCCATATCCACGTTATACTTGTATAGCTTGACGAAGGCCTCGCCAAGGTCATTGAAGGATCGGATGTTCGCGCTGTCCAAGCCCATATACCATCTCAGGGCAGCACCGGACAAACTGTCATGGAAGTAGTGAATAAGCAATTTATCGTTGTCGGTCTGAGTCGAAATCTTCCTGGCATACATAACCAGGTGGCTGAGAGGGCAAGTGTTTCCCTTGTACTTTTCAAAGTCAGGCACTTTGAATTTTACAGGGATTTTGACATTTGGGACCAAGCAGAGTTTAGCAGCAGACTTGCTGAAGAGGTCCTTTCCTCTGAGAGTTTTCAATTCCTTGCGGAGCTCAAGAAATTGATCATTCATAGCATCCATCTTTTCATAGACATTTGGGCCCTCAGACGGCTCAGAATGGTAGATGCTGTCGTCTACTCTTTGCATAGTATGCACGACAGGAGGTGGAACGGCAAGGACCTGGCTAGATGCCGGCAGAGAAGCAAAGGTGGGTGCAAGACCCTCAGGAATAAAGTTGGGAGGCATCCCCCAAGGAAACCCGGCTGGCATAGCTATTGGTGCGAAGAGGGCGCTGGCCGCAGGCACGGTTGAAGAGGCAATCTCGGAGATGACTGTCCTCTGGGGAGGAGTTGAAGGTGTCGGAGACGGCTGGCTCTGGGCAGCCATGAAAGACTCCATCAGGGAAGTCAATCTGGCCACTTCCTCCTTAAGTTCACAGTTCTCTTGCTCCAAATGATCCATTAGTCTTGAAGAGTTGGCTCAGGTGTAGTACCGGTGAGTCAGCTTGTCTTCAAAATAAATGAAGCACACAAAGTTAGACCATAGAACAAGAAGCCTGGAGCAAAACCTGCTTATGCACATGATGCATGCAATGCTCGTGCATATGATTTATTTTATTTATCAGAGGAACTTTAGAGTCCTATTTGCAAGTATTGAAAATATTAATCATTTAGACAATATATGGAAATATCACATCAATAATATATGGAAAATATTTTTACACCAAAGAAGTACAGTCTTGGTAACCAAATACAATACAAGAGAGAAGGAAAATGAACATCCTATGGAACCCTAGAAGAAATCGTCTAAAGCTCTGGAGACTGGAAGATAAGTTGCACGAAGCCTCTTCACCTCCCTCTCATAGGTTGCTTCCATATCCGCCTTCTCTTTGGCGAGTCGATCATACTTCCTCTTCCAAAACTTGGAAGACTGAGGAAGAAGAGAAGTCAATGCATCATCAGGCTCATCAATAACCTGGTGCTCCAGAAACTCTATCAAAGCATCATTCTCTCTAATCTGCTAAAGCAACTCCTCTCGTTCACGGATCCAAGCACGTGAATGGTCTTCGTCTCTCAACTCCTTGGTTAGGGAGGGTTGAAGGCCCAGCCACAACCAAAGGTGTAGGTCTCAGATACTCATAAGGAATAAGGTACTCAGAAGCTCTCCTCCTAACCCAAGAGGTATAGGGTTCCAAAGCAATACAGTTCTTCGGACCAAGCTCTTTCCTTCCCTTCCTATGGATCTTGCGCCAAGCGCGGACCATCCTGCCCTTCAAGCCTTGGGGATCTTTACCCTCCTGGAAGAACACACCTTCTAATAGAATGTTATTAGGTTTATCCTTTAGGGGGAACCCAAGTTGACGACGTGTCAAAATAGGGTTGTAGTTAATCCCACCACATGTACCAAGAAGAGGCACATTGGAGAATTCACCACAAGAGTCGATAATCTGCACACCATCATATACACGGTTGTACCAAAAGATATCATCATTAGTGAGAGACATAAGTCTCGTGGACCACCGTAGACATCATTTGTTCTCCTTGAAGGCGACTGTCTGCGGCAAGTGCGAATAAACCACTTGTACAGCAGAGGCAAACAACACACAATGGTACCACCACCTTTTGCATTCCTCATATGCAAAGAGAAATAAGTGTCACCCAACAGAGTAGGAACAAGATTAAGAGTAGAGAAAATCCTAATGGTGTTCACATCCACAAACTTGTCGATGTTGCGAAATAACACTAGCCCATAGATGAGAAGTACAAATATGGCCTCAAAGGCTTCCTCACTCATGGCCTTCCCATATAAAGTAGCTTGAGCAATGAGGAACTCAGAAGGGAGACCTTGAATTCCACCTTTGGTAGTCATATGAGCACCAACCAGAGATTCATCTATATGCAACATATCAGCAATCTCTTGAGAAGTAGGAACCCTCTCTAAGTCACTGAACGACAACTGGTCTAGGATAGGTATGCCAACAAGATGGGCATACTCCTCAAGCGTGGGCAAAAGCTGAAAATCCGGAAATGTGAAGCAACGGTACAAGGGATCATAGAACTGCACCAATACACTCATCAAACCTTCGTCCGCTTGAGTAGTCAGAATAGATAGAAGCTTCCCATGACGAGCCTTGAAATCCAAGGGATCTAATATATAGAATGTCAAATTCCTTAGCTCTTTCAAGTCGGGTTGTCTGAAACTGTACTTCTTCGTATTCCTTCTTTGTCTTTCCATGTCTAAAAATTTGCAAATAGACCTCTTAAGTTCCTTGAAAATTTTCTCATTATTGATGATATGGATGAAAATGGGTGCATGAATGCATGGATGCAACAATCACACTCAAGGATCAAGCAAAGCACATCGCACACAGGTCATGGGATGGATCAAGTCATCCTTAATATCAATCATCCATTTTTGTGGATTATGGTTTACACCTTTGTCAACACCCAAGTTCCATTGATATTAAGGATACACAAGAACGGAACAACCATGAATCAAGGGTTTGTTGCAAGTCACGAGCATGGAGTCTCGGTTAAGAACCACCCAAAGGGAGTGTACTAGGGTTTAAACCTGCCAAACATGTTCTACAAGAGGTTCCCATAGTCATCATCCCACCTTTCGGATATTATCGGATAAACGACTACTCGTATTCCAAAAATATTCTCAAGAGAGACTCTTATGAGTGTAGTATCGTATAACAATCGTGTCAAATCTTACACTTGAACGACCTTCGCACTACGTCCTAAAAATAGACCAAGATGGGCTTGGAAAACTAAGGTCCTTGGCTTCTAAGGTCTATATTGGAAAGAGTAATGCCTAACCACGACTACTCGTGTGACATTATTGATCCCAACATGACCTCCACCAAGTGAATGGGCTTGTAAGTCAACTTGTTAAGGAATAACTCCACACAAGTCAACAAGACTATGCCATTCTCCTATCCTAAGTGCACTCGAGTTCGGGTATAGAACTCATCTCACAAAGATCACCAAGCATACAATGAATTAATATATCAAGCAATTCAATCATTACATACAATACAGTAATCCCAAATTGCACAAAACATATGTCACAAAAATAATATACAATACAATACAACAAATATGAAAAGTAGGCAAAACCCACTAGGCAAATGTCCCCAGCAGAGTCGCCACTTTTATGTAGCGGGGTATTCGTTACCATTAGAGATATTGACTAAATCCAAGGTAAACCATACAAGTTGAGTCGCCACCGCACTTCTATTTATCCAAAGGAATGGTTAGAAAGCGAACAAAAACCTACTAGTTTTATCGAATCAAAAACTAGTAAAAATGTCAGAGATCGGGGTAAGGGGGTTGGTTATGCAATGGGAAGGTTTTAAGCACCCAAAACATCCTAGGTACTCCTAGGGAGCCCTTTTCACATTTGTTGTAAGGTTGGTATTTTGTGAAAAATTTATTTGTGCAAACATGATTGAAGAGATGAGAAGAGAATATACAAGTTATTTACAATTTGTGTTTGGATGGATAAACCCATTGCCTACGTACCATCTTAAAAAAGATTAGGATCAAAACCTCGTAGTTCGGGGTAAAAATCTCAAAACAAGTTGGTGAATTGATTGGTCAAAAAGCCTTAAGGTCTTTTGTTATCCAAGGGAGAAAACTCAACCTAAAACCACAAATCCACCATGTGAGGATAGCTTCAACATGCTAGTGAGGGGTTAATCCTATAATAAGCATGGCAGACTCATTGTCCATCACTAAGGATATAGGTGAGTATTACATCTACCTCAAGGATAACTCAAACCTAATAGCTAAAGGTTATGAAAAGTTTTAATAAGAAAGTGACCATTGAAATCACAAAATCATTTGAATGGGTTATATTTACCAATGAAAAGTATTTACAAAAATATGGTCAAAGTTGACTTAAAGATTCAATTCAAAATAAGTGTTATGAAAAGAAAGTTTGAAAATCAAAAGCATAATGCTTAGGTTTCTAATGTTTGAAAACAAGTGTTAATGTTTGCACAAAAGTTTTGGCTTGGGTTAGAGTGGAAGGAAGAAGAAGAATGGCTAAAGTCCTAATCATACAAGAGATGAAGGATAAGAAACAAGACCACAAATGGAGTTCCTCTCTTGAGATCATATTGATGATCCAAGTAGCTCCCATCCTTTGGAATAAGCAAGCAAATAATTGTAAGCTCAAGCAATCAAATTAATCAAGCAAGCTCTTAGAAGATCCCCAATGGCTCTTGTATCTTTCACTTTGAAGCACATGACAATGGTTCTTCAATTTGGCTCAAATAGGATTCCCTAGCACAAAAAACACACACATCAAAAAGTTCTATGAAGCAAATCAAGAATGGGCAAGAGTGAGTTTAGAGATTTGGTCCTTCTAATCCATCTTCAACATTAAGGCCTTTTTACTCCAATTCTTTTGCATAGGGAATGTCCTAGAAACTAAGTCCATTTGTCCATTTTTTGCATTGGGTCCACAACAATCAAAACAAAACACAAGCACAATAATATATACACAATTATGTGCTCAAGTGAGAAAAAGTCAAATTGCTTTAACATAAACATGTGCTCAAATGAGCAAAGGGCAAAAACATGTCGGCTTCATCATTCCTTTTGTGGGCTGAAATAGTCTCCACGTGCATGTTAATAAATGTGGTCGGGTCTAACTCAATCCTATAAAATCGATTGGTAGAATAAAGACTGCCCCAACTTATAAACACATGTCCAGGCCATATATTATCTGATGTGGGACTCTTAATACACCCACTCACACTTAGGACTAGACAACTGGAGTGTGAAAATAAATGGTGGTAGCCCGATAACGGAAATCATAGTAAGTGGCCCATCAAATCTTAAACGAGGCTCTGATACCAGGTTGTAATTGTATCTTTGTGTGTCTAAATATGATCACATATGTTGTGTATTTATATGCAAAAGAGTTATACACAATAGGTAATAATATAATTTACACTTATGACTAATTGAATATCAATCAATACTAATTGATTGATAACAAATTCTCAACAACAATCATAAGGTGACTTCCACAAACATGCTAAGCCACTACCCCTTCCAATTGTATCTACTGCGAAAGAATCGTCAAAGCCCAATCTGGTCTGAATTTCCTCAACCTTGTTTGCGTGTACGGGTGTTTCACAAAGAAACAAAACACTCGGTTTATGCTTTCGAACGAGGTCCCAAATTGTTAGAACTACACTCGGGTTTCCTAGTCCCTGAATGTTCCAGCTAACAAAACTCATTTCTCGTGACAGGCTTGGCTATCAGGTCCTACCAATAAAAAACTCCTTTCGTTTACTTTTCCACCGTCCATGATATATGTCATATGTTTCTTTTCTCGTCTTTCTTTTTCCACGTTTATCACCGTTGTTTCACTCTCATTGTAGCCCTTACTATTGTATTCATTCAGTTTCCTTTTCTTCTCATCCTCTATAATAATTGTGTTACTACTACAAAATATATCTTAGGTAACACTAAATTACAACGGTCTGACAGTTAACTATGCTAATACCTCATTTTTTAACGTGCTTTATTTTTTTATATTTACGGGGAAAAACATTGCATTACGGTCAAACTAATTAACCGTGATTATACATTCATGGAGTGACATGATTCGAATCTCAGCTCCAACAATTTTCTATTTTTTAGTTATAATGAATGTTATCCTTAAAATATATATATATATATATATATATATATATATATATATATATATATATATATATATATATATATATATATATATATATTAAAATTAAAATATCTATAACCACGGTTGATAATGTCAACCGTTGTGAAAGTTATTACATCTCATCACAGTTTTTGAATACGACTCGGGTAAAAGTGTATACCCATATATAAACGAATGATCTCTCACTTCTTGACAATATCACCTTATCTCTCACAGCAAAATCCTAGCACACATTTTCTCTCTTCTTCTTCGCCATTAACTTTCCTATTATACAGTATAGTCTCAATCTTGTTATTCATACATAAAGATATTTTTCTTCTTCTTTATTCTCTCGTTTTCATATATGTTGTTGTTAAGTTTCACATGATTTTCTTCTTATTCGAGAGTTTATGGATTTTATTATTGTTGTATGTTGTTGTATAATTTTTTTAAAAAAGATTCCTCTTCTTCTTCAGATTTTAGATATTTCTCTCAGATTCCAGATCATTCTCTTAACATGAATAATGAGAGCAAACTTATCCACGAGATTGTGGCTTCAAAGAATGTTATTGATATGTTGGAATTATGGTTGAACAAAGCCAAGGAAGCTGAAGTTGTTAGGGATCACATTAATGTTGTTGAACCATCTAGTGAAATAGGCTATAAGAATATTCTTATCAAGAATTTTAACCCCGAAAATATAAGGAAGGTAGAGGCTATTGTGAAGGACCTAATGAATCTGGGTGCAACTGATTCCGAATCAAATGAAGACCTTGAGAATTATGAAGACTTTGATAACTGCACGAATTCAACTAGGCATGAAGATTTAAGCCTTGTTATGTTTCACATGATTTATTATTGGTTGTTGTTGTTGAAAAATCACGTGAAACATGTTGTTTATGTTATGTTACAATTGATTTGTGTTGCTAGTTATGTTACATGTTTTTTTTCACGGTGTTTGTAGGATTACAATTGATTTGTGTTGCTATGAAGAAAAAATAAAAAAAGGATGAAGCTGGAGTGAAAGATGCAAACTTGTGTGATAAATCTAGAATGACATCCATTCAAATTTAACACAAGCCTGCAATTTTCTCCTCGATTTCATCCTCCTTTCATTTTACAAGTTTGTCTTAATTTTTCAAGAACGGTTAGCTATCAAGTTCTCTCAATCTATGTTAATTAATTGATGTTTTTGTTTATAAATGTTGTTAGTGAGTTTGTTATATCATATGTGATTGTTTGTTTCACTAACCCCTCATTGGACTTGCATTCATTTAAATAGATTTTTGAGATTATAATCAGAAACGTTAAATTATCTTAAAAAATAACTTAGATAATCCAATGTTTTTCGAATTGCATGCATCTTGCAATTCATGATTTCCTCTTTAGCCCATAGAATTTGATTCAATGCCACAATTTTTTCAAAACAATGATGATAAATGGATGTCAGTCTGTGTCTTTCACACAAAATTTGATGTTTGAAAAATATACTAGAAAAAAAAAGGAAATCAAATTGTGTGAAAGACTTAAAAGACATTCATTCATCATCATTACTTTGAAGAATTTGGGATTGAATCAAATTATATGTGTTAATTAGGAAATCATGAATTACATGATACATGCAATTTGAAAAACATTGGACCGTTTAAGTTGGTTTTCAAGAATAATTTAATTTTTCTGATTATCATCTCAAAAATCTATTTGAATTGTTTATATGGTTAATGAAGGCCAGGGAAAAACAAGCAATCACATATTTTATTATAAACTCTTACACATACCACCATGGTTGGAACAAATAACTGTTGTGAAATGTTAAAATGCAAGAATGGTGTTTTTAGAATTCAAACCCAGGACCTATAAATTATTTCACAACGGTTGTTTTCATTACCCGTTGTTATAAGTATCGTGCTACCTAACGTATAACGACAGTCACTCGTTTGTTGTGGAAACCAACATATATACAATCACACGCTACCTAACAACGGACATGAAACCTTCATTATATGTGTTTCACAACCGTCATTATATGTGTTTTTCGTAGTAGTGTGTCATTGTTCTCTACCTCCATACTTTGTTCCATTGTGCTTCCTTTCGTGTGTTCTTCTTCCTTCTCTTTTTTTGGTGGGCAAAAATAGATCTTCTCGACTTCATTTTTAGTTGATTTTTTATCAGCTCTGCAAAATAGTTCTTCTCGACTTCCTATTTAGTTGATTCATTTTTTTCCTCATGTTCTCGTATGCATTCCTTCCTCCTCCAACGCATTTCTTCAACGTGTATATTTTCAACCAATCCCAACAATCTCCACTTTGATTGAAAATAATATATAAACTTTCATTGTCTTCATCAACAATCATATTCCACCCTAAAGAGTATATATTTTGCAACCCATAACACAAACAACCAATGCAGCCTGTTGATTGGGATGCCCTTTGAATAACAAAGGTTTAAGGTTCAAATCCTATTGAGATTAATTTTTAAAAGTTGTGAATTTTTGAAACCTGCGGAAAAAGAACAGCATGCTAGATTCTGCAACTTCCTATGTTTCTGACTCTTTACTTGAGGATGTTCCTCACTTGTCTGATTACATCCCTGATCTTCCTGTATGTTGTACTAACTCTTTCTCTTTTTCATGGCTGATTCTAATCATGTTTGGTTTGATTTCAGTGTTGTTAGAATGATGCATAAATTTATGATTGTGTTTCATGATTTTTTTCTGCTTTTGATTGATCATGCAGACATATCCTGACCCATTACAAGATAATCCTTCTTATGCAGTTGTCAAGTATGTGATCAATTTCATTCGAGTGTGTGTTTCAGTAATGATTTTATAGAAACACATGTGCATAAGCTGTTTTTAATCAATTTCCTCATAAGCTGTTTTTAACTCTCTAAAATCACTTGTTCAATAAGGGCTTAATAGGAAAGTTTGATTCTGTCAATTGTTATTCAGTGATTAAGCTGGTTAATTCATGTTTCCATAGACAGTATTATGTGAATCAAGATGATACCGTTGCGCAACAGGTAAGTCGTTTTGCAACATTCGGTTCTGTTTCTCATCCTCTAATATAATTCTACTATTCTTTCATTGTTTCCGAGTTAATAATTCGAAACTGTTTCCTTTTTTTATAGATAGTTGTTCATAAAAATAGTTCAAGAGGGACACTTTTTCGACGCGCTGGACCTGCTCAGAAGGTTAGTTTGTCTTTTTTCGTTTGATCGAAAGTGAAACATTGGCTTGCACATATGTAATATGAAGTGAATGTTTTGCAGGTATATTTTGATTCAAAGGAAGTGTATGCTTGTATTGTTACATGTGGTGGTCTTTGTCCTGGTTTGAATACAGTGATTAGAGAATTAGTTTGTGGATTATACCATATGTATGGAGTGCACAAAGTTTTGGGAATTGAGGTATGTATAATTTATATGACACTGCTCAATTTTCTTGATTTTGTTTCATTAAAATATGATCTAGATTGTAGTGGTTTGGTTGAATGTAGGGTGGATATAGAGGTTTTTACTCGAGAAATACAATTCCTTTAACACCAAAGATTGTCAACGATATCCACAAACGCGGTGGAACCATTTTGAAGACATCGTATGGAGGACATGATACCTCAAAGATTGTCGACAGTATTCAGGATCGAGGCATTAATCAGGTTTATATACTCGGAGGATTCGGAACTCAAAACGAAGCAGCTATGATTTTTGAGGTAGTGATTTAATTGATGTAGTTTGAATGCTTTTTATGATCGATTATGAGAACGGATTGGTTAGACTCAAGTGGTTAACGAGTTTTAATTATGGTCGAACCGATCAGAAACACCTGAGTTCGATCTCTAACCGAAACAATTCTGTCAGGAAATTAGAAGACGAGGATTGAAAGTTGCAGTGGTTGGAATTCCGAAAACTATTGATAATGATATTCCTGTAAGGATGCTTTTACTGTATATGTAAAAGTTCTATACTCCTGTTATGTAGTTTTATTGAAAAAAGTAATGTTGTTCTGTATCTGAATTAGGTTATTGACAAGTCAATTGGTTTTGACACTGCTGTTGAAGAGGCACAAAGAGCTATTAATTCTGCTCATGTTGAAGCAGAGAGTGCTGAGAATGGTATTGGTGTTGTGAAGTTAATGGGGCATTGCAGTGGTAAGCTTCATTCTGACAAATTGTCTGATTTCCGGTTCAACTGGTTGTACCGAACTGTTCAGCTTTGTTTTTGAAACACTGTTGAGCACTCATGGTTAGTTGTTATGGTGGCATATTGATGCAGGATTTATAGCCATGTATGCAACTTTTGCAAGCCGGGATGTGGACTGTTGTTTGATTCCGGAATCACCATTTTACCTTGAGGGACCAGGTGGAGTATTGGAGTTCATTGAGAAAAGACTGAGAGAACAAGGACACATGGTTATAGTAATAGCGGAAGGTGCAGGTCAGGAGCTAATTCTTCCTAGTGACAAATCTAATAAGAATAGGCCAGATGCTGCTTCAGATGACTTGTTTCATGATGTTAGTCTTTGGTTATCTCTGAAAATTAAGGTAAGGAATCTCAAAGTTTTCCCTTACTGTTATTATGGTCAGTGTGTTTTCCTTTAGTTATTATTAAATTACACTAAAATGTGTGTCTACTGTAGGATCACTTTGCAAGAAGTAAAAAAATGGCTATAAATTTGAAGTACATTGGTGAGTTCTTTATTTGGAACTGTATTTGTATTATTAATAAATCAAAGAACAAAATGCAGTGAATAAAAATTGTGTTGCAGATCCTACTTACATGATTCGTGCTATTCCAAGTAATGCGTCTGATAATGTGTTTTGCACCTTACTTGCTCAAAGTGCCATTCATGGCGCAATGGCTGGATACACAGGCTTCACAGTTGGCCCAGTTAATGGCCGAAACTGTTACATTCCATTTCATGCAAGTTATTGTGACTCTTTGATATCACATCCGCATAGTTTTAGTAATCACAGTGAAACACATGCAATCGAACAGCTAAGCTTAAGCTTCAAATTGTAGCTTTTCACATGCCACCACATTGTGTCTGTTAAGACTACCAGTGAGTTTGACGAAATAGCAGATACTCCCTTTACTTCGACCGAACAAACAACATATTTGACACCTTTTTTCTGCACTATGCTTTGTTTTTGCTTTGTATAGGACATTTTATCAGTGTTATATCATTAGTTTATCATAAGTGAAAATGTTATTTTGTATGTGCAGCTTATAAATGAGGGGCAGAAGAGGGTTGTGATAACAGACAGGATGTGGGCAAGGTTACTGTCCTCCACCCATCAGCCCAGTTTTGTGAATCCTCTACATATCACAGAAGAAGCAAAAGCAGAATGAACAGAACACATCAGAAGTAGAAGAAAGTGTGTTAAGTCATAGTTATGAATTATAATAATGCCTTTAAAATTAATTTAATGCTTGTAACAACAAATTACATAATTGACACAAGACAAACAAAACTATAGTATATCTATATTTACAAACTTCTGAAAGTGTCAAATTGTACATCTTACAAAACAAAGAGATCTGCACAATTTTAGCAGCTTGTTTTAATTGTATTTATCTACTGAATACTACATTAATAAACTCCTTCAGATTCTTGCATCCTACTATTTTAATATTTTCCGTCTACCACTTCACAACTAAAAAAGACCAACCATCGATTTCAATCCAAATCACTAGGAGATAGTAGAGTTCTAATAAAAACTCAAGATTGCATACATAAAAAACATTAATCTATTAATCTATGCCTTGGCATATACCAATGATTTTTGTCATATGAAAGTTAATACTTTTTGGATTTTGTTTTATTTAGAGAGACCCTCAATGGAATGGACGGGATCAAATAATCAAAAAACTTTGTAATGTGGAATGACATCCCTCTTTCATTAAAGAATAGAAAGAGTTCTTCCAATAACCCATAAGTTAAAGGAATAAAGAACCGCAACAGTAAAAACTTATCCAAAAGGGGGAAAAAATATCATAGTAGCTTCTATAAATTTGTAAAGATGAACTATTATGAAGTCTATCAGATCAATTTGTTTCATAATTTAACATAGTATCATATCAAATAACTATTGAGTTCAATAGCAAAATTCTTGACCACAGTTAACTAACTAACAATTTTGTTGTACTTACCATAAACTCTTTCCTATTAACCATTTCTACTTTGATCTGCCAGAATACCAGAAATTCAATTCCTATTGCAAAAAAAAGATGTTCACTGCTAAGATATATCAAAGTCTTGATAAAATCTATTGCTCCCACCATTTCAGGACATCTGCAAGATAGTGCATTTTTTCATTAGGGGAAAATATAGTAAGATACTCACAATTATATATAACGTGTAAACATTTCACATCACACAAGCAATAATAAATATTAAACAATCAGAGTAGAACTATGATTTACAACAGCATGGGAGGGAATTGCTGACAAGAAATTGCAAAATTGCAAATCTATGTGGAAATCAGAGTAAATTGTGTTGCACACCAAGTGATCAAAATCAACAAGGTGATCTATAGACAATGTGCCTGCTGCCCAGTTTAGGAATCCGTATAAGCCTTCGTCTTCTGATTCTAAATTTCCTTTTTAACTTCTCTAAGCTGCAGATGGAATTTACTTGTAAAGGCAAGAAGTTTGTTTTAAGAGGAGCTAAAACTCCATTAAGTACTATTATTCATCTATCAAGCTTATTAATAATGAATCTCTCTCTCTCTCATGTTGTGCAACACAGTGCTCAATTGTACTTTCTCTATTTGAACCCGCTCACCAAATCACCTCCGGCTGATCCATATCAGTTTCTGAATACCTGAAACTATTGATGAATTAGTTATCCAATTTTTTTATATCTTTGGGTAACCTAAAGGGCTGCCTCCTCCAAGGCCGGGCTTTGATCATTGGCTCATTGCATTACTTTAAAAGACGGCACTGTTGATACCGGAACACTTGACAATGACTGTTAAGTAGACCGTACTTCGTACTTATGAACCATTTTACTCTTGCCTTTCACTTACAAATTATATAGGCACACTCAGCTTTGATTGATGAAGTGTAAAAAATGCTAAAACATAGTAACTGACTAGAGAGTACTTGAATTTCAACCATAGAGCCGTCCTAAAAAGTTAAATATCAGCTTCAAGCAACGATTCCACTTAATTTACAAAGTTCAGAGGTTCAACTTTTACTTATACTAAACTCAAACTGTTGAGCATATTCGGATACCCAAAAATTGAATAGCAATTAATGTTTTTCATTCTCTCCATAATTATCTACACATCTGGGCAATTCTCCCAAATTGTGTTTGTATAATCCAATAGACAGGTAAAATAAATCAAAAAAGTACACAC
Organism: Lathyrus oleraceus; assembly: GCF_024323335.1. Taxonomy (NCBI): domain Eukaryota; kingdom Viridiplantae; phylum Streptophyta; class Magnoliopsida; order Fabales; family Fabaceae; genus Lathyrus; species Lathyrus oleraceus. The sequence continues at coordinate 542,189,648 of NC_066583.1, read as the reverse complement.
AGTTGCAATAAAACAAATCATGTAATCAACCCAAATTGTAAAACGAACTAAACAAAAGTTACATAGATTAAAAGTACAAAGTCGTAATGATTGATTATATTCATAAGAAGTTGTGAAAAACCTGAAATTCAAGCAACGGTGACAGCTTGTTTGGAGGGCTGAAGACCCTTGTTTGTTCTATTTTGATCAGAATCGCCAAGAAAATCTTCCATGTTGTAGATAACAGTGATGTAGAGGGAGCAACTAGGGCAGCCAGCAATCTCCTCGCCAAGCTTGAGATCTTCCTTTGTGATCTGGAACAGATCCCCACATGGACAAGGATACGTGTATGACTGCAACTCCTCGTTCCACTCCATGTCTTCGATTTCTACATCATCGTACGACATAGCTTTCTTCTGATGGACGGTGAGGAAGGAACAATACCAAGAAACGGCGAGCTTGAATTACAGTTGCCGCCGGAAGCTGCCGGAAGCTTTGCTAGGTTAAAGAAAAAGAAGGAATAATAACAACTCAAATTTTGCAAACTCGTGTTACTAAATCTATGATAGGTTTAGGTTTATAAAGGGTGTCCTCCTATTTTTCACCGGAGTTTTTTTTATAAGAGAACTTCCAATTATTTTATACTAATTTAATTTAAGTTAAAAAATATATATTTTTCTTCTTGTTAATATTTAAATTATAAAGTTATCCTTGTGGTGGTGGGTATAGATATATATATATATATATATATATATATATGACATATGACAAAATACCGATCCTATTTAGTGGGGTAACACTTGCTTGCTGCTTGTTCAAGAAGTTGTGATATCTTCCTTATTCCAAGTATCTTCCTTATTTCAGGTTTATTTGATGTTTTGGCACATAATGAATTTGTTTTTCATGGGTAATTAATTTACTACCGTGGTTTTGAAGGTTCTTTGAATTTAGTTAGTGGAGATCCTGGTGTTGGGAAGAGTACACTGTTGTTGCAGGTATGCATTATTTTTTCAAAAATCTGAGGATCAATCTTCTTTAAATGGACTTTTGAACTGTCTTTAATGCTTGGTTTATCTGCGATGTTGAATTGGAAGATGGCAGCATTGATAGCAGAAGGATGCAATGGCAGTGGCGGCGAGGCCTGTCCAGTTGTATATGTCTATGGTGAAGAGGTTTGCTTTTAATAAGTCTCATGTCATTACATTCCTATTAAAAATTTAAAGTTTTAAATGTGGACTCTTGAGTTTGACAACCTTGACTGTTGTCCTTTACTTCTTTGTCTATTTATCTTATCTTTCTAAATCTTGTATTTTGCATTGTGAATAGAGATAGTCATTTATTTCATGTGATTCTTTTAAGACTATGGCACTCTGACTTAGTGATTATTTCTGTTTCATCATTTGCAGAGCCTTCAGCAAATTGGTCACAGAGCAAATCGCCTAGGGATTAAATCTGATATTTATTTGTATTCAAGTACTGATATTGAGGTATTTTCTAGGATTCTGTTAATTTGGTTTGCTGTGGCATTTTTTCTTGCTTTTTTACTCATTTAAACTCATTTTTATCATAAAGTTATTATCTTGCAGTATAAAGGAACTTGCTCCCATATAATGCTGTTCTGTAATTGACCAGCATGGAGCATGATGTAAAGAAGTCTCAATAATTGTTTTTTATTGCCCATTTTACATGGTGTCAGGACATATTAAGGATAGCTCAGTCTCTCCCCATTCGAGCTCTGGTTGTTGATTCAATACAAACTGTTTATTTGAAAGGAATAGTAGGAAGTGCTGGAGGGATTATGCAGGTTCTGAATCTACCATATTCAATTACTCTCAAGACTTTTGAATTTATCTTGTATTTTTTTTTGCTGTAATGGGGCTATGGACATCCAATGGGATTGTTTTAACATGATATGTCATATGATATGGTTTTGAGGGATTTCTTTTAATTAATTTCTAACTTTCCTTACCATACTGACTTCTATATCGCTACAGTGTTGCAGTTTGGACAACCCCCCTATTGTCCCGTAATACACTATTTAGTACAAAATATTGTCAAAAAGCCGCTATAGCACTATTGCATAGCGGAATTTTAACAATTCGCTATTTCCCGCTATCTGCAATTGACAACAATGGGACGGACTGATGATATAGTAATTTTTTGTTGCTTAAACTATGTAATTGATTAATTGGTTTATTTAGTTGCCTAGATGGATGGCTTACTTTCTCTATTAGCATCTGTTTGTTTTAATCTGCACCTCAATCAAAAGCATCAAAATGCACCAATATACCTTTTAGTTTCTCATTGAAGTCAAATGCTGGTTATTGGTACATGACTTTGTATAGGTGCGTGACAGGTGAAAGAATGTACTTCAGCTTTGATGCGATTTGCTAAAACGACTAACATCCCAGTACTTTTGGTGAGCAATAGCCTCTATCAATCTTATGATTGTATCTATTTACATAGTGTCTTGTTTTGCATCATATCAACTTTTTTTAAAGACAATAATGGACATTTCCATCTTGACCCACCAAAGATTTAATCCCCTCACTCCACAAAATCAATTCAAATGTGCTAGTATGGTAGAAATTGAAATGTTTATCTGAGTCTAAAAGAGCCAGGTCATTGATTGGTGTTGCTTGCCTGTACTTCATTTATAATTTTTCCGTGGGAATGTATCTCAATATGGCTTTAATGTTTGTTAGCATTCTTGATAATCTTTTAATTTTTTTTCTCTTTTTTTTCATGTTTCAGATTGGGCATGTAACAAAATCTGGAGAGATAGCCGGGCCTCGTGTTCTGGAGCATATTGTTGATGTTGTCTTGTACTTGGAAGTTGGTACCTTGTTCCATTCATCTTTCTTTGAGTAGTCAGTACAGATGATTTGTGCCTATGAGGCTATTATTATAGTTTTATCATGAAAATTTGATAAGGGCCACTCAGTTTCAGTTTAGATGAGTTACAACAAATTTTTGCTATATCGCATTATAATATGGGAGAAATATCCATGGTGATGTTTAAAGAAAACTATTGTAATCTTTTTTAACAATGCCTTTTTAAATTCTGTCTTTGCAATTTAGATGTCAACTTCCTCAAACAGTGATGAAATAATATTAGAAGACATAACAAAAAAGTCACAATCATAATGAGTTGAAAGGTGGTGACATGTAGTGGAACCTCCTCAATGATTTTTTTAAACTAATTGATATTTGTTTTTATGATATTGCATTTAAACTAAAATCTGACAGCTTTGTTTATAAGACATTGTATTTTATGTGTATGTTACTTATAGCTTGATTATTAGATGTCATTACAATTTTCTCCTTTCTAATTGCTTATAATTAATCATAGGGTGAGAGGTTCACTTCATATCGAATGCTCCGCGCTGTGAAAAACCGGTTTGGATCCACTGATGAGGTATATGCCAGGACTAGTTTCCATTCAATTAAGGAACAGTTACTGATAATTACTACTCTATTTGTATCAAGATTTGTGAAAAATTGTCTTTCCGTAATACTCTCGATATCGTGTACAGCGTGTAATAGCAAGAACTTGTTGCTCTTTTCTTATAGTATATGTATATTAGTATTTTGTGTGATGCTTAATAATTTTGAGAATGTGGATATATCAACTTCAATTTGAAATAACATTTATTTTAAAGGATTTTACATGTTAAACTTTTCCGGCCTCTCTCAAAAAGAGAAAAAAGAAACTACAAAAACAATTACTCTTTGTGTTATTATGACAATTTGTTAACAGTATCTGGGCTTCGATTTCTTTTCTTTAATCAGGATTATATGAGAAATTTGATGTTTGATCTGTCTTGTCTTTGATTTTTGTGAACAGCTTGGAGTTTTTGAGATGTCAGAATCAGGATTTCAGGCTGTTTCCAATGCCACTGAAATGTTTCTCACTGAACAAGACCCTGATTCAGATGTTTTAGTTGGGTTAGCTTTTACCGTAATAATGGATGGTTCAAGAACTTTCATAATTGAAGTTCAGGTAATTTTTGAATTATCATTGTATAAAAAACAATGGTGATGATTTTTGGCACAATGGTTTGAGTTGTTGTCATGTGACAGTGTCAAGGGTGCGGGTCATGGATTCAGCCTCTTGCAAACTCAATGCAAGGCTACTTATACTAGACCCACAATGGCTTTGACTCTTCCTTGAAGCTTTCCTGGCGGGAGTTTAATAGCATTAAGGGGCCTATTATTTATGTTATAATAAAACTGTCTTATTTTAAATAGTTAATAGGCAAAATCTTTAGAATTGATCATTCTTTTTTTGTTCTATTATTTTAAAATCATCTATTAAGAAAGTTTAAGTTTTTATCATCTCAAGCATCTTTGCGATTTACGGTGTTGATGTGTAGTTGTATAAAAAGCAATAAGAGGTCAAGTTCTCTAGGGGTTTTGTTCTTTATTGGACAATTTTCTCATGAGTCAGTGTCAGAACTGATCTGTACTAGAGCTTGGCTTCTGTATATGGTGGTGAGGCCTTTGAAGAATCCTTATTGCGAATTTGTGATTATGTAACTATTTCTGCATATAATACTGTTTCTTCTCTGAGGTCCTTTGCAGGCACTATGCCTTTCTCGATCCCCGGTGGGAGGATCAACTTCAAAAGTAGTTAATGGAGTTGACATAAATAGAGCTAACATGATCAAATGTGTAAGTTATTGTTGTTAATTATTAATCTTTTATTGCTTGGACAGTTGTACTCTATGGTTAATATTTTTTCGTTTATCTTAATGAGAAAATTAACTTAACGAATACTTGAGCTGGATGCTGATTTTCTTCTTTAAAGTATAAGCTGCTGCATTGGAACTTGTTCTGCTGTGCATTGATTATTACCCTGTTTCTTATTCTGCAGGTTCTTATAAAGCAAGCAGGTCTTCATATCCCAGTAAGTGTAAATTAATTAATAAATTTGATTTATTCTGTTGGAAATTCTGCCTTCATTGTGCTCCTAGCCGCCTAATTACGGCATTTGGATTACCTTCATTGCGGCCTCCAATACCTTCATTGTGTTGGGTGTGAAGGTGTGAATTTAGTCCCACAATACCTAGAGATATGACATATGTAGTGTTTATAAAACTTGGGCAGCCCTCATTTTACAAACTAGTTTTGTAAATGTCTGGAGTTAGGCTCAACTCAAATTCTATGATATCCTTACAAGTTCATTGTTCCTCTCGATGTATTTTTTCAGAGTGGTTTCACATGTTTCACTCGAATATATTCACATGTTTGCACTATAACACACAATAATACAAAGTCTGCACCAGCAACATTCAATTCAACATTCAATTAAAAAAAAAGATATTCTCCAAACTTTTTGTCTTCCAAAGTAGTTATCTGCCATTTTCATGTCTCTTTAATTCTTAAATATATATTCGTTTGATATTTGTATTCTTGTTCTTATATTCTATCTCCTTATGTTTTCTGTGTACAATAGTCTGTGCATTTTAATGTTGTTAGTGGATTGACATTGACTGAGACTGCTGGAGATCTTGCAATAGAAGCTGCAATTTGCAGCAGGTTGGTATTCTAATTTGTTTGAAATGGCTAATATATTATGTGAATTGAGGGGGTTATTGTTCATCTTTTAAACTCCTTGTCTGGAAAATAAGTTAACTAGGACTGTTGCATGTGCGCCTTTTTTTCCAATATAACATTCTATATCTTTGTTTCATTTAGTTGTGTGTTTTCTTGGTTCCAGTTTCTTGGAGTACCCTATTCCAAAGGGCATTGCTTTCATTGGTGAAATTGGTCTTAGTGGAGAGCTTCGCACGGTGAGCTTGTTCTTTCTGATGTTAGATGTTCCTACTTAAAGACAAGTTTCATGTCCTCAATTTATAGCTGTATGCCTGATATTTATATTACAAGGTTTAATGATGTGATAGTGTGATACGACAAGTCAAGCATTTTACTGATTCATCCTCACTTTGCATCAGAGATTGTGATATAACTGTGGACCCAATTACTGCTAAAGGCAAAACCTGGTTCCGAAAATGCTGTACAAATCTACTTTGGCATGCGAAAAACTAATTAAGAGGAAATAACTACTGTGAAGTATACGTAGGATCTGTTTAAACTGAGGAATTTTAGATGTAGCGAGTTTCGTGTTTTTTTTTTGTTCCTTTCAATTTTCAGTTTATAACTCTCATGGCCAAGGGGGTTTCTTTGGCTGAGAGCATTGCCCTTACAGTTCTTCACTATGTGCTAGTATTTTATCCGTAAAGCACTCTCATCTTATTAAATAGGAATTTATTCCTTTTAGTATTAGGCTGACTGAGCTTGTTGAAACTGTGCAACCTAGAGAAAATTCCAAGACACCGTCTTGGATGCTTTATATTTCTATAGATATGGTTGTTTAGTTGCCGTGCTTTTAGAATCATTCTTTGTTTCAAGCCAAATTGTAACACTTTTGTTTATTTATTTATTGTATCGAGCATTAACCTGGTTGTTTGATTCTTTAATGATGCAGGTTCCTAGAATCGACAAAAGAGTACACGCATTGGCAAAGTTGGGTTACAAAACCTGTGTAGTACCAAAGCAAGCAGTAAAAGCTTTAGGAACTGAAGGTCTGGAAAATATTAAAATAGTAGGATGCAAGAATCTGAAGGAGTTTATTAATGTAGTATTCAGTAGATAAATACAATTAAAACAAGCTGCTAAAATTGTGCAGATCTCTTTGTTTTGTAAGATGTACAATTTGACACTTTCAGAAGTTTGTAAATATAGATATACTATAGTTTTGTTTGTCTTGTGTCAATTATGTAATTTGTTGTTACAAGCATTAAATTTGCTGAAGTAACTCGCCAATTTTAAAGGCATTATTATAATTTATAACTGTGACTTAACACACTTTCTTCTACTTCTGATGTGTTCTGTTCATTATGCTTTTGCTTCTTCTGTGATATGTAGAGGATTCACAAAACTGGGCTGATGGGTGGAGGACAGTAACCTTGCCCACATCCTGTCTGTTATCATAACCCTCTTCTGCCCCTCATTTATAAGCTGCACATACAAAATAACATTTTCACTTATGGTAAACTAATGATATAACACTGATACAATGTCCTATACAAAGCAAAAACAAAGCATAGTGCAGAAAAAAGGTGTCAAATATGTTGTTTGTTCGGTCGAAGTAAAGGGAGTATCTGCTATTTCGTCAAACTCACTGGTAGTCTTAACAGACACAATGTGGTGGCATGTGAAAAGCTACAATTTGAAGCTTAAGCTTAGCTGTTTGATTGCATGTGTTTCACTGTGATTACTAAAACTATGCGGATGTGATATCAAAGAGTCACAGTAACTTACATGAAATGGAATGTAACAGTTTCGGCCATTAACTGGGCCAACTGTGAAGCCTGTGTATCCAGCCATTGCGCCATGAACGGCACTTTGAGCAAGTAAGGTGCAAAACACATTATCAGACGCATTACTTGGAATAGCACGAATCATGTAAGTAGGATCTGCAACACAATTTTTACTCACTGCATTTTGTTCTTTGATTTATTAATAATACAAATACAGTTCCAAATAAAGAACTCACCAATGTACTTCAAATTTATAGCCATTTTTTTACTTCTTGCAAAGTGATCCTACAGTAGACACACATTTTAGTGTAATTTAATATTAACTAAAGGAAAACACACTGACCATAATAACAGTAAGGGAAAACTTTGAGATTCCTTACCTTAATTTTCAGAGATAACCAAAGACCAACATCATGAAACAAGTCATCTGAAGCAGCATCTGGCCTATTCTTATTAGATTTGTCACTAGGAAGAATTAGCTCCTGACCTGCACCTTCCGCTATTACTATAACAGTATCTGGGCTTAGGTTTTTTGCCCATTCATCTTTCAAGAGAACAAGGTAATCTACTTATTTAATCTCTACCTATTTTTTCATGTATAATTTTCAAAATAATTTTCTATCATTAGTTCATTGTACCCCGTCTTTTCATCTTCTAAAAAAAGGGAGTTTTATTATACTTCTTTCTTTCTTTTTTTTTTTTTTAAACTTTGAAGAAAACCTTTCACATTGCATATAAATTTTATTAGCTATTTCATATTTAAGTTTTTCAATACTCATACCTCACTTCAACAATTTCAATGTCGAACCAATCAATGTCATTCTTTCTCTATGGAACCAATGCCTCCCATCCTACTCCTCGTTTTTCCGCTCCTCCATCATAACTTACAATCATAACATCTATTATTTGCTTAGTTAAAAATAAAATATATGAATATAATGTTTGTATCTTATTTTGTTTTGGTGAAAAAGAAGAAAATTAATGTGATGAAATTTTATAATTAAATTAAGAGCGAATTGTACGGATGTTATGTGATAATAAATTTTTGTATCTTTAAAATAAGCTAAAAATATATATTTTTTAAAAAAATATTATTCATGGATATCTGCAAATATATGCGGGTACTTCTGCATACAAAATGGAGTTACAACTCTCAAATAATTTAACAATCTGACTTAATCAAGAATATAGGTTAACATTTATCTATTGCATAAATATTTAATAACATAATCATTAGGCTAGTGGCAAGCCTTGTACCACATGAAGGAGGTCTTGGGTTCAATCCCTATTGGTAACATATTTTAATTCATCAAATAATTTTGTGAAAAATTCCAACTTCTACAAAACAGAAAGTTCAATCGATTGGTTCCTCAAAATTTTCACTTCTTCACAACAGAAACAACACATTAATCCATCACAACATCACATCCATTCACATGGCAACATAAAAGATCACAAACAACAACAACATGTTGAGTAGAAAGTGGTGATGCTGATGATGAAGATGACATGATGATGGTGGTGGTGGTTTCCTTCATCTTCTTCCTCTTTCTCTGCTCTTCCCTTTTCTTTCTCTTCTTTCTGATATCTCTATCTCTCCTACCTACTCTTTCTACTTCTTCTTATCCTTTTTTTCTTCTTTTTAATACCCACCACACAAAATACATATATAATATATATAATATCAAGTAGTAATAGAAATATCCCAATTGATATTTTATCTTCCAACACCAATTGACCAATTATTAATGTTATAAAAAATATCCTCTCTTGTATTTATTAATATTGATTTGTCTCTTTTATTAATAATTAATCTCTTCAGAGTTCACTAGTTACTCTATTGGTCCTAACTGATAACACTTAGAACGCATATGAGCTCAAATTGTTACAATTGATAATAGATAGAGTACATAGGAACTCAATTGGTCTCAACTGACAACTAATTAAGCATTTAAGGGAATATGGGATATTACATTCCCCCCTTAAATTGAAATTCGCCCCCGAATTGCCTTCACTCAACAAATAAACTCTTCTTGTATCAACGTCTTAGACCAACACCTGACTTCCCTTCCTTACACTAAGTTACACAACACATAATTACGACATCTTATCTTGACTTAGTTAATCAATACTCATTAATCCTTCATAAGAAAACTTATTGATTCCTTAACCACACACAATATTGACTACTTGTTAGATGCCCAAAAGTGCTTATTAGAGCTATCATATGTGGGCATCTAACACTCTTTTTCCTTGCTAAAACTGTCAAAACCACATTTGTTTCACATGGAATGCATTACATTGATAAACAAGCTTGGTGCCTTTGATTTGTGTGTTATTGTGCAGGAAAGACATGAACTAATTGAAAATGAAGACACAAAGAAATTGGCAAAGGAACCAAAGAATACAAGCATTTCATCTGCCTGCTCGCTAGGCGAGTCTGTGGCGAAGCTTTGGTTCGCTAGGCGAGCTCAAGGCGAAAAGCTCCAGTAAATTAGCAAATTAATTCGCTAGGCGAGCTCAAGGCGAATGTGGTAGCGAGTTCATTCTGTTTTGGTGAAAAACGCAGCCAGCACTCACTCGCTAGGCGAAGCTCTAGCGAGTCCCCAGCGAGCATTCCAGTAGCAAAACCTCTCAACCTCGCTGGGGCGAAGGTTGAAGCGTGTCCTTCGCTAGGCGAAGGTATGTTCGCTAGGCGAACATCACAGTTCAGCAGGCCCTGTTTTCTCTGGGCGCAGGGGCCTTTTGTGCCCATTTTAGACCCTCGCTAGGCGAGCCATTCTGCTCGCCTAGCGAACGTGACAGACCAGCTGAGGTCTATAAGTAGCAGGTGCCACTTTTGAGCACCATACCTCATTTTTACCAACTTTTTCCACTTTTGTACTTTCTTCTAGATATTTTTGCAGCATTGTTCTTGGGATCTTTATGCCCTAGTTTTGATTTTCTCTTCATCTTAGAACCATCTTCTACAAAAAGAAGGTGGATTCCCATCCAACTTCGATTATTCGACTTGGATGTTGATCAACCTTCTTTCCTTACTTGCCGACCAAGCTACCATGAAAATGAGTAGCTAAGTCATCCATTTGTCAAGGTTAGATGTAGGTGATTACTAGCTTTGTGTGTAAATGTAAGGATCCTCATATGTAAACTCTTTAACGGTAAATATATGATGAAAACTTTATTTCTATGTAAAACTCTTTGTGTTGGTTTATGATCGAGAGATGTTTACCGACTCTTGACCTAGGTTTTCATCCAAACTTGTTTGTTAGCTAGAGATAGTAACGAATGATTTTGTTCACCATAAGGTTGAACCAAAAAGTTGTCATTTTGATAGATTGTGTTCGAGAGAAACAATGGATCAAAATGGCAAAACTCACAATATGTGTTCGAGAGAAACATATTGAGAGGACTTTGTGAAATGATTTATCATCTAAAGGCGTTTATAAGATTGTTGACCGAGCAAATACATGCAAAGTGATCATTGAAACCTAACTTTGATAATATTTCTCATTTAATCAAACCATAACTTTTACCGCAATTTATTACTTTTTATACAAGATAACTTGATTAAAACCAAAACCCTATTGTTACATTGAGCTACGATTAATACAACCATCGAACGGCGGTGATATCTTACAATCCCTGTGGATACGATAACAAAAACCCGACACGAAATATACTTCTTAACAAAATGGCGCCGTTGCCGGGGATTGTAAATTGATATTGCGAGCATCGCAATGGTTGTTTAAGTTTTAGCTTGTGAATTTTTGACTTGTGCTTGTAATTTGTTTGGTTTAGTGTGCAGCTTACGTTTTATGCGAGGGCAAATCCCTGTGGACGAACTTCTTTTTGATCCTGAGATCGAGAGAACCGCAAGGAGGCTCAATAGCAAAACGAGACGTAGGAGGCAACAGGCTAGACAACGCCAAGAGCAAGGAGAAAGTTCTTCGACCACAAATCCACACCCATTCATACCAAACATGGAGCCACAACCACCACCACCTATTTCTACTCCATGTATCAATAGTCCAAGGAACACCGCTCAGTTTGCCAACCAAACAGGAAGGCAAGCTGAGATGAAGACGGGAACTCTGAATTTATTATATGGGAGTCCATTCACCGGAATGGACCATGAAGACCCATTTGCTTTTCTCACAAAATTTTATGAGATAGCATTGGCTGCCGGAGTGGATCAGGCTCAGGAGCTTCCGTTGTTCAGACGATTATTTCCCCACGCTTTGCTCGGTAAAGCAAAGGATTGGTATCTCGATCAAACACCTGCCGTAATGACAGACTGGAACGTGTTAGAAGAGAAATTCATTGAAAGATTTTTCTCCCATAACCGATTCATGGAATCAAAGACGGCCATCTCGGTGTTTTCTCAAGGAACCAGTGAATCTTTGAATGAAGCGTGGGAGAGATTCAAGTCCATGCTTAGGAAATGTAAAGGGCATGGATTTGATGAATTAACTCAAATCCATATCTTTAGAAATGGACTTCAACCAAACTGCAAGACGTTGTTGGATGCCACCTCGGGTGGCTCGTTGATGTCAAAAAGTGCCGAAGAAGCCACAAACATTATCAATCGCATGGCTCTAAATGATCTTCAGAGTCAAAGTCGTGGAAATTCTTTGAAAAAGGCGGGAGTGCTTGAGTTAGGGACGAATGATGCCATCCTAGCCCAAAACAAGCTCATCTCACAACAAGTGGAACTCTTAACGCAACAAATCAAAGAGTTAAGAGAACCGTCAAAAGCTAAACAAATAGCTTGTTGTGAACTTTGTAAAGGTGAACATGACACCGGATTTTGTCCACCTCCCGGTTTTGACGAAGTAAACTACATGGCCAATCAACGGGACTATCAACCGAGACAACAACAACCTTATCAACCGCACCCTCAACAACAACAACAACAACAATTCCAAGGGAACCAAGGGTTCCAACCTAGAAGCAACTATTATCATAACCAAGGTTATGGAGGTGGTTCTTCTAGCCGTCAAAACCCTCCCCAAAATCCGTATCAACCTCAACAACCGCCGGTCATCAATTCTAAATTGGAAGAGACATTGACGCAATTCATGCAAATGTCAATGGCCAATCAAAAGAGTAATGACGCGGCCATAAAAAATCTTGAAACTCAAGTTGGGCAACTTGCCAAGCAACTCGCTGAACAACAAACCGGTCCTTCTTTTTCGGCTAATACGCAAACAAATCCTAAGGAGCATTGTAAGGCGATTATGACGAGAAGTGGGAGGGAGTTGGGTAGTGAGAATGAAAAAAGAGTTGAGAGTGAACAAAGAGAGAAAGAGAAGGAGATTGAGGAGGAAAATGTTGATGGTGAAATAGGAGTGTGGAGTGATGAGGAAGTAGTTGAAAAGAATAAAAATAATGGTGAAGTTGAAAAAGAAAAAGGTGTGGAGATTGAGGAAAATAAAAGTGATGAGGTAATAAGGGAGGTAGTGAAGAAGCCTAGATGGAAAAGTTCTAGAATTGCAAAGGGAAAGGAGGTAGTGAGCGTTACTCCGGTCCAAAATCTTCCTTACCCTCATGCTCCCTCCAAAAGGGAAAATGAACGGCATTACGCCCGGTTCATGGATATTTTTAAACAGTTGCAAATCAACATTCCGTTTGCTGAAGCCTTGGAACAAATGCCAAAGTATGCCAAATTCATGAAGGACATACTAACCAAAAAGCGGAGGTATACGGAACCGGAGACCATCGTCCTTGATGCGAGCTGTAGTGCCATTATTCAAAGGACGCTTCCTAAGAAAGAGGTTGATCCGGGAAGAGTTACATTGCCGGTTAAAATTGGTGATGTGTATGTCGGAAAGGGACTTATTGACTTGGGGTCGAGTATTAATCTTATACCTTTGTCAATTATCAAGAGGCTTGGCAACATCGAGATTAAGTCCATCCGAATGACATTGCAATTGGCGGATAAGTCGACTACCCATCCTCATGGCGTAGCCCAAGATGTGTTGGTGAAGGTCGACAAATTCTTTTTCCCGGTGGATTTTATTGTAATTGATATGGAGGAAGATGATGATGCTCCGCTCATATTGGGCCGACCATTCATGAAGACCGCAAGAATGATGATAGATGTTGATGACGGTTTAATGAAGGTGCGGGTTCAAAATGAGGAAGTCACATTTGATCTATTCGAGGCGATGAAGCATTCCAAGGATAGAAATGATAGCTTTCGCATAGATGTGATCGAAGACGCTATTATAGAGGTTTCAAAGCATATTCATGAGATATCTCCTATGGAGTTAGCTCTTGACGACTCATTGGAGGTTTTCACTGTTGAAGAGGAGCTAGCTCTTGAGGAATGCTTAAAGGAACTTGATAGTTTGGAAGACCTACAACCGTGAGAAGTAGAGGAAGAAAACTTGAAGAAGGAGGTCATTGACGAGAAAGCGCCAATTGAATTAAAAGAGTTACCTTCGACTTTGAAATATGTGTTTCTATATGAGACCGAGGCAAAGCCGGTCATCATAAGCAACCTCTTGACAAAAGAAGAAGAAGCCCGTCTAATCATTGTGCTAAAAACCAATCAAGAAGCTATGGGTTGGACTCTTTCCGATCTAAAAGGAATTAGTCCATCCTATTGTATGCACAAGATTTTGATGGAGGAAGATTTTAAGCCGGTGGCTCAACCACAACGCCGCTTAAATCCTACGATGAAGGAGGTTGTAAGAAAGGAAGTGGTGAAGCTATTGGATGCGGGAATGATTTACCCGATCTCGGATAGTCCGTGGGTTAGTCCCGTGCACGTGGTTCCGAAGAAGGGTGGAATGACCGTAATCCGAAATGACAAAGACGAATTGATCCCGACTAAAGTTGCCACGGGGTGGAGAATGTGTATAGATTATAGACGGTTGAATACCGCGACTCGTAAGGACCATTTCCCACTCCCATTTATGGATCAAATGCTTGAAAGACTATCGGGCCAACAATACTATTGTTTTTTGGACGGCTACTCCGGGTACAACCAAATTGCGGTTGACCCGGTTGATCATGAGAAGACGGCTTTCACGTGTCCGTTTGGAGTGTTCGCATACAGAAAAATGCCATTTGGGTTGTGCAATGCACCGGCGACCTTCCAACGATGTGTCCAAGCCATTTTTTCCGATCTAATAGAGAAAACAATGGAAGTCTTCATGGATGACTTCTCGGTATTTGGTGGGACGTTTAGTCTATGCTTGGCAAATTTGAAGACGGTGTTGGAAAGGTGTGTGAAGACCAATTTGGTGCTAAATTGGGAAAAGTGTCACTTCATGGTGACCGAGGGGATCGTGCTGGGCCACAAAGTCTCTAAAAGGGGGCTTGAAGTGGATAGAGCTAAGGTTGAAGTAATTGAAAAATTACCCCCTCCGGTGAATGTGAAGGGCATCCGTAGTTTTTTGGGGCACGCGGGGTTCTACCGGCGCTTCATCAAGGACTTCTCAAAGGTGGCTAAACCTTCGAGCAATTTGCTCGCCAAAGACCAGGTATTTCTCTTCATCGAAGATTGTTTGCAAGCTTTTGAGGTTTTAAAAGAAAAATTGGTTACCGCTCCAATAATAGTCGCTCCCGATTGGAATGAAAATTTTGAACTAATGTGTGACGCGAGTGACTATGCCGTTGGAGCGGTACTTGGCCAAAGAAAAGATAAAACTTTTCATGCGATACATTATGCGAGTAAGGTTCTTAACGAGGCTCAAATAAATTATGCCACAACGGAAAAAGAACTACTCGCAATAGTGTATGCGCTAGAAAAGTTTAGGTCTTATCTTATAGGGTCTAAAGTCGTTGTATATACCGACCACGCGGCGATTAAGTATCTGCTAACCAAGCCGGATTCGAAGCAAAGGCTCATCCGTTGGATCCTCTTGTTACAAGAATTCGATGTCGAAATCAAAGACAAGAAGGGGTCGGAAAACTTGGTAGCGGATCATTTATCCCGTTTAGTGAATGTCGAGGTTACCGCATCTGAAAAGGAAATCCGGGAAGAATTTCCTGATGAAAAATTGTTTAAGGTTCAAGTCAGGCCGTGGTTTGCAGACTTTGCAAACCACAAGGCTAGTGGTTTTGTGCCTGCCGACCTAACTTCGAACCAAAAGAGGAAGTTCCTTTCGGATGCGAAGTATTATGTTTGGGATGACCCATACTTGTTTAAGTTGGGTAGCGATAACCTGTTAAGGAGATGCGTAACTGGTGATGAAGCCCAGAGCATCCTTTGGCATTGTCACAACTCGCCTTATGGCGGACATTATAATGGGGTTAGAACGGCCACTAAAATTCTTCAATCGGGATTTTATTGGCCAACTATTTTCAAAGACGCACATATCCATGCGCAAAGTTGTGACAGCTGCCAAAGAAGCGGTGGGATAGGTAAGAGAGATGAGATGCCTCTCCAAAATATCCAAGAAGTGGAAGTGTTCGATTGTTGGGGCATAGATTTCGTAGGACCTTTCCCACCCTCTTACGGGAATGAGTACATGCTTGTAGCTGTTGATTATGTCTCCAAGTGGGTTGAGGCGATTGCCTCACCTCGGGCGGATGCCAAAACGGTGATAAATTTTTTAAAGAAAAACATATTTTCCCGTTTTGGAACCCCCCGAGTGTTGATAAGTGACGGAGGGTCACACTTTTGCAATGCACCTTTGGAAACAATTCTAAAACATTATGGTGTATCGCATAGGGTGACAACTCCGTATCACCCTCAGGCTAACGGGCAAGCGGAGGTCTCTAATCGAGAGATTAAGAGAATCCTAGAAAAAACCGTGTCCAATTCTAAAAAAGAGTGGTCCCAAAAATTGGACGAAGCATTATGGGCCTACCGTACGGCCTTTAAAGCTCCAATTGGCCTAACTCCCTTTCAATTGGTATTTGGTAAAACTTACCATTTGCCGGTTGAATTGGAGCACAAGGCCTTGTGGGCCCTAAAGTTTTTAAATTTTGAAAATGAGGCGGCCGGTGAAAAAAGGAAAGTACAACTACTTGAGTTGGAGGAGATGCGCAATGCCGCATACCACTCAAGTTGGTTGTACAAGGAAAAAACAAAGAAGTATCACGACAAGAAGATCCGTAACAAAGAATTCGTGCCCGGACAATTGGTCTTATTGTTCAACTCCCGGTTGAAGTTGTTTCCCGGGAAGTTGAAATCAAAATGGTCCGGGCCATTTCGGGTGAAAGAAGTGAAAGAGTACGGGGCCATTGTCATTGAAGACATGGACAAGAAAGATAGTTGGACCGTGAATGGCCAACGATTGAAAGTGTATCTCGGCGGTCATGTGGATCGCGAGAGTTGTGCTCAGCCGCTCGATGCTCCTCTGTGAGCATCGCACCGTCGAGCTTAGCCGACGTTAAACAAGCGCTAGTTGGGAGGCACCCCAACATTGTAAGTATTTACTGTTTTATGTTTTATGTTGTATTGAGTACACTGTGCTAAACCCATGCTGGATGACTTGCAAGTGCTGCATTTGCCAATGCACTTGCTGTCATGCTCGCTTGCAGCTCGCTAGGCGAGGCAGTAGCGAGCAAGCTCGCTACCTGCTCGCTAGGCGAGGCAGCAGCGAGCGCTGCAGTACTGTTTACTATTTAAATCTCAGCAGGGCCATTTTGCCCAAACCTTCAAAAAAAATTCTGAACGGCTCTGCTGAGGATTTTGTGCTAGGCTTCTCAAACTCTCTCATTTGCATCTTTATCACCAACACTCGCTCGTTTCGGTCGATTGCAAACTCTTCTCACTTCACATTTCCGAATCCGTGTAACTAAGGTTTGCCCTACTACATTTGTCTTTTTGTTAGAACTCTTAATTTCCAAATGTGTATGACAAATAGGATGAGTGTGGTATGGGAACATTGAGGTTGCATGTGGTATTTTGGAGTTTGCAATTTTAGAGAGATTTAGGTTTTCAAATTGGGGATTTAGTGTTACTTTAGGTTTTGCATGCAATTAGGCAATCCCCAATAGCATAGAACGATTAATTTTCATGAGAAATCATTAGGTTCTGATGTGGGAACCAATAGAGTATGGGTATTGGGGGAAAAATCTTTGAAAATGCAGAAAACCCCAAAACCCGTAAGGTTCGCTAGCACTCGCTAGGCGAACCTGGGGCGAGCGTTCGCTGCCACTTCGCTAGGCGAAGCAGCAGCGAGCAAGGCAGTATTTTAAACTTTGCTTTGATGGCTAATCTGTTGTTTGGTGTGTGTTGTTTCTTTGTATATTTTGCAGATGGAGTCTAGATCTGGAGCTGGTAAGAAAAGAAAGGGAGCATCTACTTCCAGGACCGTGCCGATTCAATTCGATACCGACAAGTTTGTCGGTCTAAAACAGGCTGCACGGTACATAGCTCTGGAGAAGCGAAAAATACTTCCAGAGAAGCGCTTTCTGATTAACCCTCAGGGCACTTACAGAACTTTCGCCGGGTTGATAGACGCTAAGAAGTGGGATAGGTTGATAAGTCCCTTAGAGCATTACGACATTGCGACAGTGCGGATATTTTATGCTAACGCACTGCCCGACGATGACGAGCCCTTTACTTGGGTTTCTAGAGTTGCCGGGCGTGCAATTCCATTTGACCGGGATGCTATCAACCGAGTCCTAGGGGAACCGCTCCAGCTAGGAGCTGACCAGAGAGACCAATACCACACCGACCTAAGGCTTCACAGAGATGTCCCTGCCATTACCGCCGACTTGCTTTTACCTGGGAAATCTGTTGAGCCGAACCCATCTGGGGTTCCAGTGAGGTATCACCGGGAGGACATGACTCCCATGGCTCAGCTGATACTGCTCTTGGTTTTGACCAACATCCAGCCCAAATCACACACCTCTACTGTGCCGATTCCAGTGGCACATTTGGTCCATTCCATCCTCACAAATGTCGAGATAGATGTGGCGAGGATAATCGCCAATGAGCTGAAGACTGTGGTTGAGAGCGGGCTTAAGTCAGGGGCTCGTGTTAATTGTCCCTTGGCTTTCCCGTGTTTGATTATGAGCTTATGTGTTCAGGCTAGGGTGAGACTTCCGTCTCGTGGGCAGGTTAGGATCCCGACACCTATCGATGATAGGTATGTGGCTAAATATTGTAGGCCAAAGACTACCGGTGGCAGTGCAGCCTCAGGAAGTACTAGGGCTACTGATGGTCCTAGTGCTTCTACTCCCGGGCTTGATCCCTACCTACGAGCGGTGTGTGACTACAGTTTTGAGTGGATGGCAGCATCCCAACGAGCTATGATTGATATGCACAACAGTATGCAGAGGTTGGAACTGCAAGGTAATGACCCCTCCGGTGCTCGAGCATTGTTGGCGCGTGAGCAGTTTATGCTTAACGCTAATTGGCCTGTGGACAGGCCAGTTTATGGTGAGGGGGTGGACGCTGATGCTGATGGTGCTGATGATGATGATGTTGATGATGAGGCTACCGGTTCTGAGGCCGGTAGCGAGGAGGAGTCCTGAGCCCTAAGTGGGTTAAGTTTTTGTGTGTTTTCAGTTTTTATGTTATTTCTATTTGTATCTTCGGATTTTGTATTTTGACCATGGTGTTGTACTATTGGGGTGTTTTGTCCCCCACGAACAAATTTATATTTTCAGTAATGATATTTAGTTATGTTTTTAATTTTGTGTGTTTAATAAATTTTTGGTTGATTGAGTGGCAAACCCTTCTAGATTGGTTGCTCCTCAAGAAGTACCCAATGAAGGTGCATCTGAGCTTGGATGGCAATGATAAGAATAAACAAGTGAATGAAGCTAAGGTACATGGTTACCGTCGGCTAGAATTTTAGAATGCATTAGGAACTTTACTCTTTTTTGGTAAATTGAATATTGTCTTTTTGCAACATAATTGAATGAATGCTTCATCTAGAACTTAAAACCACAAATTGTGAGGAAACCTCCATTGTTCACTTAAATGCTGGATTCTAATAAGTTTTGTTGATTCATGTGATTCATTATTTGTCTTTTATTATTGTGAAATTGTGGAAGCAATTAGAAATGATCAAGGCACTTGTTTTCTTTCGAGCACAACTACATCCAAAAACAACTTACCTGTGAGCAGAGAGAGTATTTGTTAACCCCTTTGAGCCTAAACAGTTGAATCTCGGCTTGAAATAAAGCGAGATCTCAAAAATCTTTTTTTTACAACCCGGAAAATCTTGATTATTGTTCTTTTGCTGTAAAAAGTTAAGAGCATTCACTTAGGGTGTGGAAGAAATAAGTTGGGGAGAACGAAAAAGAATTGGTAAGTACCACAACTCTTGAAAAAGAAAAGAAAAACCGAGCAAGCATAGAAAAATATATGTATAGGAAATATAGAAAAGAAACATCTGTTTGTATATATGATGTGAAAGAAAAGAACAAAAATACAAGAATGAAAATGAATGCTTGCTTGGAAGAAAAAAATAAAAATGGAGTTGTGGAATATGTGTTGTGAAGGTTACAAATAAGAAACAAATGAAACAAAGTCGAGTAGTGTGAATAATACTGTGAATGTCTCTTTTGCATCGGCACTTTCGTTTCAATGGCCTTAGAAATGACCCTTGTTTGTTAACCTAACCAAGCTTCAACCGAAAAGCCCTTAGTGATCTTTATGCTTCCACAGTACCATTTTTAATTGTTAGACATTGTATGAATCTATTTGATATCTTCATTATTTGTTAGTGAGTGAGATTAGTCCCGCGGTTGCAAACGCGCAAAATCTTCATTCCTTATTCGAAGAGGAGAGATAGGATGATTCATTCAGAATAGTATTGTTGTAGATAGATAAATATTTAGCATTGCTATTTAAGTTTTAGTTCTTATGTATTATTTTATTCGAACCGTTGGGAACTTGTAGTTGCTGATTTCGCTTGTGTTTGAGCCGTTTATCCAACTTCGGAGAAACCGTTTCTTAAAGCAAATCCTCTTGTCCTTCAAGAGGCATACTTTGCTTGAGGACAAGCAAGAATCTAGTTGGGGAGAGTTGTTAGATGCCCAAAAGTGCTTATTAGAGCTATCATATGTGGGCATCTAACACTCTTTTTCCTTGCTAAAACTGTCAAAACCACATTTGTTTCACATGGA
Organism: Lathyrus oleraceus; assembly: GCF_024323335.1. Lineage (NCBI taxonomy): Eukaryota > Viridiplantae > Streptophyta > Magnoliopsida > Fabales > Fabaceae > Lathyrus > Lathyrus oleraceus. The sequence goes on along the minus strand of NC_066583.1, from coordinate 542,169,300 downwards.
ATGCATTACATTGATAAACAAGCTTGGTGCCTTTGATTTGTGTGTTATTGTGCAGGAAAGACATGAACTAATTGAAAATGAAGACACAAAGAAATTGGCAAAGGAACCAAAGAATACAAGCATTTCATCTGCCTGCTCGCTAGGCGAGTCTGTGGCGAAGCTTTGGTTCGCTAGGCGAGCTCAAGGCGAAAAGCTCCAGTAAATTAGCAAATTAATTCGCTAGGCGAGCTCAAGGCGAATGTGGTAGCGAGTTCATTCTGTTTTGGTGAAAAACGCAGCCAGCACTCACTCGCTAGGCGAAGCTCTAGCGAGTCCCCAGCGAGCATTCCAGTAGCAAAACCTCTCAACCTCGCTGGGGCGAAGGTTGAAGCGTGTCCTTCGCTAGGCGAAGGTATGTTCGCTAGGCGAACATCACAGTTCAGCAGGCCCTGTTTTCTCTGGGCGCAGGGGCCTTTTGTGCCCATTTTAGACCCTCGCTAGGCGAGCCATTCTGCTCGCCTAGCGAACGTGACAGACCAGCTGAGGTCTATAAGTAGCAGGTGCCACTTTTGAGCACCATACCTCATTTTTACCAACTTTTTCCACTTTTGTACTTTCTTTTAGATATTTTTGCAGCATTGTTCTTGGGATCTTTATGCCCTAGTTTTGATTTTCTCTTCATCTTAGAACCATCTTCTACAAAAAGAAGGTGGATTCCCATCCAACTTCGATTATTCGACTTGGATGTTGATCAACCTTCTTTCCTTACTTGCCGACCAAGCTACCATGAAAATGAGTAGCTAAGTCATCCATTTGTCAAGGTTAGATGTAGGTGATTACTAGCTTTGTGTGTAAATGTAAGGATCCTCATATGTAAACTCTTTAACGGTAAATATATGATGAAAACTTTGTTTCTATGTAAAACTCTTTGTGTTGGTTTATGATCGAGAGATGTTTACCGACTCTTGACCTAGGTTTTCATCCAAACTTGTTTGTTAGCTAGAGATAGTAACGAATGATTTTGTTCACCATAAGGTTGAACCAAAAAGTTGTCATTTTGATAGATTGTGTTCGAGAGAAACAATGGATCAAAATGGCAAAACTCACAATATGTGTTCGAGAGAAACATATTGAGAGGACTTTGTGAAATGATTTATCATCTAAAGGAGTTTATAAGATTGTTGACCGAGCAAATACATGCAAAGTGATCATTGAAACCTAACTTTGATAATATTTCTCATTTAATCAAACCATAACTTTTACCGCAATTTATTACTTTTTATGCAAGATAACTTGATTAAAACCAAAACCCTATTGTTACATTGAGCTACGATTAATACAACCATCGAACGGCGGTGATATCTTACAATCCCTGTGGATACGATAACAAAAACCCGACACGAAATATACTTCTCAACACTACTCTTCTCTTATTATTCCTTCAACAAATGCGCCAACTTTGTAATCCATTTATTGGTAATCTCATAAACTTCAATTGTATTGAAATATTCACACTGCTTCCACACTCTGCGTTCACTTACCTTCCTATGGCAATTCTCTCAGTTCCAATTACAAAACCATTCTATTAGAATTCCTTAAATCCAATTAGCTATTATTTTCTTCAACACAAATCTCCTTCAACCCATCCTACTATAGCTTTCATTGTTATATAATGCTTCTTCTCTCTTCGTCACAAACTCTTATAATTGATCCTTAGGTAACTTAACATTCCATAACATTTTCTCACTAACACTAAACCTCTGACTAGCTATCTTGAATCCGATCTCCCTTCTAAGACTGAATATACTTGATTTATCTTCTATCCTCCATTTGGTCCATACCTGTTTCACTTGGAACAAGCATCCATGTCCTCGAGTCTCTCCTTAGACTTCACCACTACTTTAAGCTCCCAATAAAACCGAGCATCCTTACCCCTCAAGTTCTCAACCACTTGCAAGGTACCATTCCAAATATATACTTCATGAAGTACTCTCGTTCTTCCAAAATATTTTAGTGGCCTTAGAAACTGAAACACTGCTACACTATCTGACTTCCAGACCTTATGACATATGTGCAACATAACCATCCTTTCTCTTTCACCATACGGAATTACTCACAATACTTATTCCATATTAGTGAGTGTATCTTATTCTACTAGCAAATTCACTTATTCCTCAAAATTCTGACAAACTCATCTGATACAAAGACAACTAATACCATCTAATTAATTAGGATGATTATGATCTCTCTTGGCTAAGTTTCAGGCAGATTTCTCCAAATAGTGTTTAACAAGAATATTTGACACCCAAAGTGGGACCTCGATAAAACTTTGTCAGGCCTCATACGAAAAACATACATTATGTCATCATCAATGCAATATTTGGATCATCTCCTAGCAGGAGCAAAGATCAGCATCCCCCAGACATGTCTCATCTTCTAGCAATTATAAGGAACCTGCACCAGTAGAACGAGTCTCTGCAAGAAACTGTCCATATTTTATAATATTAAATTTTAATGTATTACATGTTAGATATTATATCAAATTTTTTATTTTTAATATTTTTATAATATTAATAAATAAAATAATTTATAATTTGAATATTAAAAAAATATTCAAATTAAAATGTATGATATTAAATCGGGCTGGATGTTATTTAATCAATCATCTCAAACCAAAGCGAACACCTCTAGTTTACATCACATTATAATAAAATACAAAGAAATACTATTTCTTGAAACATTTTATTGTTGTTTTAAAAGTAATGTACATATTTCTATTTTTAAAACAGTTAAAGAAAACCATTTTATTTAAAATTTCAAATAAAAAATTAGATTAAACAGTTTTCTTAAAACATTATTTTACATATTTCATTACTCTTTAATAATTTTTTTAATATCAAAATTTTAAAAAATCAATTAAATTTAAAGTTAATTTTAAAAGTTTTTGAATAAAATCGTTTTAAAAAAAATTATGTTATTTTGACTATGTTTATTATTCAAAAATGTACATATTTGTTATAGAATGTTAAAATTAGTTATTTAAATTAGAAAAGCTCAATTTGTAAAATGTACATATTTGTATAATGTAGGAAGTTTAGCTCAATTGATGACAAACTTCAATGTGAAGTTTGCTCTAATGGTGAGAAAGCTCTAATGATAAGATTTTTTTAACCAATCATCTCAAATCGAACAACGAACACCCTTATTTGTATCACATTATAAAAAAAATACAAAGAAATACTATTTCTAAAAACACTTTAATATTGTTTTAAAAGTAATGTACATGTTTTTATTTAAAAGTCTTTTATAAATAACTTTTTTTTTTAATTTCAAATAAAAATTAGACTAAATAGTTTTCTTAAAACATAAGTTTACTTATTTCATTACTTTTTAATAATTTTGTTGAATATCAAAATTTAAAAAAATCAATTAAATTTAAAGCTAATTATTAATTAAAAAAAGCATTTTTAAAACATGTTTTTTAAAAATCATGTTATTTTCACTATGTTTAATATTCAACAATGTACATTTTTGTTATAGAATGTAAAAATCATTGATTTAAATTCGAAAAATAATTTTAAAATAACCCTAAGTATTTTAAAAGAAATTTTCATAAAAAATATTTTTAGAATACAAAGAAAACATTTATTTTTAAGACTAAAGCAAGCATATTCTTTATTAGCATGAACAGTTCGTTTTTTGAAAATACAAATTTTTGTAACATGCTATTTTTATAATTATGATTAGTTTTACACATTTTTGATAAATACAATATCCATGTAGAACACAATTACTTTGTTTTATATTTTTAATTTATTACAGTCAAACATAATTGTTCTAGAAAATATCATTCAATAAACAATATGTATCCCGTTAAATCATTATGATATTTTAATACGACTTAAATGCTTTATTTAATAAATTTGTAGTTTTTTATTGAACGATTGTGTTTTACATCCTAAATACAGATTATTAAACTCTAATAATTGCTATATAAATATCTGTAAAAGATTCAATAAACGATAACTTTCCAGACGTTGTTTGTCCATTCATCTTTCAAGAGAACATGGCTATGGGCATCAACCGAGTATATTGTTTCATTGCAATTCTTTGCATTGCTTTAGTTTTGCATCAAGGTAACCCATTTATTTATTCTCTACCTATTTTTTCATGTATATTTTCAAAATAATTTACTATATAATTGATGCCACAAAACTTTTTTCGATATAAAAATTCTTTGTATTTATTGTAGGTGGTGCAAGAAGATACGAAGAAATTATGAGTGACGATGCCCAATTTGATTGTTTTGATTCACAGGAATGTCCATCATCTAATGAAGATTGTTCACAGAGATGTCAACGACGAGGTTTGAGTAGTGGTAGTTGTCAAGGACGTCTATGTTGTTGTCCAACAAATACACTCTAAATCTAGCTCTATATCTCTGTACAAGTTTATGTACGAATTATGACTTCATCAATAAAAATTTAAAATAAACACATTGAATTAAGTTTACATTGATCTTAATTTTAACTTTCAAGGGTAACATAGTTTTCCATTGTTTCAATTAACACCACTAAATCATCATTCATGTGGGTGAAAAATATTATACTACACCAAATTTAATCGAGAAGAATACTGCAAATATTATACTGCACCAAATAGGAAGATGTTTGATTTTAGCATGTTCTTATTTTATTTTAATTTTTAAGATATTATTTATATACTTTGGTCATAATCACGTTTACTCATTTAAAATAAATATTTTTGAGAACAATATTCTAAAGATAAAATATTTATTATTATTGTGTGGAGACAACTTGCAATTTTGTTAGGGATATTTGCTCACTAAAGACAATTGAGCATATCCTTTAGTTTTAGGATTATTGTTTTGTTTGTTTTATTCTTTGTTTTATTTATTTTTTGCTTATTTTTTATTTTTCTTTTCTATTTTTATCTGATATATTATTTAACGTTATGGAGTTTGGAGTTTTGTTTGAGAATAAGATCGACGCCCGAGCTCAAAAAGAAACATAAACTTAAGTAAGGGGTTGACTAGTATTGGCCAATGAGATGCACATCTCAATATTGATTTTACGCCAACTCCTTCTATAGTAGTTCAATTCAAAGTGTTAGTCATGAATTCACTAGTTCATCCTCATGACGAAACTTTTAATCTGATACATGACTCTAGGGACCTATTCCCGAACTCGAACATTGAGATTAGGGATGGCAAAAAAAACTCATACCCGCGTATATCGTCGGATAAAATCCATTACGAATATGGGACAAATAGCTTAAGCGATATCCATAGATAAAATAAATGGATATTTAAATACCTGTTTGTCAATGAATATGGATGCAAGTTTAGTGATACTCATGTCCACCAATATTCATATCTGTTAATAAATAATATAAAAAAAATCAATATTATTAGTTCATTGTACCCTTTCTTTTCATCATCTAAAAAAAGTAGTCTTATTATACTTCTTTCTTTTAAAAAAAACTTTGAAGAAAACCTTTCACATTGCATATAAATTCTATTAGCCATTTCGTATTTAAGCTCTTCAATACTCATACCTCACATCAACAATTTCACCGTTCAACCAACCAATGTCATCCTTCCTCTGTCGAACCAATGCCTCCCATCGTACTCCTCTTTTTTCCGCTCCTCCATCATAACTTACAATCACAACATCTATTATTTGCTTGGTTAAAAATAAAATGTATGAATATTATGTTTGTACCTTATTTTGTTTTGGTGAAAAAGAAGAAAATTAATGTGATAAAATTTTATAATTAAATTAAGAGCGAATTGTATGGATGTTATGTGAGAATAACTTTTTGTTTCTTTAAAAGAAGCTAAAACTATATTTTTTTTCAAAAAATAATTTTAGAAAAAAATATTATTCATGGATATCCGCAAATATATGTGGGTAACGTAAAACCCATGGATTACACGCTTAACAGATACCCGCATGGATATGAGGCAAATACATATATCATATTTATCTAACAGGGAGAATATGAATATCATAGTATTTGTCCCCATGAATATCCATTTACATCCCTAGTTGAGACTTCGTATATACGAAAACCATGTTTAAGGGAGACCCTTTGTGATTTCATTATAAATTGGGCTAGGCCTGATGTCATAATGAAGTTTCATTTGTGGCTCGTGACCTTGAGTTTGTTCTTAAATAGCTAACAAAATCCTAGAGCATCCATAAACCGATGGTCAGAATGAGAGGAATATCTAGTCTTTGGAGGATATTTTGAGGACTTGTGTCAAGGATATTTTTGGGATGTTTTTCGGCCATTGATTGAGTTTACATACAATAACAACTATCATTCGAGCATTGGAAATGATATTGTTCAAACGGTTGTATGGGACAAGGTGTGGGACTCGTCTATTTGGTTTAAGTCTGAATAGAGTGTTGTACTTGGATCATAAATTATGCAATAGACTACAGAGAAAGTGAAGATGATATAAGAGAAGACGAAGGCATGTTAGAGTAGGCAGAATAGCTATCACGATAAGCGGATAAAGGCTCTTGAGTTTTTCGAGAGAGATCACATGTTTGTGAGGGTCACACCTATGACCGGTGTTAGAATGATCTTGAAGTCTAAGAATCTTACTCCTCATTTTATTGGTCCCTATCAGATTTCCTAAAGGATTGGAGTTATTTCCTACAGGATGGACTTACCACCGTTTCTTTTGAACCTACATGATATTTTCCATGTGTCTTAGCTCTAGAAGTACGTTCCTGATCCGTCGCATATAATCCAAATGAGCGATGTGCAAGTGAGAGAAAATATGATTGTTGTAGCATTGCCCATGAGGATCGAGAAGTGAAGCAACTCATAAGGTATGAGATTGCTTTAATGAAGGTGGTCTTGGATATCTGCATGCAAAATATATGCGGGTACTTCTGCATGCAAATATATGCGGGTACTTCTGCATGCAAAATGGAGTTACAACTCTCAAATAATTTAACAATCTGACTTAATCAAGAATATAGGTTAACATTTATCTATTGCATAAATATTTAATAACATAATCATTAGGCTAGTGGCAAGCCTTGTACCACATGAAGGAGGTCTTGGGTTCAATCCCTATTGGTAACATATTTTAATTCATCAAATAATTTTGTGAAAAATTTCAACTTCTACAAAACAGAAAGTTCAATCGATTGGTTCCTCAAAATTTTCACTTCTTCACAACAGAAACAACACATTAATCCATCACAACATCACATCCATTCACATGGCAACATAAAAGATCACAAACAACAACAACATGTTGAGTAGAAAGTGGTGATGATGATGATGAAGATGACATGATGATGGTGGTGGTGGTTTCCTTCATCTTCTTCCTCTTTCTCTGCTCTTCCCTTTTCTTTCTCTTCTTTCTGATATCTCTATCTCTCCTACCTACTCTTTCTACTTCTTCTTATCCTTTTTTTCTTCTTTTTAATACCCACCACACAAAATACATATATAATATATATAATATCAAGTAGTAATAAAAATATCCCAATTGATATTTTATCTTCCAACACCAATTGACCAATTATTAATGTTATAAAAAATATCCTCTCTTGTATTTATTAATATTGGTTTGTCTCTTTTATTAATAATTAATCTCTTCAGAGTTCACTAGTTACTCTATTGGTCCTAACTGATAACACTTAGAGCGCATATGAGCTCAAATTGTTACAATTGATAATAGATAGAGTACATAGGAACTCAATTGGTCTCAACTGACAACTAATTAAGCATTTAAGGGAATATGGGATATTACATTCCCCCCCCTTAAATTGAAATTCGCCCCCGAATTGCCTTCACTCAACAAATAAACTCTTCTTGTATCAACGTCTTAGACCAACACCTGACTTCCCTTCCTTACACTAAGTTACACAACACATAATTACGACATCTTATCTTGACTTAGTTAATCAATACTCATTAATCCTTCATAAGAAAACTTATTGATTCCTTAACCACACACAATATTGACTACTCTTCTCTTATTATTCCTTCAACAAATGCGCCAACTTTGTAATCCATTTATTGGTAATCTCATAAACTTCAATTGTATTTCAATATTCACATTGCTTCCACACTCTGCGTTCACTTACCTTCCTATGGCAATTCTCTCAGTTCCAATTACAAAACCATTCTATTAGAATTCCTTAAATCCAATTAGCTATTATTTTCTTCAACACAAATCTCCTTCAACCCATCCTACTATAGCTTTCGTTGTTATATAATGCTTCTTCTCTCTTCGTCACAAACTCTTATAATTGATCCTTAGGTAACTTAACATTCCATAACATTTTCTCACTAACACTAAACCTCTGACTAGCTATCTTGAATCCGATCTCCCTTCTAAGACTGAATATACTTGATTTATCTTCTATCCTCCATTTGGTCCATACCTGTTTCACTTGGAACAAGCATCCATGTCCTCGAGTCTCTCCTTAGACTTCACCACTACTTTAAGCTCCCAATAAAACCGAGCATCCTTACCCCTCAAGTTCTCAACCACTTGCAAGGTACCATTCCAAATATATACTTCATGAAGTACTCTCGTTCTTCCAAAATATTTTAGTGGCCTTAGAAACTGAAAGACTGCTACACTATCTCACTTCCAGACCTTATGACATATGTGCAACATAACCATCCTTTCTCTTTCACCATACGGAGTTACTCACAATACTTATTCCATATTAGTGAGTGTATCTTATTCTACTAGCAAATTCACTTATTCCTCAAAATTCTGACAAACTCATCTGATACAAAGACAACTAATACCACCTAATTAATTAGGATGATTATGATCTCTCTTGGCTAAGTTTCAGGGAGATTTCTCCAAATAGTGTTTAACAAGAATATTTGACACCCAAAGTGGGACCTCGATAAAACTTTGTCAGGCCTCATACGAAAAACATACATTATGTCTTCATCAATGCAATATTTGGATCATCTCCTAGCAGGAGCAAAGATCAGCATCCCCCAGACATGTCTCATCTTCTAGCAATTATAAGGAACCTGCACCAGTAGAACGAGTCTCTGCAAGAAACTGTCCATATTTTATAATATTAAATTTTAATGTATTACATGTTAGATATTATATCAAATTTTTTATTTTTAATATTTTTATAATATTAATAAATAAAATAATTTATAATTTGAATATTAAAAAAATATTCAAATTAAAATGTATGATATTAAATCGGGCTGGATGTTATTTAATCAATCATCTCAAACCAAAGCGAACACCTCTAGTTTACATCACATTATAATAAAATACAAAGAAATACTATTTCTTGAAACATTTTATTGTTGTTTTAAAAGTAATGTACATATTTCTATTTTTAAAACAGTTAAAGAAAACCATTTTATTTAAAATTTCAAATAAAAAATTAGATTAAACAGTTTTCTTAAAACATTTTTTTTTTTTTGGAATAATAATAATCTTTATTACCAAAATCAGATAAGTACACGCCGATCCTCAGATCCAGGCCCCAACCGACTCGAATACAATCAATTACCACTAAAGGCTATTACAATACGCTGTCAATTTTCTATTCATTCTAAATCTACCCATAAGGATGTCATGAACATGTTGGCTTTGAAGCTCTTCCTTCCTCCCCTGTTGGAAACAAATCCTGTTTCTCACCCACCAAATGTGGTAAACCGTTTCAGCCAGCGCAGCTTTGAAAATACGCATTTTGTTGCCCTTCCCTTTAGCTTGTTGCCAAGCAGTATTCTCTATCCAGTCAATATGGATATATCCCAGCCCAAGTCTGTTGAGAATCTCCTTCCATGTCTTCTTTGTGTATGCACACTCAAAGAATAAATGGCCTCTATTTTCCTGCATATTACAAAACAGACAATTCCCATCAGTATAAGTCCCGTGTTTCATCAATCTATCTTTGGTTTGCAATCTGTCCTGACAGACCAGCCAAAGAGTAAAAACAGCCCTTGGTCTAGCCATGTTAGTGTACATTAACCTCCTCCAATCGACTCTTGGCTTGTCCCCACGCAGGTGCTGATACATTCTACGAGTGCTATACATATCATTGGCCTGGAATTCAACCCAAATATCATTAGACATCAGTTCAGCTTTATGTTGACATATGGACTTCATTAACCATGAACTGTTGCTGTTGGGCTGGTAAACCTCCATCCCTCCATTCTTCAAGTAGTAACTATGCATCCACTTAACCCACATTTTATCCTTCTTCTCGCTCAAGCTCCATAGAAGTTTGCCAATGGTGGCTTTATTCCATTCCCCTAAGGCTATGATGTTCCTTCCACCATTTGCAATCGAATCACAAACATGGTCCCATGCCACCGGCGCTCTTTTACTCTTCTCGTCATTTCCAGCCCAAATGAATCTTCTACACATGCTTTCAATGTGCCTAATGATCTTTTTGGGTAGGAGAAATATTTGCATCCAATAATTGGTTATGGCAAACAGCACACTTCTCACCAGCTGTAATTTACCTGCATACGACAAAAGACGGCTACACCAATGGTTAATTCTTACAGTCATTCTATCTAGAAGCCCTTGACAATTGTTGATGGTGAGCTTTCTACTGTTAAGAGGCACTCCAAGATACTTGACTGGAAGCTGCCCCAAAGAGAATCCCGTTGCTTGCTGCAAGTTTCCTTTAGTAATGCCATCTACCCCTCCCACAAACAGCTTGCTTTTAGGAATACTCATTTGTAAGCCAGTTGAGTTTGTAAAATTTTCCACCACCTGCATAATAAGCTGTAATGAACCAACATCCCCTCTCGCAAAGATCACAATATCATCTGCAAAACACATATCAATAAGCTTCAATTTTTCACATTTTGGGTGAAAATTGAAGTTTGGATTTTTATTCAAGGTTTGGAACATCCTATGAAGGTATTCCATCACCAGCACAAATAAGAGGGGGGAGATGGGATCTCCCTGTCTCAATCCCCTTTTTGCTTCCAGGATTTTTGAGGGTCTCCCATTGATATTGAACCGATACGAAGTAGTGGTAATACATTCCATTACCCAATTTCTGAACATCTGAGGTATTCCCATCTCTTGCATAATCTGAGCTAAAGCGTTCCAGTCAACCGTATCATACGCCTTTTGGATATCCATCTGCACCATACACCTCGGAGATATGTTCTTCCTGTTATACCCTCTAATCAGTTCTTGCGCCAATATGATGTTGTCCTGTATGTGTCTACCTGGAACAAACGCAGATTGTGATTCATCCACCAGCTTACTGATCACCTTACCCAGTCTATTAGTTAGGATTTTTGATATAATCTTGTAAATTGTGCTACAGCATGCTATAGGCCTCATCTCCTTCACAGTTTTAGCTTCAGGATTTTTGGGGATAAGAGTAACCAAGGAGCAGTTGAACACTTTCAGCATCTTTCCATTATGAAAAAATTCTTTAATTGCGGCTGTCACATCATTTTTCACAATTTGCCATGTCGCCGTAAAGAAGTAAGCGTTGAATCCATCCACCCCCGGTGCCTTATTCTGGCCTATGCTTTTCAGAGCATTCCACACTTCCCCTTCCTCAACAGGTCTTATCAGCTGACAAGCACTCTCTCTATCAAGGGTTTTACCGTTCCTTACTGTGGTGATATCGATACATCTCAGGTTCAGGGATTTGGTCCCTACCAAGTTGGCATAGAAATGCAGAACTTCTTCTTCTATATCTTCTGGTTTGCTTAGGCTACACCCATTTACAGACTCCAAAGCATACATCCCCTTTTGCTTGTTTCTGTCCCTCACGTATGCATGATAGAAAGCATTATTACCATCTCCTAGTTGTAGCCAATTCACCTTGGCTTTCTGCTTCAAAATATTTTCCTCTGTTTGGTTCAAATGGATGAGATTCTCAGTATACTGCTTCACTCTCTCGATACTTTGCACATCGAACAGGTTATTATGGATTTTCTTCTGTTCGTCTAAAAGCAATTGTCTGGCTTTCTGGATTTGGTCCTGAATGTCTGAGTATTGGGCATTCATCTTTTTCAGGATCGGTTGCAGTCTCAGTAATTTCTTCCATAATCTGTACATATTATTACCTAAAACCTCTTCTTGCCAACTGTTCTTCACAATCTGCATATAGGTAGGCTCTTTAACACTACAATTCAGGAATTTAAACATCGATCCCTTTCTTATCTGCTGTTGGCTAACGCTAACTTTGACAGGGGTATGATCAGAAATATTAGGTGCCAAATTTTCCACAACAGCATCAGGATACTTCTGCAACCACTGGACGTTCGACAGCATTCTATCAATTCTAGAGTGGATGATTCCTTGGGTGTGCTTGTTGGACCAGGTGAAGTAGCTTCCTTTAGATACATTTTCAAACAAGCTTACATTGTGCATCATCTCATCTAAATCTCTATACTCTGCATAATTAACTGGTTGCCCACCAATTCTATCCTCCTCCTTCAAGACGTTATTGAAATCCCCAATGACCACCCAGGGCCTATCCATACTGCTTCCCAAACTTTCCAACTTGCTCCACAATGTTTTCCTATGTTCCACTTGATTGAAGGCATAAATCATTGTAGCAACATAACGAAAGGAGTTATCTATTCCATATACCTCAAAGTGCAGAAATTGTTCATGAACATGAATCATTCTGATTATCACTTCAGCTTTATTCCACAGCAGCCATATCCTTCCATTGTAGTGTTTGTCATAGTTGTCTTCAAAACACCACTTATTATCATAATGTCTTCTTATTCCAGCAGCCTTATCTTTTTTAACTCTAGTCTCTAACAAGCCAACAATAGGAGACTTAAAAGAAGTAATATAAGAAAATACCTCCCTGTGTCTAGCTCCTTTATTTATTCCTCTCACATTCCAAGTCACTAGCATCGTAACCTTCTATCATCCCCTACAGGACCTTCTCCATTCCTTAGGGGTGTGAAAGTGTTTTGATTTTCCATGACTGGCTCCCTTGGTGAATAATTCATTACTCTTTTACCTCTGTCCTTTTCTGCCACCATAGTCCAGTTTGTGCAGGTACCCTCTTCATCTACTGGTTTCTCTGCTACCATTGTGATTGTCTGAACCTCTCCACTTTGAGTTTGGTCCCCCTGTGAATGCTCTGACTTCTGTATATTCCCAACTGGTTGCCATATCTTCTTGACTTGGTGATTCATTGGCTTCTTCAGTGCACAGTCATGCCCTATTTTCAGGCATTTATGGCAATATTTGGGCACCCATTCATACTCAATACATTGTTGGACAAGCTTGTTGTTATGATCCCTGATGTTGATGTTGTTTCGAAGTTTTTGTGTCACATCTACCTCCACCAACATTCTGGCGTATGAGACCCTTAGCTTCTTTGTTGTACATTCATCCATTGTAATTGGTTTTCCAATGGAGCTTGCTATCTTAGCCAAGCATTTCTCTCCCCACAGGTGAAGGGGCAATTGGGGAAATGTGACCCACAACGGCATAACACGCAATATGTCCTCTTTCATCTCAAAATCAGAGCTCCATTGTCTTAAGTATAATGGCTTCCCATAGATGAAATACGGGCCCTGAGCTAGCACCTGCTCTCTATCCTCTTGGTTCCTGAATCTCACAATAAAATATCCTTCCTCATTGTAGTACAGCTCTGGTAGCGAAACCGAGTTCCAATTCTTCTCCATGAATTTCTTGACTGCATTCATTGACAGAGCCTCTCCTAGAGCAAACAATATAATCGAATTCGCCCAAAACTCGAGCTCTTCTTCAACATCAGCTTCTTCAATTTTTACTTCCACTTCGCCATCGACAATCGTGGGTGGGGTATACTCCATATTCACCTCTCTATTGATTCTTCTATTGCCTCTTATGACATCTACCCAGGGTTTCCTTAGTTTCATAGTCTCTGGCTCCTCAACCCCTGGCCTATCAATTTCGCTCTCCATCGTCCTAGGCGATTCCCTATCCGGTATCTCCTTTTCCTTACGAGTGGCGTCTTGCCCTTCATGTTCGCCTGCTTGGTGTTCTTGTGATTCCACTGTAACTTGCCTTTCATAATCCCCTTCTTGCTGTTCCATAATCGCTTGAGTGACTATTGTTCGCTCCTCCCCTTTCCGTCGCGCCACCACCGTACGCCTTGGCCGGCCAACGCCACGTTTGCCCATGGTTGTTAAACCCTATCAGAGCAAAAGAGGAAAAAAAAAAAAAAAAAAAAAAAATATTTTCTTAAAACATTATTTTACATATTTCATTACTCTTTAATAATTTTTTTAATATCAAAATTTTAAAAAATCAATTAAATTTAAAGTTAATTTTAAAAGTTTTTGAATAAAATCGTTTTAAAAAAAATTATGTTATTTTGACTATGTTTATTATTCAAAAATGTACATATTTGTTATAGAATGTTAAAATTAGTTATTTAAATTAGAAAAGCTCAATTTGTAAAATGTACATATTTGTATAATGTAGGAAGTTTAGCTCAATTGATGACAAACTTCAATGTGAAGTTTGCTCTAATGGTGAGAAAGCTCTAATGATAAGATTTTTTTAACCAATCATCTCAAATCGAACAACGAACACCCTTATTTGTATCACATTATAAAAAAAATACAAAGAAATACTATTTCTAAAAACACTTTAATATTGTTTTAAAAGTAATGTACATGTTTTTATTTAAAAGTCTTTTATAAATAACTTTTTTTTTTAATTTCAAATAAAAAATTAGACTAAATAGTTTTCTTAAAACATAAGTTTACTTATTTCATTACTTTTTAATAATTTTGTTGAATATCAAAATTTAAAAAAATCAATTAAATTTAAAGCTAATTATTAATTAAAAAAAGCATTTTTAAAACATGTTTTTTAAAAATCATGTTATTTTCACTATGTTTAATATTCAACAATGTACATTTTTGTTATAGAATGTAAAAATCATTGATTTAAATTCGAAAAATAATTTTAAAATAACCCTAAGTATTTTAAAAGAAATTTTCATAAAAAATATTTTTAGAATACAAAGAAAACATTTATTTTTAAGACTAAAGCAAGCATATTCTTTATTAGCATGAACAGTTCGTTTTTTGAAAATACAAATTTTTGTAACATGCTATTTTTATAATTATGATTAGTTTTACACATTTTTGATAAATACAATATCCATGTAGAACACAATTACTTTGTTTTATATTTTTAATTTATTACAGTCAAACATAATTGTTCTAGAAAATATCATTCAATAAACAATATGTATCCCGTTAAATCATTATGATATTTTAATACGACTTAAATGCTTTATTTAATAAATTTGTAGTTTTTTATTGAACGATTGTGTTTTACATCCTAAATACAGATTATTAAACTCTAATAATTGCTATATAAATATCTGTAAAAGATTCAATAAACGATAACTTTCCAGACGTTGTTTGTCCATTCATCTTTCAAGAGAACATGGCTATGGGCATCAACCGAGTATATTGTTTCATTGCAATTCTTTGCATTGCTTTAGTTTTGCATCAAGGTAACCCATTTATTTATTCTCTACCTATTTTTTCATGTATATTTTCAAAATAATTTACTATATAATTGATGCCACAAAACTTTTTTCGATATAAAAATTCTTTGTATTTATTGTAGGTGGTGCAAGAAGATACGAAGAAATTATGAGTGACGATGCCCAATTTGATTGTTTTGATTCACAGGAATGTCCATCATCTAATGAAGATTGTTCACAGAGATGTCAACGACGAGGTTTGAGTAGTGGTAGTTGTCAAGGACGTCTATGTTGTTGTCCAACAAATACACTCTAAATCTAGCTCTATATCTCTGTACAAGTTTATGTACGAATTATGACTTCATCAATAAAAATTTAAAATAAACACATTGAATTAAGTTTACATTGATCTTAATTTTAACTTTCAAGGGTAACATAGTTTTCCATTGTTTCAATTAACACCACTAAATCATCATTCATGTGGGTGAAAAATATTATACTACACCAAATTTAATCGAGAAGAATACTGCAAATATTATACTGCACCAAATAGGAAGATGTTTGATTTTAGCATGTTCTTATTTTATTTTAATTTTTAAGATATTATTTATATACTTTGGTCATAATCACGTTTACTCATTTAAAATAAATATTTTTGAGAACAATATTCTAAAGATAAAATATTTATTATTATTGTGTGGAGACAACTTGCAATTTTGTTAGGGATATTTGCTCACTAAAGACAATTGAGCATATCCTTTAGTTTTAGGATTATTGTTTTGTTTGTTTTATTCTTTGTTTTATTTATTTTTGCTTATTTTTTATTTTTCTTTTCTATTTTTATCTGATATATTATTTAACGTTATGGAGTTTGGAGTTTTGTTTGAGAATAAGATCGACGCCCGAGCTCAAAAAGAAACATAAACTTAAGTAAGGGGTTGACTAGTATTGGCCAATGAGATGCACATCTCAATATTGATTTTACGCCAACTCCTTCTATAGTAGTTCAATTCAAAGTGTTAGTCATGAATTCACTAGTTCATCCTCATGACGAAACTTTTAATCTGATACATGACTCTAGGGACCTATTCCCGAACTCGAACATTGAGATTAGGGATGGCAAAAAAAAACTCATACCCGCGTATATCGTCGGATAAAATCCATTACGAATATGGGACAAATAGCTTAAGCGATATCCATAGATAAAATAAATGGATATTTAAATACCTGTTTGTCAATGAATATGGATGCAAGTTTAGTGATACTCATGTCCACCAATATTCATATCTGTTAATAAATAATATAAAAAAAATCAATATTATTAGTTCATTGTACCCTTTCTTTTCATCATCTAAAAAAAGTAGTCTTATTATACTTCTTTCTTTTAAAAAAACTTTGAAGAAAACCTTTCACATTGCATATAAATTCTATTAGCCATTTCGTATTTAAGCTCTTCAATACTCATACCTCACATCAACAATTTCACCGTTCAACCAACCAATGTCATCCTTCCTCTGTCGAACCAATGCCTCCCATCGTACTCCTCTTTTTTCCGCTCCTCCATCATAACTTACAATCACAACATCTATTATTTGCTTGGTTAAAAATAAAATGTATGAATATTATGTTTGTACCTTATTTTGTTTTGGTGAAAAAGAAGAAAATTAATGTGATAAAATTTTATAATTAAATTAAGAGCGAATTGTATGGATGTTATGTGAGAATAACTTTTTGTTTCTTTAAAAGAAGCTAAAACTATATTTTTTTTCAAAAAATAATTTTAGAAAAAAATATTATTCATGGATATCCGCAAATATATGTGGGTAACGTAAAACCCATGGATTACACGCTTAACAGATACCCGCATGGATATGAGGCAAATACATATATCATATTTATCTAACAGGGAGAATATGAATATCATAGTATTTGTCCCCATGAATATCCATTTACATCCCTAGTTGAGACTTCGTATATACGAAAACCATGTTTAAGGGAGACCCTTTGTGATTTCATTATAAATTGGGCTAGGCCTGATGTCATAATGAAGTTTCATTTGTGGCTCGTGACCTTGAGTTTGTTCTTAAATAGCTAACAAAATCCTAGAGCATCCATAAACCGATGGTCAGAATGAGAGGAATATCTAGTCTTTGGAGGATATTTTGAGGACTTGTGTCAAGGATATTTTTGGGATGTTTTTCGGCCATTGATTGAGTTTACATACAATAACAACTATCATTCGAGCATTGGAAATGATATTGTTCAAACGGTTGTATGGGACAAGGTGTGGGACTCGTCTATTTGGTTTAAGTCTGAATAGAGTGTTGTACTTGGATCATAAATTATGCAATAGACTACAGAGAAAGTGAAGATGATATAAGAGAAGACGAAGGCATGTTAGAGTAGGCAGAATAGCTATCACGATAAGCGGATAAAGGCTCTTGAGTTTTTCGAGAGAGATCACATGTTTGTGAGGGTCACACCTATGACCGGTGTTAGAATGATCTTGAAGTCTAAGAATCTTACTCCTCATTTTATTGGTCCCTATCAGATTTCCTAAAGGATTGGAGTTATTTCCTACAGGATGGACTTACCACCGTTTCTTTTGAACCTACATGATATTTTCCATGTGTCTTAGCTCTAGAAGTACGTTCCTGATCCGTCGCATATAATCCAAATGAGCGATGTGCAAGTGAGAGAAAATATGATTGTTGTAGCATTTCCCATGAGGATCGAGAAGTGAAGCAACTCATAAGGTATGAGATTGCTTTAATGAAGGTGGTCTTGGATATCTGCATGCAAAATATATGCGGGTACTTCTGCATGCAAATATATGCGGGTACTTCTGCATGCAAAATGGAGTTACAACTCTCAAATAATTTAACAATCTGACTTAATCAAGAATATAGGTTAACATTTATCTATTGCATAAATATTTAATAACATAATCATTAGGCTAGTGGCAAGCCTTGTACCACATGAAGGAGGTCTTGGGTTCAATCCCTATTGGTAACATATTTTAATTCATCAAATAATTTTGTGAAAAATTTCAACTTCTACAAAACAGAAAGTTCAATCGATTGGTTCCTCAAAATTTTCACTTCTTCACAACAGAAACAACACATTAATCCATCACAACATCACATCCATTCACATGGCAACATAAAAGATCACAAACAACAACAACATGTTGAGTAGAAAGTGGTGATGATGATGATGAAGATGACATGATGATGGTGGTGGTGGTTTCCTTCATCTTCTTCCTCTTTCTCTGCTCTTCCCTTTTCTTTCTCTTCTTTCTGATATCTCTATCTCTCCTACCTACTCTTTCTACTTCTTCTTATCCTTTTTTTCTTCTTTTTAATACCCACCACACAAAATACATATATAATATATATAATATCAAGTAGTAATAAAAATATCCCAATTGATATTTTATCTTCCAACACCAATTGACCAATTATTAATGTTATAAAAAATATCCTCTCTTGTATTTATTAATATTGGTTTGTCTCTTTTATTAATAATTAATCTCTTCAGAGTTCACTAGTTACTCTATTGGTCCTAACTGATAACACTTAGAGCGCATATGAGCTCAAATTGTTACAATTGATAATAGATAGAGTACATAGGAACTCAATTGGTCTCAACTGACAACTAATTAAGCATTTAAGGGAATATGGGATATTACATTCCCCCCCCTTAAATTGAAATTCGCCCCCGAATTGCCTTCACTCAACAAATAAACTCTTCTTGTATCAACGTCTTAGACCAACACCTGACTTCCCTTCCTTACACTAAGTTACACAACACATAATTACGACATCTTATCTTGACTTAGTTAATCAATACTCATTAATCCTTCATAAGAAAACTTATTGATTCCTTAACCACACACAATATTGACTACTCTTCTCTTATTATTCCTTCAACAAATGCGCCAACTTTGTAATCCATTTATTGGTAATCTCATAAACTTCAATTGTATTTCAATATTCACATTGCTTCCACACTCTGCGTTCACTTACCTTCCTATGGCAATTCTCTCAGTTCCAATTACAAAACCATTCTATTAGAATTCCTTAAATCCAATTAGCTATTATTTTCTTCAACACAAATCTCCTTCAACCCATCCTACTATAGCTTTCGTTGTTATATAATGCTTCTTCTCTCTTCGTCACAAACTCTTATAATTGATCCTTAGGTAACTTAACATTCCATAACATTTTCTCACTAACACTAAACCTCTGACTAGCTATCTTGAATCCGATCTCCCTTCTAAGACTGAATATACTTGATTTATCTTCTATCCTCCATTTGGTCCATACCTGTTTCACTTGGAACAAGCATCCATGTCCTCGAGTCTCTCCTTAGACTTCACCACTACTTTAAGCTCCCAATAAAACCGAGCATCCTTACCCCTCAAGTTCTCAACCACTTGCAAGGTACCATTCCAAATATATACTTCATGAAGTACTCTCGTTCTTCCAAAATATTTTAGTGGCCTTAGAAACTGAAAGACTGCTACACTATCTCACTTCCAGACCTTATGACATATGTGCAACATAACCATCCTTTCTCTTTCACCATACGGAGTTACTCACAATACTTATTCCATATTAGTGAGTGTATCTTATTCTACTAGCAAATTCACTTATTCCTCAAAATTCTGACAAACTCATCTGATACAAAGACAACTAATACCACCTAATTAATTAGGATGATTATGATCTCTCTTGGCTAAGTTTCAGGGAGATTTCTCCAAATAGTGTTTAACAAGAATATTTGACACCCAAAGTGGGACCTCGATAAAACTTTGTCAGGCCTCATACGAAAAACATACATTATGTCTTCATCAATGCAATATTTGGATCATCTCCTAGCAGGAGCAAAGATCAGCATCCCCCAGACATGTCTCATCTTCTAGCAATTATAAGGAACCTGCACCAGTAGAACGAGTCTCTGCAAGAAACTGTCCATATTTTATAATATTAAATTTTAATGTATTACATGTTAGATATTATATCAAATTTTTTATTTTTAATATTTTTATAATATTAATAAATAAAATAATTTATAATTTGAATATTAAAAAAATATTCAAATTAAAATGTATGATATTAAATCGGGCTGGATGTTATTTAATCAATCATCTCAAACCAAAGCGAACACCTCTAGTTTACATCACATTATAATAAAATACAAAGAAATACTATTTCTTGAAACATTTTATTGTTGTTTTAAAAGTAATGTACATATTTCTATTTTTAAAACAGTTAAAGAAAACCATTTTATTTAAAATTTCAAATAAAAAATTAGATTAAACAGTTTTCTTAAAACATTTTTTTTTTTTTGGAATAATAATAATCTTTATTACCAAAATCAGATAAGTACACGCCGATCCTCAGATCCAGGCCCCAACCGACTCGAATACAATCAATTACCACTAAAGGCTATTACAATACGCTGTCAATTTTCTATTCATTCTAAATCTACCCATAAGGATGTCATGAACATGTTGGCTTTGAAGCTCTTCCTTCCTCCCCTGTTGGAAACAAATCCTGTTTCTCACCCACCAAATGTGGTAAACCGTTTCAGCCAGCGCAGCTTTGAAAATACGCATTTTGTTGCCCTTCCCTTTAGCTTGTTGCCAAGCAGTATTCTCTATCCAGTCAATATGGATATATCCCAGCCCAAGTCTGTTGAGAATCTCCTTCCATGTCTTCTTTGTGTATGCACACTCAAAGAATAAATGGCCTCTATTTTCCTGCATATTACAAAACAGACAATTCCCATCAGTATAAGTCCCGTGTTTCATCAATCTATCTTTGGTTTGCAATCTGTCCTGACAGACCAGCCAAAGAGTAAAAACAGCCCTTGGTCTAGCCATGTTAGTGTACATTAACCTCCTCCAATCGACTCTTGGCTTGTCCCCACGCAGGTGCTGATACATTCTACGAGTGCTATACATATCATTGGCCTGGAATTCAACCCAAATATCATTAGACATCAGTTCAGCTTTATGTTGACATATGGACTTCATTAACCATGAACTGTTGCTGTTGGGCTGGTAAACCTCCATCCCTCCATTCTTCAAGTAGTAACTATGCATCCACTTAACCCACATTTTATCCTTCTTCTCGCTCAAGCTCCATAGAAGTTTGCCAATGGTGGCTTTATTCCATTCCCCTAAGGCTATGATGTTCCTTCCACCATTTGCAATCGAATCACAAACATGGTCCCATGCCACCGGCGCTCTTTTACTCTTCTCGTCATTTCCAGCCCAAATGAATCTTCTACACATGCTTTCAATGTGCCTAATGATCTTTTTGGGTAGGAGAAATATTTGCATCCAATAATTGGTTATGGCAAACAGCACACTTCTCACCAGCTGTAATTTACCTGCATACGACAAAAGACGGCTACACCAATGGTTAATTCTTAGCATGTTCTTATTTTATTTTAATTTTTAAGATATTATTTATATACTTTGGTCATAATCACGTTTACTCATTTAAAATAAATATTTTTGAGAACAATATTCTAAAGATAAAATATTTATTATTATTGTGTGGAGACAACTTGCAATTTTGTTAGGGATATTTGCTCACTAAAGACAATTGAGCATATCCTTTAGTTTTAGGATTATTGTTTTGTTTGTTTTATTCTTTGTTTTATTTATTTTTTGCTTATTTTTTATTTTTCTTTTCTATTTTTATCTGATATATTATTTAACGTTATGGAGTTTGGAGTTTTGTTTGAGAATAAGATCGACGCCCGAGCTCAAAAAGAAACATAAACTTAAGTAAGGGGTTGACTAGTATTGGCCAATGAGATGCACATCTCAATATTGATTTTACGCCAACTCCTTCTATAGTAGTTCAATTCAAAGTGTTAGTCATGAATTCACTAGTTCATCCTCATGACGAAACTTTTAATCTGATACATGACTCTAGGGACCTATTCCCGAACTCGAACATTGAGATTAGGGATGGCAAAAAAAACTCATACCCGCGTATATCGTCGGATAAAATCCATTACGAATATGGGACAAATAGCTTAAGCGATATCCATAGATAAAATAAATGGATATTTAAATACCTGTTTGTCAATGAATATGGATGCAAGTTTAGTGATACTCATGTCCACCAATATTCATATCTGTTAATAAATAATATAAAAAAAATCAATATTATTAGTTCATTGTACCCTTTCTTTTCATCATCTAAAAAAAGTAGTCTTATTATACTTCTTTCTTTTAAAAAAAACTTTGAAGAAAACCTTTCACATTGCATATAAATTCTATTAGCCATTTCGTATTTAAGCTCTTCAATACTCATACCTCACATCAACAATTTCACCGTTCAACCAACCAATGTCATCCTTCCTCTGTCGAACCAATGCCTCCCATCGTACTCCTCTTTTTTCCGCTCCTCCATCATAACTTACAATCACAACATCTATTATTTGCTTGGTTAAAAATAAAATGTATGAATATTATGTTTGTACCTTATTTTGTTTTGGTGAAAAAGAAGAAAATTAATGTGATAAAATTTTATAATTAAATTAAGAGCGAATTGTATGGATGTTATGTGAGAATAACTTTTTGTTTCTTTAAAAGAAGCTAAAACTATTTTTTTTTCAAAAAATAATTTTAGAAAAAAATATTATTCATGGATATCCGCAAATATATGTGGGTAACGTAAAACCCATGGATTACACGCTTAACAGATACCCGCATGGATATGAGGCAAATACATATATCATATTTATCTAACAGGGAGAATATGAATATCATAGTATTTGTCCCCATGAATATCCATTTACATCCCTAGTTGAGACTTCGTATATACGAAAACCATGTTTAAGGGAGACCCTTTGTGATTTCATTATAAATTGGGCTAGGCCTGATGTCATAATGAAGTTTCATTTGTGGCTCGTGACCTTGAGTTTGTTCTTAAATAGCTAACAAAATCCTAGAGCATCCATAAACCGATGGTCAGAATGAGAGGAATATCTAGTCTTTGGAGGATATTTTGAGGACTTGTGTCAAGGATATTTTTGGGATGTTTTTCGGCCATTGATTGAGTTTACATACAATAACAACTATCATTCGAGCATTGGAAATGATATTGTTCAAACGGTTGTATGGGACAAGGTGTGGGACTCGTCTATTTGGTTTAAGTCTGAATAGAGTGTTGTACTTGGATCATAAATTATGCAATAGACTACAGAGAAAGTGAAGATGATATAAGAGAAGACGAAGGCATGTTAGAGTAGGTAGAATAGCTATCACGATAAGCGGATAAAGGCTCTTGAGTTTTTCGAGAGAGATCACATGTTTGTGAGGGTCACACCTATGACCGGTGTTAGAATGATCTTGAAGTCTAAGAATCTTACTCCTCATTTTATTGGTCCCTATCAGATTTCCTAAAGGATTGGAGTTATTTCCTACAGGATGGACTTACCACCGTTTCTTTTGAACCTACATGATATTTTCCATGTGTCTTAGCTCTAGAAGTACGTTCCTGATCCGTCGCATATAATCCAAATGAGCGATGTGCAAGTGAGAGAAAATATGATTGTTGTAGCATTGCCCATGAGGATCGAGAAGTGAAGCAACTCATAAGGTATGAGATTGCTTTAATGAAGGTGGTCTTGGATATCTGCATGCAAAATATATGCGGGTACTTCTGCATGCAAATATATGCGGGTACTTCTGCATGCAAAATGGAGTTACAACTCTCAAATAATTTAACAATCTGACTTAATCAAGAATATAGGTTAACATTTATCTATTGCATAAATATTTAATAACATAATCATTAGGCTAGTGGCAAGCCTTGTACCACATGAAGGAGGTCTTGGGTTCAATCCCTATTGGTAACATATTTTAATTCATCAAATAATTTTGTGAAAAATTTCAACTTCTACAAAACAGAAAGTTCAATCGATTGGTTCCTCAAAATTTTCACTTCTTCACAACAGAAACAACACATTAATCCATCACAACATCACATCCATTCACATGGCAACATAAAAGATCACAAACAACAACAACATGTTGAGTAGAAAGTGGTGATGATGATGATGAAGATGACATGATGATGGTGGTGGTGGTTTCCTTCATCTTCTTCCTCTTTCTCTGCTCTTCCCTTTTCTTTCTCTTCTTTCTGATATCTCTATCTCTCCTACCTACTCTTTCTACTTCTTCTTATCCTTTTTTTCTTCTTTTTAATACCCACCACACAAAATACATATATAATATATATAATATCAAGTAGTAATAAAAATATCCCAATTGATATTTTATCTTCCAACACCAATTGACCAATTATTAATGTTATAAAAAATATCCTCTCTTGTATTTATTAATATTGGTTTGTCTCTTTTATTAATAATTAATCTCTTCAGAGTTCACTAGTTACTCTATTGGTCCTAACTGATAACACTTAGAGCGCATATGAGCTCAAATTGTTACAATTGATAATAGATAGAGTACATAGGAACTCAATTGGTCTCAACTGACAACTAATTAAGCATTTAAGGGAATATGGGATATTACATTCCCCCCCTTAAATTGAAATTCGCCCCCGAATTGCCTTCACTCAACAAATAAACTCTTCTTGTATCAACGTCTTAGACCAACACCTGACTTCCCTTCCTTACACTAAGTTACACAACACATAATTACGACATCTTATCTTGACTTAGTTAATCAATACTCATTAATCCTTCATAAGAAAACTTATTGATTCCTTAACCACACACAATATTGACTACTCTTCTCTTATTATTCCTTCAACAAATGCGCCAACTTTGTAATCCATTTATTGGTAATCTCATAAACTTCAATTGTATTTCAATATTCACATTGCTTCCACACTCTGCGTTCACTTACCTTCCTATGGCAATTCTCTCAGTTCCAATTACAAAACCATTCTATTAGAATTCCTTAAATCCAATTAGCTATTATTTTCTTCAACACAAATCTCCTTCAACCCATCCTACTATAGCTTTCGTTGTTATATAATGCTTCTTCTCTCTTCGTCACAAACTCTTATAATTGATCCTTAGGTAACTTAACATTCCATAACATTTTCTCACTAACACTAAACCTCTGACTAGCTATCTTGAATCCGATCTCCCTTCTAAGACTGAATATACTTGATTTATCTTCTATCCTCCATTTGGTCCATACCTGTTTCACTTGGAACAAGCATCCATGTCCTCGAGTCTCTCCTTAGACTTCACCACTACTTTAAGCTCCCAATAAAACCGAGCATCCTTACCCCTCAAGTTCTCAACCACTTGCAAGGTACCATTCCAAATATATACTTCATGAAGTACTCTCGTTCTTCCAAAATATTTTAGTGGCCTTAGAAACTGAAAGACTGCTACACTATCTCACTTCCAGACCTTATGACATATGTGCAACATAACCATCCTTTCTCTTTCACCATACGGAGTTACTCACAATACTTATTCCATATTAGTGAGTGTATCTTATTCTACTAGCAAATTCACTTATTCCTCAAAATTCTGACAAACTCATCTGATACAAAGACAACTAATACCACCTAATTAATTAGGATGATTATGATCTCTCTTGGCTAAGTTTCAGGGAGATTTCTCCAAATAGTGTTTAACAAGAATATTTGACACCCAAAGTGGGACCTCGATAAAACTTTGTCAGGCCTCATACGAAAAACATACATTATGTCTTCATCAATGCAATATTTGGATCATCTCCTAGCAGGAGCAAAGATCAGCATCCCCCAGACATGTCTCATCTTCTAGCAATTATAAGGAACCTGCACCAGTAGAACGAGTCTCTGCAAGAAACTGTCCATATTTTATAATATTAAATTTAATGTATTACATGTTAGATATTATATCAAATTTTTTATTTTAATATTTTTATAATATTAATAAATAAAATAATTTATAATTTGAATATTAAAAAAATATTCAAATTAAAATGTATGATATTAAATCGGGCTGGATGTTATTTAATCAATCATCTCAAACCAAAGCGAACACCTCTAGTTTACATCACATTATAATAAAATACAAAGAAATACTATTTCTTGAAACATTTTATTGTTGTTTTAAAAGTAATGTACATATTTCTATTTTTAAAACAGTTAAAGAAAACCATTTTATTTAAAATTTCAAATAAAAAATTAGATTAAACAGTTTTCTTAAAACATTATTTACATATTTCATTACTCTTTAATAATTTTTTTAATATCAAAATTTTAAAAAATCAATTAAATTTAAAGTTAATTTTAAAAGTTTTTGAATAAAATCGTTTTAAAAAAAATTATGTTATTTTGACTATGTTTATTATTCAAAAATGTACATATTTGTTATAGAATGTTAAAATTAGTTATTTAAATTAGAAAAATAATTTTAAAATAACTTTTAGCATTTTAAAATAAATTATCATAAAAACTATTTTTAAAAGAAAAGGAAAAATAAATTTTTAAGACTAACCAAACATATTCTTTATTAGCATGAACAATTCCTTTTTTGAAAAAGAATTTTCTTTTTTAACATGGTAGTTTTTTTAATTATTGTTAGTTTTACACATTTTTGGTAAATATAATATCCATGTAAAAGACAATTACTTTTTTTATATTTTCAATTTATTACAGTCAAACATTATTGTTATAGAAAATATCATCCAATGAACGATATAAATTCAATTAAATCATTATGATATTTTAAAACGACTTAAATGATTTAGTAAATTGGTAGTTTTTTATTGTATGATTGTGTAAAAAAATTTACACAGACAATACAGGTCTAGTAAACTCTAATTGTTATATACATATATGTAGAAGATTCAATAAATAATACTTTATTGGAGTTGTTTGTCCATTCATCTTTCAAGAGAACATGGCTATCGACATCAACTGAGTACACTTTTTCATTACAATTCTTTACATTGCTTTAGTTTTGTATCCAGGTAACACGCTTATTTTTTATTACAACTCTACCAATTTTTTCATGTATCTTTTCTAAATAAGTTACTATATAATGGATGCATTTGAATCACATTCTACCAGTTAAACGTTACTTGTATGTTCGCGTATGAGAGACTTAAGTTTCGTTCTTATTGTGTTAGAACGGAAATAACATGTCCTTTGTGAAAAGGTTTTGAATGCCCTAAGACGTAAAATTGGATTTGATGGATAGTGATTGATTTTAGAGTCGAAGACAAGTATCAGACTAAAAGCTAAGTACTACTAGAAATCTGAGTACTCAGGAGTTGAGAGAACAGTTGCATCTTACCCTCTCTTTTTCATATAAAGAGTTTTTGTTTATGAAATTTGTGAGGAGAGTTTAATCATTGGTAATTAGAGGGAGACAACCATCTAACCAGATGCTAAGTACAACCGACAATTCGAATACTCGAGAGTTGAAAGGACAATTCATCCTAACCTCTCTTTTTCGCCCTAAGAGGACCGAATTAAAATCATTTATTGTTAAGTGGTTTTGAACGGAAGACAAGCATTGAGACATAAGTTAAGTATGACCGACAACCCAAGTACTTGAGAAATGGTGTGTACAAGTACGTACACCCCATTCTTTTTCTTCTGGTTTATTGCAAAAATATTTTGAAAACGATTTGACGTTGAATCAAGTATTTGAGATTGAATAACACAAACTGTGAATTAAACGGAAGAGATACTTGACTTTGGATCAAGCACTCACACCATATTTAATTGAGTTTGATTTGGAAAAGCCTTTGACGTTGGTTCAAGTTTATTTTCTTGTTCTTTTAAAAAAGATTCTTGTTAGATTGCTTCTAATTATTTCTTGGTTAATGAGTGAGGAAAGGGATAAAATGGAATGCAATAAAAGTGTTACATGTTCATGAGAGTTGGGAACATTTTACCCATATTGGGGGGATGAATCATAAACCATACAAGATTAAATCATGCATATAAGAATCGTTCAAGTGCACCAAAATAAACCATTCATGCATGCAATCATGAGTAAAGGATTTAATTTTTAATGAGTTCTAATTGAAAATTAAAGAGGAAATTCTCTAAACTAAACTCAATTAAAATCCAAGGTAGAAATCTATCCTAATTAAACTACCCATTTTTAATATGCATCTTTTATGAATTAACATGGCATTGACATAGAATTAATGAAGATTTAAAGAAACTCCTACAATTAATTCAATTAAATCCTACAAAGAAAAATATTCTAATCAAACATGATATGTGAATTTTCTATGAATTAACATGAATTAAGATATGCATGTTCATGAATTAAGTCCATAGCAAAAATTGGCAAAAAGAAAGATAAAAACAAGAAATAAAATGAAAGCAATTAAATCTGTAGGGGGGCATGAACCAAGGGGTGTGAAACTTGGAAAATGAGACTTTGTGCCTAACAGATAAGGCCCAAACACAAGTGGTCAGTATTGGGTTCAACAAATGATAACATAAGCAAAACAAGGGTATGAAAAGTCAAACAGTGGGCTTAAGGGCCTAAGCCTAATTGAAATTAAATGGAAATGGAGGAAAATCAAGCCACCAAACCCTGGGGCTTTTATTCTCCAATGCACAAGCTACATTATGGTATCAAAAATTCAGCAAACAAGAAGGGATACAATTTTCCGAACTGCAAGATGGATGATTGTCTTGAAACTTGCTGAAATTTGAAGGTGATGAAGATGAAGAAAACAAAGGTATGCTTCTTTGATCTTCAACTTCTTCTCTTCAATGATTTAGCTCTAAAAAATTATAAACTGAATAGTTGTTCTTGATGTTGATTATGTGAATGTAAGGATAATGTAGATTATAGGAGGTTTAGCTCAATTGATGACAAACTTCAATGTGAAGTTTGCTCTAATGGTGAGAAAGCTCTAATGATAAGATTGTTTAACCAATCATCTCATATCGAACAACGAACACCCTTATTTATATCACATTATGGAAAAAATACAAAGAAATACTATTTCTAGAAACAC
Organism: Lathyrus oleraceus; assembly: GCF_024323335.1. Taxonomy (NCBI): domain Eukaryota; kingdom Viridiplantae; phylum Streptophyta; class Magnoliopsida; order Fabales; family Fabaceae; genus Lathyrus; species Lathyrus oleraceus. The sequence continues at coordinate 542,139,846 of NC_066583.1, read as the reverse complement.
TTTAATATTGTTTTAAAAGTAATGTACATGTTTTTATTTAAAAATGTTATATGAATAAGTATTTTTTAAAATTTCAAATAAAAAATTAGACAAATAGTTTTCTTAAAACATAAGTTTACTTATTTCGTTACTTTTTAATAATTTTGTTGAATATCAAAATTTAAAAAAATCAAAAAAGCATTTTTAACACATGTTTTTTAAAACTCATGTTATTTTCACTATGTTTAATATTCAATAATGTACATTTTTGTTATAGAACATAAAAATTAATGATTTAAATTAGAAAAATAATTTTAAAATAACCTTTAGTATTTTAAAAGAAATTTTCATAAAAATTATTTTTAGAATACAAAGGAAACATTTATTTTTAAGACTAAAACAAGCATATTCTTTATTAGCATGAACAATTCGTTTTTTGAAAATATATATTTCTTTTAACATGGTATTTTTTTAATTATGGCTAGTTTTACACATTTTTTATAAATACAATATCCATGTAAAACACAATTATATTGTTTTATATCTTTAATTTATTACAGTCAAACATAATTGTTCTAGAAAATATCATTCAATAAACGATATGTATCCCGTTAAATTATTATGACATTTTAATACGACTTAAATGATTTATTTAATAAATTGGTAGTTTTTTATTGCAGGATTGTGTTTTACATCCACAATACATTATTAAACTCTAATAATTGCTATATAAATAGTAAAAGATTCAATAAACAATAACTTTACAGACGTTGCTTGTCCATTAATCTTTCAAGAGAATCCATTTATTTATTCTCTACCTATTTTTTAATGTATATTTTCAAAATAATTTACTATATAATTGATGCTACCAAACATCATCTAATGAAGATTGTTCACAGAGATGTCAACGACGAGGTTTGAGTAGTGGCAGTTGTCAAGGACGTCTATGTTGTTGCCCAACAAATACACTCTAAATCTAGCTCTATACCTCTGTACAAGTTTATGTACGAATTATGGCTTCATCAATAAAAATTAAAAACAAACACATTGAATTAAGTTTACATTGATCTCAATTTTAACTTTCAAGGGGAACATAGTTTTCCTTTGTTTCAATTAACACCACTAAATCATCATTCATGTGGGTGAAAAATATTATACTGCACCAAAAGATAACTTCTGCACCAAATTTAATCGAGAAGAATACTGCAAATATTATACTGCACCAAAAGATAATATTTGTTTTGACAGAAAAATATTATTATTAGGAAGATGTTTCATTTTAGCATGTTCTTATTTTATTTAAATTTTTAAGATATTATTTATATACTTTGGTCGTAATCACGTTTACTCATTTAAACTAAATTTATTTGAGAATAATATTCTAAGAATAAAATATTTATTATTATTGTGCGGCGACAGTCGGCCACTCTGCCAGAGATATTTGCTCCCTAAAGAGAGTCGAGTCATTCCTTTAGTTTTAGGATTATTGTTTGGCTTGTTTTATTTATTTTTTGTTTTATTTTTATTTTTCTTCTCTATTTTTATCTTATATATTATTTAATGTTATTTAACATTATGGGTTTTGGAGGTTTATTTTATTTTGGTCATAATCACATTTACTCATTTAAAATAAATTTATTTGAGAACAATATTCTAAGGATAAAATATTTATTATTATTGTGTGGAGACCGCTGACAACTCTGTTAGGGATATTTGCTCCCTAAAGAGAGTCGAGCCTATCCTTTAATTTTAGGATTATTGTTTTGTTTGTTTTATTCTTTGTTTTATTTATTTTTTGCTTTATTTTTTATTTTTCTTCTCTATTTTTATCTTATATATTATTTAACGTTATTTAACATTATGGGGTTTGGAGTTTTCTTTGAGAATAGGATCTACGCCCGAACTCAAAAAGAAACATAAGCTAAGTAAGGGGTTGACTTGTATTGGCCAATGAGATGCACATCCCAATATGTTTTTTACGTCAACTCCTCCTAGAGTAATTCAGTTCAAAGCGTTAGTCATGAATTGGCTAGCTCATCCTCATGACGAAACGTTTAATCTGATACATGACTCTAGGGACCTATTCTAGAACTCGAACATTGAGATTAGGGATGACAAAAAAAACTCATACCCGCGTATATCGTTGGATAAAATCCATTACGGATATGAGACAAATAGCTTAATAGATATCCATAGATAAAATAAATGGATATTTAAATATCCGCTTGTTAATGAATATGGATGCAAGTTTAATGATACTCATGCCCACCAATATTCGTATCTGTTAATAAATTATAAAAAAAATCAATATCATTAGTTCATTACACCTTGTCTTTTCATCTTCTAAAAAAAGTAGTCTTATTATACTACTTTCATTTTTAAAAAAAAACTTTGAAGAAAACCTTTCACATTGCATATAAATTCTATTAGCCATTTCATATTTAAGCTCTTCAATACTCATACCTCACTTCAACAATTTCACCGTCCAACCAACCAATGTCATTCTTCCTCTGTCGAAACAATGCCTCCCATCCTACTCCTTTTTTTCCGCTCCTCCATCATAACTTACAATCACAACATCTATTATTTATTTGGTTAAAAATAAAATGTAGGAATATTATGTTTGTACCTTATTTTATTTTGGTGAAAAAGAAGAAAATTAATGTGATGAAATTTTATAATTAAATTAAGAGCAAATTATATGGATGTTATGTGAGAATAACTTCTTGTATCTTTAAAAGAAGCTAAAAATGTATTTTTTTTCAAAAAATAAATTTAGAAAAAAATATTATTCATGGATATCAGCAAATATATAAGGGTAACGTAAAACCCGTGGATTACACGCTTAACGGATACCCGTATGGATATGAGGCAGATACATATATCATATTTATCTAATAGGGAGAATACGAATATCATAGTATTTGTCTCCATGGATATCCATTTACATCCCTAGTTAAGACTTTGTCTATACGAAAAGCATGTCTAAGGGAGACCCTTTGTGATTTCATTATAAATTGGGCTAGGCCTGATATCATGAAGTTTCATCTGTGACTCGTGACCTTGGGTTTGTTCTTAAATAGCTAACAAAATCCAAGAGCATCCATAGACCGATGGTCAGAATGAGAGGAATATCTAGTCATTGGAGGATATTTTACGGACTTGTGTCAAGGAGATTTTTGGGATGTTTTTCGGCCATTGATTAAGTTTATATACAATAATAACTATCATTCGAGCATTGGAATGGTATTGTTAAAACGGTTGTATGGGAGAAGGTGTAGGACTCTTCTATGCTTGTTTAAGTCTGGAGAGAGTGTTATACTTGGATCAGAAATTATGCAATAGACTACAGAGAAAGTGGAGATGATATAAGAGAAGACGAAGGCATGTTAGAGTAGGCAGAATAACTATCACGATAAGCGGATAAAGGCTCTTGAATTCTTCGAGAGAGATCACAAGTTTCTGAGGGTCACACCTATTAATGGTGTTTGGAGGATTATGAAGTCTAAGAATCTTACTCCTCAATTTATTGGTCCCTATCAGATTTCCCAGAGGATTGGAGTTATTTCCTACATGATGGACTTGCCATCGTTTCTTTTGAACCTACATGATATTTTCCATGTGTCTTAGCTCTGGAAATACATTCCTGATCTGTCGCATATAATCCAAATGGGCGATGTGCAAGTGAGAGAAAATATGATTGTTGTAGCATTACCCATGAGGATCGAGAAGTGAAGCAACTCATAAGATATGAGATTGCTTTAGTGAAGGTGGTCTGGGGATGACCTGCCGGAGGGAGTTTGACATAGGAGCTGGAGAGCCGTATGAAGGAGTCATATCTAGATTTATTTTCTCCAGGTAATTTTCGAGGGCAAAAATCCTTTTAAGTCGGGGAGAGTTGTAACACCCCCAAAGTTTAAATAAAGTATTTTATTTAATTGTTAGTGTAATTGATTCTTTATATTTGAATTTTGATATTTTTCCGAGAGTATGGGTATTTTAGTAATTTACTAATTATCAGGTGTACATCCCGGAATTCCCTGGGGCCGAGATTTTGAAAACCGAGTACGAAAAGGGAAAGTAGGTCGGGTAACCATGACCTTACACAAGTCAGAGGCCGATTAGGGTTCACTTAGATACAAAGCAAGCACGTCGGAGCCAGTTTTGTGATAACACTAACAGAAGAATAAGTCGGCTCGACTTCAGTTCTAGGAAATCATATGGACAGTCGGAAGGGATGGTTACGAAATGTCCTCATGATTACATAAAAGTAATAGAAATTGATGGAAGAGGTGTTACTTGGGATTTAAGGAAGACGACTAACATTATTAGAGGTCATTTTAACATGGGATATGAATGGACATCCCTTTAATAACCTTGGGGTGTGGATAACAAATTTTAAAAATAAACTCAACAAACAAGTTTGAAAATTTTTAGTTTTTAAATACAGAAAAACTATTTTTAAAAAGCCTTTCAAACAAGGCCTAAATCATGCATATAAGAATCATTCAAGTGAACCAAAATAAACCATTCATGCATGCAATCAAGAGTAAAGGATTTAATTTCTGATGAGTTCTAATTGAAAATTAAAGAGGAAAGCTTTAAACTAAACTCAATTAAAATCCAAGGTAGAAATCTATCATAATTAAACTAACCATTTTTAATATGCATCTTTTATGAATTAACCGGGCATTGACATATAATTAATGAAGATTTAAAGAAACTCCTACAATTAAATCAATTAAATCCTACAAAGAAAAATATTCTAATCAAACATGATATGTGAATTTTCTATGACGTAACATGAATTAAAATAATCATGTTCATGAATTAAGTGCCTAGCAAAAATTGGCAAAAATAAAGATAAAAATAAGAAATAAAATGAAGGCAATTAAATCTGCAGGGGTGCATGAACCAAGGGGTGTGCAACTTGAAAAATGAGGCTTTAGCCCAAACAGATAAGGCCCAACACAAGTGATTGGTATTGGGTTCAACAAATGAGACCATAAGCAAAACATGGGTATGAAAAGCCAAACAGTGGGCTTAAGGGCCTATGCCCAATTGAATTTGGCAAGGGAGATAGAAAAAATTCAACAAGCATACTTATACTTCTCTACACATCACGTTCAAATTTATGTCCAATAAAAAGATCACCACCAGAGCTCCGGACCCACCACACCAGAGGCGGCGGTGTTGGGCGAAATTAAGAAATAAAACCACTTTTCTTCTCCTCTCAACCTCCTTTATCCTAATCTCATCAATTCTTTTCAAATGTTAATCAATTCTGAAAATTGAAGCACTAAAGCTATGAACCCTAATCATAAGAATTTAAATTAAATGGAGATGGGGGAAAATCAAGCCACCAAACCTTGGTCCTTTTATTCTCCACGCACAACCTACATTGTGGTATCAAAAATTTAGCAAACAAGAATGAAAAAAAAATTCTGATAAATTTTTTTCACCTATCAGCTCAAATCGAATAACGAACACCCATATTTATATCACATTATGAAAAAAATACAAAGAAATATTATTTCTAGAAACACTTTAATATTGTTTTAAAAGTAATGCACATGTTTTTATTTAAAAATGTTTTATAATTAACTTTTTTCTTAAAATTTCGAATTAAAAATTAGACTAAATAGTTTTCTTAAAACATAAGTTTACTTATTTCATTACTTTTTAAATAATTTTGTTGAATATCAAAATTTTAAAAAATCAATTAAATTTAAAGCTAATTTTAAATTTTAAAAAAAAAACATTTTTAAAACATGTTTTTTAAAAATCATGTAATTTTCACTATGTTTAATATTCAATAATGTACATTTTGTTACAGAATGTAAAACATAGTAATTAAAATTAGAAAAATAATTTTAAAATAACCTTTAGTATTTTAAAAGAAATTTTCATAAAAAATATTTTTAGAATTCAAAGAAAACATTTATTTTTAAGACTAAAACAAGCATTTTCTTTATTAGCATGAACAATTCGTTTTTAAAAATATATATATTTTTAACAAGGTATTTTTTTAATTATGGTTAGTTTTACACATTTTTGATAAATATAATATCCATGTAAATTACAATTACTTTGTTTTATATTTTTAATTTATTACAGTCAAACATAATTTTTCTAGAAAATATAATTCAATAAACAATATGTATCCCGTTAAATCATCATGATATTTTAATACGACTTAAATCATTTATTTAATAAATTGATAGTTTTTTATTGTATGATTGTGTTTTACATCCACAATACAGATTATCAAATTCTAATATTTGTAGTATATAAATATCCGTAAAAGATTCAATAAACAATAAATTTAGAGACGTTGTTTGTCCATTCATCTTTCAAGAGAACATGGCGATCGGCATCAATCGAGTACACTGTTTCATTGCAATTTTTTGCATCGAGGTAACCCACTTATTTATTTTCTACCTATTTTTTCATGTATATTTTCCAAATAATTTACTATATAGATGATGCCACAAAACTTTTCTCGGTATAAAAATTCTTTGTATTGATTGTAGGTGGTGCAAGAAGATACGAAGAAATTATGAGTGACGATGCCCAATTTGATTGTTTTGTTCACAGGAATGTCCATCATCCAATGAAGATTGTTCACAGAGATGTCAACGACAAGGTTTGAGTAGTGGCAGTTGTCAAGGACGTCTATGTTGTTGTCCAACAAATACACTCTAAATCTAGCTATATACCCCATTACAAGTTTATGTATGAATTATGGCTTCATCAATAAAAAATAAAAACAAACACATTGAATAAAGTTTACATTGATCTCAAATTTAACTTTCAAGTGGATGAAAAATATTATACTGCACCAAAAATATAACTTCTGCACCAAATTTAATCGAGAAGAATACTGCAAATATTATACTGCACCAAATAGGAAGATGTTTGATTTTAGCATGTTCTTATTTTATTTTAATTTTTAAGATATTATTTATATACTTTGGTCATAATCACGTTTACTCATTTAAAATAAATTTATTTGAGAACAATATTCTAAAGATAAAATATTTATTATTATTGTGTGGGAACAATTGGCAACTCTGTTAGGGATATTTGCTCCCTAAAGACAGTCGAGCCTATCCTTTAGTTTTAGGATTATTGTATTTTTTTGTTTTTTCTTTGTTTTATTTGTTTTATTTATTTTTTGCTTTATTTTTATTTTTCTTTTCTATTTTTATCTTATATATTATTTAACGTTATTTAACATTATGGGGTTTGGAGTTTTGTTTGAGAATAAGATCTACGCCCAAGCTCAAAAAGAAACATAAGCTTAAGTAAGGGGTTGACATGTATTGACCAATGAGATGCACATCCCAATATATTTTTTACGCCAACTCCTCCTATAGTAGTTCAGTTCAAAGTGTTAGTCATGAATTCGCTAGCTCATCCTGATGACGAAACTTTTAATCTGATACATGACTCTAGGGACCTATTCTAGAACCCGAACATTGAGATTAGGGATGGCAAAAAAAAAGCTCATACCCGCGTATATCGTCGGATAAAATCCATTGCGGATATGGGACTGACAGCTTAATCGGTATCCATAGATAAAATAAATGGATATTTAAATAGTTGTTTGTTAATGAATATGGATGAAAATTTAGTGATACTCATGTCCACCAATATTCGTATCTATTAATAAATTATATAAAGAAAATCAATATCATTAGTTCATTGTACACTTTCTTTTCATCATCTAAAAAAAGTAGTCTTATTATACTTCTTTTTTTAAAAAAAAAACTTTGAAGAAAACCTTTCACATTGCATATAAATTCTATTAGTCATTTCATATTTAAGCTCTTCAATACTCATACCTCACTTCAACAATTTCACCGTCCAACCAACCAATGTCATCCTTCCTTTGTCGAACCAATGCCTCCCATCCTACTCCTCTTTTTTCCGCTCCTCCATCATAACTTACAATCACAACATCTATTATTTGCTTGGTTAAAAATAAAATGTATGAATATTATGTTTGTATCTTATTTTGTTTTGGTGAAAAAGAAGAAAATTATGTGATGAAATTTTATAATTAAATTAAGAGCGAATTGTATGGATGTTATGTGAGAATAACTTTTTGTATCTTTAAAAGAAGCTAAAAATATATATTTTTCCAAAAATAATTTTAGAAAAAAATATTATTCATGGATATCAGCAAATATATGCGGGTAACTTAAAACCCGTGGATTACACGCTTAACAGATACCCGCATGGATATGAGGCAAATACATATATCATATTTATCTAACAGGGAGAATATGAATATCATAGTATTTGTCCCCATGGATATCCATTTACATCCCTAGTTTAGACTTCGTTTATACGAAAACCATGTTTCAGGGAGACCCTTCGTGATTTCATTATAAATTGGGCTAGGCCTTATATCATGATGAAGTTTCATTTGTGGCTCGTGACCTTGAGTTTGTTCTTAAATAGATAACAAAATCCAAGAGCATCCATAGACCGATGGTCAAAATGAGAGGAATATCTAGTCTTTGGAGGATATTTTGAGGACTTGTGTCAAGGAGATTTTTGGGATGTTTTTTGGCCATTGATTGAGTTTACATACAATAACAACTATCATTCGAGCATTGGAATTGTTTGTTCGAACGGTTGTATGGGACAAGGTTTGGGACTCGTCTATGTTGGTTTAAGTCTAGAGAGAGTGTTGTACGTGGATCAGAAATTATGCAACAGACTATAGAGAAAGTGAAGATGATCCAAGAGAAGACGAATGCATCTCAGAGTATGGAGAATAGCTATCACGTTAAGCGGATAAAGGCTCTTGAGTTTTTCGAGAGAGATCACAAGTTTATGAGGGTCACACCTATGACTAGTGTTAGAAGAATATTGAAGTCTAAGAATCTTACTCCTCATTTTATTGGTCCCTATCTGATTTCCCATAGAATTGGAGTTATTGCCTACAGGATGGACTTTCCATTGTTTCTTTTGAACCTACATGATGTTTTCCATGTGTCTCAGCCCTGGAAGTACATTCCTGATCCGTCACATATAATCCAAATGGGTGATGTGCAAGTGAGAGAAAATATGATTGTTGTTGCATTGCCCATGAAGATCGAGAAGTGAAGCAACTCATAAGGTATGAGATTGCTTTAGTGAAGGTGGTCTAGGGAGGACCTGCCGGAGGGAGTTTGACATAGGAGCTGGAGAGCCGTATGAAGGAATCATATCCAAATTTGTTTTCTCTAGGTAATTTTCGAGGGTAAAAATCCTTTTAAGTCGGGGAGAGTTGTAACACCCTCAACGTTTAAATAAAGTATTTTATTTAATTGTTAGTGTAATTGATATTTTATATTTGAATTTTGATATTTTTCCGAGAGCATGAGTATTTTAGTAATTTACTAATTACCAGGTGTACATTCCGGAATTCCCTGGGGCTAAGATTTCGAAAACCGAGTACGAAAAGGGAAAGTAGGTCAAGTAACGATGACCTTACACAAGTTGGAGCCCGATTAGGGTTCACTTAGATACAAAGCAAGCATGTCGGAGCCAATTTTGTAATAACACTAACAGAAGAATAAGTTGGATCCGACTTCAGTGCTAGGAAATCATATGGACAGTCGTATGGGATGGTTACTAAATGTCCTCGTAATTACATAGGAGTTACAGAAATTGATGGAAAAGGTGTTACTTGGGATTTAAGGAAGACGGCTGGCATTATTAGAGGTCATTTTAACATGGGATATGAATGGGCATCCCTTTAATAACCCTGGGAGGTGGATAAGAATACAAATACAACTAATACCACCTAACTAAATAGGACAATTATGATCTCTCTTGCCTAAGTTTCATGGAGATTTCTCCAAATAGTTTTTAGGGAGAACATTTGGCGCTCACCATGGGGTGTTGGTAAAACTTTGTCAGGCCTCATACGAAAATCATACATTATGTAATCATCAACACTAACTTTGGATCATCTCCTAGAAGGAGCAAAGATCACCATCCCCCAGACATGTCTCATCTCCTAGCAATTATGAGGAACCTGCACCAGTAGAACGAGTCTCTGGAAGAAAGTGTTCATATTTTATAATATTAAATTTTAATGTATTATATGTTAGATATTATATCAAATTTTTTATTTTTAATATTTTTATAATATTAACAAATAAAATAATTTATGATTTGAATATTTAAAAAAATATTCAAATCAAAATGTATGATATTAAATCGGGTTGGATAAGATGTTATTTAATCAATCATCTCAAACCAAAGCGAACACCTCTAGTTTACATCATAATATAATAAGAATACAAAGAAATACTATTTCTAGAAACATTTTGTTGTTGTTTTAAAAGTAATGTACATATTTTTATTTTAAAAACAGTTATAGAAAACCATTTTATTTAAAATTTCAAATAAAAATTAGATTGAATAGTTTTCTTAAAACATTATTTTACTTATTTCATTACTTTTTAATAATATTTTTGAATATAAAAATTTTAAAAAATCAATTAAATTTAAAGTTAATTTTAAAAGTTTTTGAATAAAATGGTTTTAAAAAAATTATGTTATTTTGACTATGTTTATTATTCAATAATGTACATATTTGTTATAGAATGTTAAAAGTAGTTATTTAAATTAGAAAAATAATTTTAAAATAAATTTTAGCATTTTAAAATAAATTATCATAAAAATTATTTTCAAAAGAAAAGGAAAAATATATTTTTAAGACTAACCAAACATATTCTTTATTAGCATGAACAGTTCCTTTTTTGAAAAAGAATTTTCTTTTTTAACATGGATTTTTTTATTATGGTTAGTTTTACACATTTTTGATAAATATAATATCCATGTAAAACACAATTACTTTTTTTATATTTTCAATTTATTACAGTCAAACATTATTGTTATAGAAAATATCATCCAATGAACGACATAAATTCAATTAAATCATTATGATATTTTAAAATGACTTAAATTATTTAGTAAATTGATAGTTTTTTATCCTACGATTGTGTAAAAAAATTTACGCAGACAATACAGGTCCAGTAAACTCTAATTGTTATATACATATCTGTAGAAGATTAAATAAATAATAACCTTACCGGCGTTTGTTTGTCTATTCATCTTTCAAGAGAACATGGTTATCGGCATCAACTGAGTACACTTTTTCATTAAAATTCTTTGCATTGTTTTAGTTTTGCATCCAGGTAACACACTTATTTATTTTCTACCATTTTTTTCTAAATAATTTACTATATAATAGATGCATTTAGATCACATTCTACAAGTTAAACGTTACTTATTTGCTCGCGTATGAGAGACTTAAGTTTCGTTCTTATTGTGGTAGTACGAAAATAACATGTCTTTTGTGAAAATGTTTTGAATTCCCTAAGACGGAAAATTGAATTTGATGGATAGTGATTGATTTTAGAGTCGAAGACAAGTATTAGACCAAAAGCTAAGTACTACCATAAATCCGAGTACTTGGGAGTTAAGAGAATAGTTGCATCCTAACCTGTCTTTTTCATCCAATGAGTTTTTGTTTATGAAATTTGTGAGGAAAGTTTAATCATTGGTGCTTAGGGGGAGACAACCATCTAACAACATGCTAAGTACGAATGACAATCGGAATACTCGATAGTTGAAAGGATAATTCATCCTAACTTCTCTTTTTCTCCCTAGGAGGACCGAATTAAATTCATTTATTGTTAAGTGTTTTTGAATGGAAGACAAGCATTGGGACACAAGCTAAGTATGACCGACAACCCAAGTACTTGAGAAATGGTGTGTACAAGTACGTACATCCCATTCTTTTTCATCAGGTTTATTGCAAAAATATTTTGAAAATTATTTGACGTTGGATCACTAATTTGAGATTGAATAACACAAAATATAAATTAAACGGAAGAGATACTTGACGTTGGATCAAGCACTCGCATCACAATCAATTGAGTTTGATTTGGAAAAACACTTGACGTTTGATCAAGTTTATTTTCTTGTTCTTTTAAAAAAGATTCTAGTTAGATTGCTTTTGATTATTTCTTGGTTAATGAGTGAGGAAAGGGATAAAATGGAAAGAAATAAAAGTGTTACATGTTCATGAGAGTTGAGAACATTTGACCCACAATGGGGATGAATCATAAATCATACAAGATTAAATCATGCATATAAGAATCGTTCAAGTGCACCAAAATAAACCATTCATGCATGAAATCAAAAGTAAATAATTTAATTTCTAATGAGTTCTAATTAAAAATTAAAGAGGAAAACTCTAAACTAAACTCAATTAAAATCCAAAGTAGAAATCTATCCTAATTAAACTAACCATTTTTAATATGCATCTTTTATGAATTAACATGACGTTGACATGGAATTAATGAAGATTTAAAAAACTCCTACAATTAATTCAATTAAATCTTACAAAGGAAAATTTTCTAATCAAACATGATATGTGAATTTTCTATGAATTAACATGAATTAAAATATGAATGTTCATGAATTAAGTCATAGCAAAAATTGACAAAAAGAAAGATAAAAACAAGAAATAAAATGAAGGCAATTAAATCTACAGGAGTGCATGAACCAAGGGGTGTGCAACTTGGAATATGAGGCTTTGGGCCTAACAGATAAGGCCCAACACAAGTGGTTGGTATTGGGTTCAACAAATAATATCATAAGCAAAATAGGGGTATGAAAAGCCAAACAGTGGGCTTAAGGGCCTAAGCCCAACTGAATTTGGCAAGGGAGATAGAAAAAATTCAGAAAGCATACTTCTACTTCTTTACACATCATGTTCAAATTTATATCCATTAAAAAAATCAGCACCAGAGCTCCGGCGCCACCATGCCGGTGGCGGCGGAGTTGAGGGAAATTAAGAAATAACACCATTTTTCTACTCCTCTCAACCTCCTTTATCCTAATCTCTCATCAATTCTTTCCAAATGTTAATCACTTCTGAAAATTGAAGCACTAAAGCTGTGAATCCTAAGCATAAAAATTGAAATTAAATGGAGATGGAGGAAAATCAAGCCACTAAACCTTGGGGCTTTTATTCTCCAATGCACAAGCTACATTGTGGTATAACAAATTCAGCAAACAAGAAGGGATAAAATTTTTCCGAACTGCTAGATGGAGGATTGTCTTGAAACTTGCTCAAATTTGATGATGAAGACGAAGAAAACAGAAATATGCTTCTTTGATCTTCTACTTCTACTCTTCAATGATTTATCTCTAAAAAATTAAGAACTGAATTGTTGTTCTTGATGTTGATTATGTGACTGTAAGTATAATGTATAATGTAGGAAGTTTAGCTCAATTGATGACAAACTTCAATGTGAAGTTTGCTCTAATGGTGAGAAAGCTCTAATGATAAGATTTTTTTAACCAATCATCTCAAATCGAACAACGAACACCCTTATTTGTATCACATTATAAAAAAAATACAAAGAAATACTATTTCTAAAAACACTTTAATATTGTTTTAAAAGTAATGTACATGTTTTTATTTAAAAGTCTTTTATAAATAACTTTTTTTTTTAATTTCAAATAAAAAATTAGACTAAATAGTTTTCTTAAAACATAAGTTTACTTATTTCATTACTTTTTAATAATTTTGTTGAATATCAAAATTTAAAAAAATCAATTAAATTTAAAGCTAATTATTAATTAAAAAAAGCATTTTTAAAACATGTTTTTTAAAAATCATGTTATTTTCACTATGTTTAATATTCAACAATGTACATTTTTGTTATAGAATGTAAAAATCATTGATTTAAATTCGAAAAATAATTTTAAAATAACCCTAAGTATTTTAAAAGAAATTTTCATAAAAAATATTTTTAGAATACAAAGAAAACATTTATTTTTAAGACTAAAGCAAGCATATTCTTTATTAGCATGAACAGTTCGTTTTTTGAAAATACAAATTTTTGTAACATGCTATTTTTATAATTATGATTAGTTTTACACATTTTTGATAAATACAATATCCATGTAGAACACAATTACTTTGTTTTATATTTTTAATTTATTACAGTCAAACATAATTGTTCTAGAAAATATCATTCAATAAACAATATGTATCCCGTTAAATCATTATGATATTTTAATACGACTTAAATGCTTTATTTAATAAATTTGTAGTTTTTTATTGAACGATTGTGTTTTACATCCTAAATACAGATTATTAAACTCTAATAATTGCTATATAAATATCTGTAAAAGATTCAATAAACGATAACTTTCCAGACGTTGTTTGTCCATTCATCTTTCAAGAGAACATGGCTATGGGCATCAACCGAGTATATTGTTTCATTGCAATTCTTTGCATTGCTTTAGTTTTGCATCAAGGTAACCCATTTATTTATTCTCTACCTATTTTTTCATGTATATTTTCAAAATAATTTACTATATAATTGATGCCACAAAACTTTTTTCGATATAAAAATTCTTTGTATTTATTGTAGGTGGTGCAAGAAGATACGAAGAAATTATGAGTGACGATGCCCAATTTGATTGTTTTGATTCACAGGAATGTCCATCATCTAATGAAGATTGTTCACAGAGATGTCAACGACGAGGTTTGAGTAGTGGTAGTTGTCAAGGACGTCTATGTTGTTGTCCAACAAATACACTCTAAATCTAGCTCTATATCTCTGTACAAGTTTATGTACGAATTATGACTTCATCAATAAAAATTTAAAATAAACACATTGAATTAAGTTTACATTGATCTTAATTTTAACTTTCAAGGGTAACATAGTTTTCCATTGTTTCAATTAACACCACTAAATCATCATTCATGTGGGTGAAAAATATTATACTACACCAAATTTAATCGAGAAGAATACTGCAAATATTATACTGCACCAAATAGGAAGATGTTTGATTTTAGCATGTTCTTATTTTATTTTAATTTTTAAGATATTATTTATATACTTTGGTCATAATCACGTTTACTCATTTAAAATAAATATTTTTGAGAACAATATTCTAAAGATAAAATATTTATTATTATTGTGTGGAGACAACTTGCAATTTTGTTAGGGATATTTGCTCACTAAAGACAATTGAGCATATCCTTTAGTTTTAGGATTATTGTTTTGTTTGTTTTATTCTTTGTTTTATTTATTTTTTGCTTATTTTTTATTTTTCTTTTCTATTTTTATCTGATATATTATTTAACGTTATGGAGTTTGGAGTTTTGTTTGAGAATAAGATCGACGCCCGAGCTCAAAAAGAAACATAAACTTAAGTAAGGGGTTGACTAGTATTGGCCAATGAGATGCACATCTCAATATTGATTTTACGCCAACTCCTTCTATAGTAGTTCAATTCAAAGTGTTAGTCATGAATTCACTAGTTCATCCTCATGACGAAACTTTTAATCTGATACATGACTCTAGGGACCTATTCCCGAACTCGAACATTGAGATTAGGGATGGCAAAAAAAACTCATACCCGCGTATATCGTCGGATAAAATCCATTACGGATATGGGACAAATAGCTTAAGCGATATCCATAGATAAAATAAATGGATATTTAAATACCTGTTTGTCAATGAATATGGATGCAAGTTTAGTGATACTCATGTCCACCAATATTCATATCTGTTAATAAATAATATAAAAAAAATCAATATTATTAGTTCATTGTACCCTTTCTTTTCATCATCTAAAAAAAGTAGTCTTATTATACTTCTTTCTTTTTAAAAAAAACTTTGAAGAAAACCTTTCACATTGCATATAAATTCTATTAGCCATTTCGTATTTAAGCTCTTCAATACTCATACCTCACATCAACAATTTCATCGTTCAACCAACCAATGTCATCCTTCCTCTGTCGAACCAATGCCTCCCATCGTACTCCTCTTTTTTCCGCTCCTCCATCATAACTTACAATCACAACATCTATTATTTGCTTGGTTAAAAATAAAATGTATGAATATTATGTTTGTACCTTATTTTGTTTTGGTGAAAAAGAAGAAAATTAATGTGATAAAATTTTATAATTAAATTAAGAGCGAATTGTATGGATGTTATGTGAGAATAACTTTTTGTTTCTTTAAAAGAAGCTAAAACTATATTTTTTTTCAAAAAATAATTTTAGAAAAAAATATTATTCATGGATATCCGCAAATATATGTGGGTAACGTAAAACCCATGGATTACACGCTTAACAGATACCCGCATGGATATGAGGCAAATACATATATCATATTTATCTAACAGGGAGAATATGAATATCATAGTATTTGTCCCCATGAATATCCATTTACATCCCTAGTTGAGACTTCGTATATACGAAAACCATGTTTAAGGGAGACCCTTTGTGATTTCATTATAAATTGGGCTAGGCCTGATGTCATAATGAAGTTTCATTTGTGGCTCGTGACCTTGAGTTTGTTCTTAAATAGCTAACAAAATCCTAGAGCATCCATAAACCGATGGTCAGAATGAGAGGAATATCTAGTCTTTGGAGGATATTTTGAGGACTTGTGTCAAGGATATTTTTGGGATGTTTTTCGGCCATTGATTGAGTTTACATACAATAACAACTATCATTCGAGCATTGGAAATGATATTGTTCAAACGGTTGTATGGGACAAGGTGTGGGACTCGTCTATTTGGTTTAAGTCTGAATAGAGTGTTGTACCTGGATCATAAATTATGCAATAGACTACAGAGAAAGTGAAGATGATATAAGAGAAGACGAAGGCATGTTAGAGTAGGCAGAATAGCTATCACGATAAGCGGATAAAGGCTCTTGAGTTTTTCGAGAGAGATCACATGTTTGTGAGGGTCACACCTATGACAGGTGTTAGAATGATCTTGAAGTCTAAGAATCTTACTCCTCATTTTATTGGTCACCATACGGAGTTACTCACAATACTTATTCCATATTAGTGAGTGTATCTTATTCTACTAGCAAATTCACTTATTCCTCAAAATTCTGACAAACTCATCTGATACAAAGACAACTAATACCACCTAATTAATTAGGATGATTATGATCTCTCTTGGCTAAGTTTCAGGGAGATTTCTCCAAATAGTGTTTAACAAGAATATTTGACACCCAAAGTGGGACCTCGATAAAACTTTGTCAGGCCTCATACGAAAAACATACATTATGTCTTCATCAATGCAATATTTGGATCATCTCCTAGCAGGAGCAAAGATCAGCATCCCCCAGACATGTCTCATCTTCTAGCAATTATAAGGAACCTGCACCAGTAGAACGAGTCTCTGCAAGAAACTGTCCATATTTTATAATATTAAATTTTAATGTATTACATGTTAGATATTATATCAAATTTTTTATTTTTAATATTTTTATAATATTAATAAATAAAATAATTTATAATTTGAATATTAAAAAAATATTCAAATTAAAATGTATGATATTAAATCGGGCTGGATGTTATTTAATCAATCATCTCAAACCAAAGCGAACACCTCTAGTTTACATCACATTATAATAAAATACAAAGAAATACTATTTCTTGAAACATTTTATTGTTGTTTTAAAAGTAATGTACATATTTCTATTTTTAAAACAGTTAAAGAAAACCATTTTATTTAAAATTTCAAATAAAAAATTAGATTAAACAGTTTTCTTAAAACATTATTTTACATATTTCATTACTCTTTAATAATTTTTTTAATATCAAAATTTTAAAAAATCAATTAAATTTAAAGTTAATTTTAAAAGTTTTTGAATAAAATCGTTTTAAAAAAAATTATGTTATTTTGACTATGTTTATTATTCAAAAATGTACATATTTGTTATAGAATGTTAAAATTAGTTATTTAAATTAGAAAAATAATTTTAAAATAACTTTTAGCATTTTAAAATAAATTATCATAAAAACTATTTTTAAAAGAAAAGGAAAAATAAATTTTTAAGACTAACCAAACATATTCTTTATTAGCATGAACAATTCCTTTTTTGAAAAAGAATTTTCTTTTTTAACATGGTAGTTTTTTTTAATTATTGTTAGTTTTACAAATTTTTGGTAAATATAATATCCATGTAAAACACAATTACTTTTTTTATATTTTCAATTTATTACAGTCAAACATTATTGTTATAGAAAATATCATCCAATGAACGATATAAATTCAATTAAATCATTATGATATTTTAAAACGACTTAAATGATTTAGTAAATTGGTAGTTTTTTATTGTATGATTGTGTAAAAAAATTTACACAGACAATACAGGTCCAGTAAACTCTAATTGTTATATACATATATGTAGAAGATTCAATAAATAATACTTTATCGGAGTTGTTTGTCCATTCATCTTTCAAGAGAACATGGCTATCGACAGTCAAATATTATACTGCACCAAAGGACAAAAAAAACTCATACCCGCGTATATCGTTGGATAAAATCCATTACGGATATGGGACAGATAGCTTAATAGATATCCATAGATAAAATAAATGGATATTTAAATACCCGCTTGTTAATGAATATGGATGCAAGTTTAATGATACTCATGCCCACCAATATTCGTATCTGTTAATAAATTATAAAAAAAATCAATATCATTAGTTCATTATACCTTGTCTTTTCATCTTCTAAAAAAAGTAGTCTTATTATACTACTTTCATTTTAAAAAAAAAACTTTGAAGAAAATCTTTCACATTGCATATAAATTCTATTAGCCATTTCATATTTAAGCTCTTTAATACTCATACCTCACTTCAACAATTTCACCGTCCAACCAACCAATGTCATCCTTCCTCTGCCGAACCAATGCCTCCCATCCTACTCCTCTTTTTTCCGCTCCTCCATCATAACTTACAATCACAACATCTATTATTTGCTTGGTTAAAAATAAAATGTATGAATATTATGTTTGTACCTTATTTTATTTTGGTGAAAAAGAAGAAAATTAATGTGATGAATTTTATAAACAAATTAATAGAGAATTATATGGATGTTATGTGAGAATAACTTCTTGTATCTTTAAAAGAAGCTAAAAATGTACTTTTTTTCAAAAAATAAATTTAGAAAAAAATATTATTCATGGATATCAGCAAATATATGCGGCTAACGTAAAACCTGTGGATTACACGCTTAATGGATACCTGTATGGATATGAGACAGATACACATATCATATTTAGCTAACAGGGAGAATACAAATATCATAGTATTTGTCCCCATGGATATCCATTTACATCTCTAGTTGAGACTTCGTCTATACGAAAACCATGTCTAAGGGAGACCCTTTGTGATTTCATTATAAATTGGGCTAGGCCTGATATCATGATAAAGTTTCATCTGTGACTCGTGACCTTGGCTTTGTTCTTAAATAGCTAACAAAATCCAAGAGCATCTGTAGACCGATGGTCGGAATGAGAGGAATATCTAGTCTTTGGAGGATATTTTAAGGACTTGTGTCAAGGAGATTTTTGGGATGTTTTTCGGCCATTGATTAAGTTTACATACAATAACAACTATCATTCGAGAATTGGAATGGTGTTGTTCAAACGGTTGTATGAGAAAAGGTGTAGGACTCTTCTATGCTTGTTTAAGTCTGGAGAGAATGTTGTACTTGGATCAGAAATTATGCAATAGACTACAGAGAAAGTGGAGATGATATAAGAGAAGACGAAGGCATGTTAGAGTAGGCAGAATAACTATCACGATAAGCGGATAAAGGCTCTTGAATTTTTCGAGAGAGATCACAAGTTTCTGAGGGTCACACCTATGACTGGTGTTAGAAGGATATTGAAGTCTAAGAATCTTACTCCTCATTTTATTGGTCCCTATATGATTTCCCATAGAACTGGAGTTATTTCCTACAAGATGGACTTTCCACTGTTTCTTTTGAACCTACATGATGTTTTCCATTTGTCTCAGCTTTGGAAGTACATTCCTGATCCGTCGCATATAATCCAAATGGGTGATGTGCAAGTGAGAGAAAATATGAATGTTGTAGCATTGCCCATGAGGACCGAGAAGTGAAGCAACTCATAAGGTATGAGATTGCTTTAGTGAAGGTGGTCTCGGGAGGACCTGCCGGAGGGAGTTTGACATAGGAGCTGGAGAGCCGTATGAAGGAATCATATCCAGATTTATTTTCTCCAGGTAATTTTCGAGGGCAAAAATCCTTTTAAGTTGGGGAGAGTTGTAACACCCCCAACGTTTAAATAAAGTATTTTATTTAATTGTTAGTGTAATTGATTCTTTATATTAGAATTTTGATGTTTTTCTAAGAGTATGAGTATTTTAGTAATTTACTAATTACCAGGTGTACATTCCGGAATTCCCTGGGGCTAAGATTTCGAAAACCGAGTACTAAAAGGGAAAGTAGGTCGGGTAACGATGACCTTACACAAGTTGGAGCCCGATTACGGTTCACTTAGATACAAAGCAAGCACGTCGGAGCCAATTTTGTGATAACAGTAACAAAAGAATAAGTTGGATCCGACTTCAGTGCTAGGAAATCATATGGACAGTCGTAAGGGATGGTTACTAAATGTCCTCGTAATTACATAGGATTTACAGAAATTGATGGAAGAGGTGTTACTTGGGATTTAAGGAAGACGGTTGGCATTATTATAGGTCATTTTAACATGGGATATGAATGGGCATCCCTTTAATAACCCTGGGGGTGGATAAGAATACAAATACAACTAATACCACCTAACTAAATAGGACGATTAGGATCTCTCTTGCCTAAGTTTCATGGAGATTTCTCCAAATAGTTTTTAGCGAGAACATTTGGTGCTCACCGTGGGGCGTCGGTAAAACTTTGTCAAAACATACATTATGTCATCATCAACACTAACTTTGGATCATCTCCTAGAAGGAGCAAAGATCACCATCCCCCAGACATGTCTCATCTCCTAGCAATTATGAAGAACCTGCACTAGTAAAACGAATCTCTGCAAGAAAGTGTTCATATTTTATAATATTAAATTTTAATGTATTATATGTTAGATATTATATCAAAAATTTTATTTTTAATATTTTTATAATATTAACAAATAAAATAATTTATAATTTGAATATTTCAAAAAATATTCAAATTAAAATGTATGATATTAAATCGGGTTGGATAAGATGTTATTTAATCAATCATCTCAAACCAAAGCGAACACCTCTAGTTTACATCACAATATAATAAAAATACAAAGAAATACTATTTCTAGAAACATTTTATTGTTGTTTTAAAAGTAATGTACATATTTTTATTTTAAAAACAGTTATAGAAAACCATTTTATTTAAAATTTCAAATAAAAAATTAGATTGAATAGTTTCTTAAAACATTATTTTACTTATTTCATTACTTTTTTTTAATGATATTTTTGAATATCAAAATTTTAAAAAATCAATTAAATTTAAAGTTAATTTTAAAAGTTTTTGAATAAAATGGTTTTAAAAAAATTATGTTATTTTGACTATATTTATTATTCAATAATGTACATATTTGTTATAGAATGTTAAAAGTAGTTATTTAAATTAGAAAAATAATTTTAAAATAAATTTTAGCATTTTAAAATAAATTATCATAAAAATTATTTTTAAAATAAAAGGAAAAATATATTTTTAAGACTAACCAAACATATTCTTTATTAGCATGAACAGTTCCTTTTTTGAAAAAGAATTTTCTTTTTTAACATGGTATTTTTTTTTATTATGGTTAGTTTTACACATTTTTGATAAATATAATATCCATGTAAAACACAATTACTTTTTTTATATTTTCAATTTATTACAGTCAAACATTATTGTTATAGAAAATATCATCCAATGAACGATATAAATTCAATTAAATCATTATGATATTTTAAAACGACTTAAATGATTTAGTAAATTGGTAGTTTTTTATTGTATGATTGTGTAAAAAAAATTACACATACAATACGGGTCTAATAAACTCTAATTGTTATATACATATTTGTAGAAGATTCAATAAATAATACTTTACCGGAGTTGTTTGTCCATTCATCTTTCAAGAGAACATGGCTATCGACATCAACTGAGTATACTTTTTCATTACAATTCTTTGCATCGCTTTAGTTTTGCATCCAAGTAACACACTTATTTATTCTCTACCATTTTTTTCATGTATATTTTTTAAATAATTTACTATATAATAGATGCATTTGGATCACATTCTACAAGTTAAACGTTACTTGTTTGCTCGTGTAAGAGAGACTTAAGCTTCGTTCTTATTGTGGTAGTACGAAAATAACATGGCTTTTGTGAAAATGTTTTGAATTTCCTAAGATGGAAAATTGGATTTGATGGATAGTGATTGATTTTAGAGTCGAAGACAAGTATTAGACCAAAAGCTAAGTACTATCATAAATCCGAGTACTTGGGAGTTGAGAGAATAGTTGCATCCTAACCTGTCTTTTTCATCCAATGAGTTTTTGTTTATGAAATTTGTGAGGAGAGTTTAATCATTAGTGCTTAGAGGGAGACAACTATCTAACCACATGCTAAGTACGAATGACAATCGGAATACTCGATAGTTGAAAGGACAATTCATCCTAACTTCTCTTTTTCACCCTAAGAGGACCAAATTAAATTCATTTATTGTTAAGTGTTTTTGAATGGAAGACAAGCATTGGGACACAAGCTAAGTATGACCGACAACCCAAGTACTTGAGAAATGGTGTGTACAAGTACGTACATCCCATTCTTTTTCATCCGGTATATTGCAAAAATACTTTGAAAATTACTTGACGTTGGATCACTAATTTGAGATTGAATAACACAAAATGTAAATTAAATGGAAGAGATACTTGACGTTGGATCAAGCACTCGCATCGCATTCAATTGAGTTTGATTTGGAAAAACACTTGATATTTGATCAAGTTTATTTTCTTGTTCTTTTAAAAAAGATTCTAGTTAGGTTGCTTTTGATTATTTCTTGGTTAATGAGCGAGAAAAGGGATAAAATGGAAAGCAATAAAAGTGTTACATGTTCATGAGAGTTGGGAACATTTGACCCACAATGGGGGATGAATCATAAACCATACAAGATTAAATCATGCATATAAGAATCGTCCAAGTGCACCAAAATAAACTATTCATGCATGAAATCAAGAGTAAAGAATTTAATTTCTAATGAATTCTAATTGAAAATTAGAGAGGAAAACTCTAAACTAAACTCAATTAAACTCCAAACTAGAAATCTATCCTAATTAAACTAACCATTTTAAATATGCATCTTTTATGAATTAACATGGCATTGACATGGAATTAATGAAGATTTAAAGAAACTCCTACAATTAATTCAATTAAGTCTTACAAAGGAAAAATTTCTAATCAAACATGATATGTGAATTTTTCTATGAATTAACATTAATTAAAATATGAATGTTCATGAATTAAGTGCATAGCAAAAATTGACAAAAAGAAAGATAAAAGCAAGAAATAAAATGAAGGCAATTAAATTTGCAGGAGTGCATGAACCAAGGGGTGTGCAACTTGGAAAATGAGATTTTGGGCCTAACAAATAAGGCCCAACACAAGTGGTTGGTATTGGGTTCAACAAATGATAGCATAAGCAAAACAGGGGTATGAAAAGCCAAACAGCGGGCTTAAGGGCCTAAGCCCTTTTGAATTTGGCAAGGGAGATAGAAAGAATTTAGCAAGCATACTTCTACTTCTCTACACATCATGTTCAAATTTATGTCCAATAAAAAATTACCACCAGAGCTCCGGCCCCACCACGCCGGTGGCGGCGGAGTTGAGCGAAATAAAGAAATAACACCACTTTTCTACTCCTCTCAATCTCCTTTATCCTAATCTCTCATCAATTCTTTCCAAATGTTAATCAATTCTTAAAATTGAAGCACTAAAGCTATGAATCCTAAGCATAGAAATTGAAATTAAATGGAGATGGAGGAAAATCAAGCCACCAAACCTTGAGGCTTTTATTCTTCAATGCACAAGCTACATTGTGGTTTAACAAATTCAGCAAACAAGAAGGGATAAAAAAATTCCGAACTGCTAGGTGGAGGATTGTCTTGAAATTTGCTCAAATTTGATGATGAAGATGAAGAAAACAGAAATATGCTTCTTTGATCTTCTACTTCTTCTCTTCAATGATTTAGCTCTAAAAAATTATGAACTGAATTGTTGTTCTTGATGTTGATTATGTGACTGTAAGTATAATGTATAATGTAGGAAGTTTAGCTCAATTGATGACAAACTTCAATGTGAAGTTTGCTCTAATGGTGAGAAAGCTCTAATGATAAGATTTTTTTTAACCAACCATCTCAAATCGAACAACGAACACCCTTATTTGTATCACATTATGAAAAAAATACAAAGAAATACTATTTCTAGAAACACTTTAATATTGTTTTAAAAGTAATGTACATGTTTTTATTTAAAAATGTTTTATAAATAACTTTTCTTTTTAATTTCAAATAAAAAATTAGACTAAATAGTTTTCTTAAAACATAAGTTTACTTATTTCATTACTTTTTAATAATTTTGTTGAATATCAAAATTTAAAAAATTCAATTAAATTTAAAGCTAATTATTAATTAAAAAAAGCATTTTTAAAACATGTTTTTTAGAAATCATGTTATTTTCACTATGTTTAATATTCAACAATGTACATTTTTGTTATAGAATGTAAAAATCATTGATTTAAATTAGAAAAATAATTTTAAAATAACCTTTAGTATTTTAAAAGAAATTTTCATAAAAAATATTTTTAGAATACAAAGAAAACATTTATTTTTAAGACTAAAACAAGCATATTCTTTATTAGCATGAACAGTTCATTTTTTGAAAATATAAATTTTTGTACCATGGTATTTTTTAAATTATGATTAGTTTTACACATTTTTGATAAATATAATATCCATGTAGAACACAATTACTTTGTTTTATATTTTTAATTTATTACCGTCAAACATAATTGTTCTAGAAAATACCATTCAATATACAATATGTATCTCGTTAAATCATTATGATATTTTAATACGACTTAAATGATTTATTTAATAAATTGGTATTTTTTATTGTATGATTGTGTTTTAGATTGACAATACAGATTATTAAACTCTAATAACTGTAGTATATAAATAAGTATCCACATTTTCTTTTTGATGAGTTTCTGAGTGAGCCATATAGGTATTTAGATGATGTGGCACTAAATTAATTGAAGTGTCAGTGAAATAATACGTAATTCTGATATAATATATCATATAGATTGTAGTAATTCTGATTTAATATATCATATAGATTGTAGTATATAAATATCCGTAAAAAATTCAATAAACAATAACTTTATAGACATTGTTTGTCCATTCATTTTTTAAGAGAACGTGGCTATCGGCATCAATCGAGTACATTGTTTCATTGCAATTTTCTGCGTTGCTTTAGTTTTGCATCGAGGTAACCCACTTATTTATTCTTGACCTATTTTTTCATGTATATTTTCCAAATAATTTACTATATAATTGATGCCACAAACCTTTTCTCGATATAAAAATTATTTGTATTGATTGTAGGTTGTGCAAGAAGATACGAAGAAATTATGAGTGACGATGCCCAATTTGATTGTTTTGATTCACAGGAATGTCCATCACCTAATGAAGATTGTTCACAGAGATGTCAACGACGAGGTTTGAGTAGTGGCAGTTGTCAAGGACGTCTATGTTGTTGTCCAACAAATACACTCTAAATCTAGCTATATACCACTGTACAAGTTTATGTATGAATTATGGCTTCATCAATAAAAAATAAAAACAAACACATTGAATAAAGTTTACATTGATCTCAATTTTAACTTTCAAGGGTAACGTAGTTTTCCATTGTTTCAATTAACACCACTAAACCATCATTCATGTGGGTGAAAAATATTATACTGCACCAAAAATATAACTTCTGCACCAAATTTAATCGAGAAGAATACTGCAAATATTATACTGTACCAAATAGGAAGATGTTTGATTTTAGCATGTTCTTATTTTATTTTAATTTTTAAGATATTATTTATATACTTTGGAACGTTTATTCATTTAAAATAAATTTATTTGAGAACAATATTCTAAAGATAAAATATTTATTATTATTGTATGGAGACAGCTGGCAATTCTGTTAGGGATATTTGCTCCCTAAAGACAGTCGAGCCTATCCTTTAGTTTTAGGATTATTGTTTTGTTTGTTTTATTCTTTTTTTTTTTGCTTTATTTTTCTTTTTCTTTTCTATTTTTATCTTATATATTATTTAACGTTATTTAACATTATGGGGTTTGGAGTTTTGTTTGAGAATAAGATCTACGCCCGAGCTCAAAAAGAAACATAAGCTTAAGTAAGGGGTTGACTTGTATTGGCCAATGAGATGCACATCCCAATATGTTTTTTACGCCAACTCCTCCTATAATAGTTCAGTTCAAAGTGTTAGTCATGAATTCGCTAGCACATCCTCATGACGAAACTTTTAATCTGATACATGACTCTAGGGACCTATTCTAGAACGCGAACATTGAGATTAGGGATGGCAAAAAAATCTCATACCCGTGTATATCATCGGATAAAATCCATTATGGATATGGGACAGATAGCTTAATCGATATCCATAGATAAAATAAATGGATATTTAAATACCTGTTTTTGTTAATGAATATGGATGCAAGTTTAGTGATACTCATGTCCACCAATATTCGTATCTGTTAATAAATTATATTAAAAAAATCAATATCATTAATTCATTGTACCCTTTCTTTTCATCATCTAAAAAGAGTAGTCTTATTATACTTCTTTCTTTTTAAAAAAAACTTTGAAGAAAACCTTTCACATTGCATATAAATTCTATTAGCCATTTCGTATTTAAGCTCTTCAATACTCATACCTCACATCAACAATTTCACCGTTCAACCAACCAATGTCATCCTTCCTCCGTCGAACCAATGCCTCCCATCCTACTCCTCTTTTTTCCGCTCCTCCATCATAACTTACAATCACAACATCTATTATTTGCTTGGTTAAAAATAAAATATATGAATATTATGTTTGTACCTTATTTTGTTTTGGTGAAAAAGAAGAAAATTAATGTGATGAAATTTTATAATTAAATTAAGAGCGAATTGTATGGATGTCATGTGAGAATAACTTTTTGTTTCTTTAAAAGAAGCTAAAATATATTTTTTTTCAAAAAATAATTTTAGAAAAAAATATTATTCATGGATATCAGCAAATATATACGGGTAATGTAAAACCCGTGGATTACATGCTTAACAGATACCCGCATGAATATGAGGCAAATACATATATCATATTTATCTAACAGGGAGAATACAAATATCATAGTATTTGTCCTCATGGATATCCATTTACATCCCTAGTTGAGACTTTGTCTATACGAAAACCATGTTTAAGGGAGACCCTTTGTGATTTCATTATAAATTGGGCTAGGCCTGATATCATAATGAAGTTTCATTTGTGGCTCGTGACCTTGAGTTTATTCTTAAATAGCTAACAAAATCCAAGAGCATCCATAAATCGATGGTCAGAATGAGAGGAATATCTAGTCTTTGGAGGATATTTTGAGGACTTGTGCCAAGGAGATTTTTGGGATGTTTTTCGGCCATTGATTGAGTTTACATACAATAACAACTATCATTCGAGCATTGGAATGGTATTGTTCAAACGGTTGTATGGGACAAGGTGTGGGACTCGTCTATGTTGGTTTAAGTCTGAATAGAGTGTTGTACTTGGATCAGAAATTATGCAATAGACTATAGAGAAAATGGAGATGATATAATAGAAGACGAAGGCATGTTAGAGTAGGTAGAATAGCTGTCGCACCTCGAAAAAAAATGCGATCCCTCGCGATGGAACACGAAAAATGTTCTAACAGAGTCGCCACCGAACTTTATTTATTCCAATGAAGGAATAGGAAAATATCGAGAAAACCTTTAGAAATAAGAATAATGGTCGTCGCAACCATATTCGGGTTCGGGAGTCGATTACGCAAGGGGAAGGTATTAGCATCCCTCACGTCCGTTGTACTCAACGGGAACCTTTTAGTCTAATTTTGCTATTTGAATATTAGTTGAATGTTATTCGCTTGCTTCGAGTACTTAGAATTGATGATAAATATGGATAAAGACCTCAGGAGGGGGAAATGGGAGGTTTTTTTATTAGTGTGCTCGCGAAGATACAACAATCTCCTGCCTACGTATCCTTATGGTGCAATAAGGAAATCAGAGCATTCGTAGTTCGGGCTACTACGAATATTTGGTGTGTTTTGTTTGATGAACGACTGTGTAAGTCGGTGTTCTAACGGCTAAACGCTGGCTTGTCTACTCTCGGTGGAGGCTCTAGCACTGGTTTGTTGTGCGCATTAGAAAGGATTAACAGTGTTCCTTTGAAAAGGGTTTTGGTCACGTGGGGGTGACGAGTTGAGTTGATGTGTTTGGGTGTTTTGGTTTGATTTCGATCGCAAGGGGGCGAGAAATTAGGTTGATTTGTTAAGGTGTTTTTTTGAAGAACGACGAAAGATTGAGCAATGTGGTGCACACCAATCGTCCAATTCTTTCGAGGAATAATAAGGCGACCGCCTTATACTCCTTTTTCGTTCGAATTATTTTGAAAGTTTCTTTGTGGATGTTGAATGTGCACGGTAGTGAGGCGTACGCCTCCTACTTGCTTATTCAAAGAATAATGAGGCGAGCGCCACTTATTCCTTTATCTGAGTTTAGTTAAAGTATTTTAATCGAAAGTCGATAATTTGAGCAATATGGAGAACGCCAATTATTCAAATAATCGAGAAATGGTGAGGCGAACGCCTCCCATCTCTTATGACCCGAGGGTTAAATTGTAAAAGATATGTTTTTAGATATTGTATTTGATTTGCGAAAATAGTTTGAATTTTGAATTGGTAGGTTTTGAAGAGTCGATGATTTGAGAAATGTGGCGTACGCCAATTATTCAAATAATCAAGGAATGGTGAGGCGAACGCCTCCCATTCGTCCAATTGAGGTTTAAGTTAAAGTTCATTTTGAAACGGTGTTTGATATGAAAAGTGATTTGAATTTATATGATTGCGGTTTTAATTGGATGACGAAAACTCGAGCAATGTGGCGTACGCCAATTATTCGAATAATCGAAAGATGGTGAGGCGAACGCCTCCCATCCTCTTATTATCTGAAATTTAGAAATTTAGGACTTAGGATTTGTAGTTGATTTAGAAAATGTGATTATGGTTTGATATTTAATCGGGTGACAAGAACTCGAGCAATATGGCGTGTGCCAATTATTCAAGTACTTGAGAAATAGTGAAGCGACCGCTTCCTATATCTCTTTCATCCCAAAATTTATGTTAAAAGAGAGAATTCTTTTGAGGTTAAATGGTTAGGAAAATGATTTGAATTCGTGTTTTGTTGAATAAATTATGGTGAATCGGTCATCTACTCGATTAATTAATAACCAAATAGGTCTCATTGTAAGAAAGCCCAAGAGTAAGCTATGTGAGGTTGATGGCGATGCTTTAAAAGCGATCGGCTTACCAAGGCGTTTGAAAGTGGGCTCGACATTTGAATCGAGAATTGTGTGATTTGTTTTTTTTGAA
Source organism: Lathyrus oleraceus (assembly GCF_024323335.1). Classification (NCBI taxonomy): domain Eukaryota; kingdom Viridiplantae; phylum Streptophyta; class Magnoliopsida; order Fabales; family Fabaceae; genus Lathyrus; species Lathyrus oleraceus. The sequence goes on along the minus strand of NC_066583.1, from coordinate 542,110,304 downwards.
ATTGGTTTGGATTGATGATGAATTGGAATGAAATTGAATTTGTTATTTGAAAACATGGTGGAAAGAGAAATCGATCAAACTTAACAAAAATCATTTAAAACTTTTGATTTAATCATTCCAATCAAACTTGATAATTATCATAATTGCCTAATTAAAGTTAATGTAATCAAATGATTAAGTTGATTAAAAATGATTAAAACTATATTATTAAAAAAAACATTAATTAATCCATTCATTTGATTTGGAACATAAAACTGGGATAAACGACCAAAACGAGTACAAAATGATCAAATCGAATAAATCGCAATGTGCTCGAAACCGGTTTATATATAGCGACCACATAATCATAGTGTCGTACATAAAGACCAAAACACGGAGAAAATACCGAATTAATATGTAGAACTTGTAACGACATAGCGACATACAAGATATCGAATTTGTTGATAAAAAAATCGGATTCACACAACATCACAGTAAAATAGGATAATGGCCAGCCACAACATAAATTTGTTTCCATCAGTATTACAACACTAACATCATAATGTTCAGGTCTTAAACACAAGCAAACCAAGCAAACCGAAATTTGGACCGCAACAATAGTCAAAATATGAACCTTTCACACAGTATTCAAAAGCAGTCCTTATACAAAACCAAAATCCAAGATAATGTTCTTTTTATTTAACAAATAAATAAATAGAATTGTTATGTTAGCATGAGGGATATAATTACTATGCTTCAACGTATAGGATGAGAAAATTCTTAATTAAAGATAGTAATTATCCACCAGCCTTATCATATCCTTGTTCAGTAATATTGAAGCAGTATTAAACCAATCTTTACCTTAATTGAAGATAAGCCGAGACAACTAGGTTTCTCGTGGTTGTTGTTGGAGTAGCGTTTATGTTGTTGTTGACGGTTAGCTACTTGTTCAAAATCTTCCTGCTAATCTTTTAGATCAACTTCTGCTGATATCCATGATGTGAGTTATACCGAAACGCGTCCAGGATACCACAATGTCGGCCACTGAGTTTTTTCGGAAAGGAAATGAAACTCGAAGAAAACGAATGCTTTGCTACCGAAAAATCCGGATTTGGGTTTCACTCTAACGATGATTAGAGCTTTAAGGGGTATCAAATCTGCCCACAGAAAGTCTCTCGGTGCGAACAAGCTTTATCCATTCTTTTAAGCATTGTCTCGGTGAGGTTCTCAGGTTTGTTGTGGAACGGATGCGACAGCGGTGTGAAAGTTATTGGATCGTTGCCGGCGTTGGCGAAGGAAGGAGAATACAAGGGTGCGTGGGTTCACGACGGAGCGGTGATGTAGAGTGGGTTTAGCGACCAGTGCCGGAAACAGAAGACCGTGGTGTGTTGGTGGGGTTGAGGGTTTTCTCCGTTTGAGGTTGCACGATGGCTTTAGGGAGCTCGTGATGGATGATGAAGGGTTAGTGACAGTAGGTGTGCGGTTTCGCGAAAACGGTTTCTCGGTGTTGTTGTGGTGAAGGTTTGCGGCTGTGAAAATGGGTGTTTGACGGCGGAGAGGTTGAGGATAACGGTGAAGGTGATGGGGAAGTGGAAGAGGAACGAATGTGTTGGTTGTTGGACGACGGTGGGTTTGAAAGATGCGCTAGTTGTAGTGGTGGTGGAGGGTTGTGGCTTTACGGTGGGGTGTGTGAGAGGGATGGATTTTTTTTAATTTCTTTTTTTTCTTTTCAGAGCATACAGAGAGATGAGAGGGTAGTGGGGAGTTGATAATGAGTGAGGTGAGAGTTGGAGAAAGAGAAAAGGGACGCGTGGAGGGAAAGTGAAGAGAGACGTTGAGTGAGTGGTTATTAAATGAGTGGAGGGTGAGTTTGTTTTTGTGAGTGACGCATGGGATGGAGAGAGAGAGTCCATTTATTAATTTCTCTTTTCTTTTTGTTTTTATATTCACTGGCAAGAGAGAGTGAGAGTTTGTTGTGTGAGAGAAGGAAGAGTGACACGTGTCACACTATTATTGGATCCTCAAAATTCACCAAATATGTTCCTTCTTATCCGTTTCTTTTTTAGATTGAGAGAGATATTTTTATGAATAAATCTAAACTCACATTTTTAACCTTCTTTTCACTACACTTTAAAAATTAATAGTTAAGCAAATCAAAATAAATTCAACAATAATTATGATTATTTACACTAATTATTTTAGTTGAATAATTAACCTAATAAAAATAGTGATCGATTATAAATATAAGCCGAATATAAATTTGCTCAGAAAATTAAATCAGACACACTAAAATGATCAGCACAAAATATACTTATTGAAAAAATACAGCGTTTCTTCAAATTCGGAAATAAATTTGCACCGGTTAAAAGGCTCAGGCGGGTCGTAATGCAGTCGAAACAGCCGCTGAAAAATACAACGAGCACACCAGATTAAACCACGTGAACCGTAGATTAATAATACTGGCGTCTGCACTTTTAATTTTGAAACTTTTTTTTATCCGCTGATTTTGCACGTTCTTGAGAAATGATTCAACCGATTTGTCTGTATTTTTAATAAATTCATTCTGACTGATATTTCAGGTCTTATTCATGCTGGGATGTATGTCATGTTATGCATATGATGCAAAATAAAAATGAAATTAATTCTATGAAAATTTAAATATGCCCAGACAAAATTGGGGTATGACAGCCGCCCCTATTTAATTATCTTGAACTAGAAGGTAAGAATGACACCAGTCCTCATACATTCGTGGTGGAAGGTAATTAAATACGAAAAGACTCAAATTTTGTCCTTTGGAATGCAATGGAGAAATATGGAAAGAAAATGCAATGGGTTCTAATAGCACCAAGGTAATAGGGGTAGAATGTCAAATCAATGCCAACCCTCGAGTCGACACTCGATCTTGCAGAGGTCGTTCTGGCATGAGGAAAAAAACTGAATAGGTTTTCTAGCATCAAAAGGATGACAGTAGAGTTGATTGATATCACCAAAAGGATGATGGTAATTCACCATGGTTTCTAGGGTCGTCATCACCAAAAGGATGATGGATAAACCGAGCTTCAAAAGTAGTCATCACCAAAAGGATAATGGTTACTGTGTCACAACAAAGATCGCCATCACCCAAAAGGATGATGGTAAAATCAACCGCAAATCTCGCTATCTCCAAAAGGATGAAAGTTAGACACAATCCGAAGATTTCCATCACCAAAAGGATAATGTCCGTCACCCCAAAAGGATGATGGTTATTTTGATAAAGTTTCCCATTACCGAGAGTATAGTATCAAGGCTATCACCAAAAGGATGATAGTTAACTCATCAATTTCAAATATCTCCGTCACCAAAAGGATGAGGGTAAGATCCAACAATAAAACTTGTTATCACCAAAAGGATGATAATAAGTCAAATAACTTCAATGATCACCATCACCAAAAGGATGAAGGTATAATCACACAACAAACTTATTATCACCAAAAGGATGATAATAAGTCGAAACTCAATGATCACCATCACCAAACGGATGAAGGTAAGATATAAGATAAAACTTGTTACCACCAAAAGGATGATAATAAGTCAAAACAATCACCATCACCAAAAGGATGAAGGTATAATTAAAAACAAAACTTGTTACCACCAAAAGGATGATAATAACTCAATAATAACCCTAAATGATAACCATCACCAAAAGGATGAAGGTAAGAACAAAACTTTAAAACTTGTTATCACCAAAAGGATGACAATAAGCACACAACTCAAACGATCACCATCACCAAAAGGATGAAGGTCAGATAAAAGACGAAACTTGTTACCACCAAAAGGATGACAATAAGTCAACAATCACCATCACCAAAAGGATGAAGGTATAATCACACAACAAACTTGTTATCACCAAAAGGATGATAATAAGTCGAAACTTAATGACCACCATCACCAAAAGGATGAAGGTAAGTTACAAGACAAAACTTGTTACCACCAAAAGGATGATAATAAGTCAAAACAATCACCATCACCAAAAGGATGAAGGTAAGATCAACAACAGAACTTGTTACCACCAAAAGGATGATAATAAGTAAATAATAACCTTAAATGATAACCATCACCAAAAGGATGAAGGTAAGAACAAAACTTTAAAACTTGTTATCACCAAAAGGATGACAATAAGCACATAACTCAAACGATCACCATCACCAAAAGGATGAAGGTAAGATCGAACAACGGAACTTGTTACCACCAAAAGGATGATAATAAGTCAACAACTCAAATGATCACCATCACCAAAAGGATGAAGGTAAGATCAAAAACAAAACTTGTTACCACCAAAAGGATGATAATAAGTCAATAACTTCAAAGGTCGCCATCACCAAAAGGATTAAGGTAAGGCCTAATAACAAAACTTGTTATCACCAAAAGGATGATAATAAGTCAATAATCACCATCACCAAAAGGATGAAGGTATAATTAAAAGACAAAACTTGTTATCGCCAAAAGGACGATAATAAGTCAGAATAGACTCAAATGATCACCATCACCAAAAGGATGAAGGTAAGATCAACAACAGAACTTGTTACCACCAAAAGGATGATAATAAACTTAAATATCACTGACACCAAAAAGATGACAGTAAGACCAAACAAACAAAACTTGTTATCACCAAAAGGATTATAATAAGGACAAAACTTCAAAACTTGTTATCATCAAAAGGATGATAAAAGCCGAAACAAACTTAATGATCGCCATCACTAAAAGGATGAGGGTAAGATCAAAATAAGACCCGTTATCACCAAAAGGATGATAATAAGTCGACAATCACCATTACCAAAAGGATGAAGGTATTATCAAACACCAAAACTTGTTACCACCAAAAGGATGATAATAAGAACACAACTCAAACGATCACCATCACCAAAAGGATGAAGGTAAGACCAATCAACAGAACTTGTTACCACCAAAAGGATGATAATAAGTCAAAACTTCAAAACTTGTTATCACAAAAGGATGATAATAAGTTATAATAACTTCAAATACTGCTGACACCAAAAGGATGACAGTGGGGTTGGACTTTTCAAAGGTCACAATCACCAAAAGGATGATAGCTTAAACCAAACTCCGTAATCTCTATCACCGAAAGGATGATGTTTAGATTGAACTGGATGTCATCACCAAAAGGATAATGATTGAACCAAAATGACAAGGATCCTTATCACCACAAGGATCGCCGACACCAAAAGGATGACGGTAAGTTGTAATAATTGCAGAGGTCACCATTCACCAAAAGGATGAAGGTTGGACCAAAACTCCAAGGATCGCCGACACCAAAAGGATGACTGCAAGATCAAACGATAAAACTTGCTACCACCAAAAGGATGATAATAAGCTTTAATAATAAGAGGTCTCCATTCACCAAAAGGATGAAGGTTGGACCAAAACTTCAAGGATCTTCGACACCAAAAAGATGACAGTAAGATCACAATTGTCAAGGATTTACCATTACCAAAAGGATAACGGTTATCGTAAACAGGGTGATGATTAATATTATTCCTTAATGGACTTTCACCAAAAGGATGATAGTGAGAAAAATATTGGAAAAATAAGGCTACTGACAAAGTTTAATAAACCTGACTTGTTTGGTAGTATTGGAACATTACCGGGTATGACTTGCTTGGGGGTATCAACAACAAAAGGTTGGAGAACCAATATTCTTTGGAGAGATGTAATTTTTGTCAACAAAAGGTCACAGGTAACGACTCATTGAGGGATGCTCAATGTGAAACAAGGTAAGGGTCTAAAGAAACATTGTCTGACTTAGTTGAGGATAACATCTTATCAACAAAAGGTTGAAGGATGTAACTCAATGGGGAACGCCCGATAGTAGGGTAGGAACTCACTTAGAGGAAGTGACAATGACTCAACTGAGGGTTGGCCCGGATGCCTACGACTAAACCTTGGATTTCGATTTGTGCTATATGCGTAAATGATATGCATGCAAAGATGTATAAGATGATGAATGTAATGTATGTGTCGTATATTTGAATGCAAAGAATGATTGGTTTGTTCGGGATTGACCTCCCTTTTCCAAGGCAATGTGTTTTCTGGAAACCAATGCTAGTTGTATTTGTTTTTGTATGGGTGCCAGCAAGTGGGATTTGGTTTTTTTGGTAATTGTCGTTGTGGGTTGGACTGTTGGTTGGTGGGAGAGTCTGGCTTCCCGACACTCGATAGTTGATGATGTGTTGAACACGCAATGGTTGTGGATACTCTTGGTGCCCCAAGTTTGATCTCTTGCTGATATGTTGTGTATTCGTCTTTGAGAAGATATCGATTTCTTCTTCTGAAGTGTTTGGCCAGCCTGTGACTGAGCATAACGACGTGATCAACGCATGATGATTATGCTTTTGGTGGGCCATAAGGATTCTTACCAACATATGATGTTGTACTGGTATGAACTTTTGACACTTTTGGTTGTGAATTCAAGCAATTTCTAGTGTCTGACGCAAGTTGCTTGACTGACTTGAAGGTATGAAGGGAATTTTTCCCCTTGCCACTTGTCTTGCCCCTGATTAGCATTTGAGGGACTTTCCCCAGACGGACTGAGTATTGAAGTGCTTTTCCTCCTTGATCAACCGATGCTTGGAGATTTGTCTCCTGCTGACTACTTCTTAGGTCAACATAATCAAAAGATGCCATGCCCTTGATCCATAGGATTATGAGATGATTTTGATTCGTGTCAGCACCAACGATCAAGTGCCTCTTGAATTGCCCCTTGTTGGAATTTACTCGATGTCAAGTACTGACTGAGAATTAATAATTGTTATTCAAGAAATGGTGATTTTAATGCAACAGTTATGCAAGTTTTGAAAAACAATCATTCACTTGGGAGTGTTGTGGTAGTGTGTGGCGAGTGGATCATGTGTCCAATCGCGGTGCTTGATTTAGCTAGCGTGTGAGTGATATAGTGAGAAGAGAATATTAGCAAATATCTAGGAGTCAGTTTACTCAACCTTGTTGTAGTATGCTTTCAGAACAAACCTTACTTCAATTAGGTCTTTTGAAGGTTGTGACGTGGCTTGGTTCATGGTTATTGAAACAAAAAGGATATAAGGCTCAAAGTTTATTTTAATCCACCCTTTCTTCATGATGATCTCCAATCCTATGTTCAGTTAATTCACACACATTCGTCTTTTGCAGGTGTAAGGATAAAGATGGTGATTCAAGGTCTCTTGGAATGGCAGCCACCTTATTTCGTTTTTGGACGTCGGTGACCCTTTGATTTTGGTATGGTGGTCACTGAATCTTGTTTTGCTTTGTTGGTGACTTTCATTGTCTCTTTCGATTTTTGTTTTGATCCCTAACTTTTGCATGGGCCACTTTGTTTGAAGCTTTAATCCTTCGGGATTGCCCCTGTTTTTGCCTAAGTCTCCTTTTAGGGTGTTAGGACTTAGCAGGCTTTTTCTTTGATTTTTTTTTTTGGGAAATTGTGACTGCCAAGTCATTGGTCATTGAAGAACAACAAACATAAAGTTTGGATTTGTATGGTTTCTTCGACACTTCAAGATGTGTGCGAAGAATATCATGTGATTGATCCTTGTATGGGATATTTCATCTTGTAATTCGAAAGTGTAGTTAGACCAACTGAACACTACCCTGCCCCAGGTTAAGCGTAAGGGTTTGTTGATCCGAAAGAAACTCATACTTCTAGGCTCGAAGTGGTTGACTAGGGATTAACTCCTTATCTCTCTAGTGTCTGGGGATTTGAAATAATGCCTGTACATCATTAGTAGGATTTTATCCGAAAGCATACAATCAACAATTATGAGTATTTTGTTTTTGTCATCCTCCTTCCAACATTTACTAACAATAGTGCGATAAAGGAGGTGAAGTGGAAAAGTATGTGTTTGTGATTTGCAAATGTGATAATATGAGTGAATTATGATAGATTGATTCAAAGCATGCATAATCATCCCATTAATAAGACCAAATGCAAATAACAATGTTTAAAGCGTACAATACTTAAACAAACAAGAACAAATTACAAAAGTGCGAGATGGTAAAACTGGCATAATGATTGCCTTCATTCGAAGAAACGGGCCTTCATCTTTCGATTCTTCGTTGGGATTGCTCTGCTTGCTCAGGCCGGTGAGGAGCTTTATCTTCGAGCTTCACTATGCTCCACATGCGCTGGCATGGGGTTTGTTGCAACGTTTGGCCTCACTGGCGTGACTGTAACTGCCTTGCTATCAATCAAGTCTTGAACCTTGTTGTCATACCCCAAAATTTGCCCATTAATATTTTAAGACATTTTTCAGGGCACTCCGACTCATTTTTATGACACTGATCTTAAAGGAACAAAGGCCCAGCTCACGAATGGCCCAATCCAGAAAATGGCCCAAACTGGCCTGCTCGCTAGGCGAGCAAATCCTTTGCCTAGCGAACATTCGCTACACGCTCGCCTAGCGAACGTTCGCTACACGCTCGCCTAGCGAAGCTGGCAGATAACAGAAAATTCTGGGCTTCACTCTGAGCCCATTAGGTCACAGAAAAGAGCATTATAAATACCAGCACTTCAGTAATGGAAAAGAGAACGAAAAAGGACGAAAGGAGAACCCTAGCAAGCAAATCCTAGCGCTCACAGACGGCAAACCCTGGAGGCTAACCCTGAGAATTCCGAGTAACCCTAAAGGAAACCCTGAAGGAAAGTCGGCGGCAGCAAGGTCACTTCCGCTCAATTCGATCCGATCGGCCAATTCAAGGTTACAATTCGATTACAAACAGGTTGGCATTGCTATTACTACCTTATGTTCTTAATTTGCATATGGTATCATGATTGAATTTATGAAACTATCTTAAGTTTTACATATGAATTTAAGTATGCATGAACATCTGAATGTCTAACCACATAATCTCTGTAATGGATGCTATAAGGTGTGAAGCTTGCTGACATTATGCTGTTATCAAAACCAGAATCCGCAGCCGCTCGCTAGCACATCGCTAAGCGAGCATGCCGCGAGTATTCGCTAAGCCTTCGCTAGGCGAGGCAGCGGCGACCGGGACAGTCGTTGATTTTTCTGTTCTGTCCTTTGCTAACCTGTCATGTTTTTATCATAGCCATGCATTGTTTATCTGACCCTACTGCTGTTCTGGTTTCTTTTGCGGTGCAATCCTTGATTGCATCCTGACTTGGTACTCTAACCCGTTTGCTGAATTTTGTAAAGGTTCACCTCTCCCAGGAAAAGATTGCTGTCTAGGTCTTCCACTTTATTTGTGGGATACCCTTGTGGAGTTTCACCCTAAATTACCTAATTAATTTTAATGTATTAATTTTAATGTATTAATTTTAATGTATTAATTTTAATGTATTAATTTTAATGTGGAGATTCCTCCTAATTACCTAATCGATTGTAAAATACGGCCTCTAAATATGTGATCTTGGACCTCTCTTTTGCCTTACGATATTACGGTACCACGGTCATGTCCCGCGAATGTGGGGATACACTTAGCAATGGCCCTTCGATTAAATCATCATAAAATAAATCATAGTCCCTCGGATGTTGCCTTCGAATATATGATTTCGTCCCTCGATGACCCTTCGGTGTAGCCTACGGTTAAATGATGATCGTCCCTTCGAATGCTAAGGTATCCTTACAACTGTTGCCTTCAATGACCTATCGATGACCCTACGATGACCCTTAAACATCCAAAGGGTAAAATTACTTACTTCTCAATAGTAAGGACAGTTTTACCCTCATAAGGATAGGAAACGTTCATAACGACCTTAGGAAGGTATAACTCTCAATTACTGGATCATAACCTAAAACATTTTCCACCCCTCACACTTTGCAAGTCCTAGAAAATCACCACTTGGTATACATTCATACTAGAATCATTACCAAGTTATATTTTTCTAAACTGTTTTTCAAAATCAAACGAGATAAATACTTTGTATACATTCATACGAGAATCATTACAAAGTTAAACTCTCTTTTCGAAACATTTTTAAACAATTCACCAACACTTTTCAGACAAAAATATAAGTGATCCAGCAATTAAGAGCCCATGGATAACCATGGATACAAAGGGTGCTAATACCTTCCCTTTGTATAATGTACCTCCTGAACCCAAAATCTATTGAGGTCTTTCCTGTTCTTTTCCCCCTTTCCTTATTGGATAAAAGAAAAGTCGGTGGCGACTCTTGCTATCCGCGACATTGCGATAAAAAGCAAAACACCCCAAGTCAGTTCACCGTATGACAGAACTGGCGACTCTGCTGGGGACCATTAAAAAGAGAGGTTACCTTAAAAATAAGATCACTTATTTAAATTGTCTGTTTTACTTTTAAGGGATTGCTTGGGTATGTTATGCTTGGGTGAAAGATCCTACACCCGGATCTAGTGTACTTTAGGTAAGTAGCAATAGATCATCGCGACTATCCGGCGTATACTGGAATGGTTAAAATGATGGCTACGGTTAATGTGACACTTTGGATGTCCTGATGTTCCTCATGTTTACTTGAGGAAAAATTTGGCTTCCGCGTGGTGTCATCAAAGCATTAACCAGACCTTTAGAACCCTAATCGACTCATCCTAGCCATTAGAAAGTAGTGAGATAACTGGCTTCGGTTCCGACTGAGGTTGGTTGAGACTCGATACTACACTCTTTGAGATTGGACTTTAGGGAAGCTTCGGTCAACCACTTGGTGTTGCACTGAAGTGGACTTAAAGGAAGGTCGGTGATTTGAGATCCTTCTAGAACCCGGTTACTATTCTAGGACAGGTTGAACCAACTAAACTTCAGTGGGGAGGGTACTTACGTATGGAACTCATGCAAGCCTTAAAACCTAGGAATGATGGTTGTGTGACTTGCTTGTGCTTGTTATTTATTTAACCTCATAACATCATAACATCTTAACATCATAACATCATGACATCATAACATTGTACTAACCATTTCAAGGACTTAGGGATTTAACTTTGCTCTGTTTTGTAAGGCTATGGCTCCCAGGAAGACCATCCGGATCAATTTTGTAGCATTCTCTCCTCAACTGAAGAATTTAGTGTCAGAGCTCCCCGATCATGCCCAGTTCATCAAGAAACACGGTTGTCTCCTCAATTTGGTTACCACTGGTTTCAAAGAAGATATGATGAGAGTTTTATTCCAGTTCTTCGACCCTAAACATCATTGCTTCACATTCCCAGATTATCAGTTGGTACCTACACTGGAAGAATTCTCCAGACTGCTTGGGATACCTATCCTTAATCAAATACCTTTCAGTGGTTTAGAAAAGGTTCCGAAGTCTGAAGAAGTTGCCGCAGCTTTACACATGACGAAGTCCGACATTGAAGCTAATTGGGTAACAAGGAGTGGAGTTAAGGGTTTACTTGCCAAATTCCTGACAAATAAGGCCCGAGAATTCTTAAAAGTTATGAATGTCCGTGCTTTCGAAGACATCCTGGCATTGCTAATCTATGGCTTGGTGTTATTCCCTAATCCAGACCAATTCATAGACATGAATGCTATTAAGATATTTCTCACTCATAACCCTGTACCTACCTTGCTGGGAGACATTTTGCATTCTCTCCACACTCGTACCATGAAGAAGCAAGGGACTCTCATGTGCTGCATACCTTTGTTGTCTAGGTGGTTTATTTCGCACCTTCCTCAATCAGTCTTGAAGAACGAGCAGAATTTGAAATGGTCTCAAAGGATAATGTCGCTCTCCCACCCAGACATCTGTTGGTGTCCTCAGTTCAAGGAAAATGTTACCATCATTGACCGTTGTGGCGAGTTCCCTAATGTACCACTCCTAGGAATAAGAGGAGGTATTACTTATAATCCTGCTTTAGCTCTGCGACAGTTTGGATGTGCTCGAAGAGATGGTCCACATGAAATGATCATCGAAGGCATCATGTTCGACTATGACAACGATTCCCAAGGTCTCCATCAAAGGTTTGTACGAGCTTGGGGCATGGTGAAAAGAGGCACTTTAGGACAGAAAAATTCTATTCCTATGGAACCTTATCTCAGATGGGTACGCGCCAGAGCTCGTGAACTTGTCATGCCATATCTTGCAATCGGACCTCAGATTGTCGAACCTGAGGCAGAAGGAGGTGCTCCTCCGATCATTCCTTATCCAGATATGCCTACCAACGTTGAGGAACTAAAGAGATCCTGGATCCAGTTGAGAGAAGAAAGGGATACTTTCGAGACTCAGTTCGTCGCAGAAAGGAAGAAAGTGTTAGAACTTACCAGTCAGCTTAATGAGGAACGAAGACTCAATGCGTATCTTCGCCCAAAAAGAAGCCGCCCCTGGGAGACTTGAGCTTTCATTGTATTTTTATTATTATTCCTTTTGTAATGAACATTGATCAAAGAAATTAGCAATAAACATTTCTCTCTTGTTGGTGATTTACGCAAAGTTAAATTCCAAAAGTCCTTGAAAACATTTCATGCATTGCATAACATAACATAACACTGCATAACAAGTATTCTACAAGTTCAATGTTCTCACGGTCTTCATTACAAACAGAAAAATGGATCTCGAACAAACTGTCAAAGATCTCCAGACTCAGAATGCTCAATTCAAGGAGATGATGCTAAGCTTATCCAAGGGGCAGGAGGAACTGAAGGCTCTTTTGCTCGAAAAGAAGAAAGACAAGAAAGCTGTGAGTTTCATTAACCCGGGAAGAAGGCGTAAAGGACAGGCCGCAGGAGTCAAGTTTGGAATCCCGAATGGTCCAGAAGAGGGGGCGGAGAATGATTCAGAGGAAGAGAATGCCGATTTCTCCAACCCTGAGGAGGACGATGAAGATTATGAAAATGAACAGTACTCTCCAAGAGATGATAAGTACAAGTTGCTGGAAGAACGTATGCTAGCTATGGAGGGTCAGAAGGCGCCCGGTCTGGATTTCGAAAGTTTGGGTCTGGTCTCCGATGTGACCATTCCTCGCAAATTCAAGATCCCCACTTTCACTAAGTACGATGGTGCGTCCTGTCCTCAGATGCATCTGAGAGCTTATGTGAGAAAGATTCAGCCGCATACCACTGATAGGAAGCTATGGATCCATTTCTTCCAAGAGAGCCTGTCTGGCACACAGTTGGAATGGTATTATCAGCTCGAGAGCTCTGACATCCGCACCTGGACTGATTTAGCAACAACTTTCTATAAACAGTACCAGTATAACTCTGAACTAGCGCCTACTCGGCTACAGTTGCAGAATATGACTATGGGATCCAAAGAAAGCTTCAAAGAATATGCTCAGAAATGGAGAGATTTGGCTGGCAGAGTCAAACCCCCTATGACTGACCGAGAATTAGTGGACATGTTCATGGGCACACTGACCGGCCCATTCTACAGCCATCTACTGGGAAGTTCTTCATCAGGTTTCACTGAACTTATATTGACAGGTGAACGTGTTGAAAGCGGCATCCGAAGTGGAAAGATACAGGCGGCTGCCTCTGCAAGCACCAAAAGGTCCTATCAGGGGAGGAACGAATCAAATGCTGTGTACGGTCAAAAGGGTCGTAACAAGAAATACCGTGACCACGACATTAGAGCAGTTACGATTGCAGCACCACCATCTCAAAACTTCCAGCCCAAACAAGACAGGCCAAGAAGGCAGTTCACCAGGATCAAAATGACCCTGGCACAGGCACTGCAGGGAATGCTAAAGGCAAATTTGGTCACCCTCAGAGATCCCCCTACGAATCCCAACACAACTTCTTCTCGTTATAACCCTAACGCCAGGTGTGCATATCACTCCGATAGCCCCGGGCATGATACAAACGATTGCTGGTCATTGAAGAATAAGATTCAGGATATGATCGAAGCTGGAGAAATTGAGTTCGAGCCTCCGGAGACTCCTAATGTCATCACTGCTCCTATGCCTAACCATGACAAGACTGTTAATGTTATGGATGACGATTCTCGCATTTCCAATGTGGCGGACTTAACATCTCCTCTCCCGATCATAAAGAGGAATTTATTGCAAGCTGGTTTATTTCTAGGTTGTGCTGAAGATTGCAATCTCTGCATACTCCGGCCCGAGGACTGTTTGAAATTGAAGAATGGTATTCAACGGCTGATGGATGATCATACAGTTCTCTTCGAAAAGATTCCTAAGGCGGAAAACCCTATTGAAGAAATATCTGTGATTGCTAGGTCCAAAGTTCCAGTGAAGATTACCACTACTAGGGCGCCTGTGAAGATTACTGTTGAGCCCAGGGTAGCTCCCCTAATCATCACTGCACCTGGCCCGATCCCGTATTCCTCAAGCAAAGCTATTCCGTGGAATTATGGCGGTGATGTTTACGTCCATGGCGTAAAGCAAATTGACAATTCTACTAATCCTAATGGCATTGTTGGGACTAGTAAAATTACTCGAAGCGGAAGGATCTTCTCTCCAGAAATCTCACCTCCTGTCCTTGAAACTCGAGGAAAGGAACCAGTCAATCCTTCTCAGTCAGAGACACCGGTCGAAGTTACTCCCGAAGATGTTGCCAAACAGGAAATGGAAGAAGTGCTGAAAATCATCCGCAAGAGTGATTTCGATGTGGTAGAACAGTTGGGGCATACCCCGTCTAAGATCTCGATGTTATCCTTGCTGTTATCTTCTGAATCTCATGCCAATGCATTGATAAAATTCTTGAAGACTGCTCATGTGCCTCAGGAAACATCTGTCGATCAGTTCGAAAATTATGTTGCTCACTTGGCTGTTGACAATGGCCTAGGCTTTTTCGACGCTGATCTGACACCAGCAGGAAAGAATCACAATAAAGCCCTGCATATCTCCATTGAGTGTAGGGGAATCACTTTGTCTCATGTGTTGATCGATAATGGCTCTTCCTTGAATGTGCTGCCGACAGCTGTGCTGGATAAGCTGGATTGTAAAAGCATTGAACTGAAACCTAGTGACATTGTGGTACGTGCTTACGATGGTGCGAAGAGTGTTGTCCATGGCGAAGTAGTCCTTCCTATCAAGATAGGACCTCAAGTCTTCAACACTACCTTCCATGTAATGAACATTCGTCCTGCCTATTCCTGCTTACTGGGACGCCCTTGGATTCATGGGGCAGGCGCTGTAGCCTCGTCTCTCCATCAAAAGTTGAGGTATCCCACAAAGGGAAAAATTGTCACCGTGTGTGGAGAAGAAGAGTACATTGTCAGTAGTGTGCATGCCTTCAGATACGTCGAGATGGATGGTGAATTCATTGAGACTCCTTGTCAGTCATTTGAAGTAGTTCCTCCGACCAATCCTGTCCTTAAGCCAACTTCCTGTGTACCCAAGGTTATTCGTGCTCCTCCTGCTATGATTTCTCTGAAGGACGCTCAAGCCGTGGTTGAAGATGGTGGTCGTACTGGCTGGGGTCAATTGATCGACGTACCGTACAAGTTTGACAAATTTGGCCTGGGGTTCAGCTCTGACAAGAGTCAAATTAATGCTGTAGAAGATGCTGACAGCGATTGCGACCTGGATAGCTGGATTTTCCCAACAATTGGTGACGGACTCAATAATTGGAAGGCTGAAGACACTATCCCGATTTCCTTTAGTCAGGAGTAATTGTTATTGTCTATTTTAGTGTTGCAAATCTTTGTTTTTTTACAATTGAACTTCTCCAAGCGTTGTGTCTATGCCCGGGGCACAATAGCTAATTTGTTAAGGGTTTTGTCATCTTCATAAGCATATTCATATTCAATAAATCAATGGACTTTTTGCATTCAAATATTGCGCTCTTTATCTTTTCTGTCATCTTCCAAATGAGCTATGTTTTCTTACACACACTCACGTAACGAATTGCAGATCCATACCCACTCTGGATCCTGTTGACAATAGTTCTACTACTGTTCATTATGACTTTGAAAATCCGATCTACCAAGCCGAGGATGGAAGTGAGGAAGATTGTGAAGTACCTGGAGAACTTGCCAGACTGTTACTGCAGGAAGAAAGGACTATACAGCCACACGAGGAGTCAGTTGAGACTGTAAATCTGGGTACTGAAGTAAACAAGAAAGAAGTCAAAATAGGAGCAGGCTTGGAAAACAGTGTCAAGAGAAGGTTGATTCAGATGTTGCATGACTATGTAGAGATTTTTGCTTGGTCTTATGAAGACATGCCAGGACTGGATACCGATATAGTAGTGCATCGACTGCCAACGAGGGAAGAATGTCGTCCTGTTAAGCAAAAGGTTCGTCGCATGCGTCCTGAAATGTCTGAGAAAATCAAAGCCGAGGTGATGAAACAATTTGATGCAGGTTTTCTGGCTGTTACTTCTTATCCTCAATGGGTTGCTAATGTGGTACTAGTGCCAAAGAAGGATGGTAAGGTGCGAATGTGTGTAGATTACCGAGACCTGAATAAAGCGAGTCCCAAGGATGACTTTCCACTCCCGCACATTGATGTTCTGGTAGATAACACCGCTCAACACAAGGTGTTCTCATTCATGGATGGATTCTCAGGTTACAACCAGATTAAGATGGCGCCTGAGGACATGGAGAAAACTACGTTTGTGACGCAATGGGGCACGTTCTGTTATAAAGTAATGCCATTTGGTTTAAAGAATGCAGGGGCAACGTACCAGCGTGCTATGGTGGTTTTGTTCCATGATATGATCCATCATGAAATAGAAGTATATGTGGATGACATGATAGCCAGATCTCATACTGAGGAGGAACATCTCGATCATTTATACAAACTGTTCGAGAGGTTGAAGAAATACAAGTTGAGGTTGAACCCGAACAAATGCACCTTTGGGGTAAGGTCCGGCAAACTCCTGGGCTTTATTGTCAGTGGTAAAGGGATTGAGGTTGACCCGGCCAAGGTGAGAGCTATTCAAGAAATGCCAGTTCCCAGTACAGATAAAGAAGTCAGAGGTTTCTTGGGACGCTTGAATTACATTGCCCGATTTATCTCCCATTTGACCGCCACCTACAAACCCCTCTTCAAGCTACTGAGGAAAAATCAAGAGATGATATGGAATGAGGAATGTCAAGAAGCTTTTGACAAAATCAAGAAGTATCTTCAAGAACCTCCAATTCTGATGCCACCAGTTGAAGGAAGACCTCTAATCATGTATTTAACCGTGTTGGAAAATTCAATGGGGTGCGTGTTGGGACAATATGACGAGTCTGGTCGAAAAGAGCATGCCATATACTACCTTAGCAAAAAGTTTACCGACTGTGAAACAAGATACTCACTGCTCGAGAAAACTTGTTGTGCTTTGGCCTGGGCTGCTCGCCGACTGAGACAGTATATGTTGAATCACACCACTTTATTGATTTCTAAGATGGATCCTATCAAATACATATTTGAGAAACCCGCTCTCTCCGGAAGAATAGCAAGATGGCAGATGATCTTAACAGAGTATGACATCCAGTATACTACTCAGAAAGCAATCAAAGGAAGCGTGCTAGCTGATCATTTGGCTCATCAAGCGGTGGATGATTACCAATCTATGAATTTTGAGTTTCCAGATGAAGATGTCATGTTTGTTACCAATCATGAAGAACATGGACCGGATGAAGGACCCGGACTGGGATCCCGATGGGCCATGGTTTTCGATGGGTCTTCTAATGCATTGGGCAATGGTGTTGGTGTGGTAATCATTTCTCCCGAGGGTTACCATACGCCTTTCACTGCTAGACTATGTTTTCATTGTACCAATAATATGGCTGAGTACGAAGCATGTATTTTGGGACTCAAGGCTGCTATAGACCTGAGGATCAAGTTTTTGAGTGTGTACGGAGACTCAGCATTAGTAATCAGTCAGATCAAAGGAGAATGGGACACTAAACATCCGAATCTCATCCCTTATCGAGAGCGGGTGTTGACATTAATCCCATACTTTGAAGAGATTACATTCGAACATATCCCACGAGAAGAGAATCAGTTGGCAGACGCATTGGCTACCATGTCATCTATGTTCAGAGTCAGATGGGACAATGAAGCTCCCAGGATCACCATTGAACGACTAGATGAACCAGCATATTGTTATGAACTTAACGCTGCTGAAGTAGAAGAGAAACCTTGGTTCCACGAAGTAAAAAGATATTTAGAAGCTCAGGAATACCCTGAAGGGGCATCCATCAATGACAGAAAATTCCTGAGGAAGTTCTCTGCTAAATTCTTTTTGAGTAAGGGAGTATTATACAAACGTAACCACGATTCGACTTTGCTTCACTGTGTGGATAAAAAGGAAGCAGAAAAGATTATGGGAGATATGCACGACGGTATTTTTGGGACTCATTCTAGTGGACATACGATGGCCAAGAAGATTCTGAGATCAGGGTATTATTGGTCTACCATGGAAGCTGATTGCCACCATCACTCCAGAACCTGTCACAAGTGTCAGATATATGCGGATAAAGTACATGCACCTCCTGCTCCATTGAACGTGTTGACCGCACCTTGGCCCTTTGCAATGTGGGGCATTGATATGATTGGAGAGATTAAACCTACTGCTTCTAATGGACATCGCTTCATCCTTGTCGCTATTGATTACTTTACAAAGTGGGTAGAGGCCGCCTCATTTGCTTCTGTCACCAAGAATGTGGTGGCACGGTTCATCAAGAATAGTCTTATTTGTCGGTATGGTATCCCTGAAAGGATTATCACTGACAATGGTACTAATTTGAATAACAAGATGATTACTGAACTCTGCACGCAGTTCAACGTAAAGCACCATAACTCTTCTCCGTACCGACCAAAGATGAATGGCGCTGTAGAAGCTGCTAATAAGAATATCAAGAAGATCATACAAAAGATGACGGTGACGTACAAAGACTGGCATGAGATGTTACCATTTGCCCTTCACGGTTATCGCACTTCAGTACGCACTTCGACAGGAGCAACTCCTTTCTCTTTAGTCTACGGAATGGAAGCCGTTTTACCAGTGGAAGTTCAGATTCCCTCTCTAAGAATCATGAAAGAGGCGGGCTTAGATGAAGAGGAATGGATTCAGACTCGACTCGATCAGATAAACTTGATTGATGAGAAGAGACTTGCGGCTGTTTGTCATGGACAGATATATCAGAAGCGCATGACCCAGGCATTTAACAAAAGAGTCAAGAGACAGGTGTATCAAATTGGCGACTTGGTGGTAAAGCGCATCACTCTACCACAAGGTGATCCCAGAGGCAAATGGATTCCCACGTACGAAGGGCCGTTTGTAGTTAAGAGGGTATTCTCTGGTGGAGCCATGATACTAGCAACAATGGACGGCGAAGACTTCCCGCATCCCGTGAACGCAGACATAGTCAAAAAATACTACGCATAAAAGAGACCTGCTAGGTCGACGTACCTAGGCAAAAGTAAGGGCATCCCGGCGAACCAAAAAGGTTCGGGCAAAAATTAGGGATAAACATAAAAAATGTGCACCCGGCAAGTCGAAAACCCGAAAAGGCGGCTTGGGCAAAAAGGGGTATCCTGGTGGATTGAAAACCTGAAAAGGCGGTCCAGGCAAAAATTAGGGATTAAAGCGTATGACTATGTCCCGTTCTCAGACAGCTTCATCCAAGTTCAAAGGACTGAACAAGCTAATCACTTCTATCCGACAGCAGGAGATGAGAGGCTTGAAGACATAATGGCAGTAGTGGAATTAAAGTCAATAGGACGTTTTCGGCATAGATTTCTCTTTGTTTTCTTGACAATTTCCTCTTACTAGGATTTTTGTCTCCTTGTACACAAATTGCCTGTTTATAGGCCCTCTTTCAAAATCAATATAATTTTATTTCCACGAAGATGCTTTTGTTTTACTTTTTCTGTTTTGTTTGCGTAAACGTCCATTGATTTAATTTGAATTAATACATGCATTTGAATATGATCAGTGTGTACCAAAAATGCATGCATAAAATAGAAATAGCGATTACTACTAGGCTTCAGGATCGAGGAGAAGGTCTAATCATGCTTTCCAATGAATCCGTTGCTAATCCTATTCCCCCAGCAAAGCCAGTCATTCCCAGAAGAGAGTGGCATTACTAGACAAATGGGTCATCTCTTCCACCCCCATCCGGGCTTCTGTTGAACATTTCTACCATCAGACAGAAATCAAGCATCCCCGGCTAAGAAAGGGTCATCGATACCAGTATCTCCCAACCAGAAGATTGAGATTTATTTTCCCCAGTAGAGTCCTCAGGAAGAACTTTTCAGATGCATAATTCATTCATTACATCATTTCACAGCATACTCATGCATACATCGTTCGCAGTTATTTTCGAAAGCATAAAACATCTCATGCATCATGACATGGCATGAAGCTAACTTTATTTTTCAGGTTATTTATCTTCCTGATACAGTCAAAATAGAGAGCCATTCAGACGGACATCTTCATCGATTACGTTCAGATTCAAATACATCTTTCAGATACACTCCATGTCAACATTCATCCTGACGTCCTCCTAGTGATGGCATCTATAAGCCCATCCCATACATTTATTGCAAATACAACATATACAAATACTATCAGATATAGCCTAGCGTACGGTTCATTCTGATTCAGCTCAACATATGACTCTTTCAACTCAGATGCGATCTAACATACGATCCATTCCGACCTTCAACAACTCCAATACGGTCCAGCATACGACCCATTTGGACCTTCAAGGCCTCGGATGCTACCTAGCGTACGGTACATTCTGGAGTGTAGTCTGGCGTATGACTACCCCTTTATTATCAGATGCAGCCTAACGGACGGCTCGTTCTGCTACTCAGAGACGGTCTAGCTTACGACCCGCTTGGATGTTCATCCCCTCAAATGCTACCTAGCGTACGGTACATTCTGAAGTGTAGCCTGGCGTATGACTACCCCCTTCATCACCAGGTACAGCCTAACGGACGGCTCAGTCTACAACTCAGATATGATCTAGCATACGATCCATTCTGATCCTTCACCCCCAGCAACGATACAGCCTAACGGACGGCTCGTTCTGCAACTCAGATACGATCTAGCGTACGATCCATTCTGATCCTTTATCCCCAGCAGTGTATGACTCATTCGGATTCTT
Organism: Lathyrus oleraceus; assembly: GCF_024323335.1. Classification (NCBI taxonomy): domain Eukaryota; kingdom Viridiplantae; phylum Streptophyta; class Magnoliopsida; order Fabales; family Fabaceae; genus Lathyrus; species Lathyrus oleraceus. The sequence continues at coordinate 542,089,339 of NC_066583.1, read as the reverse complement.
ATCTTATTTTGATTCGGCACAACATATTACTCCCCCAACAAGTCCGATACGGTCTAGCGTACGACCCATTCGGATCTTCATTCCTCAGATACTACCTAGCGTACGGTACATCCCGAGGTGTAGTCTAGCGTACGACTACTTTTCGTCAGATACAGCCTAACAGACGGCCCATTCTGCAACTCAGATACGATCTAGCGTATGATCCATTCTGATCTGTTATCCCCAGCGGCGTATGACCCATTCTAACTCCCCAGTGAAGTCGACGGCCTAATGAATGACTCACTATACGGTCTGGCGTATGACCCAATGACACCCATGACTTCAGATATCTTCTAACGTACGACGCACTCTGAAGCTCTCATCATCAAACTTCCTAGATGGCATCTTTAAGCCCATCTCCATCAAGACTAACTAATTGACAAGTGCAAATTTTTGGGGCGTTCTAAGTGTTCAATAATCTTCCACCTCCAGACCACGAATGGCGTACATACCATTCTGACTCTCTCGGTTCAAGAACATTGAACAGGGGCAGCTGTCATACCCCAAAATTTGCCCATTAATATTTTAAGACATTTTTCAGGGCACTCCGACTCATTTTTATGACACTGATCTTAAAGGAACAAAGGCCCAGCTCACGAATGGCCCAATCCAGAAAATGGCCCAAACTGGCCTGCTCGCTAGGCGAGCAAATCCTTCGCCTAGCGAACGTTCGCTACACGCTCGCCTAGCGAAGCTGGCAGATAACAGAAAATTCTGGGCTTCACTCTGAGCCCATTAGGTCACAAAAAAGAGCATTATAAATACCAGCACTTCAGTAATGGAAAAGAGAACGAAAAAGGACGAAAGGAGAACCCTAGCAAGCAAATCCTAGCGCTCACAGACGGCAAACCCTGGAGGCTAACCCTGAGAATTCCGAGTAACCCTAAAGGAAACCCTGAAGGAAAGCCGGCGGCAGCAAGGTCACTTCCGCTCAATTCGATCCGATCGGCCAATTCAAGGTTACAATTCGATTACAAACAGGTTGGCATTGCTATTACTACCTTATGTTCTTAATTTGCATATGGTATCATGATTGAATTTATGAAACTATCTTAAGTTTTACATATGAATTTAAGTATGCATGAACATCTGAATGTCTAACCACATAATCTCTGTAATGGATGCTATAAGGTGTGAAGCTTGCTGACATTATGCTGTTATCAAAACCAGAATCCGCAGCCGCTCGCTAGCACATCGCTAAGCGAGCATGCCGCGAGTATTCGCTAAGCCTTCGCTAGGCGAGGCAGCGGCGACCGGGACAGTCGTTGATTTTTCTGTTCTGTCCTTTGCTAACCTGTCATGTTTTTATCATAGCCATGCATTGTTTATCTGACCCTACTGCTGTTCTGGTTTCTTTTGCGGTGCAATCCTTGATTGCATCCTGACTTGGTACTCTAACCCGTTTGCTGAATTTTGTAAAGGTTCACCTCTCCCAGGAAAAGATTGCTGTCTAGGTCTTCCACTTTATTTGTGGGATACCCTTGTGGAGTTTCACCCTAAATTACCTAATTAATTTTAATGTATTAATTTTAATGTATTAATTTTAATGTATTAATTTTAATGTGGAGATTCCTCCTAATTACCTAATCGATTGTAAAATACGGCCTCTAAATATGTGATCTTGGACCTCTCTTTTGCCTTACGATATTACGGTACCACGGTCATGTCCCGCGAATGTGGGGATACACTTAGCAATGGCCCTTCGATTAAATCATCATAAAATAAATCATAGTCCCTCGGATGTTGCCTTCGAATATATGATTTCGTCCCTCGATGACCCTTCGGTGTAGCCTACGGTTAAATGATGATCGTCCCTTCGAATGCTAAGGTATCCTTACAACTGTTGCCTTCAATGACCTATCGATGACCCTACGATGACCCTTAAACATCCAAAGGGTAAAATTACTTACTTCTCAATAGTAAGGACAGTTTTACCCTCATAAGGATAGGAAACGTTCATAACGACCTTAGGAAGGTATAACTCTCAATTACTGGATCATAACCTAAAACATTTTCCACCCCTCACACTTTGCAAGTCCTAGAAAATCACCACTTGGTATACATTCATACTAGAATCATTACCAAGTTATATTTTTCTAAACTGTTTTTCAAAATCAAACGAGATAAATACTTTGTATACATTCATACGAGAATCATTACAAAGTTAAACTCTCTTTTCGAAACATTTTTAAACAATTCACCAACACTTTTCAGACAAAAATATAAGTGATCCAGCAATTAAGAGCCCATGGATAACCATGGATACAAAGGGTGCTAATACCTTCCCTTTGTATAATGTACCTCCCGAACCCAAAATCTATTGAGGTCTTTCCTGTTCTTTTCCCCCTTTCCTTATTGGATAAAAGAAAAGTCGGTGGCGACTCTTGCTATCCGCGACATTGCGATAAAAAGCAAAACACCCCAAGTCAGTTCACCGTATGACACTTGTGTTTGAAGGCCTTACAGTTCTCTATTGTGTTCCCTGGGGCACCCATGTGATACTCGCAATGAGCATTGGCGTCATAGCCTAGTGGGTAGGGTGGAGTTGCAGGTGTTATATCCTTCAGAACAATCGATCCATCCTTTAGCAGGTAAGGAAGGATCTTGCTGTATGGTACTGGCAAAGGATCGAAATGTCTTTCTGGTCTCCCTGCCCTCTGCTAGTTAGGTTGACGTTGTTGTGGAGCGCGTTGCTGTTGATTCTGATGCAGCTGCTGGTAAATCGGCTATTGATAAGGCTGTTGATATTATTGTTGATAGGGTTGCTGATATGGTGGCTGATACGGTGTTGGGATGACCGCGGCAAACTGATGATAAGGCGTATGAGCATACGGAGGTGCCCTATATCCTCCTCCTCTCATTATGGCATTGGTTTGCCCTTCTGGCTTTTTTGGGAGATTGGGATAGGGTTTCTTCATCCCACCTAAAGCATTGGCAGCGCAAGGTAGCTTTCCCTTCTTGATCTGGCTCTCGATTCGTTCTCCCATGGAGAAAACCTCAACAAAAGTTGGGAAGATGGACCCTACCATTTTCTCCATGTACTACGTGTGCAGGGTTCCCATAAACATATCAATCAACTCCTTATCAAGAAGAGGAGGTTGGACACGAGCTGCTAGCTCTCTTCAGCGCTGGGCGTATTCCTTGAATGACTCATTGTTGCGCTGAGTCATGTCTTGCAGTTGGGTGAGGTTGGGTGCTAGATCAGTGTTGTTCTGATAGTGCCTGAGGAAGGCTTCAACGAGGTCTCTCCATGATTGGACCTGTCCCCTCTCTAGTTGCATATATCATTCCAAGGATGCCCCACTGAGGCTATCTTGGAAGTAATGAATCAAGAGTTAATCATTACTGATGTGGGCATCCATTTTGTGACAGTAGGCTCTGAGGTGAGTTCTCAGGCAGCTGATCCCTTTGTACTTGTCAAAGTCCGGGACTTTGAATTTCTGCGGAATCACGAGGCCTGGCACCAGGCACATATCAACAACGTCCAAACCGGGAGTAGTGTGAACCTCCAAGGACTTGAATTTTTCTTCCAACTCATGGAGTCTCTCAACAGTTGGGTCTAGAAGACCTCCAACAGTAGGTTTGACGGGTTATGGTATGAAGAAGGCGTCATATGGATCCTCATCACCCATCATGGATCCATGTCGAGCAGATGTAGCAGAATGCTCATGGGGGTTCATGTTGACCATGGGAACATGAATAGGGATGGGTCCTCCTTTAGGATGGGCAGGATTACCATCGAGGTCAATCATTCTAGGGATGCTAAGCGATGGCGATCCAAACTGGGCAGCAACTTTTCTGGCTTCAGCGTTAGTCTTAGCATCCTTCTCCTTCTGGACCAAGAGTAACATGGTCTCAAGCAAGCGATCCATCTTTGCTTGCATGAAGTCAATGTCTGTCCTCATTGAAACCTGGTTTGCTTCCAGCTGTTCAAGTGTCATCTTGTAGTTGCGGCGTGTCTCGTACCAGTGTCGAGTAGTCAGCGTTACTGGACAAAGGGTAGAATATGGTGTAAGTTTTTGTTTCTGGAAGATGATATGCAATGCATGTTTATGGTATGCAAATGCATGAAATTTTGCCATGTTTTCCATAAAGGAATACAAATACCCAAGATCATTCACACGTCAGGTACGTCAGGATAACAAGAAGAAGCACACGTTTCTCTAATTACTAGAAATTCCCAAAGGTAGGTTCTAAAGTTATGTTTTCAAGGAAGGAACTTAGACTCACGAATCAAGTTCAAAACTTCCTCGCAATGGTGGGCTAGCCACATCGAGATGGGAGTTCTGAAATGATCTAATCTAAGTGGGATTCTTGTATTGTTCGAACAGGGTGTAGACCCTTTGGTTTAATACTACATAATTGCCAATCATGAAAACAAAACTTGGGTTTAAGGCGAGGTTCCTAGAGTCATGGATCGTATTTAGAATTTCCACACAATAATGGGCTAGCCATATTGTGATAGAAACTCCAAACAGATCTACTCTAGGTGGAGTCTTCGTATTATCCCAATGAGGTGTACACCCCTCGGTTCAATACTACACAACTCCGGGTTCTAAGTTTTTCTCGGAGCTCGGGTATGGAGCTTATCTCATAGCATACACCAAGTCCCATATCAAAGTATCAACACATTACATACAACACAAGTAATCAGAATAAAATACAGAGAGATAAACATGGAAAGAAAGAATATCTTCCAACAGTCATAGCAAAATCAGACTAAGTTAGGCTAGACTCTCTCTTGCTTGGAGCAGATTCCCCAGCAGAGTCGCCAGTCTGTCGCACCTCAAAAAAAAATGTGATCCCTCACGATGGAACATGGAAAATGTTCTAACAGATTCACCACAGAATTTTATTTATTCCAATGAAGGAATAGGAAAATATCGAGAAAACCTTTAGAAATAAAAATAATGGTCGTCGCAACCATATTCAGGTTCGGGAGTTGATTACGCAAGGGGAAGGTATAAGCACCCCTCACGTCCGTTGTACTCAACGGGAACCTTTTAGTCTAATTTTTCTATTTGAATGTTACTTGAATGTTATTCGCTTGCTTCGAGTACTTAGAATTGATGATAAATATGGATGAAGACCTCAGGAGGGGGAAATGGGAGGTTTTTTATTAGTGTGCTCGCGGAGATATAGCAATCTTCTGCCTACGTATCCTTATGATGTAATAAGGAAATCAGAGCATTCGTAGTTCGGGCTACTACGAATATTTGGTGTGTTTTGTTTGATGAACGACTGTGTAAGTCGGCGTTCTAACGACTAAACGCTGGTTTGTCTACTCTCGGTGGAGGCTCTAGCACTGGTTTGTTGTGCGTATTAGAAAGGATTAACAGTGTTCCTTTGAAAAGGGTTTTGGTCACGCGGGGGTGACGAGTTGAATTGATGTGTTTGGGTGTTTTGGTTTGGTTTCGATCGCGCGGGGGCGAGAAATTAGATTGATTTGTTAAGGTGTTTTTTTGAAGAATGACGAAAGATTGAGTAATGTGGTGCACACCAATCGTCCAATTCTTTCGAGGAATAATAAGGCGATCGCCTTCTACTCCTTTTTCGTTCGAATTATTTTGAAAGTTTGTTTGTGGATGTTGAATGTGCACGGTAGTGAGGCGTACGCCTCCTACTTGTTTATTCAAAGAATAATGAGGCGAGCGCCACTTATTCCTTTATCCGAGTTTAGTTAAAGTATTTTAATTGGAAGTCGATAATTTGAGCAATATGGCGAACGCCAATTGTTCAAATAATTGAGAGATAGTGAGGCGAACGCCTCCCATCTCTTATCACCCGAGGTTTAAATTGTAAAAGATATGTTTTTAGATACTGTATTTGATTTGCGAAAATAGTTTGAATTTTGAATTGGTAGGTTTTGAAAAGTCGATGATTTGAGCAATGTGACGTACGCCAATTATTCAAATAATCAAGGAATGGTGAGGCGAACGCCTCCTATTCGTCCAATTGAGGTTTAAGTTAAAGTTTATTTTGAAACGGTGTTTGATATGAAAAGTGATTTGAATTTATATGATTGTGGTTTTAATTGGATGCCGAAAACTCGAGCAATGTGGCGTACGCCAATTACTCGAATAATCGAAAGATGGTGAGGCGATCGCCTCCCATCCTCTTATTATCTGAAATTTAGAAATTTAGGACTTAGGATTTGTAGTTGATTTAGAAAATGTGATTATGGTTTGATATTTAATCGGGTGACAAGAACTCGAGCAATATGGCGTGCGCCAATTATTCAAGTACTTGAGAAATAGTGAAGCAAACGTTTCCTATATCTTTTTCATCCCAAAATTTATGTTAAAAGAGAGAATTCTTTTGAGGTTAAATGGTTAGGAAAATGATTTGAATTCGTGTTTTGTTGAATAAATTATGGTGAATCGGTCTTCTACTCGATTAATTAATAACCAAATAGGTCTCATTGTAAGAAAGTCCAAGAGTAAGCTATGTGAGGTTGATGGCGATGCTTTAAAAGCGATCGGCTTACCAAAGCGTTTGAAAGTGGGCTCGACATTTGAATAGAGAATTGTGTGATTTGTTTTTTTTTGAAATTGGTTTGGATTGATGATGAATTGGATTGAAATTGAATTTGTTATTATGAAAACATGGTGGAAAGAGAAATCGATAAAAATTTACTTAACAAAAATCATTTAAAACTTTTGATTTAATCATTCCAATCAACCTTGATAATTATCATAATTGCCTAATTAAAGTTAATGTAATCAAATGATTAAGTTGATTAAAAATTATTAAAACTATATTATTAAAAAAACATTAATTAATCCATTCATTTGATTTGGAACATAAAACTGGGATAAACGACCAAAACGAGTACAAAATGATCAAATCGAATAAATCGCAATGTGCTCGAAACCGGTTTATATATAGCGACCACATAATCATAGTGTCGTACATAAAGACCAAAACGTGGCGAAAATACTGAATTAATGTGTAGAACTTGTAACGACATAGCGGCATACAAGATATCGAATTCGTTGATACAAAAAATCGGATTTACACAACATCACAGTAAAATAGGATAATGGCCAGCCACAACATAAATTTGTTTCCATCAGTATTACAACACTAACATCATAATGTTCAGGTCTTAAACACAAGCAAACCAAGCAAACCGAAATTTGGACCGCAGCAATAGTCAAAATATGAACCTTTCACACAGTCTTCAAAAGCAGTCCTTATACAAAACCAAAATCCAAGATAATGTTCTTTTTCTTTAATAAATAAATAAATAGCATTGTTATGTTAGCATGAGGGATATAATTACCATGCTTTAACATACAGGATGAGAAAATTCTTAATTAAAGATAGTAATTATCCACCAGCCTTATCATATCTATGTTCAGTAATATTGAAGCAGTATTAAACCAATCTTTACCTTAATTGAAGATAAGCCGAGACAACTAGGTTTCTCGTGGTTGTTGTTGGAGTAGCGGTTATGTTGTTGTTGATGGTTAGCTACTTGTTCAAAATCTTCCTGCTAATCTTTTAGATCAACTTCTGCTGATATCCATGTTGTGAGTTATACCGAAACGCATACCACAATGTCGGCCACTGAGTTTTTTCGGAAAGGAAATGAAACTCGAAGAAAACAAATGCTTTGTTACCGAAAAGCCGAATCTGGGTTTCACTCTAATGATGATTAGAGCTTTAAGGGGTATCAAATCCGCCCACGGAAAGTCTCTCGGTGGGACAAGCTTTATCCATTCTTTTAAGCATTGTCTCAGTGAGGTTCTCAGGTTTGTTGTGGAACGGACGCGACAGCGGTGTGAAAGTTATTGGATCGTTGCCGGCGTTGGTGAAGGAAGGAGAATACAAGAGTGCGTGGGTTCACGGCGGCACGGTGATGTAGAGTGGGTTTAGCGACCAGTGCCGAAAACAGAAGACTGTGGTGTGTTGGTGGGGTTGAGGGTTTTCGCCGTTTGAGGTTGCGCGATGGCGTTAGGGAGCTCGTGGTGGATGATGAAGGGTTAGTGACGATAGGTGTGTGGTTTCACGAAAACGGTTTCTCGGCGTTGTTGTGGTGAAGGTTTGCGGCTGTGAAAGTGGGTGTTTGACGGTGGAGAGGTTGAGGATGACGATGAAGGTGATGGGGAAGTGGAAGAGGAACGAAGGTGTTGGTTGTTGGACGGCGGTGGGTTTGAAAGTTGCGCTAGTTGTAGTGGTGGTGGAGGGTTGTGGCTTTACGGTGGGGTGTGTGAGAGAGATTGATTTTTTTTAATTTCTTTTTTTTTTCTTTTCAGAGCATATAGAGAGATGAGAGGGTAGCGTGGAGTTGATAATGAGTGAGGTGAGAGCCGGAGAAAGAGAAAAGGGACGCGTGGAGGGAAAGTGAAGAGAGACGTTGAGTGAGTGGTTATTAAATGAGTGGAGGGTGAGTTTGTTTTTGTGAGTGACGCATGAGATGGAGAGAGAGAGTACATTTATTAATTTCTCTTTTCTTTTTGTTTTTATATTCGCTGGCAAGAGAGACTGAGAGTTTGTTGTGTGAGAGAAGGAAGAGTAACACGTGTCACACTGTTATTGGATCCTCAAAATTCACCAAATATGTTCCTTCTTATCCGTTTCTTTTTCAGATTGAGAGAGATATTTTTATGAATAAATCTAAACTCATATTTTTAACCTTCTTTTCACTACACTTTAAAAATTAATAGTTAAGCAAACCAAAATAAATTCAACAATAATTATGATTATTTACACTAATTATTTTAGTTGAATAATTAACCTAATAAAAATAGTGATCATTATAAATATAAGCCGGATATAAATTTGCTCAGAAAATTAAATCAAACACACTAAAATGATCAGCACAAAATATACTTATTGAAAAAATACAACGTTTCTTCAAATTCGGAAATAAATTTGCACCGGTTAAAAGGCTCAGGCGGGTCGGAATGCAACCGAAACAGCCGCTGAAAAATACAACGAGCACACCAGATTAAACCACGTGAACCGCAGATTAATAATACTGGCGTCTGCACTTTTAATTTTGAAACTTTTTTTTTATCCGCATATTTCGCACGTTCTTGAGAAATGATTCAACCGATTTGTCTGTATTTTTAATAAATTCATTCTGACTGATATTTCAGGTCTTATTCATGATGGAATGTATGTTATGTTATGCATATGATACAAAATAAAAATGAAATTAATTCTATGAAAATTTAAATATGCCCGGACAAAATTGGGGTATGACAATAGCTATCACGATAAGCGGATAAAGGCTCTTGAGTTTTTCGAGAGAGATCACATGTTTGTGAGGGTCAAACCTATGAGTGGTGTTAGAATGATATTGAAGAATAAGAATCTTACTCCTCATTTTATTGGTCCCTATCAGATTTCCTAAAGGATTGGAGTTATTTCCTACAGGATCGACTTACCAGCGTTTCTTTTGAACCTACATGATGTTTTCCATGTGTCTTAGCTCTGGAAGTACATTCTTGATCCGTCGCATATAATCTAAATAGGCGATGTGCAAGTGAGAGAAAATATGATTGTTGTAGCATTGCCCATGAGGATCGAGAAGTGAAGTAACTCATAAGGTATGAGATTGCTTTAGTGAAGGTGGTATGGGGATGACCTGCCAGAGGGAGTTTGACATAGGAGCTGGAGAGCCTTATGAAGGAGTCATATCCATATTTGTTTTCTCTAGGTAATTTTTGAGGGAAAAAATCCTTTTAAGTCGGGGAGAGTTGTAACACCCCCAATGTTTAAATAAAGTATTTTATTTAATTGTTAGTGTAATTGATTCTTTATATTTGAATTTTGATATTTTTCTGTGAGTATGGGTATTTTAGTAATTTACTAATTACCAGGTGTACATCCCGAAATTCCCAGGGACCGAGATTTTGAAAACCAAGTACGAAAAGGGAAAGTAGGTCGGGTAACCATGACCTTACACAAGTCGGAGCCCGATTAGGGTTCACTTAGATACAAAACAAGCACGTCGGAGCCAGTTTTGTGATAACACTAATAGAAGAATAAGTCGGATCCGACTTCAGTTTTAGGAAATCATATGGACAATCGTAAGGGATGGTTATGAAATGTCCTCGTAATTACATAGCAGTTACAGAAAATGATGGAAGAGGTGTTACTTGGGATTTAAGGAAGACGGCTAACATTATTAGAGGTCATTTTAACATGGGATATGAATGGACATTCCTTTAATAACCCTGGGGTGTGGATAACAAATTTTAAAAATAAATTCAACAAACAAATTTTAAACTTTTTAGTTTTTAAATACAGAAAAACTATTTTTAAAAAGCCTTTCAAACAAGCCCAAAATCATGCATATAAGAATCATTCAAGTGCACCAAAATAAACCATTCATGCATGCAATCAAGAGTAAAGGATTTAATTTCTAATGAGTTCTAATTGAAAATTAACGAGGAAAACTCTAAACTAAACTCAATTAAAATCCAAGGTAGAAATCTATCCTAATTAAACTAACCATTTTTAATATGCATATTTTATGAATTAACCAGGCATTGACATAGAATGAATGAAGATTTAAAGAAACTCCTACAATTAATTCAATCAAATCCTACAAAAAAAATATTCTAATCAAACATGATATGTGAATTTTCTATGATTTAACATGAATTAAAATATGCATGTTCATGAATTAAGTGCATAGCAAAAATTGACAAAAAGAAAGATAAAAATAAGAAATAAAATGAAGGAAATTAAATCTACAGGGGTGCATGAACCAAGGGATGTGCAACTTGAAAAATGAGGCTTTAGCCCTAATAGATAAGGCCTAAACACAACTGGTTGGTATTGGGTTCAACAAATGATAGCATAAGCAAAACAGGGGTATGAAAAGTCAAACAGTGAGCTTAAGGGCCTATGCCCAATTTAATTTGGCAAGGGAGATAGAAAAATTCAGAAAGCATACTTCTACTTCTCTACACATCATGTTCAAATTTATATCCAATAAAAAAATCACCAACAGAGCGCCGGCCCCACTGCGCCGGAGGCGGCGGAGTTGGGCGAAATTAAGAAATAACATCACTTTTCTACTCCTCTCAACCTCCTTTATCCTAATCTCTCATCAATTCTTTCCAAATGTTAATCAATTCTGAAAATTGAAGCACTAAAGCTATGAACCCTAATCATAAGAATTGAAATTAAATAGAGATGGGGGAAAATCAAGCCACCAACCCTTGTGCCTTTGATTCTCTAATGCACAAGCTACATTGTGGTATCAAAAATTTAGCAAACAAGAAGGGATAAAAATATTCCGAACTGCAAGATGGGGGATTGTCTTTAAACTTGCTGAAATTTGAAGGTGATGAAGATGAAGAAAATAGAGGTATGCTTCTTTCATCTTCTACTTCTTTTGTTCAATGATTTAGCTCTAAAAAAATTATGAACTAGATTATTGTTCTTGATGTTGATTATGTGAATGTAAGGATATTGTAGAATGGATGAGGTTTTAGCTCAATTGGTGACAAACTTCAATGTGAAGTTTGCTCTAATGGTGAGAAAGCTCTAATGATAAGATTTTTTTTAACCAATCATCTCAAATCGAATAACGAACACCCATATTTCTATCACATTATGAAAAAAATACAATGAAATACTATTTCTAGAAACACTTTAATATTGTTTTAAAAGTAATGCACATGTTTTTATTTAAAAATGTTTTATAAATAACTTTTTTCTTAAAATTTCAAATTAAAAATTAGACTAAATAGTTTTCTTAAAACATAAGTTTACTTATTCCATTCCTTTTTTAATACTTTTTTGTATTTATCAAAATTTTAAAAAATCAATTAAATTTAAAGCTAATTTTAAATTAAAAAAGCATTTTAAAAACATGTTTTTTAAAAATCATGTAATTTTCACTATGTTTAATATTCAATAATGTACATTTTTGATATAGTCGGGGCGAAGCCATGTGATGCAAAGAGTGGGCCTATGCCCCCACTACCATAATTACAATATTAGTTTTTAATATTATAAATAATAATTATACAATAGATATACTACAATTAAGAAAATTTTCTAAAATGACTCATATTTATCAAATAAATTTTGAATAATGTTTTTTTTATTCTTAATATCTTATTAAATTTAAAACTTAATCGATATTTTGCTTGTCCTATTTATTTAATTTATTGAAAAATTATTTAATTTTCATTAAATAATTATTTTTAATAAAATATAAAATAATTCATTTTCATTTTCATTTCTTTCTCTATTCATATTCAACCATATTTCACTCTTTCTCAGCAAAGACAAATCACACATATATTCCTCTTTCTCTCACCACAAAATGCCTCTCAATTTCTACTCTCTTTTTTAGGACCGATCCAATAAATTTAGGACCCTGTTATAATTTAAAAAATAAATTTAAAAAAAAAACCTGTATAGAGTTTTTGAAAAAATTAATATACAATCATAAATTTTAAAAATAATTTTTTTTTTCATAAAAAAAGAGACTACTTATATGACGTCGCTACTGATATATATTGACCCCACTACTCATAGTTTCTGACTCTGTCCCTGGATATAGAATGTAAAAATTAGTGATTTAAATTAGAAAAATAATTTTAAAATAACCTTTAGTATTTTAAAAGAAATTTTCATAAAAATTATTTTTAGAATACAAAGAAAGCATTTATTTTTAAGACTAAAACAAGCATATTCTCTATTAGCATGAACAATTCGTTTTTGAAAAAATATATATTTTTAACATGGTATTTTTTTAATTATGGTTAGTTTTACACATTTTTGATAAATATAATATCCATGTAGATTACAATTACTTTGTTTTATATGTTTAATTTATTACAGTCAAACATAATTTTTCTAGAAAATATCATTCAATAAACAATATGTATCCCGTTAAATTATTATGATATTTTAATACGACTTAAATGATTTATTTAATAATTATTAGTTTTTTTATTGTATGATTGTGTTTTACATCCACAATACAGATTATTAAACTCTAATATTTGTAGTATATAAATATCCGTAAAAGATTCAATAAACAATAATTTTAGAGACGTTTGTCCATTCATCTTTCAAGAGAACATGACGATCAACATCAACCGAGTACACTGTTTCATTGCAATTTTTTGCATTGCTTTAGTTTTGCATCGAGGTAACCCACTTATTTATTCTCTACCTATTTCATGTATATTTTCCAAATAATTTACTATTTAATTGATGTCACAAAACTTTTCTCGATATAAAAATTCTTTGTATTGATTGTAGGTGGTGCAAGAAGATACGAAGAAATTATGAGTGACGATGCCCAATTTGATTGTTTTGATTCACAGGAATGTCCATCATCTAATGAAGATTGTTCACAGAGATGTCAACGACGAGGTTTGAGTAGTGGCAGTTGTCAAGGACGTCTATGTTGTTGTCCAACAAATACACTCTAAATCTAGCTATATACCATTGTACAAGTTTATGTATGAATTATGGCTTCATCAATAAAAAATAAAAACAAACACATTGAATAAAGTTTACATTGATCTCAATTTTAACTTTCAAGGGTAACATAGTTTTCCATTGTTTCAATTAACACCACTAAACCATCATTCATGTGGGTGAAAAATATTATACTGCACCAAAAATATAACTTCTGCACCAAATTTAATCGAGAAGAATACTGCAAATATTATACTGCACCAAAATGGAAGATGTTTGATTTTATCATGTTCTTATTTTATTTTATTTTATTTTTTAAGATATTGTTTATATACTTTGGTCATAATCACGTTTACTCATTTAAAGAAAATTTATTTGAGAACAATATTCTAAAGATAAAATATTTATTATTATTGTGTGGAAACAGCTGGCAAAGATAAAATATTTATTATTATTGTGTGGAAACAGCTGGCAACTCTGTTAGGGATATTTGCTCCCTAAAGACAGTCGAGCCTATCCTTTAGTTTTAGGATTATTGTTTTGTTTGTTTTATTCTTTGTTTTATTTATTTTATTTATTTTTTGCTTTATTTTTATTTTTCGCTTTATTTTTATTTTTCTTTTCTATTTTTATCTTATATATTATTTAACGTTATTTAACGTTATGGGGTTTGGAGTTTTGTTTGAGAATAAGATCTACGTCCGAGCTCAAAAAGAAACATAAGCTTAAATAAGGGGTTGACTTGTATTGGCTAATGAGATGCACATCCCAATATGTTTTTTATGTCAACTCCTCCTAGAGTAGTTCAGTTCAAAGTGTTAGTCATGAAGTGGCAAACTCATCCTCATGACGAAATTTTTAATCTGATACATGACTCCAGGGACCTATTCTAGAACCCAAACTTTGAGATTAGGCATGGCAAAAAAAAAAAATACCCGCATATATCGTCGGATAAAATCCATTACGGATATGGGACAAGTAGCTTAATGGACATTCATAGATAAAATAAATGGATATTTAAATACCTGTTTGTTAATGAATATGGATGCAAGTTTAGTGATACTCATGCCCATCAATATTCGTATCTGTTAATAAATTATATAAAAAAAATCAATATCATTAGTTCATTGTACCCTTTCTTTTCATCATCTAAAAAGAGTAGTCTTATTATACTTCTTTCTTTTTAAAAAAAACTTTGAAGAAAACCTTTCACATTGCATATAAGTTCTATTAGCCATTTCGTATTTAAGCTCTTCAATACTCATACCTCACATCAACAATTTCACCGTTCAACCAACCAATGTCATCCTTCCTCTGTCGAACCAATGCCTCCCATCCTACTCCTCTTTTTTCCGCTCCTCCATCATAGCTTACAATTACAACAACTATTATTTGCTTGGTTAAAAATAAAATGTATGAATATTATGTTTGTACCTTATTTTGTTTTGGTGAAAAAGAAGAAAATTAATGTGATGAAATTTTAAAATTAAATTAAGAGCGAATTGTATGGATGTTATGTGAGAATAACTTTTTGTTTCTTTAAAAGAAGCTAAAAATATATTTTTTTTTCAAAAAATAATTTTAAAAAAACAATATGGATATCAGCAAATATATACGGGTAACGTAAAACCCATGGATTACACGCTTAACAGATACTCGCATGGATATGAGGAAAATACATATATCATATTTATCTAACAGGGAGAATACGAATATCATAGTATTTGTCCCCATGGATATCCATTTACATCCCTAGTTGAGACTTTGTCTATACGAAAACCATGTTTAAGGGAGACCCTTTGTGATTTCATTATAAATTGGGCTAGGCCTGATATCATAATGAAGTTTCATTTGTGGCTCGTGACCTTGAGTTTGTTCTTAAATAGCTAACAAAATCCAAGAGCATCCATAAATCGATGGTCAGAATGAGAGGAATATCTAGTCTTTGGAGGATATTTTGAGGACTTGTGTCAAGGAGATTTTTGGGATGTTTTTCGGCCATTGATTGAGTTTACATACAATAACAACTATCATTCGAGCATTGGAACGGTATTGTTCAAACGGTTGTATGGGACAAGGCGTGGGACTCGTCTATGTTGGTTTAAGTCTGAATAGAGTGTTGTACTTGGAACAGAAATTATACAATAGACTATAGAGAAAGTGAAGATGATATAATAGAAGACGAAGGCATGTTAGAGTAGGCAGAATAGCTATCACGATAACCGGATAAAGGCTCTTGAGTTTTTCGAGAGAGATCACATGTTTGTGAGGGTCACACCTATGACTGGTGTTAGAATGATCTTGAAGACTAAGAATCTTACTCCTCATTTTATTGGTCCCTATCAGATTTCCTAAAGGATTGGAGTTATTTCCTACAGGATCGACTTACCACCGTTTCTTTTGAACCTACATGATGTTTTCCATGTGTCTTAGCTCTGGAAGTACATTTTTGATCCGTCGCATATAATCTAAATGGGCGATGTGCAAGTGAGAGAAAATATGATTGTTGTAGCATTTCCCATGAGGATCGAGAAGTGAAGCAACTCATAAGGTGTGAGATTGCTTTAGTGAAGGTGGTCTGGGGATGAGCTGCCGGAGAAGTCATATCCATATTTGTTTTCTCTAGGTAATTTTCGAGGGAAAAAATCCTTTTAAGTCGGGGAGAGTTGTAACACCCCCAATATTTAAATAAAGTATTTTATTTAATTGTTAGTGTAATTGATTATTTATATTTGAATTTTGATATTTTTCTGAGAGTATGGGTATTTTAGTAATTTACTAATTACCAGGTGTACATCCCGGAATTCCCTGGGACCGAGTTTAAAATAACCTTTAGTATTTTAAAAGAAATTTTCATAAAAATTATTTTTAGAATATAAAGAAAGCATTTATTTTTAAGGCTAAAACAAGCATATTCTCTATTAGCATGAACAATTCGTTTTTGAAAAAATATATATTTTTAACATGGTATTTTTTGAATTATGGTTAGTTTTACACATTTTTGATAAATATAATATCCATGTAAATTACAATTACTTTGTTTTATATGTTTAATTTATTACAGTCAATCATAATTTTTCTAGAAAATATCATTCAATAAACAATAGGTATCCCGTTAAATTATTATGATATTTTAATACGACTTAAATGATTTATTTAATAATTATTAGTTTTTTTATTGTATGATTGTGTTTTACATCCACAATACAGATTATTAAACTCTAATATTTGTAGTATATAAATATTCGTAAAAGATTCAATAAACCATAACTTTCGAGACGTTTGTCCATTCATCTTTCAAGAGAACATGACGATCAGCATCAACCGAGTACACTGTTTCATTGCAATTTTTTGCATCGCTTTAGTTTTGCATCGAGGTAACCCACTTATTTATTCTCTACCTATTTCATGTATATTTTCCAAATAATTTACTATTTAATTGATGTCACAAAACTTTTCTCGATATAAAAATTCTTTGTATTGATTGTAGGTGGTGCAAGAAGATACGAAGAAATTATGAGTGATGATGCTCAATTTGATTGTTTTGATTCACATGAATGTCCATCATCTAATGAAGATTGTTCACAGAGATGTCAACGACGAGGTTTGAGTAGTGGCAGTTGTCAAGGACGTCTATGTTGTTGTCCAACAAATACATTCTAAATCTAGCTATATACCACTGTACAAGTTTATGTATGAATTATGGCTTCATCAATAAAAAATAAAAACAAACACATTGAATAAAGTTTACATTGATCTCAATTTTAACATTCAAGGGTAACATAGTTTTCCATTGTTTCAATTAACACAACTAAATCATCATTCATGTTGGTGAAAAATATTATACTGCACCAAAAATATAACTTCTGCCCCAAATTTAATCGAGAAGAATACTGCAAATATTATACTGCACCAAATAGGTAGATGTTTTATGTTATCATGTTCTTATTTTATTTTATTTTATTTTGTAAGATATTATTTATATACTTTGGTCATAATCACATTTACTCATTTAAAGAAAATTTATTTGAGAACAATATTCTAAAGGTAAAATATTTATTATTATTGTATGGAGACAGCTGACAATTCTGTTAGGGATATTTGCTCCCTAAAGACAGTCGAGCCTATCCTTTAGTTTTAGGATTATTGTTTTGTTTGTTTTATTCTTTGTTTTATTTATTTTATTTATTTTTTGCTTAGTTGTCTTTTTCTATTCTATTTTTATCTTATATATTATTTAACGTTATTTAACATTATGGGGTTTGGAGTTTTGTTTGAGAATAAGATCTACGCCCGAGCTCAAAAAGAAACATAAGCTTAAGTAAGGGGTTGACTTGTATTGGCCAATGAGATGCACATCCCAATATGTTTTTTATGTCAACTCCTCCTAGAGTAGTTCAGTTCAAAGTGTTAGTCATGAATTGGCAAACTCATCCTCATGACGAAACTTTTAGTCTGATACATGACTCCAGGGACCTATTCTAGAACCCAAACATTGAGATTCAGGATAGCAAAAAAAACTCATACCCGCATATATCGTCGGATAAAATCCATTACGGATATGGGACAAGTAGCTTAATGGACATTCATAGATAAAATAAATGGATATTTAAATATCTGTTTGTTAATGGATATGGATGCAAGTTTAATGATACTCATGCCCATCAATGTTCGTATAAAAAAAGTAGTCTTATTATACTTCTTTCTTTTTTAAAAAAACTTTGAAGAAAACCTATCACATTGCATATAAATTCTATTAGCCATTTCATATTTAAGCTCTTCAATAGTCATACTCACTTCAACAATTTCACCGTCCAACCAACCAATGTCATCCTTCCTCTATCGAACCAATGCCTCTCATCCTACTCCTCTTTTTTCTGCTCCTCCATCATAACCTACAATCACAACATCTATTATTTGCCTGGTTAAAAATAAAATGTATGAATATTATGTTTGTATCTTATTTTGTTTTGGTGAAAAAGAAGAAAATTAATGTGGTGAAAAAGAGCGAATTATATGGATGTTATGTGATAATAACTTTTTGTATCTTTAAGAGAAGCTAAAAATATTATTTTTTTCAAAAAATATTTTTCGAAAAAAAATTATTCATGGATATCTGCAAATATATGCGGGTAACATAAAACCCGTGGATTACACGCTTAACGGATACCCGCATGGATATGAGGCAAATACATATATCATATTTATCTAAAGGGGAGAATACGAATATCATAGTATTTATCCCCATGGATATCCATTTACATCCCTAGTTGAGACTTCGTGTAAGACCCTCATTTTGATCCTAAGATCCCTCATGGCACCATAACTTTGCACATTGCATTTGCCTCAAGGATCATAGCATCTTGGCCCCTTAACCCTAGGGTTGGGACTTGTGAGAGTTGGTTTGAGACCACCAAGCATGCTTGAATTGTATATTATTGCTTTTCTTTTTTTTTTTACTAACCAAAAGCACAAAAATATGTCACTAACTTTGTTTGTTTTGTAGCTTGAGCAATCATGTGATCCAAGGCTCCTAGGAGGCCCTTATGCTCATTGATATGGCCAGATGAAGTTGAAAGCAAGCATGACAATGGTTCCCAAAGTTCTCAATCATCATATATGCCTCCCAAGTATCTCAATTTGTCAATTTGATCAAGATAAACCAAAGGGCTTGAGGATTGTTTCCCAAGGAAACCCTAATTCAACTGTGCATTGACTGTGCCTTGCTCATGAAGCAACCTCAACCCATGATCAAATACAATCAAGGGAAGTTATTTCATTCATCATTTCATGCATATATGAGCTTATGTGAGTGTCCTCAATCATCAATTCATTGATATTTGAAGTTTGGACTTGAGAAGTTGATTAGTCAATTCATCTGACTATTTTGAAATCCACTGAGACCTAACTTTTGATGTGTTTGTCAAATGAAGATGACCCCAAGAGACAAAATTCTCTTAAGAACCATATGAACAACTTTCATGTTCATCAAAAATCCATTTAAAACTTGGAAGGTCATAATTCATTTCAAAACATTATAGGTCATTTTGATTGAAACCCTAATTTTGGGTCAACCTCCCAAGGACCTAACTCCCTCATTTTTCATGATTTTGAGGTGGGATCAAATGAATTGGAAATTTTAAGATGTATAATTCAATTGTTATGTTGGACAAAATTTCATAATCCTAAAAGAAACACATGTGATAATACAAAACATTATAGGTCACTTTGGACCAAAGCCATTGAATCTTGAAAAAGTCCAACTTCAAGTGCCCATAACTTTCTCATAAAAAATCCAAATGATGCACAATTTAAGTCCAAATTGATTGTCTGGAAAATATCTACAACTTTTATGTTTAAGTTTTTGTCATTTGAGGCTTGTATCATTGAAACAAAAGGGCTTGAAGTTGGTCCATTTTGGCAAAATTTCCATATACATGTTTTGCACCTTGAACTTCATGGCCCGTTTTCATAAATTTCCCAACACCAGATTGATTTTTGTTCAACATAACATTTGATACTCATGCCAAGACCTTTCCAACCATTACCCACATGGCTATGTTTCAATTTGGCAAATTGTATTTTCGAAGGGGAGAAGATTTGTGTTCAATTATGCACAACATGATTAAATTGCTTGCACACCACATTGCCTTGCCATGTACACATCCAAAATCATTTTTTTCATCATCAGCATGCAAAACCAATCCAGCTTGGGCCTCCCATGCGCCTGTACAGTCCCATGCATGGAGGACCCAACTTCATGCACACACGAGTTTTCCATTGCTTGCATCATCCCTTGCTATAAATACACATGCCTGGCTTCATTCAAAACCAACCTCAAGGCACCTGAATTGTTGTAGAAGTAGAATCCCAACCTCTATTAAAATGAATTTTGCTTTTCTCTTTCAATTTTCAAGTTCAATTTTCAACTTCATTGGTTGATCATTGAGCTTCAATTCCTAGACCTTGCTCCCTTGCCATCTCAAGAACACACTGCATCAAAGAATTGGAGGAGATCGTGTCTTGTAAAGCTACACTTCAAAGGTTGTTGTTCAAACTTTTTTGATTCGAAACTGCTTGGATACTGATCATTTCTTGTGTTTGTTGGTACCTCTGAAGTCCTCATGTGAGAGGCAATTGATCTGTGCATTTAATTTCATGAATTGAGCAAGTTCAGTTTGAACACCATAAATTTCCATCTCAGATTTCTTTTCCTATAGTGATCTTGAGTGGAAACCAATGGCACAGAGGTAATGTACATCACCCCAGCTTTCCAATGATATAAGGATCGTGCATTTTAATGAGGTTTTGAAAACCTGCAAATCTTGGCCGGAGCGGTGAGTCTCGTCGGAGAAGACAGTGGTGTACACCACCGTCCCCACGTGGATGAGCTCTGGACCATTGGATCTGTTGCTCTGATCTAATCTAAGCCATGTAACGTTATGACTTATTTTAAAGCTGCGTGTTATGCTATTGACTCAAGCCTTTGGTACGCGCGCACCTCACAGCCATCAGATTGGACACGTCAATTAATGAGCGCTGATCCAAGCGCTGTGGTTTTTCTGATTTTTCTAATTTCCATTTTATTTTCTTTAATTCTATTTTATTTCAAAAATTCATAACTTCTTCATTTTTAATCCAAAAAATATGGGACCAATTGTATTATTTCCCTTTTTAATTCTAGTTTCTAAAAATGATTTTTAATATTTTTTATGAGTCCATTTAATATTTTTTGTGAATTTTCTTTTTTCTGGTTATTTTTAATTCATTTTAAATAGTTTCCAATATTCAAAAATGCCAAAAATATTTTCTTAACATCTTTGAATGATGATAAATCTATGAAAAATATTCTCATCAATCTCTTAATTGACTTGAGATTTATTCGAGATTTTAGTTCAATTATGTCATATTTTCTTCATTTTTAATTGTTTAAAATTAGTTTCTGGTTTCTAAAAATGATGAAATTTTTTGTCAAACCTTGTTTGACCTTGTTGAACTTAGGATGATCCAATTGGACTTTTCCAAGTTGATTTGAATTGGATTTGAAGTTTGACCTTTATTTGTTTATTTTAATTCAAGTATTATTTTAATATTCAAAAATACCAAAAATATTTTTATTGTTTCTTGACTTCTAAGCTTCATCTCACTTTTGTTTACCATTGATTGATGTTGATTCATTTCATATTTGGTCAATGTATTTTGCTTATGTCATTTGAATTCCATTTATGCACATTTCAAATCGATATCCAATACCATTGAATCGAACATAGGCACGCGACATCAGATGCAGCATAACTTGGAATCAAAATATAAAGTCTAAAGCATACTGATACTTGAAATCGAAAGGGTACCAATGCCTGAGCTGCTACCGTTATTGCTGCGGGAATCGTTGTTTGTTGCTTAATTTCGTGGGACGCGGAAGCAAGATGGAAAGACCAAAGTTGAGTTGCTCAAACTCAGAGTCGCTGAGTTGAGGTCATTGTTGTTGTTCTCTTATCTCTGCAGAATCTAGTTTTTGTTTCTTCTTCAAATCCCCAAGAAAACACCATTACCGTAATTATTGCAGTAGATAGAGGTAGCTGAATAGGCCAACTTAAACATACAAAAGTTCGCTAGAGATGAAGGTTGGAGGTAGTGGATCCGAAGGTTTTTGAGGTGTTGGTTATGCTGATGTATTTGTTGCGATGTGAGTGATGACGGGTGGTGCTTAGGAGAAAAGCGATGGTGGAAAGGAGTGTGGGGGAGTTTGGATCGTATTTGATGATGATGTCGGTCGCGGTGAGGGGATATGAAGATGGGTTGAGGAAGAGAATGTGTTTTCACGATGGAG
Source organism: Lathyrus oleraceus (assembly GCF_024323335.1). NCBI lineage: Eukaryota > Viridiplantae > Streptophyta > Magnoliopsida > Fabales > Fabaceae > Lathyrus > Lathyrus oleraceus. The sequence continues at coordinate 542,067,063 of NC_066583.1, read as the reverse complement.
GGAGTTCATCGGAGGAAGGTTGTTTATAAGGTTTTTGGGTTAGTGATGGTGGCGGAATTCACCCCGTGAGTTTATGGTTAATGGGGGGTTCGATGAGGGTGGCGGTTATGAAGGAGTGAGGTTGGAAAACAGAAGTGGCGGTCGAGTGAGATCGAGGTGGAACAAAGATTAAGGGGAAATGTTTATCCGAGATGTTGAAGAAGAAGAAGGGTTTTTTTAATCTTCTGTTGGTTTGTCCATTGGAAGAGAGAGGAAAAGATTTACATTCGTCAATGTGAGTCCTCCAAGCGCGTTTTCATAAGGCCCAATGAAAACCGATTTTTCTTCTGATCATATCCACTAGAGGATGGACATGTGTTCATTCCCCATTGAAAATGAGAAGATATATTTTTTTATAGGGTAATGCTAACTTGTGCCCTAGGGGCACAAGACAAGAACTAAAGAAAGTAATTTTGTGTTGGAAATTATGCATTAATTTTAATGAAGGTATAAAATTAATTTTATAATTGTTTTTTTTAATACAAACTTTCTATAAGTGGGGGTGTCTTATCTTGTACCCCTAGGGCACAAGTTAGCATTATCCTTTTTTATATATTTTTTTCATATTTTATTAATTAATTTTAAATTAACTAATTTCTAAAAAAATTATTGGTCAATAAGTGAGAGTGAGGATAATACTTGTTATCTTTTGACTAAATATGAATCGACGGTCCAGAGAAATCATAGAAGCAAACCTAATTTTAAAATGTCAAAGTTGCTCCTTCTAGATGATTTAATTGATTTAAATGGAATTAAATCAAATAAAATTAATAACTTTCTAAATAAATATGATAAAAATAAAATGAAGACATGAAAATTCCTATTTAATTATCGAGATTAATTTGACAAAATAATAAAAATAAAACGACTAACTATGAATAAAAATTGGGCGCAAATATGCTTAAAAAAATAAATCGAATGCACTAAAATGACCAGCTCGAAATAAACCTCTCAGGAAAATACAATTTTTGATCTTATTTTAAATAAATTTTAACCGGTTAAACATGCATATGCTGATCAAAAAGCGACTGAAAAAAGTAGTCAAAAAATATAACGAGCACACCAGGTTAAACTATGTGAACCGTATATTAATAATACTGGTGTCTGCAAGCTTGATTTCAAAATTTTCTACCCGCTAATTTTACATGTATTTGAGAAATGATTTAACCAATCTGTCTATATATTCGAGAATTTATTCTAACCAATATTTTAGGTATTATTCAATATGAAAGACATGTTTATGCTATACATATGATGCAAACTGAAAATAAAGTCGAATGCATGAAGATTTTAAAAATGGCCCGGAAAAAATTAGGGTAAGATACTTTTGAGCAAGGTAGACTGCAGATCGGTTGTTACAATATATTGATGTTGGTTTTTTGTAACCATTGAACTTCACACATTAAGGTTGCGAGTGCTCTGTATTCGACTTCAGAGTTGGATCGAGATATCACTGTCTACTTCTTTGATTTCCAGGAAATTAAGGATTTCCTAAGAAAGACTGCAAAACCAGTAGTGGAGCGGCGTGTGGTGGGGCAGGTTGCCCAGTCACTATCTGAAAAACTAGAAAGAACCAAATTATAATTGGAAGGATAAAAAAGGCCCTGTGCAGGATTATATTTTAAGTACTGCAAAATTCTAATAACTACCTTGTAATGATTTTCAGTTGGTTCGGAAACAAACTGACTAAGTTGTTGGACAACAAAAGATATATCAGGGTGTGTAGTGGTGAGATAAATTAATTGACCTATTAACCTCTTATATTGAGTAGAATCATGATAAGGAGGGGAGTTGGGACAATGGAGTTTGATATAGAAGTTATATGGGGTATAAGATGGTTTTAAAGCGAGCATCTTATGCTGCTAAGTAAGTCTAGAACATAGTTATTGAGTAAATATGATATCGGAAGAAGATCGAGCAACTTCAAGACCAAGTAAGTATTGCAAAGGGACTAAGCCCTTGATGCAAAACTTGGAATAAATGAGAGCTTTCACATTTGAAATTTCTGTTATATCGTTACCTGTTAAAACAATATTGTATACAGAGACTAAGAAAGAAATAAAATTGTTATTTTATAATTTAGTAAAGAGGGAATAATCATATGTGGAGTGATGATAACCAAGAGAAGTGATAGTTTCATATGACTTAGAGTACTATTGACGACCTGTTTAAGGCCATAAAGACTTTTATTAAGCTTACAAACTTATGTGCTTTCACTTTTTTTCAGTTTTTCACCATTTTTGCTTGGTTCCTTCATAAATCGACTCTTACTCGTAAAGTACTTGAAACATGCATAAACTACCGGCATAATACTACAAAATGCAACATAATAATAATAATAAAACATGTATAAATCGAGTCAAAATAAACTATCTTTTTCGGTGTTATCACCTGTCGAACCTAACACATCACTGAATTTCCTGAAATTTTACTAAGTCCTCAATCAGCCTCTTTGACGTCAAATACTATTGTTCCCTCGACAAGTATTTTGGTCGAAAGGAACCTTGACCTTTCCCTATGTTTGGAGAAATTTCAGATGGCTTATCCATCGAGTTTCCTCTTTTGGAATTTCTTGACTAACAATATGACTATGTTATTTTGTAGTTACAATCTACTTTGTAATATTTGGATAATCTATACTTTGAATATGCTTATAATGTTAAAGCATTATGCCTTTTTTCCATCTGATTTTTATGTGTTATTGTTCTTTGAATTTCATTTGCTTATCATCTATATTTTGTTGCATGTGCTTTTGTTCTTTTTTTTTTTTAAGGAGAAGACGTATGATGGTTTTTTTAGGGAGAAGACTTGAGATGGTTTTTTTAAGGAGAAAACATGAGATGGTTTGTTGAAGAATACACTTAAAATGAAGGAAGGAGATGAAGATTGATTCTATTTTGGATGAAGATTTTGGTTCTGATTTGGCTTTGGCTGCTTACATGAATGGTGTTTTTGTTGGTGAAGAGATTTATCAAAAGATTTTTGGGACTGAAGAGAAGAGAATAGGGTTTTTGAGTTGCAGGTGTTATGTTACTGAGAAATGGATTCAAAATTTGAATTTAAAACCAGGTGGTGTTGCTTATTTGCTTCAATTGTAGATTTTCATCAATGTTCCATATTGGTATTATTGTTGGTGGTATTCTAGAGGTGGTATATGATAAATTATATTGTTGCAGAATTTAGAGTAAGAATTTTTTTTGTTTAATACTCTTATATTATTGAATCCACCACACACTCACTTTTATATAGGGTTAAAGGAAACGGACATAGGAGACAATAAGTTGGTAATCAAGATGAGGATTCTTTGGTTCTCTCAATCTTAATGATACAACTCTACCATAAATCTAAATTAAGACAGTTATTATAATGTGATGGTTACAATTCTCTCATAATAGATACTAAAGATAATGGTGGTTACAACACATTAATTTTAACACTCCCCCTTAATGTGTTGCTCTTTAACTCTCATTGCTTCTCTAAGTTGCTGAAATTTTCCTCTAGGTAGTGCTTTAGTAAAAATGTCGGCAAACTGCTCTTGTGAACTGCAGAAAGCTAAATGCACATCTCCCTCTTCAATCACACTTCGAATGAAGTGATGCTTTATGTTAATATGTCTAGTCCGGCTATGAAAAACAGGATTCTTTGCCATGGTAATAGCTGATTTATTGTCACAATGAAGCTGTAGACTTCCCTCTTATTTCTCTCCAATATCTTCTAATATTCTTCTCAACCAAAGTGATTATTGTGTAGCCAAACCAGCTGCTAAATACTCAACTTCAGCTTAAGATTGTGGCACAGTATCTTGCTTCTTTGAGCACCAAGAGATCTCACCTGAACCAAGGTTGAATACATAACCTGAAGTGCTCTTCATATCATCAACACTTTCGGCCCAATCACTATCACAATAGCCTTTAGCTTCAAGTTTAGAATTCTTATCAAATCTGATTCCATGCTCCATGGTTCCCATGACATACCTTAGAACTCTTTTTACTGCCCCAAGATGTAAATGACTTGGTTTACTCATGAATCTTGAGAGTAAACTAGCAACAAACATTAAATCGAGCCTTGAAGCTGTAAGATAAAACAAACTTCCAACCAAACTTCTATACATGCTTGCGTCTACTAATCTTCCACCATCTTCCTTCTTTAATTTTTCATTCACCACTAAAGGAATATCAATAGGTTTGCAGCCATACATGCCAAACTTTTTCAAAATATTTTCGGCATATCTCTTTTGACAAATAAAAATTCCATATTCATCTTGGTAAACCTCAATAACAAGAAAATTATGCAACAAGCCAAGAATACTCATCTCATATTTTTTCATCATTTCTATTTTAAAATTTTCAATCATTTTGTTGTTGTTACCCGTATACACCAAATCATCAACATAAAGGGCAACAAGAACGATACCATTTTTACCTTGATGCTTCACATACAAGGTAGGCTCACTTTGACTTCTTTGAAATTCTTGTTGAATGAAATAGTTTTCAATTTCACTATACCACGCTCTAGGGGCTTGTTTCAACCCATAAAGAGCTTTCTTCAACTGGTAAACTTTTTCCTCCTGACCTTTAGTCACAAAGCCTTGAGGTTGCTGCCCATACAACTCTTCTTTTAATTCTCCATTCAAGAAAGCTGAATTCACATCAAGTTGGTATAAATTCCAACATTTTTGAGCTGCTAACGCAATGATTATTCTCATGGTGTCCAAACGTGCAACCGAAGTAAAAGTTTCACTATAGTCAATTTCAGACTGTTGTGCATAGCCTTTGACTACTAACCTAGCCTTGGCTCTTTGGATTGAACCATATGGATTATGTTTCAATTTGTACACCCACTTTACTCTAATAGCTTCTTTGTCATTTGACTTTTCAACTAGCTGCTATGTTTTGTTCTTTTCAATTGGATTTATTTCTTCTTGCATCGCATTCCTCCAAATATCTTTGATTGGTTCATCAAAATTTTCTGGTTCCACAACACAATAGTTTTACCTTGCATAAATATCACTCAAGTCCTTCAATTTTATTGGACTTGAGATGGGAGATAATGAACTTGAAATTGGTGAACTTGGAGAGGATGAAGAACTTGGTGTACATGGGGTTGGTTGCTCATTTTCAGTTGCTGGATTTTGTTGTAATAAAATTGCAGGGACTGTTTTCTCCTTCATTTTGTCTTCTTCCCAATTCCAAGAAGCCTTCTCATCAAATACAACATCCCGGATAATGATCACCTTGTTTGTCTTCAAATTGTAAAGTCTATAGCCCTTTGACATGGAACTATAGCCAATAAAGACACATCTTTCACTTGTTTCTTCCAGCTTTGTCCTCTTTTATTTAGGAATTTGAGCATAGCAAACACACCCAAAAACTTTAAGGTGGTTAACTGAAGGTATTCTTCCACTCCAAGCTTCAAATGGAGTCTTATTTCATACAACCTTTGTTGGACATCTATTCAGCAAATACACAGCAGTATTAACAACCTCAGGCCAAAAGGTTTTAGGCAAACCTTTCTCAAGTAGTATAGACTTCGCCATCTCCATCACAATTTGGTTCTTTCTTTCAGATACACCGTTTTGCTAAGGTGTATAACCAATAGTGAGTTGTCTTTCAATACCTTCATCTTCATAAAATTTGTGAAATTCATTCGAGGTGTACTCCTCCCCCTTGTCACTTCTCAACATTTTTATAAACCTACCACTTTGTTTCTCCATAAAAGATTTAAACTTCTTAAAAATTACAAAAACATCAGATTTTTGTCTCATAAAATGTACCCATGTCATGCGGGTAAAATCATCAATAAACAAGATAAATACCTGTTTTTTCCATGAGACAAAGTATTCATAGGACCACATATATCTGTGTATACAAGTTCCAACCCTTGTTTGGCTCTCCATACTCCTTCCTTTGGAAATGGTTGGCGGTGGTGTTTGCCAAGCATACATCCTTCACACACACCAATTTTTTATTCAATTATTGGCAGCCCATACACCATCTTCTGTTGATAAAGCAAGTTGAGACTATTGTAGTTCAAGTGCCCAAGTCTCTTGTGCCATAAACAAGAGTCATTTTCTTCTCTAGCCATCATGCTGAATACTTTTTTTTCATAATTAAGAGAAAGTGGAAAGCTTCTATTACTTGTCATTTTTACAACAACAACATTTCTTCTCTTTGAATCAAAAATTCTGCACGCACGATTCTCAAAATTTAGAGAATAGCCATGCTCCAAAAGTTGTCCAATGCTTAGCAAGTTCTCATCTAACTCTGGCACATAAAGAGTGTCATGAATGCCTTTGCTTCCTTGCTTTTTTGTAACTCCAATGATTCCTTCTCCTTTTACTTCAACATGTTCTCCATTTCCCAATTTAACTTTTGAGCCAAATGAAGAATCAATGTTTATAAAAGCTTCTTTCTTTCCGTTCATATGGTTGCTACAACCGCAATCCAAATACCACACATTTTTATCTTCTTGAAATGTTTTTTGACAAGCAAAAAACAAATTACCTTCATCATTTTCTCCTTCTACAAATGAAGCATGTTTTAGATTGACAAAACGATAATCCTTTTGAATATGCCCGAATCTCTTGCAATTATGACATTGTGGTTTTCCCTTGTTCCAGCAATCATTCTCGTTGTGAGTGTTACTCTTACATATTTTGCACCATTTATTTGATCCTCCTTCATGCCATCTTCCACCATTCACGCCTCTTCCTCTTCCTCGCGAGTTTCTTCCTCTGCCCATGCCTCTTCCAAATCTTCCACCTCTAGAAGACTCACCTATATTTTGTATTGGGGGCTTATTTTCACCATTGTTAGGATGAATGTTGAGTTTAGATTGAAAGGCACTCTCAACTGATTTTTCAGAGTGTCGTAATAACCTTCGTGAAGGAGAATAGCGATCCAAAACGTAATAGAATTTAAAATTTCTCCTTTAAAATTTCTCCTTTAAAATTTCTCCTTTAGTGATCCTTACGAATGGGCATGATTAGTGATAGAATCGTTACCTCTTGTGGTGATTGAAACCTTTGATGCAGATCTAAGGAGTGATCATGAATGTTGAATGGTAACAACGCCTTTACTCAGTCCACACGAGCAGATTCCTTCAATCTCAATGTTAGCTGCTACGAATGAAGGCTTTGAGTGAGAGAGAGAAAGAGAGAAATGAAATTTCATATGAACAAATATTTCTGCACAAGGGTTCTATTTATAGAACCACTTGTATGGGCTGTAAGCTAAAAAAACCACTTAAGGTTATGTGGCCCATATCTTATGATATACCAAAATCACTTGACCACGTGGTACCTTACCATATTTGGTAGTCTACTTAAGTGCATCGTACCTTATGATGTTCTACAATTGACTTAAGTGCACCGTACCTTACAGTGTTCCTTATTTACTTTATCTCTCATCAATCCGTCCTTTTGTGTGTGACCTTGTAGGTTCTCGCGACATTGATAATTATATTAAATCACGTATTTACCATAATAAACAATGAGCAGTATCTAGCAACATATCACTGCTACCCAAGACACAAAAATGTCATGTGATATGACAAATCCTTTTGTGATAATACTTATGTGTACAATTACCCTTTTGCCCTTATGTCTACATTGAACACAAGACATAGACCGTGTCATCCTTGTCCAGTTCAATATTGGGCCCGTAGACATTTATCTTGTTACGCAGGATGGGCAAATTCCATCTAGATCACTCATGTCCCTCAACATGCTTTTTAGAGTATCCATCAACTGTCTTTATGGTCATCCAGTTACGGACAACGTTTGATCAACAATAAGACACTCGACTCTACATCTAGGGTCCATAGTGGTTTCAGGTCGAAGGATGGTATACACCATTATCACCATGAGAATAACTTATGACACTTTGCATAACATTCTATATAGTATTCTCATAGCGGGTCAATCCAGTATAAATATTACTCCTATTATGCATACCAATGTTTAAGACTTGGTAACTCCTTATCCATGATCCATGAGATGTAATCATCAGTCTATATACATAATAGTCTTAATGCTTTAATGTTATCCCACTTCACAACAAAGCTCGACTACAGATACTTTAAGAATAACGTCCTTATGTTTAATGAGATCTCATGATTAAGTCACACTTGATACATTAAACGGACTAGCTATTCTAGGGACTTTATTAAACAAACATAATAAAGAAAAAGTCTTTTATTATTAATAAATAATTCGACACAAGTGCCAAAATTGTCTCTAGGGCTTACACCAACACTTTGTTCGTAGGACCTCAAAGACCCCATCAACCCTTGAACATACATAGTTGATAGGTCCTTAATTTCTTCTATAACAGTCACCATAGGATCAAATTTTTCTGTCAAACTAATCAGAATTTTATCAACAATTCTGCGATCATCTATTGAATATCCATGTGACTTCATTTGATTCACCAATTCAGAGAGTCTATTAATGTATTCTTTCAAACTCTCATTCTCTTTCTTTCTTTCATTTTCATAGTCTCTCTTAAGAGATTGAAGTTTCACACTTCTCACCTTTGAGTCTCCTTCAAACTCTTTTTGTAGAATATTCCATGCTTCCTTTGATATTTTTGCTCTCATAATCCTTGGGAAAATGGATATAGAGACTACTCTTTGAATCATCCCGAGAACTCCAGCATCTGTGATCTTCTTTTTCTTCTTCAATTCTTCAAGTCGTTGGCTTGATTCTTCAGCCTCTGCTGGTGAATAGAGTCTCCATTTTAACAGCCAAAAAATCATAATTTTCTCCTTCAAACAAAGGAACTTTAATATTGCTATAAACTGTAGAAGAGTTGTTTGTGGAAGCCATTTTTTTTGTTTCTGCTGCAGCTGCAAGGATCTGCAGCTCTGATACCACACTGTTGGTGGTATTCTAGAGGTCGTATATGATAAATTATATTGTTGCAGAATTTAGAGTAAGAAAAAATATATTTTTTTGAATACTCTTATATTATTAAATCCACCACAAACTCAATTTTATATAGGCTTAAAGAAAACTGACATAAGAGATAATAAATTGGTAATCAAGATGATCAAGATGAGGACTCTTTGGTTCTCTCAATCTTAATGATACAATTCCACTATAAATCCAAATTAAAAAAATTATTATAATATGATGGTTACAGTTCTCTCATAATACATACTAAAGATAGTGGTGGTTACAACACATTAATTTTAACAATTATGCAGGCAATGCACTTCTATCACCATTCTTAACTCAAAGAACAAGGAGAAAATTTGTGGTGGCATGTCCTGCCAAGGTCATTGAAACATTGACCAAGTAGGTTTTCAAAATCACCAATCTTAAGTTAGAGTACTTGTGATGATTTTTGAGTTTTTAGGAGGAGGATTTGGGTGCTTTGGATATTATATTTGTCGTCCATGCTATTTCTTCAATTTATTTCTTTGGTGGTGCAGAATCTTGGATCTAAGAATGCTTTGATAGTTGGAACGTCTATTTATTGGTTCTACGAGGTTATTGAAAATATGGTACATTCCAAACTTTCTTGACTGATTATAACCATGCAAAAAATTTCAATTCATTTGACATGATTATTTACAGAAGCTAGATTCATTTTTGCTTTCAGGATAATATTGAAACTCTTCAAAGGCTTTCTAAGACTAAGATGTTGAATTTGTTCCAAATCAGAAATGTGCGGTCTATAGTTGCAAGTAACACACTTTACTTGTAGCAATTAAGCTCGTTCATTGCTAATAGTGTGTGTAATAAACTATTTGTAACAATTTCGTATTGGTGTTGGGCTAATTGCATTTTCAACAATCTGTTGGAATTAATGGCATAGGATTCTATAGAGATAAGACTTTTGTTGCAGCAGGTAATAAGTAAGACTTAATGGATGCTGATTGTAAAATGTTTGGATTAGTGTTGAATTTGGTAGAATCAAAGTGTCACTTAAATTCATCCAATTCACCGCGATTCCAAACATGTTATGTTGGTTATAATTGTTAAGAAAATGTGGTTGAGTTTAAGTCAAATTTACAAAAATGATTTGTAGGTTAAGGATTGTCTCCATTTATAAAGATATGTTCAAATCATATATCATCTGATGCGAAACTCTTAACGCACCGCTTCATGCTCAAGACTTAATATATGTATCATGGAAATAAATGGTGGGTGACTCGATAGCGAAAACCACACAATAGTGGTCCACTGGATCTTAGATGAGATTTTAATACCATATTTAAAAAATGTGGTTGGGTCTAACTCGTTGAGAATGAATCAAATGTGAGTAATATAGGTAGTAATCTCACATTGATTGGAAATGTGGAGACTTGAACATTTATAAGTGAGAAAACCAATCCACCTATCACCTTAAGATTTTTGGTGGATATGTGGTGTGTCTTTCACAAAGGTGTTGTTCTAAAAGAAGTCTCACAATGTTCAATGCTTCCTAATGAAAAAACTCCCCCAACAAATATAGTTGAGTCTAATTTAACCCTACAAAAACGATTTGTAGGGTGAACATTATCCTCACTTATAAAGACATATTCAAGTCATATATTATCTGTTATGAAACTCTTAGCTTTTCAAAATCTTCTTCAGCAAAATCCGATACCATAGCTTATGCTTGTATTCAAGTAATTGTTTTCCTTATACTTTCTAAAACATTAACCATATAATTAATTATGGTCTTGTCTAATTTTTATTTGATACGTTGAATCATGGCAGGTTCCATTTACCATGTTTGAAGCAATTTTGGTGGATAAATCTGGAAGAAAGTCTTTTATAACAGTATAAAAAAAAAGAACTTTATAGGTTTAACTAAATTTTTCTTGTATATATATTCAGATCTGCAAGTGGAACATTCTGTAGGGGTTATTAGTGAGTTTTCTTCCTCTTTTATTTCATTTATTAGTTATTGGGATGGTTGACAAAGTAACTAAAATTCTCTCATTTTTCTTCTTATAATCTAATCTACAAAGCTTCATTTTCAATGAGATCAGTTCCTTTGGTGATGATTTCTGATGTATGTATGATTTGACACATCACCAAAATTTATAATGATTTAGCTAGAGCTGCACTCTTAGCACATGATAAGGAGATTGATGACTCGATAGGCTCCGATAATAAAATTACTTTTTTAAGTGTTCTTTTTTTATTTTTTATACGTATCAAAAAAATTAATCATTATTATTATTTTTTTAATCATAATTCTTCTTTTACATATAATACCCTTAACTATTTATTATATTCATTTTACTTTTTCTATCTATATCTATGTAATAATTACATAAAAACAGTTTAGATAAAATATAATTAATAGTAATTGAATTTCATAAGTGATAATTAAAAAGAAATAAAAATTTTCAACAAAAAAAATTTTAGAAAGGAACGGTGAGACCAAACCAAAAAAATATTATTTAATACATATATATATATATATATATATATATATATATATATATATATATATATATATATATATATATATATATATATATATATATATATATATATATATATATATATATATATATATATATATATATATATATATATAAAACACCAAAAAATTACACCAATACCTATCTATATATGTTGGTGTAATTTTTTTGATGTTATTTTAGCATTTCACAAGGTGAAGAGAATTTCTGGAAGTTTGGTGGTTTTGGTATTCATGTATTGTTCTGCTGTCAAAAACATATACATATACATATACGGTGTTTGATTTTGATGAATTTATCATGATTTTGTATTATAAAACTACTATAACTTTCTATTCTAACTTATTTTGCGTTTGGTTCTTGCATATGTGGATCTTGGGTTTTGTGCTTCTATAATAGTATGTCTTAAGCTGACTTAACAAAAATTTACTTTAGTGTTGGTGTAGTTGATGCTAATTAAATTTTATTTGTTTTTGAAGATTGACTTTAGCCTTTGTTAAATCAAATTTAATTTATTTTATTGATTTTTGAAGTTTGATATTAGTAATGATTAGGTCAAACTAATATATTTTTGTTGATTTTTGGAGTTTAATTTTAGCTTCGGTCTAGACGACACTGATGTATTTGTTGATTTTTTTGAGTTTAACTTTAGCTTCGATTTAGCCGACGCAAGCATATTATGTTGAGATTTGGAGTTTGACTTTAGCCTCGATGGAGTCCTGCTAACATATTTTGTTATCTGTTGGAGTTTTCTTTTAGCTTTGGCTAGGTCCATATTATACAATTTTTTGTTGACTTTTTGAATTTGATTTTTTTAGCGTTGGCTTCATGTTAGCCTCGACATAGACTCGGTTTGGTCGAGGCTACCGTAAAAACATATCATTTTAGCTGACACAAAAATATTATCTTTAAGCGTTTTAGCATGCCCCGACACCGACACTAATCCTAATGTAGTTTTGGTTTTTTGTCTTATAGCATTGGATAATGGCCGACGTCAAATACTGTTTTGTAGTAATGGATGGGTATAAGACAAAAGTTAGCGCCAAAAGAAATACGTAAAATTAAATATTTCCCCCAATATGTCACACTTTGTGTAGAAAAGAAAAAAGTTTTAGCGAGTTTTTGTAAGGTATCAAAATTCTCTAAGGGTACTCTTCAAATGTCAAAAAACTTGTATCAATGAAAGATCTCAAATTAATTGGTTAAAATTTCATGATTTTCATGTCTTAATGCAATAACTTCTACTAGTGGCTGCTATTCATGACATTTTGCCAAAAAAATGTAAGGAAAACTATAACAAGATTATGCTTATTCTTCAATTCTATTTGTAATAAAATAATTGATCAAGGAAATTTAGATGAGGTAAAACATGACGTTGCAATTATCTTGTGTCAATTGGAGATGTATTTGCCTCCATCATCTTTAGACATTATGGTTCACTTAATTGCTCAAACTATTTGTGGTCTTGTTTATTTATGGTGGATGTATTCAGAAGAACGACAGATGAAGATCTTTAAAGACTATATAAATAATAATCATAGTCCATAAGCTTTGCTCGTTGAAAGACATCTCACAAAAGAAACTATTGAGTTTTTTTCAAACTATTTATCAGAAACAGACTCTAAAGAAATGATCAAGTATCGTCATGATGGAAGATATGAAGGTAAAGGTACTCAAGGTTTAAATAGTAAGATAATGACCCAAGATGTAGCTATTCAAACACATTTGTATATATTCAATAATTTTTAATAAAGTTCAGCCTTACTTATCCTTTCACAAAAGACTTTTCAAGAAATAATTCTCCCTAATGAGTGAAAATGGATGTTGACAGATCATAACGAATGTTTAATGAAAGAGCTTTTTAAGATAAGAGTGCTTCAGAGACCATTAAATGGATGTCATATATGCATAAATTTAATGTAATAACTTAGAATGCATACTAAATTTGTAAATTTTCATTCTATAAAAAATCTAAGAATGATCGCAGTAGCATGCAAGGGGTCATTGAGCAGATATGAAAAATTCTTTATGTTATATTTAAAGTGTTTTTATTTAAGTGCAAATGGATTGATAGTAAAAGTGGTGGACTATGTGGTAAATTTGGATTCACATAAGTTAACTTTCAAAATAAAACTTATATGAATGAACTATTCATTATGTCATCTCAAGCAAAATAAGTTTGTATGTTACTAATTCTTCTATAAATGAATGGTCAATTGTTCTATAAGAAAAACATATTCTTAATAATGATAAAAATTAAGATTTAACTCTTAATATTTTCAAAATGCCTTTTTTTCATAACACGCGTGCGTATCTGATATAATTTTAATTTCATTATATGAATAGAGAGGATGAATTATTAGTTATTTGATCAACGCACACAATTGTCAATAGTACTAATAAATATTATTACTCAAAACAATATACCAAAACTTCTCCAAATTCTCATTCAATATTCAATAAACATGTGTTTGAATAGTTACAAATAACCAACAACACATTTTTGCAGAGAAATAATGGTTTATATTATAGATGATACAGGTCAACTGAGCCTTAATAAATAAACCACATTAAATGGCTTTTTACATATTAAATATTTTTTCCAACTAGGAATAAAGAATAAGTTGAAATATTATCTAATCATCAAGCTTGTCCAAACCCAATTCAGAGATAACACTTCCACATTGGCTATCAATTGACTTACTCATGAACCCAAGGGGATTAACAAAACGAACCAAGGAAGACACACCCATGTTCTTGGTGAGACCAATCCTGTCGGATTTGTTTGCCATAGGCAAAGAACACTCACCCTTTCCGTTTGAGTTGGTACTCACCTCACAAACTTCTTCCTCGTGTTCGCCATCAACATTGATTTTATAGATACCATTTTTATCGGTCGTGCTCTCCTTCACGAATGTCACATTGTTACCCTCTTCCTTTTTGCACATCAATGTCACCTTGACACCTGCACATATAAACGATCAAGATCAGATGATTCAGATTCAATTTTTTTTACATAAAATGATAAAGAATTTAGGCAACTTTTTAAATCAAAATCATCTCATATTTAAAAAAATAAATAGAAATAGAGATATAAATTTGTACCTGCGAGGGGCTTGCTAAGTCTTGTTTCAAATTCAAATTTGCAAGGATCGCAGTAAATTTTGCCAATAACGGTGAAAACTTCAACATTATCGGCCGGCACCTTACGGGCAGCCAAAACAGATGTGAAGCAAAGAGCGGAGACAATGAGAGCAACGAAGGCGAATGATCTTGCCATTTTTTTTGGTAAAGTTTTATTTATTTTTGTTGATGTTTATTTATTGTGTTGTTGTTGCTTCCCCTTGAGATGAATAACAATAGGTTACTACCATGTCTTATATAGTAGCATGCAAGAGCCTTGGTCCAATCGTTTGTGTGTGTTAATTATGGAGTTTGCTATATTTGGATTGCGAAAGACTTGGTAACATTTTTGATTTTTTACCATTGGTTTCTTTGACTTTAACAAATGGTTGAGATAAAACTTTGGAACCGTATACAAGTTTGTTTTGTTTATATAGAAAAACAAATATAGCTACTATTATTGTTGTGGATATAATTTATTTTGAGTTTTTTTATTCTTATGAAAAGAAGAAAAAAAATTATAGTCATGACATTTATTAATTTATGTATCGTATAAAAAGAATATAAGTCATTCCATCAAATTAGCCTATAGGAAAATTAAGAGATGAAAAATGTGAGGTGTGTCCTTGATTATGTTGTTAAGTTAGAGAATGTATATGTTTTAAGATTGTCACAAACATTTTTGAAAAAGTGGAATTAAGAATATAATATTATCATGTTTGATATAAATTTATAAAAATTAAAAGTAAAATATTTATTGTGTCCGAACGGGTAAAAAGAATTTAGTATGATGGGTTTGAACTGAAATGCAATTAGATGAATGCATGAAATGTATAATTAGAATTAGTGATGTAAATGTTAATCATACATTAAAAGTCATAGGTACAACTTTATATGAACTTAATAAAATTTAATTAAAAAAGGTTTTGATACTGCAGCAACTTCATGAAATTCAGAGACTGGAAATTTTTTAACCTGTAAAATAAATAAATGTTAGTTAAAAAATCAAATGAAAGAAAAAGGGAATAATGATGCAAAAGGAAATTATTGACATAAGTGATAATTTTATCTATTAAAAGTTTGTGAAAAATTTCTTTGAATATAACATTTGATGTTGTAATAAGATATTTTTTATATTTGTCATGAAATAAAATTCTGAATCTTTTTTGTTTTGTTTTTTACTCTTAAAAATGCAACATATAATTGATCAGGATTAAAAATCTCTTTATGTAAGTATAAATCAATATAGTCGAATGATTTTCCTTGAGACTTATTAATGGTCATGGCAAAAGAAACAATGATAAAAAATTATCTTCTTACGAGTTCGAATGACTAAGGTGATTGAGAATGAGACATAAAAATTATTGGAATATAAATGATATTACCAATATTTTTGTCTGAAATAATTTTAGCTTCAATGACATGATTAGCAAGTCTTGTAATAGTTAGTCTTGTACCATCGCATAACCCCTCATATTGATTCAAATTTCTCAACAACATAATAGTCATGCCTATTTTAAACTTAATGGAGTGGTTAGGCAAGCAAGAGGTTTTCAAAGAACTCAAGAATTCAAGGGATAAGTGTTCAAATGCATGAAAGACATTTACTTCAGATTTGTCGATTGAATTAGAACTTAGATATTCTTTTTCATGTTCTATAAAAGAATATAAAGTTTATAAGTAATTTGGTTAGTGTTATGTGTCGGTCACGGATCTTGAACCCATTACCTAGTCTCATGTCTTTACCCCTATAGTACAAGGTATAAATACCTTCAGGAGGAGTAGTATCTATACCTTGTGCCAGACGCGACCAGAGGCCCTATAGCAAAAGGCCAATTACCTAGCCTAATCCTCTTGGCCAAGGTATAAATACCTTCGTAAAGAGTTATAAGGTACACAATCTCTAATTTCCACTTTCACCAACTTCAATCTTGAACCCTAAACTGACTTGGGCATTATAGTGCTAACCATGCAGGTACCCCCTAGGTCCACCGTTTTAGAGGCGACAACACTATTAATAACATCGTATTAACACCGATATGACCGATTCAATAACCATTATGATCGCAACCTCCAATCCACGGTGTCACAACAATGTAGTGCATCGGAAGCTGCATTCTGCCGAGTTTTCGCAGCCATCTCCATTTCTAGTTCCGCAACTGAAAAATAATTTCGTCAGTGGGATTCAACTTCTGATTCCTATAATTTACATGATTTCATGTTTGATTCTCATATATGAGCTTCGAAGAGATCTCCGACGAATAAATTGATGTTTCACGAAGCTGAAATCTCAGATCTACGCCGATTGGATCCATCGAACTTTGGTCTGACACCAAGCAAGTTGTTATATTGATTCCAAGCCACCTCTGAACGACGTCTGCGGAAGCCTAGGATCAAGATCACATTTGAGTACATCCTGGTCGGATGGGGTTACCAACCTTGAACGCTAGGAGAAGTCGGTCGGGGACGCTCTAAGAACTGGGTTCAGATTCACAAGTATGGGGTCGGTCGGGTTCTATGATGTCCTCGGCCAAGCAAAATCATGGATTTTATCCCGCCAAACATGCCATTTGTGGACGTCCATGTCTCATCAAATTCGTAGCAAATTTATGCCTAGACGCAAGCGAGGTTAGAAGGATTTATCCAAAGGGAAGTGTGCAGGTCAAACACCACTCGAGACAACCAGCATCGGGTATATCATCATCGTAAACATCTTCAATCGGCCCTAGTATCACTAGGAAAAGTTAGGTTATGGCGCTGACCATCATACAGTATTGGATCGTGAATAATTCGATAGACAAATTATGACACATATCCAACAGGGAAGGTACAGAAGATCCAAACTATAGGTCGTTAGCGGGAAGACAGTTACCCAGTGTCACAAAAAATGGACAACGCATGTGAAACGGCCCTAGAAACAACTTCTAAAGATGGGTGTCGGTCTAGTCTAGGACCGGAAACTTCCCATGCCAAAGGTTTGCTACTCCAGATCTAGTCGAGCTTTAAGCCTCACAGATATTGCGTCTAAGGGAAGCCTCGGTATACACTTGCGCCATCCCGCAAAATTTAATTAATATATTTGTAAATTAATTATATAATAGTGAAATGAAATATATATAAGTATGTATATATTGTTATTATACTATTGATATTATGCTTTCTGCCTTGTCCTCTTTTTTAGGGAACCAAAATGCATATGCATGATTGCAACAAAACGGGAAACAACCGATATAGTTGATGCCCGTCCATAGAACCAGGTGTTGCTTCTAGATACTTAGAGCGCTTGATACAACAATCCAAACACCTGATACTTTGCATGTACGAAGTCAGGGGTGTTGTCGGATACACTTCAAGCGCCCGACTACAACAATCAATTTCCCATAGCGCCTCGTGCGCCATTAGAATCTAGGGGAACTTTCGGAGACCTTTGCATGTTCGACTACAACAACCAACTCCCCTAGGGGTTCTATCGAAGACGCTTTGCACGTCCGAATATAACATTCAAGTACCCTTTGTCAAATAAATACACACTTTCACGCGTAGATGACTCACCTCCCTCTAGATCTAGCCAATCCGAGGGTGAGCATGGTGAAGCCTAGAGACCTCCACTTCGATATGAGCCATATCCTTGAGCAAATGACGAGGATCATTTACCTTTGGCTGGGTAAGATCCTATGTGACGCAAAGCGCAGTTTAAAGCCTGGTCGCATCTAGTCGGATTCATGCCCTTCGTCTGTAAGTATAATTAGAAACACCTTCATGACTAACCAGACATATACCTTATCCAAATGAATATGATTAAGGAAAAGTCGCGTCTAGTTGGTACGACATTTAATACTTAGACGTACAACTAGGAGCATATATGCTCGGAGCTGAACTCATGTTCCACCATTTCCAGTCCAACATATAGACACTCCGTAGTGCAATAACGCTTCCTCTTTGAAGGTTGATTCTGAGTACATTTATGTGTTATTACCTCGGCACTCTATAGACATATCACGTTCCTCTCAATTTAAATCGTCTCCGAGCGAAACAACCTTACACGGCTCAATAAAGACTTAAGACCATTTACACTTTAAGCAACTATTATTTATCGCTATTTTACATCAAACAATAACACAAAATGCAGGATTTTGAAAGCAGTCTTTGTAGCGGTAAATTCATGACCATTAAATTATGGATAAACTTGACGTCAATAAAACCAGAGTCGCCATTTATTGTTTCCAAAGGAAAAGGGAAAAGTACGAACAAAACCCAAAGATAAGAATTTTTCAAATCAAAACTAATAAAATGTCAGAGATTACAAGTAAGGGGGTTGGTTACACAGAGGGAAGGTGTTAGCATCCAAATTGTTCTAGGTACTCCTAAGAAGCCCTTTTTTGTGTGCAAGTGTTTTGGTCTAAATGATGTTTGATAAAAATATAGAGTGAGGGGATGAGAAAAGAATTCATTAATTATATTTTTGTGTTTGACAAGACCTTCGGTCTTATGCCTACGTACAAACATAAAAATGAGGGATCAAAACTCCATAGTTCGTGGTAAAAATTTCAAAGAAGTCGGTGAATTGTTTTTAACAAAGTTCTAATAAAGAGGGCACAAAAATGGCCAAAATATTTGAATGGGGTTGTTAATTCATTTTGTCTTTTTGAAATTTAAGTCAATATGGTTAAGTTCATTCACAAGTTTGATTTAGGAAAAAGTTTAAAAATTCAATGGCATAAGACCAAAGTTTCTAATCATTAAAACAAGTCTAAGTTAAAAAACACAAACAAAGAAGGTTTTGAAAAGAGTGAGAGATTTGAAATTGAATAAGTGGAAGGAGATGAAGGGATTATCCTAGACAAAAATTAAAATTTAAGAGTTAAAAAGATCTGACTAATGGGATGTAATCCAGAAGACAAGAATGCCAGATAGAAACCCAATTTCCTTTGGACTTTAGCAAGCAACAAGCATAAGAAATATTGAAGAGAGCCATATGAAGACCAAGGAATTAAATAAAGATAGCCATAACATCCAAGCAAGCAATCAAATAGCTAGCAATCTTCAATATATTCCAATGTATCAGATGAAAATATTCCTTGGTGAACTCAGAAGCAATCATCAGACATCAATAATAATAACAGTATAACAATTAAGCACAAAAACAAAGTGACAGATGAATCAAGGGCACTCAAGGTCTTACATCAGACAAAATACACTGTCAAGGATAGCTCAGTCTTGTATAGTGGCATTGGCCAAGTCCTTTAAGCATAGGGAAATTGCCTACTTCTTAGTCCAAAAGTTCAGATCAAGTCCAACCGTCCAACAAGATGTTTTTTAGGGTTTTTGTTGTTATTAGGTGTTTTAAGGTCCTAAGACCATAAACAAAGAAAAAATACAAGCAAACAAAATACACAATCACAGGCTATGGCTCACATGAGCAAAGTGAAAAGGACTTGAAACATAAACAAGTTACATGAAATGTAAATGGAAATGAATGATAAAGGTACTGAAATTTAAAGTGCATAAAGTAAATGACTTGAAAGTAAAGCAACATTAATAAAAAGTTAGTCAATGGTTAGTCAAATTTTAATGAAGAGTTTGAATTGTTTAAGTAACTCTTTGGAGAACACTCAACCATTCATTCACAAGTATGAATCCATGAACCAAGACATCATCCATGAGAATGGATCTAACTTGGATAAATCAATAAGTATGCCACTAGCTGTCATGAATGGAAAAAAGGTCAAGTTTTCACACAATGCCATGAAGAATGGGAGATTTACAATCTCACTTACTAGAATGTTATGCCTTGCGGGACAAATTTAGCTCTATGTTAAGCAATCGTAATTGGACTTATGTAGAAGTCACAACTATCCTTGATATGTTCATCCTAACCGATGACAGATATTCTTCCTTTGTGGTTTTCTACCCAGTAAAAAGGTAGTTGCAATCCCTACTTTTATTCCTCAGAGAGTTAATCCTTGATATGTTCATCTTAACCGATGACAGATTTTCTCCTCCTTTGCGGTCTTCTGCCCAGTAATTGACAGTTGTAAACCCTATTTCCCCCTCTGAGTATATCCTTGATATGTTCATCCTAGCGGATGATGGATATTCTCTCTTTGGTATTCTATCCAACAACTGATAGATATAATTCCTATTTTCTCCCCGACAGTCTAACCTTGATATGTTCATCCTAACCGATGACGGATATTCTTCCTCTAAGTTTATCCTTGATATGCTCACTTTAACCGATGATGAATATTCTCTCCTTTTAGTCTGCTGTCCAGTAACCGGTAGTTATAAATCTTATTTGATCATTTTTCCCAGCAGTCTATTCTTACCAAGTAATCAGTAATGAATATACCTCTTTTTCCTCAGCGAGTCAACCTTGATATGTTTACCTTAATCGGTAACGGATGACCCTCTGTCAGAGTATATTATCTTCCTACCCAGTAACTGGTAATAGATAATATATTTCTGGTACTCCTGTCTTGAAGATCATTCTTCCCCCAAGTGAGTTTGATTCAGGTATTTCAACTTTGTTCTGATATACTCGTTTCCCCTGCAGGGTTTCCCTTATCCCCAACCAAGTCCTTCCATTGATTTATTTTCATGGAAATTCCTCTCGTGTCTCCATCAATTTTCAAGTCGTAGCCTGGCCTACGCATAACTTTTATCCCCCAGAGTCTTTGTCGCCCTAGTGAGTGTTCCTTATGGAATGCAATATTCTCCTATGGACTTTCGATCTCTCTAGATTCTTTTCCTTTGTGGTAATATATTCCCCACGAAGATTATTTTTAACATTTCATATCATATGCATCATGAGGTCTCTTAGGGACCAAAATTTGTTTCTATATGTTATTATTTAAGTCTATTATACTGAGTTGATACAAAGATTTTAACCTTCACATCCTCAGTTAGAATGTCCTTAAATAGGGGCAGCTGTAAGACCCCAATATTGACCCTAAGATCCCGCATATTATCTCATCATATGCATTAGCTTTGGAATCACACCTTGGCATCCTCCTTACCCCTCATTCATTGGGTTTTCATTAGGAGAGATCACCAAGCACATTTGATTGTATCATGCTTTATTTTTCATTATTTACTAACCAAAATACCAAAAATATGTCTATGTATAGTTTACTTCTTTTTGTAGGTAGTGTGTGTGTTGACTTATGCCTCATCAAGCTCATATCTAGGGTTTGAGACCCTAAATGCAAGGATACTAATCAAGATATGGTTCACATTTACTCTAGACATCATATATAGGTCCCCATGATCTTCACATATCATTTTGATCAAGAGATCATCAAGAGTTTGAAGCTTGTTTTCCTTGGAAGCCCTAATTCATCTGGGTATCTTGTGTGACTTCCTCAACAAGTTTCTTCATCATTTGATCAAATATTTAAAGTGATACCTCATATTACAACATCTTATACATATATGATCCTCCATGATTCCAAGAGATCAAGAGAATTTCAAGTTTGCAAGTTGGTTCATGGTGGTTAACTAGAGAAAGTCAACTAGTAAAAACTGAGGTTCCCTAGACCCTATCTCCTACAATGTTTGTCATATGAAAATGATTCCAAGAGAAAATTTACTCCTTATGAAATTTCAAACAACTTTCATGCTGAAGTCAAGAGCTAGTTTTGCTGGGAAAGTCATTTTTTATGGTGAAAGATTATAGGTCATTTTGTTTGAACCCTAGTTAGGAGGTCAACTTACAAGGACCATAACTTGCTCAATTTTTATGAGATGAAAGCCATTAAAGTTTCATGATAAAATTGAAGATGTCCTCTCCGACTTTTATTCTTGTAAGAAATACAAATTCAACTTGTAAGTGCATGTTCCAAGAGGAAACATTATAGGTCATTTTGGGCCATTACCATTGAACAAGTGATTTTCCTCAACTTCTAAAATGCATAACTCCTTCATGCCAAATCCAAATGAGGTCAAACTTGTGACTAAATTTAATAGGTTTGAAATATATACAACTTTTATGAAGGAACTCTTTCCATTTGAAACCCATAGCAAAAGTTATTCAAGGTGGAAAAAGTGAACATTTGACTTGGTACTTAGAAAATTTTCAAATATGTTTGATTTTCCAAAATTTCACCTCAAAATTCATCATGATCCAAGCTTCAAATGGAAACGTGTTCAACATAAAAGATTTTCCCCTTGATCTCACATTTCCAAAAAGTCCAAGATCATTTCATTTGGCCAAGAATTGGAGGATTTGTGCATGGTTTCTTCACAAGGTTTCATTTGGATGAATTTCAAGATCACATTCCAATTATCATTGCATGATCACATGACACACTTTCAGCACTGCAGATGAGGAATTTTTGACCTGATTGCATCATTTCATGGGCCTATCACACGCCCATGCAAGCATGCAAGAGAGATTGCTATTTTTGGCCAATTTTTGAAATGTGTAGAAAGCAATTGCCTTGCCTATAAATAAGACATTCATTGCTCAGAATTAAAGACACCTGGCCCAAGCTTTAAACCTAGAATCCAAACCCTCACCATTAGAGGACAATCTTGAAGGTTTTCATTTGAAAATCGAGTTTCAAATCTCCTTCTATTTTGAGATTGAAACTCCAAGAATCCAAGCCTTTCCTTGATCCAATTCAACTTCTGCAAGCTTCTGAAGTCAAGCCAAGGCAATTGGAAGCAAGATCAAGCAAGTTTCAAGCTCCCTCGAAGGTGATTTTCCAGAATTTTCATCTCTTCGACTCTCTCTCAATTCTTCACCATTCTTTGTGATTTTTGGTTTGCTGAAGTCCTACCAATGTAGGCAACAAGATTGAGTTGCTTTGAGGTCAAATCGAAGCAACTCAGTTCATGATCCTCATGTCGCAACCTGAAAAATACAGTGCGAAAAAAAACACCTGGCGAGGAAAGAGATGACAGAAGAGTCGCCACCGTGCGTTATTTATCCCAAAGGAGGGAAAGGAAACGCTCGAAGTAAACCTGAAAAAATAAAAGGAAAAGACAAGGTCTCGCAACCAAATCTTGGGTTCGGGGGCCGGTTATGCGAAGGGAAGGTATTAGCACCCCACACATCCGTAGTACTCTACGGGATCCACATTTGTTGTTTTTGTCTAAAGGGTGTGAGTTTATCTTGTGCTGCTTACTAAAAAGAGTCAGAAGGAAATGACTCACACGGATGTCGCATCCACTACATACGTATCTCACCTGAATATGAGAATCAGAGTCTTCGTAGCTCGGCGGCCTATGGGTTTGGGGGGGGGGGTGTGCTCGCTAAGACATCGCGTCTTATGCCTACGTATCTCATCTGGCCTGAGAATTAGAGCAAAACGTAGTTCGGCTAACTACGGGGTTAAGGATGGGGTTTTGGGGTGAACGACGTTACTATGCAATCTACCGGATGCTCGACCTTTGGAGACTTACTCGCCTGTAGTAGAAGGAGTAAACGTGTGTTATGGAGAAGAAAATCAATGAAGGGTTTGTTTGCGTTGTAGGAACGTGCATGCAAAAGGAGTCCTGGACGAAGGAACCTGCATAAAGTAAACACAAAAACATTGCCTCCTATCGAGGTCTTCCAGCTAGGAAAGCAGTAAAATGCGGGAAAAATGTAAAAGTACCACACGGATGAAGATCCGAGGTAACAACAATTAGAGGAATGGGAAACCCAGGGATCCTTCCAAGCTAACATCATCAAAGAAAGTGGGTCAGTACAGGTAATCGGAATGAAACCTCCAGGTGGTATCCCACAAATAAAGTGGAACACCAGGCAAACCATCTCTGCAAGAGTCATATGAGCCCTCACAAAACAAAACTCAACAAACAGGTTAGAGAAACAAAATAGGGTAACCAAGAGTTGCCCCCAAATCAAAATGTAACCACATGAATCATGCCATTAAAATTCACAAAAAGCTCACAAAAAGCAACCAAGGGTAGGAGGCCTAAACCTCTTGTCAAACACATGCATCAAAAGGGTATCAAATTCACCCATAATACCTCATACATTTAGAGCATTCAAATTAAAGGCATAAAGATGATGGATATAGGGCAAATCTGATTGGAGAGCTTGATTGAAATTGAGTTGTGTTGAGTGTAATTTTAAGTGTCGGGTTTTTGTTATCGTCTCCACAGGGATTGTGAGATATCACCGCCTTTCGACAGTTGTTTTAATTCTTAGCTTAAGGTAACAATGGGGTTTTAGTATTTGTCATGGTATCTTGCATAAGAGTGTAATAAAATGCGGTAAAAGTTTTGGTTTTAATATTTGAGAAATATTGCCAAAGTTAGGGTTCGACGATCACTTGGCATGTATATGTTCGATCAACAAAACTTTTAAACTCCTTTAGATGATAAACTATTTCACAAAGTCCTCCCAATGTGTTTATCTCTAACACACATTGTGAGTTTTCCCATTTTGATCCATTGTTTATCTCTAACACAATCTATCAAAATGATAACTTTTTGATTCAACCTTATGGTGAACAAAATCATTCATTACTATCTCTAGCTAACAAACAAGATTGGATGAAAACCTAGGTTAAGAGTTGGTAAACATCTCTCGATCATAAACCAACACAAAGAGTTTTCAATAAGAACAAAGTTTTCACCATATATTCACCATTAAAGAGTTTACAAATTAAGATCATACCATTTACACACAAAGCTAATGATCATCTACATCTAACCTTGACAAAATGAAGAACTTAGCTACTCATTTTCATGGTAGCTTGGTCAACAAGTTTCGGAAGAAGGTTGATCAACATCCGAGTCGAATAATCAAGATTGGATGGGAATCCACCTTCTTTTTTGAAAGATTGTTAAGAGATGAAGAGAAATGATTTCTAGGTCACAAAAGATCCCTAGAGCAATGCTGGAAAATATCTCAAAAGTACAAAAGTATGGAGGTGCAAAAGTATGGCTCCAAAAAGTAGCCCTTGCTACTTATAGAGCTGCTACTGAGCTGTCATGCTCGCTAGGCGAGCAGACTGGCTCGCCTAGAGAGCCCCTAAATGAGGCACCTGAGGCACCTGCGCCCAGAGAAATAACCTTTGCCAGACTGTCATGTTCGTTGGGCGAACAAAACCTTCGCTAGGCGAAGCCCACGCTTCAACCTTCGCTCCAGCGAGCTTGAGAGGTTTTGCTACTGGAATGCTCGCTGGGAGCTAGCTAATGGCTCACCTAGCGAGTGAGTGCTGGCTGCGCTTTTCACCAAGTCTGGACGTGTTCGCTACACACCTCGCTGGAAGCTCGCCTAGCGAGTTTGTTGATGTTTGCCACTGTAAAATACTGGAGCTTTTCGCTGGGTTCTCGCTGGGCGCTCGCCTAGCGAGCCCTTCGCCACAGCCCTCGCCTAGCGAGCAAGCTGATGAATGCATCTTTTCTTTGGTCCCTTTGCCAACTTTCTTGTGGCTTTATTTTCTATTATTTCATGCCTAATTCCTGCATAATAACACACAAATCAAAGGTACCAAGATCGTTTATCATTGTATCGCAATTCATCAAAAACAAAGGTGGTTTCGAACACTTTAGCAAGGAAAAGGAGTGAAAGATACCCATATTTGATAGCTCAAATAAGCACTTTTGGGTATCTAACAACTCTCCTCAACTAGATTCTTACTTGTCCTCAAGCAAAGTATGCCTCTTGAAGGACAAGAGGATTTGCATTAAGAAAAAGGTTTCTCCGAAATCGGATAAAACGGCTCAAACACAAGCGAATCAGCAGATACAAATTTCCAACGGTTAGAATAAAATAATGCACAAGAACTAAGATTTAGTAGCAATGCGAAATATGTATCTATTTACAACAATATTATCTTGAATGAATCACCCTATCTCTCCTCTTTGAATAAGGATTGAAGAAATTACGCGTTTGCAACCGCGGGAATAATCTCACTCTCTAACAAACAATGAAGAAATCAATTCAATTCATACAATGTCTAACAATTATAAATGGTAATGTGGAAGCACGAAGATCACTAAGGGCTTTTCGGTTGAAGCTTGGTTAGGTTAACAAACAAGGGTCATTTCTAAGGCCATTGAAAACGAAATTGCTGATGCAAAAGAGACATTCACTGTACATTTTTCACACATCTCAACTTCGTTCCATTTATTTCTCATTTGAAACCTTCACAACTCTTATTTCACAACTCAATTTTTTTGTTTTTCACTATTTTTCTTCCAAGCAAGCATTCATTTTTATTTTCTCTATTTTTTTTCTTTTCTTTCACATCATATTTACAAAACAGATGTTTCTCTTTTCTATGTTATATATATATATATATATATATATATATATATATATATATATATATATATATATATATATATATATATATATATATATATATATATATTTGTTTTTTTTTTGCTTGCTCGGTTTTTCAAGAGTTGTGGCACTTACCGATTCTCATTTTCGTTCTCCCCAACTTATTTCTTACTCACACTAAGTGAATGCTCTTGACTTTTTACGGCAAAAGAACAATTATCAAAATTTTCCGGGTTTCAAGAAAAAGATTTTTGAAATCTCGCTTTATTTCAAGCTAAGATTCAACTGTTTAAGCTCAAAGGGGTTAACGAATACTCTCTCTGCTCACAGGTAAGTTGTATTTGGAACTGGTTGTGCTCGATAGAAAACAAGTGCCTTGATCATTTCTAATTGCTTCCACATATTCACAATAATAAAAGACAAAGCATGAATCAAATGAATCAACAAAGCTTATTAGAATCCAGCATTTAAGTGTAAAATGGAGGTTTTCTCACAATTTGTGGTTTTAAGTCCTAGATGAAACATTCATTCAATTATGTTGCAAAAAGACAATACTTAATTACAAAAAAGAGTAAAGTTCTTAGTGCATTCTAAAATTCTAACCGGAGGTAACCATGTACCTTAGCATTATTCACTTGTTTATTTTTATCATTGCCATCCAAGCTCGGATGCACCTTCATTGGATACTTCTTTGAGGAGCAACCAATCTAGAAGGTTTGACACTCAACCAACCAAAAATTTATTAAAACAGAAGAAATCTAAAACATAAATAATAGCATTACTTCAAAATTTAAATTTGTTCATGGGGGACAAAACACCCCAAAAGTACATAGCCAAAATCAAAATACACAAATCTGAAAATACAATAGAAATAAAACATAATATGAAAAATAAAATAACTTAGCCCTCCAAGGACTCAGAACCCTCCTCACTACCGGCTTCAGAACCGGTAGCCTCATCATCATCATCATCTCTATCAGCAGCACCAGAAGAAGCACCAACACCCGCCCCCTCTCCAAACACAGGCCTGTCCACAGGCCAGCTAGCGTTAAGCAGAAACTGCTCACGCGTCATCAACGAGTGATTACCGGAGGGGTCACGTCCCTGCAGCTGTAACAGCTGCATAGAATCGTGCATATCGAGCATGGCACGCTGAGTTGCCGCCATCCAATCCCAGTTGTAGTTGCAGATAGCCTGCTGCAAAGGATCGGATCCTAGAGTAGAAGTACCAGGACCATCAGAAGCCCCGGTAACCTCAGCAGCTGAACTACCTCTTACATTCTTCGGTTTGCAATACTTGGCCACGTACCGGTCATCAATGGGCGGCGGGATCCTTACTTGACCCCTAGAGGGTAGCCTCACCCTCGCTTGCAGGCACAAACTCATGATTAGGCAAGGGAAAGCCAGGGGACAATTCACTCGTTCCCCCGACTTTAGCCCGCTTTCAATCACGGACTTCAGCTCATAAGCAATAATCCTCGCCACATCAATCTGGACGTTAGTGAGGATGTTGTGTACCAAGTGTGCCACTGGGATCGGCACTGTAGAAGTATGAGACTTGGGTGCGATGTTTGTCAGAACCAACAAAAGGATCAGTTGAGCCAAGAGAGTCATGTCCTCCCTATGGTATCTCATGGGAACCCCAGATGGGTTCAGCTCAACTGATTTCCCTCTCAAAAGCAGGGCAGCAGAAATTGCATCAGTATCCCGGTGAAGCCTTAATTCTTGGTGGTAGGTGTCTCTCTCCTCGGCTCCCAGTTGGAGCGGTTCACCCAAGACACTGTTAATTGCATCCCGATCGAACGCAACAGGACGGCCGGACACTCTAGATGTCCATGTGAATGGCTCGTCATCATCCGGCAGTGCGTTCGCATAAAACTCACGCACTGTTGCGATATCGTAATGCTCCAGGGGGGATATTAATCGATCCCACTTTTTGCTGTTGATCAACCCGGCGAATGTTCGGTTCGTGCCTTCAGGGTTGATTAAGAATCTCTTTTCCGGTAAAATCTTTCGTTTTTCCAAAGCAACATATCTTGCGGCTTGCTTTGGCCCGACAAATTTGTCGGTGTCGAATTGTATTGGTACGGGACGGGAAGTGTTCCCGCCCTTTCTCTTCTTCGAAGCTCCGGATCTGGATTCCATCTGTAAAACATAGAGAGGAAACAACACAACACAAAACAGATTAGAAAGCAACACAGAATTCAAACTACTGTCATGCTCGCTGCTGCTTTGCCTAGCGAAGTGGCAGCGAATGCTCGCCACTGGTTCGCCTAGCGAGTTGCTAGCGAATCTTACGGGTTTTTGGGTTCTGCTATGTTTACAGTGAAATTTTGGCAAAACCCAAGTTCTCATGTAATCTATTTCAGAACAAAATGATCTATCAAGAAAAGAATCGTTCTAGGATACATGTAATTCCAAACCCACATGCAAAACCTAAAGTTTCCCACATGCAAAACCTAAAATACCCATTCCCCCAAATTCACCCTAAATGACATGCAAATCAGAAATTTACAAAGTTCAAACATAAAGAAACGGAATTAGGGCAAACCTTAGCAAAATAGATTGATTGAATTCGAAGTGCAGTGGAGGTTGGTATGCAATGTTAGGTGTCATACGGTGAACTGACTTTGTGTGTTTTCGCTTTGGAAAGCAAATGTCGCGGATAGCAAGAGTCGCCACTGACTTTTCTTTTATCCAATAAGGAAAGGCGGAAAAGAACAGGAAAGACCTTGATTAGATATTGGGTTCGGGAGGTACATTATACAAAGGGAAGGTGTTAGCACCCTTTGTATCCATGGTTATCCATGGGCTCTTAATTGCTTAATCACTTATGTTTTTCTTGTCTGAAAAAGTGTTTGAGAACTGTTTAGAAAATGTTTTGAAAAGAGAGTTTAACTCTGTAATGATTCTTGTACGAATGTATACAAAGTATTTATCTCGTTTAATTTTGAAAGATATTTAGAAAAATATAACTTGGCAATGATTCTAGTACGAATGTATACCAAGTGGTGATTTTCTAATAGATGTTTTGCAACTTGTGAGGTATGAAAAGTATTTTAAGTGGTGAGTCAGCATTTAAGAGTTATACCTACCCCAGGTCTTTATGGGTATTTCCTATCCTTATGAAGGTAAAATTGTCCTTACTATTGAGAAGTAAGTAGTCTTATCCTTTGGATGTAAAGGGACATCGTAGGGTCGTCGATTGGTCATTGAAGGTAATATTTGCAAGGATACCTTAGCATTCGAAGGGACGATCATCATTTAACCGTAGGTTACCACGAAGGGTCATCGAGGGACAAAACCATGTATTCGAAGGCAACATTCGAGGGACTATGATGATTTAACCGAAGGGTCTTTGCTAAGTGTATCCCCACATTCGCGGGACATGACCGTAATACCGTAAGGTAACAAAGAGAGGGCCAAGATCATATATTCAAAGGCAACATTTGTAATGAGTTAAGTAATTAGGATGAATCTCCACAAGGGTATCTCACAAATAAAGTGGGATACCTAGCAAGCTACCTTCTTCAGGAATATGTGAGCCCTCACAAAATTCAGCAAACAGGTCAGAATACCAAATGGGGTGCGATCAATAGTTGCACCGAACAAAGGAATCGCAGCAGTAATAATGTCAGGCAAATAATACACAGCCATGATAGGACATGTCAGATGAACACAGAACAGAACAGAAAAAAAATCAACGTCTGTCATGTTCGCTACTGCCTCGCCTAGCGAAGGCTTGGCGAACACTCGCTGCATGTTCGCTTAGCGATGTGCTAGCGAACGGATGCGGGTTTTGATTTTAATAACAGTACGATTTCAGCAAGCTCCAAACCCTATGGCATCCATTACAGAAATTACATGGTTAAACATTCAAGACATCCATGCATACTTAAATCCACATGCAAAAACTAAGATATATTTATGAATTCAATCATTATGTCACATGTAAATTGGGAGCATAAAGCGGTAGTGGTAAGGCAAACCTGTTTGCAATTGAATTGCAACGTTGAATTGGCAGATCACTCTTAGGGTTGGTGCCGGATTGAGTTGGGCGGAGGTAACCTTTGTGCAGATGAGTTTCCTTCAGGGTTTCCTTTAGGGTTACTCTGAATTCTCTTGGTTAGCCTCCAGGGTTTGCTGTCTGTGTGGGTTTGTGTTTCTCCCTCTTTCCTCCTCCTCCTGTTTTCTGAATGAGGTCTTGGTATTTATAATAGTTTTTTGTGACCTAATGGGCTCAGAATGAAGCCCAAAATTTCTGGTATTCGTAAGCTTCGCTGGGCGAGTGGTGCAGCGAAGGGTTCGCTAGGCGAAGGATTTTGCTCGCCTAGCGAGCAAGCCAGTTTAAGTCATTTTCTGGACTTGGCCACCTGTGTGCTGGGTCTTTGTTCCTTTAAGATTAATGTCTTGAAAAATGAGTTGGAGTGCCTTGAAAAATGCCTTGCAAGATTAACGGGAAAATTTGGGGGTATGACATTAGGGTTTAGAGTTTGAGATGAAATGTGAGAGAGTGTTTGTGAGAGTGGTGTGTGAGTGCTTCGGTTCAGAGTTTTAAAAACAGAAAAGTTGCATTTGGGCCCAAAAGAGTGGCCTGCTGATAATTTAAATGAGTGCTGCCACGCAGCGCTCGCCTTTGCTTCGCCGAGCGAGCAGCTAGCGAATCTGCTCGCTACTGCCTCGCCTAGCGAGCATCTAGCGAGCATGACAGCATTTGCTTTTTTTTCAAAAATAGCATTCCTGGTACATTCAGCAAGTTTTAACAATTGGAATCCCAATACGACACAACAGAAAACTGTAAATACTTACAATGTTGGGGTGCTGTTAGATACCCAAAAGTGCTTATTTGAGCTATCAAATATGGGTATCTTTCACTCCATTTCCTTGCTAAAATGTCGAAACCACCTTTGTTTCAGATGAAATGCAATACAATGATAATCTATCTTGGTACCTTTGATTTGTGTGTTATTATGCAGGAAGTAGGCATGAAATAATAGAAAATGAAGACACAAGAAAGGTGGCAAAGGAATCAAATAAAACAAGCATTCATCAGCTTCCTCGCTAGGCGAGGGCTGTGTCGAAGGACTCGCTAGGCGAGCGTCCAGCGAAAAGCTCCAGTATTTAACAGAGGCAAACATCACCACACTCGCTAGGCGAGCTTCCAGCGAGGAGTGTGGCGAACACGTCCAGACTTGGTGAAAAGCGCAGCCAGCACTCACTCGCTAGGCGAGCCATTAGCGAGCTCCCAGCGAGCATTCCAGTAGCAAAACCTCTCAACCTCGCTGGAGCGAAGGTTGAAGCGTGACCTTCGCTAGGCGAAGGTTTTGTTCGCTCAGCGAACATGACAGTCTGGGAAAGGCTGTTTCTCTGGGCGCAGGTGCCTCAGGTGCCTCAATTCTGCTCGCCTAGCGAGCATGACAGCCCAGTAGCAGCTCTATAAGTAGCAAGTGCCACTTTTTGGAGCCATACCTTATTTTTCCATACT
Source organism: Lathyrus oleraceus (assembly GCF_024323335.1). NCBI lineage: Eukaryota > Viridiplantae > Streptophyta > Magnoliopsida > Fabales > Fabaceae > Lathyrus > Lathyrus oleraceus. The sequence goes on along the minus strand of NC_066583.1, from coordinate 542,034,748 downwards.
TTTGTACTTTTTCTAGATATTTTACAGCATTGTTCTAAGGATCTTTTGTGACCTAGAAACCATTTTTCTTCATCTCTTAACCATCTTTCACAAAAAGAAGGTGGATTCCCATCCAATCTCGATTATTCGACTCGGATGTTGATCAACCTTCTTCCGAAACTTGTTGACCAAGCTACCATGAAAATGAGTAGCTAAGTCCTTCATTTTGTCAAGGTTAGATGTAGATGATCATTAGCTTTGTGTGTAAATGTAAGGATCTTCATTTGTAAACTCTTTAATGGTGAATATATGGTGAAAACTTTATTCTTATTGAAAACTCTTTGTGTTGGTTTATGATCGAGAGATGTTTACCAACTCTTAACCTAGGTTTTCATCCAATCTTGTTTGTTAGCTAGAGATAGTAATGAATGATTTTGTTCACTATAAGGTTGAACCGAAAAGTTGTCATTTTGATAGATTGTGTTAGAGATAAACAATGGATCAAAATGGGAAAACTCACAATGTGTGTTAGAGATAAACACATTGGGAGGACTTTGTGAAATAGTTTATCATCTAAAGGAGTTTACAAGTTTTGTTGATCGAACATATACATGCAAAGTGATCGTCGAACCCTAACTTTGGCAATATTTCTCAAATATTCAAACCAAAACTTTTACCGCATTTTATTATACTTTTATGCAAGATACCGTGACAAATACCAAAACCCCATTGTTACCTTAAGCTAAGAATTAATACAACTGTCGAAAGGCGGTGATATCTCACAATCCCTGTGGATACGATAACAAAAACCCGACACTTAAAATTACATTCAACAAAATGGCGCCGTTGCCGGGGATTGTGAATTGATATTGCGAGCATCGCAATAGTTGTTTAAGTTTTAGCTTTCGAATTTTTGACTTGTGCTTGTAATTTGTTTGGTTTAGTGTGCAGCTTGTGTTTTATGCGAGGGCAAATCCCTGTGGACGAACTTCTTTTTGATCCCGAGATCGAGAGAACCGCAAGGAGGCTCAATAGCAAAACGAGACGTAGGAGGCAACAGGCTAGACAACGTCAAGAGCAAGGAGAAAGTTCTTCTCCCACAAATCCACCACCATTCATACCTAACATGGAGCCACCACCACCGCCTATTTCTACTCCATGCATAAACAGTCCAAGAAACACTGCTCAGTTTGCCAACCACATGGGAAGGCAAGCTGAGATGAAAACGGGAACTCTCAATTTATTATATGGAAGTCCATTCACCGGAATGGACCATGAAGATCCCTTTGCTTTTCTCACGAAATTTTATGAGATAGCATTGGCGTCCGGAGTGGATCAGGCTCAGGAGCTACCGTTATTCAGAAGATTATTTCCCCACGCTTTGCTCGCCAAAGCAAAAGATTGGTACTTAGATCAAACACCAGCCGTCATGACAGACTGGAACGTGTTAGAAGAGAAGTTCATCGAAAGATTCTTCTCCCATAACCGGTTCATGGAATCCAAGACGGCCATCTTAGTGTTTGCACAAGGAATCAATGAATCCTTAAATGAAGCGTGGGAAAGATTCAAATCCATGCTTCGGAAGTGTAAAGGGCATGGATTTGATGAGATGACTCAAGTCCATATTTTCAAAAATGGACTTCAACCAAATTGCAAGACGTTGTTGGATGCTACCTTGGGTGGCTCTTTATTGTCTAAAAGTGCCGAAGAAGCTACAAATATCATAAATCGAATGGCTCTAAATGATCTTCAGAGTCAAAGTCGAGGCAACTCTTTGAAAAAGCCGGGAGTGCTTGAACTAGGGACGAACGATGCCATCCTTGCCCAAAACAAACTCATCTCACAACAAGTGGAACTCTTAACGCAACAAATAAAAGAGTTGAGGGAACCTTCTAAAGCTAAACAAATAGCTTGTTGTGAGCTTTGCAAAGGTGAGCATGACACCGGATTCTGTCCACCTCCGGGGTTCGAAGATGTAAACTACATGGCAAACCAAAGGGACTACCAACCGAGACAACAACAACAACAACCTTATCAACCAAACCCTCAAAATCAACAACCACATTTCCAAGGGAACCAAGGGTTCCAACCTAGGAGTAACTATTACCATAACCAAGGTTATGGAGGTGGTTCTTCTAGCCGTCAAAACCCTCCCCAAAATCCTTATCAATCTCAACAACCGTCGGTCGTAACTTCTAAGTTGGAAGAGACATTGACGCAATTCATGCAAATGTCAATGGCAAATCAAAAAAGCAACGACGCGGCTATAAAAAATCTCGAGACTCAAGTTGGGCAACTTGCTAAGCAACTCGCGGAACAACAAACCGGTCCCTCCTTTTCGGCAAACACGCAAATAAATCCTAAGGAACATTGTAAAGCGATCATGACGAGAAGTGGGAAGGAGTTGATGAGTGAGAATAACAAAAGAGTTGAGAGTGAACAAAGAGAGAAAAAGAAAGAAAATGAGGAGGAAATAGTGGAGGAAAATATTGATGGTGAAGTGGGGGAGTGGAGTGAGGAGGAAGAAGTTGAAAAGAACGAAAAGAATAGTGAAGTTGAAAAGAAAAAAAATGTGGAGATTGAGAAAAATACGAGTGATGAAGTAATGGGGGAGGAAGTGAAAAAGCCTAGATAGAGGAGTTCTAGAGTTGCAAAGGGAAAGGAGGTAGTGAGCACTACTCCAATCCAAAACCTTCTTTATCCTCATGCCCCGTCTAAAAGGGAGAATGAACGGCATTACGCCCGGTTCATGGATATTTTTAAACAACTACAAATCAACATTCCGTTTGTCGAAGCCTTGGAGCAAATGCCCAAGTATGCCAAATTCATGAAGGACATACTTACAAAAAAATGGAGGTATATGGAACCGGAGACCATCGTCCTAGATGCGAGCTGTAGTGCCATTATTCAAAGGACGCTTCCAAAAAAATAGGTTGATACGGGAAGAGTTACTTTGCCAGTTAAAATTGGTGATATCTATGTCGGGAAGGGACTAATTGACTTGGGGTCAAGCATTAATCTTATACCTTTGTCTATTATAAAGAGGCTTGGCAACATTGAAATTAAGTCCATCCGAATGACGTTGCAATTGGCGGATAAGTCGACAACCCATCCTCATGGCGTAGCCCAAGATGTTTTGGTTAAAGTCGACAAATTCTTTTTCCCGGTCGATTTTATTGTTATTGATATGGAAGAAGATGATGACGCTCCGCTCATTTTGGGCCGACCGTTCATGAAAACCGCGCGAATGATGATAGACGTTGATGACGGTTTAATGAAGGTGAGAGTCCAAAATGAGGAAGTAACATTCGATCTATTCGAAGCAATGAAGCATTCAAAAGATAGAAATGGTAGCTTTCGCATCGATGTGATCGAAGAAGCAGGTTACTGACGAAAAAACGCCTATTGAATTGAAAATACTACCTTCTACTTTGAAGTATGTATTCCTAGATGAGACCGAAGCAAAGTCGGTCATCATAAGCAACCTTTTGACAAATGACGAAGAAGCCCGCTTGATCCATGTGCTAAAAAAAAATCAAGAAGCCATGGGTTGGACTCTTTCCGATCTAAAAGGAATTAGCCCTTCCTATTGCATGCACAAGATCTTGATGGAAGAGGATTTTAAGTCGGTAGCTCAACCTCAACGCTGCTTAAATCCTACCATGAAGGAGGTTTTTCAAAAGGAAGTTGTAAAGTTGTTGGATGCGGGAATGATTTACCCGATCTCGGATAGTCCATGGGTTAGTCCCGTGCATGTGGTTCCGAAGAAAGGTGGAATTACCCTGATCCGGAATGACAAGGATGAATTGATCCCTACTAAAGTTGCAACGGGGTGGCGAATGTGTATTGATTATAGGCGGTTGAATACCGCAACTCGAAAGGACCATTTTCCACTCCCGTTCATGGATCAAATGCTCGAAAGACTCTCGGGCCAACAATACTATTGTTTCTTGGATGGCTATTCCGGGTATAACCAAATTGCGGTTGACCCGGCCGATCATGAAAAGACGGCTTTCACATGTCCGTTTAGAGTGTTCGCGTACCGAAAAATTCCCTTTGGGTTGTGCAATGCACCGGCGACTTTCCAACGATGTGTGCAAGCCATTTTTGCCGACCTTACTGAGAAAACAATGGAAGTCTTCATGGATGACTTCTCGGTATTTGGTGGATCTTTTAGTCAATGCTTGGCAAACTTGAAAACGGTGCTGGAAAGATGTGTAAAGACCAATCTGGTGCTTAATTGGGAGAAGTGTCACTTCATGGTGACCGAGGGAATTGTGCTTGGCCATAAAGTCTCTTCAAGGGGGCTTGGAGTGGATCGAGCTAAGGTTGAAGTGATAGAAAAGTTACCTCCTCCGGTGAATGTGAAGGGCATCCGAAGCTTTTTGGGGCACGCCGGGTTCTATCAGCGCTTTATCAAGGACTTCTCAAAGGTGGCTAAGCCTTTGAGCAATTTGCTAGCTAAGGACCAGGTATTTCTCTTAACCGATGAATGTTTGCAAGCTTTTGAAACTTTGAAAGAAAAATTGGTGACCGCTCCAATTATAGTCGCTCCAAATTGGAATTCAAATTTTGAGCTAATGTGTGATGCAAGCGACTATGCAATTGGAGCGGTACTTGGCCAAAGAAAAGATAAAATTTTTCATGCGATACATTATGCAAGTAAAGTTCTTAACGAGGCTCAAATAAACTATGCCACCACGGAGAAAGAACTACTTGCAATAGTGTACGCGCTTGAAAAGTTTAGGTCTTATCTTATAGGGTCTAAAGTCGTAGTGTATACCGACCACGCGGCGATTAAATATCTGCTCACCAAGCCGGATTCGAAGCAAAGGCTCATCCGTTGGATCCTCTTGTTACAAGAATTTGATGTTGAAATCAAGGACAAGAAAGGATCGGAAAATTTGGTGGCGGATCATTTATCCCGCTTAGTGAATGTGGAGGTTACCGCGTCTGAGAAGGAAATCCGGGAAGAATTTCCTGATGAAAAACTGTTTAAAGTTCAAGTTAGGTCGTGGTTTGCAGACTTTGCGAGCCACAAGGCTAGTGGTTTTGTGCCTCCCGACCTAACTTTGAACCAAAAAAGGAAGTTTCTTTCGGATGCCAAGTATTATGTATGGGATGACCCGTACTTGTTTAAGTTGGGTAGTGATAACCTTTTAAGGAGATGCGTTACTGGCGATGAAGCGCAGAGCATCCTTTGGCGTTGTCACAACTCGCCTTACGGCGGACACTATAATGGGGTGAGAACGGCCACTAAAATCCTTCAATCGGGATTTTATTGGCCCACTATTTTCAAAGACGCACATACCCATGCGCAAAGTTGTGATAGTTGCCAGAGAAGCGGTGGGATTGGTAAGAGAGACGAGACGCCTCTCCAAAACATCCAAGAGGTCGAAGTATTTGATTGTTGGGGCATCGATTTTGTAGGACCATTCCCACCCTCTTATGGGAACGAGTATATGCTTGTCGCAGTTGATTACGTTTCTAAGTGGGTTGAGGCGATTGCCTCACCTCGAGCGGATGCGAAAACGGTGAAATTTTTTTTGAAGAAAAACATATTTTCCCGTTTCGGAACCCCCCGAGTGTTGATAAGTGACGGAGGGTCACACTTTTGTAATGCACCGTTGGAAAGTATTTTAAAACATTACGGTGTATCACATAGAGTGGCAACTCCGTATCACCCGCAGGCTAATGGGCAAGCTGAGGTCTCTAATCATGAGATTAAGAGAATTCTCGAAAAAACTGTGTCAAATTCGAAAAAAGAGTGGTCACAAAAATTGGATGAAGCGTTATGGGCATACCGTACCGCCTTTAAAGCTCCAATTGGCCTAACTCCTTTTCAATTGGTGTTTGGTAAAACTTGTCATTTGCCGGTTGAATTGGAGCACAAAGCCTTGTGGGCTCTGAAATTTTTAAATTTTGAAAATGATTTGGCCGGTGAGAAAAGGAAGGTGCAACTGCTTTAGTTGGAGGAGATGGGCAATGCCGCATACCACTCAAGCTGGTTGTACAAAGAGAAGGTAAAAAAATACCATGACAAAAAGCTCCGAAAGAAAGAATTTGTGCCCGGACAATTGGTCCTCTTGTTCAATTCCAGGTTGAAGTTATTCCCCGGAAAGTTGAAATCAAAATGGTCCGGGCCATTTCGGGTCAAAGAAGTTAAGGAGTACGGAGCTATTGTCATTGAGGACCTGGAAAAGAAGGACAGTTGGACCGTTAATGGCCAACGTTTGAAGGTTTATCTTGGCAGTCATGTAGATCGCGAGAGCTGTGCTATTCCGTTGGATGCTCCTCTGTGAGCATCACACCGTCGAGCTTAGCCGACGTTAAACAAGCGCTTGTTGGGAGGCACCCCAACATTGTAAGTATTTACTGTTTTCCTGTTCTGTTGTATTGGGTTTCCAATTGTTAAAACCATGCTGAGGGTACCCGGGCTTCTGATGGTCCTGGTACTTCTACTCACGGACCAGATCGTTACCAGCAAGCTGTCTGCAATTACAACTGGGACTGGATGGCGGCTACTCAGCGTGCCATGCTCGACATGCACGATTCTATGCAGCTGTTACAGCTGCAGGGACGTGACCCCACCGGTGATCACTCATTGATGACGCGTGAGCAGTTTCTGCTTAACGCTAACTGGCCTGTGGACAGGCCTGTATTTGGTGAGGGGGCGGGTGCTGGTGCTTCTTCTGGTGCTGCCGATGGTGATGATGATGATGAGGCTACCGGTTCTGAAGCCGGTATTGAGGAGGGTTATGAGTCCATGGAGGGCTAAGTTATTTTATTTTTTATTTTATGTTCTATTTCTACTGTATTTCCAGAATTCTGTATTTTGATTTTGGCTTTGTACTTTTGGGGTGTTTTGTCCCCCATGAACAAATTTAAATTTTGAGTTAATATTATTATTTATGTTTTAAATATTGTGTGTTTTAATAAATTTTTGGTTGGTTAAGTGGCAAACCTTCTAGATTGGTTGCTCCTCAAAGAAGTATCCAATGAAGGTGCATCCGAGCTTGGATGGCAATGATAAGAATAAACAAGTGAATAAGGCTAAGGTACATGGTTACCTCCGGCTAGAATTTTAGAATGCACTAAGAACTTTACTCTTTCTTGTAATTGAGTATTGTCTTTTTGCAACATAATTGAATGAATGTTTCATCTAGGACTTAAAACCACAAATTGTGAGGAAACCTCCATTGTACACTTAAATGCTGGATTCTAATAAGTTTTGTTGATTCATTTGATTCATGCTTTGTCTTTTATTATTGTGAATATGTGGAAGCAATAAGAAATGATCAAGGCACTTGTTTTCTATCAAGCACAACCAGTTCCAAATACAACTTAACTGTGAGCAGAGAGAGTATTCGTTAACCCCTTTGAGCTTAAACAGTTGAATCTCAGCTTGAAATAAAGCGAGATTTCAAAAATCTTTTTTTTACAACCCGGAAAATCTTGATTATTGTTCTTTTGCCGTAAAAAGTTAAGAGCATTCACTTAGGGTGAGTAAGAAATATGTTGCGGAGAACGAAAATGAGAATCAGTAAGTGCCACAACTCTTGAAAAACCGAGCAAGCATTGAAAATAAAAATTAGAAAAGAAAAACATCTGTTTTGTAACTATGATGTGAAAGAAAAAAAATAAAATAATACAATATAGAGAAAATAAAAATGAATGTTTGCTTGGAAGAAAAATAGTGAAAAACAAAAATTGAGTTGTGAAATAAGAGTTGTGAAGGTTTCAAATGAGAAATAAATGGAACGAAGTTGAGATGTGTAAATAATGTACAGTGAATGTCTCTTTTGTGTAACACCTCAAAATTTGCCCTCCTATCTTGGGACTAGCATAACATATTGCATATCATTTTTAGGTCATTAGGCATTACATATTGCATATCATGTGGTTACATTGTGCAAGCCATCCTCCCAAGTCTGGTTCAGAAGATGAGGAAGTCAAAGTGCAAGCTAGGGTTTTATTGATTGATCATTGGCCATCTGAGGATTGGGCTATGAATTAGGGTTTCATGATTCTCAAAGGATATTGGTCTTCATCTTGATTGAAGTGATACATCATCATCATCATGGTTTGTTATCATCAGCAGAATCAAGTGTTGGATCAGGATTCCTTGAGATTAGGGTTTTGACCACTGGTCAACCCTAATCAGTTGCATTGGGCCAGTCAGGGCATGATCAGGAGATGGGGTCTATGATGGATATGAGGATCATTATTTGGTTGTATGGAGCTTATTGAGGCTAGGGTTTCATCCTTGAGCCATGTCATCAGAGAATTGGAGCTCAGTTTGATCTATGCATTGCCGAATTCATCTATCAGTTGAAAAAGTCAACTGTGGTCAACTGTGCATGATTTTATGGATTTGGAGGTGAAAATGAGTTGGATACACTTAATTCATGTTGGAACAAGTGTTATTTGATATCTCAAAGCTTAAGAATGAAGCAAATCAAGTCAGGACAAAAATTGCCAAAAATAGAAAGTGACTTGTAATGGAAGTTTCCAAAAATGGAAAGTTTTTGACCTCAAAATTACATGTCCAAGGAAGCTTCAAATGAAAATTTGTTCAACATGAAAGTTGTAGATCTTGTTCTCACCTTTCCAAAAAGTCTAAGAACTTGAAAATCCCATGTATGGTTGGCAAGTTATGGTCCAGGGAATTTCAAAAATGACCCATAATCAGAGGGGCATAACTTCCACATGGAGTGTCCAAATTGGATGATCTTTTTATGCACAAACTCCATTTGACATGTACTTTCATGGTGCATAATTGGATTTTATCAAAAATGGTCAATGCAAAAAGTCAAATTTCAACTGTACAGTTAAAAGTCCAAGGGGCAAAATTGTCCAACTTGAGAAATAATGTGAATTTTTGAATGGGGATTTTTGCAACACTTCACAAATGACATTTGGAAATTGTTGGAATGCTCATAACATGCCAAGGCCTTGTGGTTTGAGAATTGGCTTTTGAAATGAACTTGGAAAAATGAACAAAGTGCCATCACATGTGGAAAATGCAAAATACTCATCCAATGAACATGAAACAAGTGGCAACAGCTCATGACAGGTGTTTAGAGTTTGTGTGAGCTGTCAATGAGCTGGCATTGGCTGGCATGTGAAGTTACTATTTTGCCCTTGGCTTGAAAATGACACATTTGCTAATCACTTTGTATTTTGCTAATTAGAGTGATTAAGCATGGATTAAGAGGAGATATATAATCCTAATTCTAACTAATTCATAACAGATTTCACAATTCCCCAAAATCAATCTCAAATTCTTCAAATTCTCCCAAATTCTCAAGATCCATATAGAACTTCAATTGATCAAAACTCTCTCAATTCTTGATCAATTTGCGAAATTCTTCTTGCTGCAACTTCCACTCATCACCATCTGCAACTGTTTTGGAACATTGGATTGAAAGGAGCATCCATTCGCGACTGTCCATGCAAGGTCCATCAATGGTGAATCAAGATTTCTTCTTCTAGAAGCCATTGCAATTGATCCTGAGCATTCCAGTCAACTTCTTGAAGCTTGTTCTCCATCTGTTTCGCATCAAAACACCTTGAAAGCTCCAATTTCAACACTGCCTTCGAATCAAGGTTAGAAATCGAATCTCATGGATTGGTGAATGATTATGTGCGTTTTATAGTTTGTTTGATGTAGAGCATCGTGATGTAATTAGTTTTGGAAATAGTGGACTGTAGCTCGAGTTAGGTTGATTCAAAGTTATATCACCAAAACCTAAAATGCTCGATCCAGAAAATTTAGGAAGAATTAGTTGAAATCGTTTGCATATTTGGATTCCTGACACTTAGACCGTTCCAACGAGTATCCATTTGTTGATTTTGGTTGAACTTTGATGTTCTTGAGTTTTTGAGATTTCTGGAAACGCGTGAGGAAGAGAGAGATTTTCTGAAATTTTTGAGTGTTTGATCCGTTTTCTCGTTTGAATTTTCAAATTGGAGGTTTACCGCGCCTGGCCATGGATTTACAAAAATGCCACTGAACTCATTTAATTAATTAATAATAATTCCAAATAATTATTTAAAAATCATTACAAATCTTAAAAAATTCATAAAAAATGTTTTAATGATCAGAAAAATATGTGGTTTTTTTTGGTAGCTTCCATTTTCCCTGTAGAATTTTATGAGCATACTTTTAGAAATTGTGCTTGGTGGAAAATTGGTTTGGTCTATGAATGTTTGACTTGTATGCAATTTTGACACATTTTGCCATTTTTGATGTGAAATACTCATGCCTTAAAAGAAATGCTTGAAAATTTTTGTGGTGATTGTAGACATGCTGATGGTGATTTACATATAAATTTTGTGAATTTTGGATACCTGGTGATTGAGTTATGAATTTTTGAATCTAGGTGTGACAATTTGTGTCACACCTAGCTAGGTCAACTTTCTGGATTTATTTTCATGACCTAGGCTTGTTGAAATGACTTGAAATTTTATATGTGTGATCATTAACATGTTAAGATGCTATGTGAATATTTCTGGATTTTTATGTGGCATTTTCCATTTGATTGATATTTTTCATCTCTGTTGGTCAAATGTGCAAGTCCATGTGATACATGTTGGCATTATCTTTGTGAAATCCTCATATGGTATTGGATGATGATGAAATTTGGTATGCTGGTTATAGACACATGATAGGACATGATGCTTTTGGTCCCATTCATTTCTTTATTGTTTTCATTGATTTATGAATTTTTGAAGTGAATGCATGTGTTGATGATATGGTTCGGCTTGAATATTTGTGTCTGTTTTTCTTGATTTTCATTGACATAGTTCCTTTTGTCCAATTAAGCTGAAAATTGACATGCTGTACCTTGAATATGTCCTGTTTAGGTGTAAATTATTTGAGGATTTTTGGAATTGTTTTGATATGGATTTGGTTGAAGTCATTCTGTTTGGATGTTTGGTGTTATGTTTGACCTAGTTCGACTTGTTTTGGTCATGAAATAATATTGGTGAATGGTATAAACATGGGATCAATTGCCTTGGCTTTCTATTTGTGTTAATTTGAGTTTGGTTGAGAATTGCTTGCTGTTTAGAATTTTTCTCCCTTTTGGACCCTAGGCTTGGCCTAGTGGTCCAGTTTCTCACATTTGCTTGATTTTTCAGGATGAAATGCATAATGCATAAAGGGATTGAGCCAAGTTGATTAAATTGGATGTGTTTGATGTTGAGGACTAACATAACTTTGTTTTGTAGGTTGTGAAGCTTGAGCTTGAGCTTGTAGCTTGCATTTATGTGCTTGTGTTGTCTGTATAGTCTGACTGATTAACATTTGCTGTTTATTGTTGTCTGTCTGAGTACTGATGATACTTGATTGTTTTCAGGTACATTTAGTTGCTTACAGTTCTTCTAAGAACTTGCTTGCTGCTGTCGCATCCTGCGAAAAAACAACCGGCGGGACTCAAATAAAACACAACACAGAGCCGCCACTGCGCGTTATTTATCCCAAGATAGGGAAAGGAAACGCTCAGAGAAACCTGGAAAGGAAATGGTCTTGCGACCAAAGAGAAAGGGTAAGGGAGTCGGTTACGCAAGGGGAAGGTATTAGCACCCCTCACGTCCGTCGTACTCGACGGGATCCACGTTCTAAGAAAAGAAAAGGTTGCTAAAACATCACACACACACAAGGGACGCAGGTGGGGTTAAGAGAAGGGAGCTCGATAGGACGTCGCATCCTATGCCTACATATCTCGTCTGGAACGAGAATCAGAGCCACTGTAGTTCGGCTTACGCACGCCAAACAACACAAAACGCACAGACAGATGGCAAACATGGAGCCCGACAACCACTTGATGGAATTACATCAGCATCCGAACCAAAACACGCACAAAACGGCAAACGTGGAGCCCGACAACCAATTACTGGACTTACGTCGGCATCCGAACCAAAACACACTCAAAACGGGCAAACGTGGAGCCCGACAGCCAATCACTGGACTTACGTCGGCATCCGAACCAAACACACAATCAGATAACAGGTAAACACACACAAAAAAGAAAAAAAGGTTGCCCGGAGTGGTCTCGCACGACCACCTGCCTACATACCTCGTCTGGAACAAGGATCAGGGCGATGTAGTTCCCCCGAAAGGGACTGAATCACTAGCCAGAAACCAGGGGAAGACACACTACTAGGGAGCTGGACTCGAGCCTAGTGTTGTCATGCATCGTTGCCCTAAGTTCAGTTTTCTATCCTACTTGCATAAGCAAACTACTCCTATCCAGGAAAGAAGCAAGCACACAAGCATACAAAATAATTCAAGCATACATCAAATGAGAACAAGCATCTCAAACAGATATCCACATAGCACGCACTATAACCAAACAAGTGGGCTCACACAAGAGGTTTGACTGCCTCAGCAAGTCATCTGTACAGGCTGTGTTTGCTCTTAACCTTGCCATTACGAGGCTAAGGTGAAGCAGATGAAAGGATGAAGTGAGGATGAGACCTCACAGCTCTTATCCCTGACCAGGGAGAGCTTCTGACAAATGAGCGTGGGTCCAGAATGGAGGGACCCTTCTACGCTCGAAGACTCTGACTCGATTGTGCAACAGCACAGATCTTGGGTTTGTGTCCCAATGCATCAACACACAGCCGTGTGAGCAGAGGGACGACTCACAGAATAGTGGGGAATAGTAAGGCGAAGAATGGGTTCGCTAGGCGAGCTCCTGGCGAACAGCTCCAGTAAATTAGCAAATTAATTCGCTAGGCGAGCTCAAGGCGAAGTCTGCAGCGAATTCATTCTGTTTTGGTGAAAAGTGCAGCCAACACTCACTCGCTAGGCGAGGCTCTAGCGAGTCCCCAGCGAGCATTCCAGTAGCAAAACCTCTCAACCTCGCTGGGGCGAAGGTTGAAGCGTGTCCTTCGCTAGGCGAAGGTATGTTCGCTAGGCGAACATGACAGTTCAGCAGGCCCTGTTTGCTCTGGGCGCAGGGGCTTTTTGTGCTCATATTTGACCTTCGCTAGGTGAGCCATTCTGCTCGCCTAGCGAACATGACAGTTCTGCACTTGTCTATAAGTAGCAGGTGCCACTTTTGGGCACCAGACCTCATTTTTACCAACTTTTCCATTTTTTGTACTTTCTTCTAGATATTTTACAGCATTGTTTTGTGGGAGCTTTTATGCCCTAATTTCATTTCTCTTCATCTAGCAACCATCTTCCACAAAAAGAAGGTGGATTCCCATCCAACCTCGATTATTCGACTTGGATGTTGATCAACCCTCTTTCCTTACTTGCCGACCAAGCTACCATGAAAATGAGTAGCTAAGTCTTCCATTTGTCAAGGTTAGATGTAGGTGATTGCTAGCTTTGTGTGTAAATGTAAGGATCCTCATATGTAAACTCTTTAACGGTAAATATATGATGAAAACTTTGTTTCTATTTAAAACCCTTTGTGTTGGTATTTGATCGAGAGATGTTTACCGATTCTTGACCTAGGTTTTCATCCAAACTTGTTTGTTAGCTAGAGATAGTAACGAATGATTTTGTTCACCATAAGGTTGAACCAAAAAGTTATCATTTTGATAGATTGTGTTCGAGAGAAACAATGGATCAAAATGGCAAAACTCACAATGGGTGTTCGAGAGAAACGCATTGAGAGGACCTTGTGAAATAATTTATCATCTAAAGGAGTTTATAAGATTGTTGACCGAGCAAATACATGCAAAGCAATGTAGTCATTGAAACCTAACTTTGACAATATTTCTCATATTAATCAAAACATAACTTTTTCCGCAATTAATTACTTTGTATGCAAGATAACTTGATTAAAACCAAAACCCTAGTGTTACATTAAGTTAAGATTAATTCAACCATTGAACGGCAGTGATATCTTACAATCTCTGTGGATACGATAACAAAAACCTGACACGAAATATACTTTTCAACAATAGTCATCTCCAAATCCGCTTTCTCTGCAAGCAACTGATCTCTGGCCCTCTTCATCTCGAGGAATTCTTCCATACTGACAGAAGAACTTAGACCCTCAATCCTAGGACACCCAAGATCACCTCCAGGAAATGGTAGAAGCGTGAGCTCTATCCTCTTCCGCAACCAATCCTCGAATAGAGGAAAATACCGACTGTTGACTTTGCCAAACGGAACCTTGCCCTTTCTCTGGATGTTGCGCCATGCCCCAGACACCTGCACCAGCTTGGCCTGATCGCCCTCAGCTGAGAAGTAAAAGGACTCCTGAATCTCCCGCTCGAGAGGAGAAACCTCCATGGCAAACCCCATCTGTCTCCTAAGAAGCGTCGGGTTGTAATTAATGCAACCCTGAACACCTATGAGAGGCACATTGGGAAATCTCCCACAGCTATATATGAAATCCCGGCCAGCCATACCGTTATGAGTCCATGCTATATCATCAGCCCGCAAACCAACAACCTGAATGACCACTTGACAGTAGGATCAATAGAAGCAAAAGCACCTCGGGAAGGCAAATACCCCATAAACCACCTGAAGAGCAACTGGGCACAGCACCTGATCAAACCTCCACGTCGCTTCTCATTCCTGTTATGAACCGAGTAGTAAACATCTCCAATCAGTGTAGGAATAGGGTTTCTCTGCATGAACAGTCTGATAGCATTATGGTCCACAAAATTCTTCTGATTAGGAAATAAGATAATCCCATAAATGCTCACAGCAATCAGAGCACAAACCGTCTTCCAATTACCCAGAGCAGCATGTTCCTTGGCATTAGCCTCCAAGAAACTCAAATGAAAACCCGGTAATTTTCCTTTCTCCTTCAAACCCTCCTTGACCATCTCCGGACTCAAATAAAGAGCACGGGAAATCCCAAGGACGTCAGGCTCTCTCTTAATAGCACAGAAAGGAATCTGATCTCGGATCGGAATACCCAGCATACTAGCATAGTCCTCCATCAGAGGTCCCAACAGATAATCCGAGAATACAAAGCATCTCAGCCCCGGGTCATAGAACTGGAGAAGAGTATGAATGGCGCTCCTGTCACTGTCACTGAGTCGGAAAACCATCTTCAGGATACTACCGCATGCCTCTCTGAACATCCCCACATGGTCGGGTGTAATCAATGCTATCATATCTCTCAACTCGTCAATCTCTGGGTTGAAGAAACTGTAGGCAACGTTGTCTTTCAAACCGGTCCTCATATCTCAGCAAAAAGTCTCTCAACCAGGATCTCGATCAAAATGTCCCTGCATATGGATAAACATGTGTTAGATGCAGGTAAATGCAAGATGTAATGATGCTAATGAATGAATGCAATGCATTGCCATCCTCCAAGTCATCTGATCATCTGCACTGAAACCTGGTCTCTGAACTGATCATAACCATCTGAGGGAACAAGTAACCACCAATCCATCTCAAGGGTTCCGAAATAAACGGAAGACAGATACATCATCGTCATCATCATCATCATCATCATCAGAGATCCACTGAACAGACACCCATAATCATCTGAATCGGCCCGGGGAATCCTGAAATAAACGGATCCCCACTGATAAATAACTCGGCCCGGGGAATCCTGAAATAAACGGACCCCCACTGATAAATCCCACGGACAGCACTCCGGCGTCTCAGAAATAAACGGCCATAAATCCGACTTATAAATATGACTCTGATCCACGGAACAAAAAGTCACCATCTGAGCAATGCATCTGAAATAATCAACCCTCCCCTTACAGGAAAATTCTAAACAGGTCATCCTAAGGCGGATAATAGTCTCGACAATCGGGCAGAGATACTCAATGGGTTTGCCCTTTCGGGTGTGCCATTGTAGCTCCCTTAAGATCGTCTAAACCAAAGATCCGGGAAATGATCGGTCCCCAGAGTCAACAACTCAGATGACGTAACTCAACCAAAGTGGGGTACCCCACAGAGGAAAGCACTATCAAATGAACCTCGTCTGGCTTGTGGCATGTCACGTTGCAACATTATGCTGATTTAGCAAATGAGGAACGTGAGACCACACTAATCCTAGGTGTATACTCGGGCCTGGGTTTTAGCCCCACTCAGAACACCCACCCCAAACAGAGGAACCACCTGCACAGAGGACGGCAACATGATAGAATGATGCATGCAAATATTTAATGCAAATATATACATTGGTTAGAATAATAAATGCAATAAATACAACAACACAAGCAACCTAAACTATCCTAGAACGCTAGGAAGGACTCGCTTAGGGACGATGGACCAGCACAGGTCTACATCGGTGTCTCCCCAACAGAGTCGCCAGTTGTCGCATCCTGCGAAAAAACAACCGGCGGGACTCAAATAAAACACAACACAGAGCCGCCACTGCGCGTTATTTATCCCAAGATAGGGAAAGGAAACGCTCAGAGAAACCTGGAAAGGAAATGGTCTTGCGACCAAAGAGAAAGGGTAAGGGAGTCGGTTACGCAAGGGGAAGGTATTAGCACCCCTCACGTCCGTCGTACTCGACGGGATCCACGTTCTAAGAAAAGAAAAGGTTGCTAAAACATCACACACACACAAGGGACGCAGGTGGGGTTAAGAGAAGGGAGCTCGATAGGACGTCGCATCTTATGCCTACATATCTCGTCTGGAACGAGAATCAGAGCCACTGTAGTTCGGCTTACGCACGCCAAACAACACAAAACGCACAGACAGATGGCAAACATGGAGCCCGACAACCACTTGATGGAATTACGTCAGCATCCGAACCAAAACACGCACAAAACGGCAAACGTGGAGCCCGACAACCAATTACTGGACTTACGTCGGCATCCGAACCAAAACACACTCAAAACGGGCAAACGTGGAGCCCGACAGCCAATCACTGGACTTACGTCGGCATCCGAACCAAACACACAATCAGATAACAGGTAAACACACACAAAAAAGAAAAAAAGGTTGCCCGGAGTGGTCTCGCACGACCACCTGCCTACATACCTCGTCTGGAACAAGGATCAGGGCGATGTAGTTCCCCCGAAAGGGACTGAATCACTAGCCAGAAACCAGGGGAAGACACACTACTAGGGAGCTGGACTCGAGCCTAGTGTTGTCATGCATCGTTGCCCTAAGTTCAGTTTTCTATCCTACTTGCATAAGCAAACTACTCCTATCCAGGAAAGAAGCAAGCACACAAGCATACAAAATAATTCAAGCATACATCAAATGAGAACAAGCATCTCAAACAGATATCCACATAGCACGCACTATAACCAAACAAGTGGGCTCACACAAGAGGTTTGACTGCCTCAGCAAGTCATCTGTACAGGCTGTGTTTGCTCTTAACCTTGCCATTACGAGGCTAAGGTGAAGCAGATGAAAGGATGAAGTGAGGATGAGACCTCACAGCTCTTATCCCTGACCAGGGAGAGCTTCTGACAAATGAGCGTGGGTCCAGAATGGAGGGACCCTTCTACGCTCGAAGACTCTGACTCGATTGTGCAACAGCACAGATCTTGGGTTTGTGTCCCAATGCATCAACACACAGCCGTGTGAGCAGAGGGACGACTCACAGAATAGTGGGGGATAGATTGCATATCCCTACCTTCCACCAATTGCCTTGATTAAGGACTTTACCTGCTTAGGTACAATATTAAACAATCACAAACATCGCCTCTTAAGGAGGACTTCAGACAGTTTGCCCGGTCAAATAACAGACCGGGTCTCCAGACTACATGAAGTTAGGAAGTTATACCTCAATGCAAGTTGCTTAAGCAAAGCAAAGCAAAAGTTCACAAGGAACTGAGCAACTAAAAGTACCTGGAAACAGTCAAACACAGTTAGTACTCAGACAGACAAAAATAAACAGCAAGTATTAATCAGTCAGACTATACAAACTAATGCACAACAAAGGCAAGCTATGAGCTCAAGCCCAAACTTCACAACCTACAAAACAAAGTTATGTTAGTGTACAAACATCAAACAACATCAATTGAATTGACTTGGATCATTCTCCATAAGCATTGCACCTTTTCATCCTGAAAACTCAATCAAATGTTAGAAACTAGACCACTAGGCCAAGCCTAGGGTCCAAAGGCAAGAAAAATTCCTAAACAGCAAGGGATATCCAACCAAAGTCAAATTAATGTCAAACAAAAGCCAACACAATTAGTCCCATGTCCATATCATTCATCATGTTCATTTTATGCACAAAACAAATCAAACTAGTTCCAATGGAACACCAAACATCCAAACAGAACTATTGCATTCAATTCCATATCAAAACAATTCCAAAAATCCTCAAATAATTTACACCTAAACAGGACATAATCAAGGTCTAGCATGTCAAATTTCAGCTCAATTGGGCAAAGGGAACCATGTCAATGAAAATCAACAAAAACAGACACAATTATATGAGCCAAATCACAACATCAACACATGCATTCACTTCAAAAATTCACAAGTCAATGAAAACAGTAAAGAAATGAGTGGGACCAAAAGCATCATGTTCTATCATGTGTCTATAACCAGTAAGCCAAATTTCATGTTCATTCAATACCATATGAGCATTTCACATAAGATCTACCAACCTATGTCACACAAGCTTGCACAATTGACCAACAGAGATGAAAAATAGCAATCAATTTGAAAATGCCACATAAAATTCCACAAAAAATTCACATAGCATCTTAACATGTCAATGAACATCCATGCAAAATTTCATTCTATTCTAACAAGTCTAGGCCATGAAAATAAATCCAGAAAGATGACCTAACTAGGTGTGACACAAATTGTCACACCTAGATTCCAAAATTCATAACTCAATCACTAGGAATCCAACATTCATGAAATTTACATGTAAATCACCATTAGCCAGTCCACAATCATCACAAAAATTTTCAAGCATTTCTTTGTAAACATGAGGATTTCACAATCAAAATGGCACAATGTATCAAAATGGCACACATGTTAATCAACCCTAAGTCAATCTAAAAATTCACCATGCAAAACTTCAATCAATAGGTCAATAAAATTCTACAGTCAATTAGGAAGTCAACAAAAAAATCCACATATTTTTCTGATTTTTAAAACATTTTTTATGAATTTTTTAAAGTGTTTTATGATTTTTAACAATTTTTTGGAATAATTATTAATTAATTAAAGAAACAGTGGCAGCTTGGTAATTGTTGAACGCGGGCGCGGCAAACTCCTAGTTCAAATTTTCAAACGAAAATCCAGATCAAACGCATGTATTTCCCAGAAAATCATCGTCCTCAATCCAGGCACACCAAGAACACGTGAACTTCAAACTTTCACAAAAATACACAAACCGCATATGGTTGGAAAGGTCTCTTAACGTAGAATCCAAATATCATCCTAATTTCACCTAAAAGTTCCTAAATCTCATGGATCGAAGGAGTTAGGGTTTGGTTTCATACTTTCAAATCAAGATTTCGTCCTCTACAGTTATCCATTTGCAAAACCAATCACATCACTAGATTCTACATTCAACAAACTATAGAACGCATATGACCAATTAAAGAAACATGAAATTCGAATTCTGACCTTAATCTTGAAGGCAGTAATGGAATCGGAGCTTTCAAGTCGTTTGGATCCAAAACAGCAGCAGCATAAGCTCCAAGAGGTTGAATGCTAGGCTCAGGTTCGATTGATTTCACTCCTAGTGCACGAATTCTTGATTCACCATTGATGGAGCTTGTATGTACAGTCGCGAATGGTAGCTCTTTTTGATCCACTTTCCAAAAACAGTTGCAAATGATGATGAATGGAGATCAACACAACAAGAATCTTCGAATTTGATCAAGAATTCAAAGAGTTTTGGTCAATTGAAGTGTTATGTGGTTCTTGAGAATTTGAGAGAATGTGATGAATTTGAGATCTGATTTTGGGGAAATGTGAAATCTGTTATGATTTAGTTGTGATTAGGAATATATACTCTTGATTAATCCATGCTTAATCACACTAATTAATCAAATGCCAATGATTAGCGAAGTGGTTCTTTCAAGCTAGGGGCAAAATTGAACTTTCACATGCCAGCTCATTGCCAGCTCATGGACAGCTCACACACTCTCAAAATGACATGTGTGAGCTGTTGCAACTTGGCTTATACTCATTGGATGTGTATTTTGGAAATTCCACATGTGATGGCTATGTATTCAATTATTCAAGTTCATTTCAAAAGCCATTTTCCAAACCATAAGGCTTTGGCATATTATGAATATTCCAACAAGTTTCAAATACCATTTATGAAGTGTTGCAACAATCCCCATTCAAAAATTCCAATTATTTCACAAGTTGGACAATTTTGCCCCTGACCCATTTAACTGTCCAGTTGAAATTTGACTTTTTGCATTGACCATTTTTGAGAAAATCCAATTATGCACCATGAAATTACATGTCAAATGGATTTTGTGCATATAAAGAACTTCCAATTTGGACAATCCATGTGGAAGTTATGGCCTCCTGATTATGGGTCATTTTTGAAATTCACTGAGCCATAATTTTCCAACCATACATGGGATTTTCAAGTTCTTGGACTTTTTGGAAAGGTGAGAACAAGATCTACAACTTTCATGTTGAACAATTTTTCATTTGAAGCTTCCTTGGACATTTTATTTTGAGGTCAAAACTTTCCATTTTTGGAAACTTCCATTACAAGTCACTTTCTATTTTTGGCAGTTTTTGTTCTGACTTGATTTTCTTCATTCCTAAGCTTTGAGATGTCATATAACACTTGTCCCAACATGAATGAAGTGTATCCAACTCATTTCCACCTCCAAATCCATCAAACCATGTACAGTTGACCACAGTTGACTTTTTCATCTGATAGATGAATCTGGCAATGCATAGATCAATCTGAGCTCCAATCTTCTGATGAAATGGCCAAAGGGTGAAACCCTAGCCTCAATAAGCACAATATAATCAAAGAATGAACCCCATAGCCATCATAGACCCCATCTCTTGATCATGCCCTGGTTGGCTCAATGCAATTGATTAGGGTTGACCAATGGTCAAAACCCTAATCTCAAGGAATCTGCTTCAATCACTTGATGAAATCCAACCCTGATGATGATGATGTATCATTGCAATCAAGATGAAGACCAATATCCTTTGAGAATCATGAAACCCTAATTCACAGCCCAATCCTCAGATGGCCAATGATCAGTCAATAAAACCCTGGCTTGCACTTTGACTTCCTCATCTTCTGAACCAGACTTGAGAGAATGACTTGCACCATATAACCACATGATATGCAATATGCAATGCCTAATGACCTAAAAATGCTATGCAATATGTTAAGCTAGTCCCAAGAGAGGAGGGCAAATTTTGAGGTGTTACAGCTGCTGCTTGGTTTTTAAACCACTTGAGGTAGGACTTCTATTCTTCATGTAGTCTGGAGACCCGGCCTGTTATTTGGCCGGGCAAAATGTCTGAAGTCCTCCTTAAGAGGCGATGTTTGTGATTGTTTACATTTGTGCCTAAGCAGGTGAAGTCCTCTATGAGGCAATTGGTGGAAGCCAAGGGATATGCAATCTATCCCCCACTACTCTGTGAGTCGTCCCTCTGCTCACACGGCTGTGTGTCGATGCATTGGGGCACAAACCCAAGATCTCGTGCTGTTGCACAATCGAGTCAGAGTCTTTGAGCGTAGAAGGGTCCCTCCATTCTGGACCCACGCTCCTTTGTCAGAAGCTCTCCCTGGTCAGGGATAAGAGCTGTGAGGTCTCATCCTCACTTCACCTTTTCATCTGCTTCACCTTAGCCTCGTAATGGCAAGGTTAAGAGCGAATAATACCCATGTACAGACGACTTGCTTCGGCAGTCAAACCCATTGTTTGAGCCCACTTGATTGGTTATAGTGTGTGCTTTGTGAATATTTGGTTGACATGGTTGTTTGAAATGCTTGTATGATGCCTGTATGCTTGTATGCTTGCTTTCTTCCTGGATAGGAGTAGCTTGCAATTGTGCAAGTAGGTAGAAACCTGAACGTAGGGTAACGATGCATGACAACACTAGGCTCGAGTCCAGCTCCCTGGTAGTGTGTCTTCCCTTGGTTTCTGGCTAGTTTTTCTTTCCCTTGAGGGGGAACTACATCGCCCTGATCCTCGTTCCAGACGAGGTATGTAGGCAGGAGACCGTGCGAGGTCTCTCCGGGCACTTTTTTTCATTTTTGTGTGTGTTTTCTTGTTATCTTCTTGTGTTTGGTTCGGATGCCGACGTAAGTCCAGTGATTGGCAGTCGGGCTCCACGTTTGCCGTTTTGTGCGTGTTTTGGTTCGGATGCTGACGTAATTCCATCGAGTGGTTGTCGGGCTCCATGTTTGCCATCTGTTTGTGTGTTTTGTGTTGTTTGGCGTGCGTAAGCCGAACTACAGTGGCTCTGATTCTCGTTCCAGACGAGATATGTAGGCATAGGATGCGACATCCTATTGAGCTCCCTTGTCTTAACCCCACCTGCGTTCCCTGTGTGTGTGTGTGATGTTTAGCAACCTTTTCTTTTTTAGAACGTGGATCCCGTCGAGTACGACGGACGTGAGGGGTGCTAATACCTTCCCCTTGCGTAACCGACACCCTTACCCTTTCTCTTTGGTCGCGAGACCATTTCCTTTCCAGGTTTCTCTGAGCGTTTCCTTTCCCTATCTTGGGATAAATAACGCACAGTGGCGGCTCTGTGTTGTGTTTTTATTTGAGTCCCGCCGGTTGTTTTTCGCGGATGCGACAGCTGGCGACTCTGCTGGGGATATCAGATGTAGACCTGTGCTGGTCCATCGTCCCTGTGCGAGTCTTTCCTAGCGCTCTAAGATAGTTTAGGTTGCTTGTGTTGTGTTATTTATTGCATTTATTATTCTGACTGTGTATATATTTGCATAAATATTTGCATGCATCATACTATGTTGTTGCCGTCCTCTGTGCAGGTGGTTCCTTTGTTTTGGGGTGGGTGTTCTGAGTGGGGCTAAAACCCAGGCCCGAGTATACACCTAGGATTAGTGTGGGTCTCACGTTCCTCATTTGCTAAATCAGCATAATGTTGCAACGTGACATACCACAAGCCGGACGAGGTTCATTTGATAGTGCTTTCCATTGTGGAATATTTCACTTTGGTTGAGTTACTTCATCTGAGCTGTTGACTCTGGTGACCGATCATTTCCCGGATCTTTGGTTTAGACGATCTTAAGGGAGCTACAATGGCACACCCGAAAGGGCAAACCCATTGAGTATCTCTGCCCGATTGTCGAGACTATTATCCGCCTTAGGGTGACCTGATTAGAATTTACCTGTGAGGGGAGGGTGATTCTTACAGATGCATGTTCAGATGGTGACCTTTTGTTCCGTGGATCAGAGTCCTATTTATAAGTCGGATTTATGGCCATTTATCGCGGTGACGCCGGAGTGCTGACCGTGGTATTTATCAGTGGGGATCCGTTTATTTCAGGATTCCCTGGGCCGATTTTATCAGTGGGGATCCGTTTATTTCAGGATTCCCCGGGTTGATTCAGATGACTGTGGGTATCTGTTCAGAGATGGTTTGATGATGATGATGATGTATCTGTCTTCCGTTTATTTCGGAACCCTTGAGATGGATTGGTGGTTACTTGTTCCCTCAGATGGTTATGATCAGTTCAGAGACCAGGTTTCAGTGCAGATGATCAGACGGCTTGGAGGATGGCAATGCATTGCATTCATTCATCAGCATCATTACATTTTGCATTTACCTGCATCTAACACATGTTTATCCATATGCAGGGACATTTTGATCGAGATCCTGGTTGAGAGACTTTTTGCTGAGATATGAGGACCGGTTTGAAAGACAACGTTGCCTACAGTTTCTTCAACCCAGAGATTGACGAGTTGAGAGATATGATAGCATTGATTACACCCGACCATGTGGGGATGTTCAGAGAGGCATACGGTAGTATCCTGAAGATGGTTTTCAGACTCACTGACAACGACAGAGGTGTCATTCATACTCTTCTCCAGTTCTATGACCCGGGGCTGAGATGTTTCGTGTTTCCAGATTATTTGTTGGGACCTCTGATGGAGGATTATGCTAGCGTCTTGGGTATCCCGATTCGAGATCAGATTCCTTTCTGTGCTATTAGAGGAGAGCCTGACGTCCTTGGGATTTCTCGTGCTCTTTATTTGAGTCCGGAAATGGTCAAGGAAGGTTTGAAGGAAAAGGGGAAATTACCTGGATTTCATTTGAGTTTCTTGGAGGCTAATGCCAAGGAGCATGCTGCTATGGGTAATTGGAAGACGGTTTGCGCTCTGATTGCTGTGAGCATTTATGGGATAGTTCTGTTTCCTAATCAGAAGAACTTTGTGGACCATAATGCTATCAGATTGTTCATACAGAGGAACCCTATTCCTACTCTGATCGGAGATGTCTATTACTCGGTTCATAACAGAAACGAGAAGCGGCGTGGGGGTTTGATCAGGTGCTGTGCTCAGTTACTCTTCAGGTGGTTTATGGGGTATTTGCCTTCCAGAGGTGCTTTTGCTCATCTCGATCCTTCTGTCAAGTGGTCATTCAGGTTGATGGGTTTGCGGGCTGATGATATAGCATGGACTCATAACGGTATGGCTGGCCGGGATTTCATATATAGCTGTGGGAGATTTCCCAATGTGCCTCTCATAGGTGTTCAGGGTTGCGTTAATTACAACCCGACGCTTCTTAGGAGACAGATGGGGTTTGCCATGGAGGTTCCTCCTCTCGAGCGGGAGATTCAGGAGTCCTTTTACTTCTCAGCTGAGGGCGATCAAGCCAAGCTGGTGCAGGTGTCTGGGTCATGGCGCAATATTCAGAGGAAAGGAAAGGTTCCATTTGGTAAGGTCAACAGTCGGTATTTTCCTCTATTCGAGGATTGGTTGCGGAAGAGGATAGAGCTCACACTTCTACCATTTCCTGGAGGTGATCTTGGGTGTCCTAGGATTGAGGGTCCAAGCTCTTCTGTCAGTATGGAAGAATTCCTCGAGATGAAGAGGGCCAGAGATCAGTTGCTTGCAGAGAAAGCGGATTTGGAGATGACTGTTGCTCGGATTCAGACGACCAACCAAGAGATTAGAGTGAAGATGGAAGATCAAGACAAGCGACATGCCCTGGAAGCAAAGCGCTTTGAGATGGATACTGCCTACTATGGGAAGATCAGTCAAGCCTTAGCATCGTCCAACAGAGAGCACGACATCACTAAGGAGAAGCTATCCAGAGCGTCAAAGGTTATTGAAGATGAGAAGAGGAGGCAGATCCTCGTGAGAGATCAGAGGGACGACAGAGTTCGAGTCCTCATTGCTGAGTGGGAGGCCAAACTGAAGGTCAAGGAAGCAGAGAATGAGAAGGTCATCACCGAGAGAGATCATTACATTACTGAGAGAGATCATTACTTCAGGCAGATGAAGATTCACCAGAAGGAGGTGGGGAGATTACAGCAGGAGAATACCGAGCTCAGGTTCGCCGCAGAGTTCGCGAAGATGGTCGATGATATAAGGCCATCTGTGGGACCCTCATCAGGCTAGCTTTGTCATTTGTGTGGACTACCGTCAGGCTTGTTGACGGAATCCATTTGCTTGTATCTCCTTGTCGATTCTGGAGAATTGTATCTGACTTGTATCAGCTGTGATGTATGACTATGGCACCATTTATGCACTTTGATATGTGATGGTTATTTTCATTCATTGATTGATCTTCAAGCTTTATTTGCTTTACCGTATGCACTCACACAAGCACACACGTGGTTGGGGTATTCATGCTAAATCATATATCTCTGATCTGTATGAGGGAAGTAAATGTTGAATATCAGAATATTGCGGCCGGGTTATTATTTGTCTCAATGAAGCCAGGATCAAGAGACAAAGTGTTCCTGATGTGGATGGACATTGCATTCATGCATAATAACTTGTTTTCTGTTTTGCAGGTGTCAGTTTCTAACCTGTTTGATTGACACAGGAATGATGAATCCGTCCAACACCGACATTCTCGAGCTGAAAGAGAAGATGGGAGAGCTGATCAGTGTCATGCAAGAGTTCGCCTTGGGGCAGAAGGCGATTGCCGAGAAAGTGGGGAGAATTGAGGACTGGCTGAAGAAGGGGGAGATGCAGAGAAACGTTTCGTCGTCTGGACCGAAGAAATCCTTTGGTAATGACCAGCGCAAGGATGAGGGTGAATCGAGTGCTGTGTACGCCCAGAGAGGACACGGTAGGGGTCGTTACTACCAGCACACTGCTGCAGTAACCATCCCTGCTGGTAAACAGTCAGTCCGACAGCAACCTCAGACAACTCCACAGAGGGCACAGGGAGCTGGGAGCCAAGTGAAAGGAAAGGGGGTTGATCGTCATTTTGACAAGCCACCCATGCCATATGCTGTTCTGTTTAAAAAGTTGATGGATCTGGGGATGGTTCAGCCAAGGATGTTAGCTCCATTGAGATCAGATCAGAGGCCACCTAACTATAATGAGAACGCCAGGTGTGAATTCCATTCTGGTGCGCCTGGGCATAACATTGAGGGTTGTAGAGCCTTCAAGCATACTGTCCAAGATCTGGTGGATTCCAAGGCCCTCAATTTTACATTGTCATTGAATGCCAATGCCAATCCCATGCCGGCGCATGGTCAGACGATGGTGAATGCAATTGCTGAAAATTCAGATCGCGTCTGTGCGATGGGGGAAGAGACTGACAGTGACTGTGAGCTGGAGACGTGGATAAAAGCGTGCGTACCAGGGAACTGGAAGGCTTAAAAAGATCAGCACTGTCACTCCTCCGGAAGAGTAATAATTTCTTGTTTTCAGTTTTATTTGCATGAAAGCCATACGTGTGGCCCGACACGTAATGGTTCATTGTAAGGGCCACCTCATGTTTAAATTTGCATTTTCTGCATCATTAATAAATGGATGTTTTTCAGTCAAAAAACGGTGTTCCCTGTTTTTCATTTATTTTTGCAGTTTAAAAACAAATAAAAATGGCAATGGTTATTTTCATTTTTTCCTTCTTTTGATTTGTCTTGTGCCGACTTCAAAAATAATTCTCCGGATCTCGTTGACAACAATTTGGTTACACCTCATATGACTTCGACAATCTAAGCTATCATACTGAAGAAGAAGGCGAAGAAGATTGTGATCTGCTGGAATTAGCCAGGATGTTAAACAGAGGAGAAGCTGATTCAGCCGCATGAAGAGCGGGTTGAGGTTGTTACTCCAAGCACCGCCGAGGTCAGGAAGGGAAAAATTGGGGCCGTTTCAGAGGCAAGCCGAGAGCAGAATGGTAGCCTGTTGAAAGAGCATGTGGATACCGTCACCTGGTCGTGTCAGGATATGCCAGGGTCGGATACCAATATCGTTGTGCACAAGCTACCATGGAAAGGAGACTGTCCTCTAAAGAAGCAGAACGCCAGTGCCTGTATCAGAGAGCCATGGTGACTTTGTTTCATGATATGATTCGTCATGAAATCAAATGCTATGACATGATAGCAAAGTCCCAAACAGGAGAGGGGCATCTGGCAGACTGGGGCAGGTCGTTTGACCAGTTGAAATGATTCAAACTGAGGTTGAATTCAGATAAGTGCACTGTCAGAGTGCGGTCCGGTAAAATGCTGGGGGTTCATTATAAGAGAGGAATCGAGGTTGATCCTGCTAAAAAAATAAAAAAAAAAATAAAAAGAACAATAAGGGAAACGCCTGAACCGAGAAAAAGGAAAAAGAGTAGGTTCGTGGTTTCTTAGAAAGATTGAACTACCTGTCATGGTTCACATCTCATCTAACAGCCACGTGTGAACCTATATTCAAGTTGTTGAAAAAAAAAGATCAAACGGTCAGGTGAAATAATGATTGCCAAGGGGCATTGAAAGAATAAAAGAATAAGTTGCAGGAACCTCTGATTCTGATACCTCCTGTGGAAGGAGCAATTATCAAATCTGGTACTTGACGGCCTTCGAGGGGTCTACGAGGTGTATTGGGTCAGCATGACGAGTCTTGTCGAAAAGAGCATGCAATTTACCTTAGCAAAAAGTTTACCGACTGTGAAACAATACATTCACTGTTCGAGAAAACTTGATGTACTTTGGCATAGGCTGCTCGCCGACTGAGACAGTATGCTGATTCATGCCACTTTGTGGATTTCCAAAAAGGATCCGATCAAGTATGGGTTTGAGAATCCAGCATTGACCGGACAGGTTGCGAAAGAGCAAAAGAATGTTGACTGATTTGGGATACTCTCAGAAGGCGATCAAGGGGAGTGTATTGCCTGATTACATCGCTCCGCAACCCATTGAGGATTATCAACCGAGGAAGTTTGAGTTCCCTGATGAGGATATCTCGAGGTGCTCTAATCGAAAGATTGAGAGTAACCGATCCCGGAGGAGGGGCTTGACCCTGAATCCGAACGGATTCTGATGTCTGATGGGGAGGTTAAGGTGAATAAGCTTTTGCTGCTCGGATAACGTTTGAATGCACAGACGGTGTGATTGAGTATGAAGCTTGTATCCTGAGTATTGAACCTCGGTGCGCCTACTGGGGCAACTCCTTTCTCATTGGTATATGGAATGGAGGCTGTATTACCTGTTGAGGTTCAAATTCCCTCTTTGAGAGTCCTGATGGACGTAAAATTGCAAGAGGCTGAATGGGTAAGGACCCGGTATGAAGAGTTGAGCCTGATAGAGGAAAAGAGGCTAGCAGCCATCTGTCATGGGCAGTTGTACCAGCAAAGGATGAAGCGTGCTTTTGACAAGAAGGTGCGACCTCGGGTATATCACGTAGGTGATATGGTGCTGAAAAGGATCCTTCCTCCCCAAAACGATCGTAGGGGCAAATGGACACCCAATTATGAAGGTCCATTCGTGGTCAAGAAGGTTTTCTCTGGTGGAGCCTTGTTGTTAACGACCATGGATGGTGAGGATTTTCCATCCCCTGTGAATGCGGACGCCGTTAAAAAATACTTCGTGTAAAGAGACCCGCTGGACGAAAAGAATAAAATAGTCCAGGCAAAAATGGGCATCCCGGCGAACCAAAAACAGAAAGAAGGGTTCGGGCAAAAATTAGGGATAAAAATGAAAAATGTACACCCGGCAAGTCGAAAACCTGAAAAGGCGACTTGGGCAAAAAGGGGTATCCCGGTGGACTGAAAACCCGGAAGGGCGGTCCAGGCAAAAGAGGGATTGAAACGAACAACTGCGTCCCGCATGATCGTTTGCGCTTTGGTTAAAGCATCATGGATAATACCCGGTAGGGATCAGTCAGAATTGTCTTGTTCAGAAGGCAGAAAGCACGGAGAGTCTGAGGACATATGGGGTGTAACTGAGTTGGAACTCGATGAGATCACAGGTTTCACATTGCCATTAGGATAGATTTTTCCTTTTGTGCGCAATTACCTCTTTTCAGGAATTGCTTCCTTTTGTATTGCTCATTTGAGCCACACTTTTCAAATCAATAAAATGCAAATTCAGTCAAATAATTTTGTTTTTGTCTTTCATTACCGCTTTGATTGCAAAAACATCCAGATATTTTTGATAAAGAATTTTGCATTTTAAGACATACAGGTCCCTTCCAATGCATGTTTATAAGATTGAAAGCTTGAAATCTTATTCGGAAGGTTGAGTGACCCAAGTGTTGAAATCTTGACACGCCTGGGGCACGGTTTTATCTAACGGTCTGTTTTGCAGGTGTTGTTAGATGTTTTTCACTCACTTGCAGGTTGTGATGTGGAAGCTTCAAAAACAAATCCCCATGGAGTCTAATCAGGGACGAATGAATATGAAGGGATGACGGAGAAGACGTTGAGACGTACGACGATCCTTGATGATAATCAAGAAGACTCTTCAAAATCGGAAGATTGGAAAGTCTGTAGAAATTCCCCGCAGAGTCCGATCAGGGACAAGCAGGTTGGAAAATGGTGAATAGACGACGAGGGACGTCCGACAGCCTTTGGAATTAATCAAGAAGACTCTTCAAAGTCGGAAGATTGGAAAGTCTGTAGAAATTCCCCGCAGAGTCTGACCAGAAACGAATGAGGATGGAGGGATGACGAAGACGTTGAGACGTCCGACGACCCTTGAAATTAATCAAGAAGACTCTTCAAAGTTGAAAGATTGAAATTTCTGTATAAATCCCAGGAGTACGCTTTTCGTCGAGCGCGGAGCGATTGGGAATACAAGATGATGGAGCAGAAAAGGTCCAGACGAGTCTGGGAATTCTCAAAAGTGGAAAGCTGATACGAGATTGGAGGTGGATACCGTGGTTCGACGAGTCGGCGGGTGTTCTGAACCAACTTTTCTCATTTCCCAGCTAGGTCCCCAAGCAGAATTAGAGGACCAACTCCCCTGCAGATCCAAGGTCTGTGGATCCCCTAGCCGAGTCGTGATGGTTATCCCAGGCAGGTTTAAAATGATGTTTCCTCAGCAGCCAGGCCCGAAGGTTGCTATCCCCGAGTGGAGCGGGTTTCAATGAAATATATCTCCAGCAGTGTTCATCCTACCAGTGGATTGGATAAGTTTCCGTATCAGACGGATTTTCGCATCCCCAGCTGAGTTGATCCTACCTATGGATTGCATGGGTGTCCCCAGCAGGAGTGATATGCGTTTCCCTAGCAGGGTCAGGATGGTTATCCCCAGCAGGTGATAGATTGATGCTTCCCCCGTCAATGAGCCTGGAGGTGGCTGTTTTCCCAGCGGAGTATCTGTGAGCATTTCCCCAGTGAAGTCGTCAGGTATCTGTGAGGTTTTCTCGAAGCAGAGTCGAGATTTATATCCTCAGCAAGTCAAAGACTGTATCCCCACAGAGTGTTGGTGGTTCTTATCCTCAGCATTTCCTCGAGCGGATTGGGTGCAAAGGAGGTGTTTCCCCAACAAGGGTTACCTTGTCCCAGCAGCAGTATTATTCCCCAGCAGGGTGGAATCGGAGTATTGACGAGTTCCTCAGCAGAGTGTCTCGTGCTCCTCAGCAGAGTCCCTTAAAGGGGATACTTTTTATACATGCATCATGTAAATAAAAATAGCATGGCATATTGCATAGAAAAAATAATAAATCGCGTAGCATTTCCATAAGTATGGAGCATTACGCAGAAAAAAATCAATCATGCATCATATTGCAAGCACAAGCTAGTCTCAAGCCGTGGTTACCGTTTGAGAGGTGGTTTTACCAGAAGTAGAGGTGTTACTCCGAGGAGTTTGGCCTCATGATTTGGTCAAAGGTATTTCCCCAGTAGTGCGATACTGGAGGAGTTTTTCCGTCGGGCAGAGATGGAAAGGTTACGCGATTAACGCGATTCAAGCCGTGGTTACCGCTTGAAGGTTTGGTTTCGTCAGATGGTGAAGATGGTACTCCGAGGAGTTCAGCATCACGACGTCAGATCAGCAATGTTCCCCAGTAGTGCGATATTGGAGGAAATGTTTCCGTCGGACAGAGATGGAAATAAAATCAGAGGACGTTACGCGATCAGCGCGATTCGAGCCGTGGTTACCGCTTGAGGATTGGTTTTTCCGGACAGTGAAGACGATACTCCGGGGAGTTCAGCATTGTGAGTTTGGAACAACAGTATTTCCCAGTCATCAGTAAGTCTCTGGTCGAGCTTGATTGGTGTCCTGTAAAACATCATCATTCGATGTTCAGTAAACGTCGAGTTTCTTCCCAGACATCAGTAAGTGTTTGGTCGGTCATTGTTTGATGTCTTGTCAACATCATTGTTTGATGCCTGTAAACATCATTGTTTGATGCCTGTAAACATCCTTGTTTGATGTCTTGTCAACATCATTGTTCGATGTCCTGTCAACATCCTTGTTTGATGTCCTGTCAACATCCTTGTTTGATGTCCTGTCAACATCATTGTTTGATGCCTGTAAACGTCATTGTTTGATGCCTGTAAACATCATTGTTTGATGCCTGTAAACATCATTGCTTGATGCCTGTAAACATCATTGTTTGATGCCTGTAAACATCCTTGTTTGATGTCTTGTCAACATCATTGTTCGATGTCCTGTCAACATCATTGTTTGATGCCTGTAAACGTCATTGTTTGATGCCTGTAAACATCATTGTTTGATGCCTGTAAACATCATTGCTTGATGTCCTGTCAACATCCTTGTTTGATGCCCTGTCAACATCCTTGTTTGATGTCCCGTCAACATCATTGTGTGATGCCTGTAAACATCATTATTCGATGTCCTGTAAACATCATTGATTCGATGTCCCGTCAACATCATTGTGTGATGCTTGTAAACATCATTATTCGATGTCCTGTCAACATCATTGATTAGATGTCCCGTCAACATCGTTGTGTGATGCCTGTAAACATCATCCGATGTCCAGTAAACATCGCATTTTCTCCCAGTCATTGTTTAATGTTTGGTCGAGTTTTCTTTGGTGTCTGGTAAACATCATTATTTGGTGTCAAGTAAACATCATCGTTCGATGTCCAGTAAACGTCGAGTTTCTTCCCAGTCATCAGTCAGTGTCTGGTTGAAAGTGTTACTCTGAGGAGTTTGGTATCATGACGTCAGATCAACAATGTTCCCCAGTAGTGCGATACTGAAGGAAGTGTTTCCGTCGAACAGAGATGGAGATATAATCAGAAGACGTTACGCGATCAGCGCGATTTTCCGGGGTTCAATCGGAGAAAAGAGATGCTGAGGCATTTTCTGGGGTTCAAATGAAGATTGGAGTTGAAGATTGTATCCGGGATGAGGTCCTTAGGATTATCTTCTGTTCATGTGTTACCTTAGACTCTGGCTGAGGCCAATGGAGGTCGTTATAGGTGTCTTCTGAGGAAGAGATACACATGCTACCTTCCTTTTGTGAAGGTATACCCTCTTACATGTCGCCCTCAGAGTGGTTTGGTGTTATTTCCGTCATTGCCAGCGGAATTATCACGAGAGATTGGAGAACGGGGTTCAAACTGGAGAATGGGGTTCATTATTTGGCAAAAAGGAGAGCGGGGTTCAAATGCGGTGATCTGAGGATCATTGGCGCAAAAGAAAATTTCGGGGTTCAAATGGAGAAAAGAAGATGTTGAGGCATTTTCTGGAGATGGGGTTCAAATGGAGAAAAGGAGATGTTGCGGCATCTTCTGGAGAACGGGGTTCATATTGGCGATCGCAAGTAATCGTTAGGCGACTGGGGTTCAAATCGGAGAATGGGGTTCATTATTTTGGCAAATAGGAGAGCGGGGTTCAAATGCGGTGATCCGAGGATCATTTGCGCAAGAGGAAAATTCGGGGTCCAAGAAAATAAAAAAATAGAGAAAAGTTCGGGGTTCAAGAAAAGCATAAAAAAGAAGAGAGATGATGATCCCGAGCGGATGTGGCATTCATGCCATGGTTATCCCTGCGTTACCATTTATTTTGGTATCCAGGTCGACAGTTTCATTTCGGTGATCAGGCCGACTTTCTCCGTACCTGACGGATTTTTAGAGATTGTGTTCTTCGCCGATTTTGACAGGCATTGTTAATTATTTCCCATCAGAGCGCAAATTGTTCGTCTGTTCCTGGTATTCAATCACTCTTCATCCTGATCATCTGAAAGCCGAGGTTGTTCATATCGACAGGTTCACAGTGGATTGAATAGGGGCAGCTGTAACACCTCAAAATTTGCCCTCCTATCTTGCGACTAGCATAACATATTGCATATCATTTTTAGGTCATTATGCATTACATATTGCATATCATGTGGTTACATTGTGCAAGCCATCCTCCCAAGTCTGGTTCAGAAGATGAGGAAGTCAAAGTGCAAGCTAGGGTTTTATTGATTGATCATTGGCCATCTGAGGATTGGGCTATGAATTAGGGTTTCATGATTCTCAAAGGATATTGGTCTTCATCTTGATTGAAGTGATACATCATCATCATCATGGTTTATTATCATCAGCAGAATCAAGTGTTGGATCAGGATTCCTTGAGATTAGGGTTTTGACCACTGGTCAACCCTAATCAGTTGCATTGGACCAGTCAGGGCATGATCAGGAGATGGGGTCTATGATGGATATGAGGATCATTATTTGGTTGTATGGAGCTTATTGAGGCTAGGGTTTCATCCTTGAGCCATGTCATCAGAGAATTGGAGCTCAGTTTGATCTATGCATTGCCGAATTCATCTATCAGTTGAAAAAGTCAACTGTGGTCAACTGTGCATGATTTTATGGATTTGGAGGTGAAAATGAGTTGGATACACTTAATTCATGTTGGAACAAGTGTTATTTGATATCTCAAAGCTTAAGAATGAAGCAAATCAAGTCAGGACAAAAATTGCCAAAAATAGAAAGTGACTTGTAATGGAAGTTTCCAAAAATGGAAAGTTTTTGACCTCAAAATTACATGTCCAAGGAAGCTTCAAATGAAAATTTGTTCAACATGAAAGTTGTAGATCTTGTTCTCACCTTTCCAAAAAGTCCAAGAACTTGAAAATCCCATGTATGGTTGGCAAGTTATGGTCCAGGGAATTTCAAAAATGACCCATAATCAGAGGGGCATAACTTCCACATGGAGTGTCCAAATTGGATGATCTTTTTATGCACAAACTCCATTTGACATGTACTTTCATGGTGCATAATTGGATTTTATCAAAAATGGTCAATGCAAAAAGTCAAATTTCAACTGTACAGTTAAAAGTCCAAGGGGCAAAATTGTCCAACTTGAGAAATAATGTGAATTTTTGAATGGGGATTTTTGCAACACTTCACAAATGACATTTGGAAATTGTTGGAATGCTCATAACATGCCAAGGCCTTGTGGTTTGAGAATTGGCTTTTGAAATGAACTTGGAAAAATGAACAAAGTGCCATCACATGTGGAAAATGCAAAATACTCATCCAATGAACATGAAACAAGTGGCAACAACTCATGACAGGTGTTTAGAGTTTGTGTGAGCTGTCAATGAGCTGGCATTGGCTGGCATGTGAAGTTACTATTTTGCCCTTGGCTTGAAAATGACACATTTGCTAATCACTTTGTATTTTGCTAATTAGAGTGATTAAGCATGGATTAAGAGGAGATATATAATCCTAATTCTAACTAATTCATAACAGATTTCACAATTCCCCAAAATCAATCTCAAATTCTTCAAATTCTCCCAAATTCTCAAGATCCATATAGAACTTCAATTGATCAAAACTCTCTCAATTCTTGATCAATTTGCGAAATTCTTCTTGCTGCAACTTCCACTCATCATCATCTGCAACTGTTTTGGAACATTGGATTGAAAGGAGCATCCATTCGCGACTGTCCATGCAAGGTCCATCAATGGTGAATCAAGATTTCTTCTTCTAGAAGCCATTGCAATTGATCCTGAGCATTCCAGTCAACTTCTTGAAGCTTGTTCTCCATCTGTTTCGCATCAAAACACCTTGAAAGCTCCAATTTCAACACTGCCTTCGAATCAAGGTTAGAAATCGAATCTCATGGATTGGTGAATGATTATGTGCGTTTTATAGTTTGTTTGATGTAGAGCATCGTGATGTAATTAGTTTTGGAAATAGTGGACTGTAGCTCGAGTTAGGTTGATTCAAAGTTATATCACCAAAACCTAAAATGCTCGATCCAGAAAATTTAGGAAGAATTAGTTGAAATCGTTTGCATATTTGGATTCCTGACACTTAGACCGTTCCAACGAGTATCCATTTGTTGATTTTGGTTGAACTTTGATGTTCTTGAGTTTTTGAGATTTCTGGAAACGCGTGAGGAAGAGAGAGATTTTCTGAAATTTTTGAGTGTTTGATCCGTTTTCTCGTTTGAATTTTCAAATTGGAGGTTTACCGCGCCTGGCCATGGATTTACAAAAATGCCACTGAACTCATTTAATTAATTAATAATAATTCCAAATAATTATTTAAAAATCATTACAAATCTTAAAAAATTCATAAAAAATGTTTTAATGATCAGAAAAATATGTGGTTTTTTTTGGTAGCTTCCATTTTCCCTGTAGAATTTTATGAGCATACTTTTAGAAATTGTGCTTGGTGGAAAATTGGTTTGGTCTATGAATGTTTGACTTGTATGCAATTTTGACACATTTTGCCATTTTTGATGTGAAATACTCATGCCTTAAAAGAAATGCTTGAAAATTTTTGTGGTGATTGTAGACATGCTGATGGTGATTTACATATAAATTTTGTGAATTTTGGATACCTGGTGATTGAGTTATGAATTTTTGAATCTAGGTGTGACAATTTGTGTCACACCTAGCTAGGTCAACTTTCTGGATTTATTTTCATGACCTAGGCTTGTTGAAATGACTTGAAATTTTATATGTGTGATCATTAACATGTTAAGATGCTATGTGAATATTTCTGGATTTTTATGTGGCATTTTCCATTTGATTGATATTTTTCATCTCTGTTGGTCAAATGTGCAAGTCCATGTGATACATGTTGGCATTATCTTTGTGAAATCCTCATATGGTATTGGATGATGATGAAATTTGGTATGCTGGTTATAGACACATGATAGGACATGATGCTTTTGGTCCCATTCATTTCTTTATTGTTTTCATTGATTTATGAATTTTTGAAGTGAATGCATGTGTTGATGATATGGTTCGGCTTGAATATTTGTGTCTGTTTTTCTTGATTTTCATTGACATAGTTCCTTTTGTCCAATTAAGCTGAAAATTGACATGCTGTACCTTGAATATGTCCTGTTTAGGTGTAAATTATTTGAGGATTTTTGGAATTGTTTTGATATGGATTTGGTTGAAGTCATTCTGTTTGGATGTTTGGTGTTATGTTTGACCTAGTTCGACTTGTTTTGGTCATGAAATAATATTGGTGAATGGTATAAACATGGGATCAATTGCCTTGGCTTTCTATTTGTGTTAATTTGAGTTTGGTTGAGAATTGCTTGCTGTTTAGAATTTTTCTCCCTTTTGGACCCTAGGCTTGGCCTAGTGGTCCAGTTTCTCACATTTGCTTGATTTTTCAGGATGAAATGCATAATGCATAAAGGGATTGAGCCAAGTTGATTAAATTGGATGTGTTGTATGTTGAGGACTAACATAACTTTGTTTTGTAGGTTGTGAAGCTTGAGCTTGAGCTTGTAGCTTGCATTTATGTGCTTGTGTTGTCTGTATAGTCTGACTGATTAACATTTGCTGTTTATTGTTGTCTGTCTGAGTACTGATGATACTTGATTGTTTTCAGGTACATTTAGTTGCTTACAGTTCTTCTAAGAACTTGCTTGCTGCTGCTTGGTTTTTAAACCACTTGAGGTAGGACTTCTATTCTTCATGTAGTCTGGAGACCCGGCCTGTTATTTGGCCGGGCAAAATGTCTGAAGTCCTCCTTAAGAGGCGATGTTTGTGATTGTTTACATTTGTGCCTAAGCAGGTGAAGTCCTCTATGAGGCAATTGGTGGAAGCCAAGGGATATGCAATCTATCCCCCACTACTCTGTGAGTCGTCCCTCTGCTCACACGGCTGTGTGTCGATGCATTGGGGCCCAAACCCAAGATCTCGTGTTGTTGCACAATCGAGTCAGAGTCTTTGAGCGTAGAAGGGTCCCTCCATTCTGGACCCACGCTCCTTTGTCAGAAGCTCTCCCTGGCCAGGGATAAGAGCTGTGAGGTCTCATCCTCACTTCACCTTTTCATCTGCTTCACCTTAGCCTCGTAATGGCAAGGTTAAGAGCGAATAATACCCATGTACAGACGACTTGCTTCGGCAGTCAAACCCATTGTTTGAGCCCACTTGATTGGTTATAGTGTGTGCTTTGTGAATATTTGGTTGACATGGTTGTTTGAAATGCTTGTATGATGCATGTATGCTTGTATGCTTGCTTTCTTTCTGGATAGGAGTAGCTTGCAATTGTGCAAGTAGGTAGAAACCTGAACGTAGGGTAACGATGCATGACAACACTAGGCTCGAGTCCAGCTCCCTGGTAGTGTGTCTTCCCTTGGTTTCTGGCTAGTTTTTCTTTCCCTTGAGGGGGAACTACATCGCCCTGATCCTCGTTCCAGACGAGGTATGTGGGCAGGAGACCGTGCGAGGTCTCTCCGGGCACTTTTTTCATTTTTGTGTGTGTTTGCTTGTTATCTTCTTGTGTTTGGTTCGGATGCCGACGTAAGTCCAGTGATTGGCTGTCGGGCTCCATGTTTGCCGTTTTGTGCGTGTTTTGGTTCGGATACTGACGTAATTCCATCGAGTGGTTGTCGGGCTCCATGTTTGCCATCTGTTTGTGTGTTTTGTGTTATTTGGCGTGCGTAAGCCGAACTACAGTGGCTCTGATTCTCGTTCCAGACGAGATATGTAGGCATAGGATGCGACGTCCTATCGAGCTCCCTTCTCTTAACCCCACCTGCGTTCCCTGTGTGTGTGTGTGATGTTTAGCAACCTTTTCTTTTTTAGAACGTGGATCCCGTCGAGTACGATGGACGTGAGGGGTGCTAATACCTTCCCCTTGCGTAACCGACTCCCTTACCCTTTCTCTTTGGTCGCGAGACCATTTCCTTTCCAGGTTTCTCTGAGCGTTTCCTTTCCCTATCTTGGGATAAATAACGCGCAGTGGCGGCTCTGTGTTGTGTTTTTATTTGAGTCCCGCCGGTTGTTTTTCACGGATGCGACATTTTGCATCGGCAATCTCGTTTTCAATAGCCTAAGAAATGACCCTTGTTTGTTAACCTAACCAAGCTTCAACCGAAAAGCCCTTTGTGATCTTCGTGCTTCCACATTACCATTTATAATTGTTAGACATTGTATGAATCGAATTGATTTCTTCATTGTTTGTTAGAGAGAGATATTATTCCCGCGGTTGCAAACACGTAATTTCTTCAATCCTTATTCGAAGAGGAGAGATAGGGTGATTCATTCAAAATAATATTGTTGTAGATAGATACATATTTCGCATTGCTATTAAGTTTTAGTTCTTGTGTATTATTTTATTCGAACCGTTGGAAATTTGTATCTGCTGATTCGCTTGTGTTTGAGCCGTTTTATCCGACTTCGGAGAAACCTTTTTCTTAAAGCAAATCCTCTTGTCCTTCAAGGGGCATACTTTGCTTGAGGACAAGCAAGAATCTAGTTGGGGAGAGTTGTTAGATACCCAAAAGTGCTTATTTGAGCTATCAAATATGGGTATCTTTCACTCCATTTCCTTGCTAAAATGTCGAAACCACCTTTGTTTCAGATGAAATGCAATACAATGATAATCTATCTTGGTACCTTTGATTTGTGTGTTATTATGCAGGAAGTAGGCATGAAATAATAGAAAATGAAGACACAAGAAATGTGGCAAAGGAATCAAATAAAACAAGCATTCATCAGCTTCCTCGCTAGGCGAAGGCTGTGGCGAAGGACTCGCTAGGCGAGCGTCCAGCGAAAAGCTCCAGTATTTAACAGGGGCAAACATCACCACACTCGCTAGGCGAGCTTCCAGCGAGGAGTGTGGCGAACACGTCCAGACTTGGTGAAAAGCGCAGCCAGCACTCACTCGCTAGGCAAGCCATTAGCGAGCTCCCAGCGAGCATTCCAGTAGCAAAACCTCTCAACCTCGCTGGAGCGAAGGTTGAAGCGTGACCTTCGCTAGGCGAAGGTTTTGTTTGCTCATCGAACATGACAGTCTGGGAAAGGCTGTTTCTCTGGGCGCAGGTGCCTCAGGTGCCTCATTTAGGGGCTCGCTAGGCGAGCCATTCTGCTTGCCTAGCGAGCATGACAGCCCAGTAGCAGCTCTATAAGTAGCAAGTGCCACTTTTTGGAGCCATACCTTATTTTTCCATACTTTTGTACTTTTTCTAGATATTTTACAGCATTGTTCTAAGGATCTTTTGTGACCTAGAAACCATTTTTCTTCATCTCTTAACCATCTTTCACAAAAAGAAGGTGGATTCCCATCCAATCTCGATTATTCGACTCGGATGTTGATCAGCCTTCTTCCGAAACTTGTTGACCAAGCTACCATGAAAATGAGTAGCTAAGTCCTTCATTTTGTCAAGGTTAGATGTAGATGATCATTAGCTTTGTGTGTAAATGTAAGGATCTTCATTTGTAAACTCTTTAATGGTGAATATATGGTGAAAACTTTGTTCTTATTGAAAACTCTTTGTGTTGGTTTATGATCGAGAGATGTTTACCAACTCTTAACCTAGGTTTTCATCCAATCTTGTTTGTTAGCTAGAGATAGTAATGAATGATTTTGTTCACCATAAGGTTGAACCGAAAAGTTGTCATTTTGATAGATTGTGTTAGAGATAAACAATGGATCAAAATGGGAAAACTCACAATGTGTGTTAGAGATAAACACATTGGGAGGACTTTGTGAAATAGTTTATCATCTAAAGGAGTTTATAAGTTTTGTTGATCGAACATATACATGCAAAGTGATCGTCGAACCCTAACTTTGGCAATATTTCTCAAATATTCAAACCAAAACTTTTACCGAATTTTATTATACTTTTATGCAAGATACCGTGACAAATACCAAAACCCCATTGTTACCTTAAGCTAAGAATTAAGCCCTAGAGGCCAATACTTTTGGTACTTGTATCGAATTATTTATTAATAATAAAAGGCTATTTCTTTATTATGGTTGATTAATAAAGTCCCTGGAATAGATAGTCCGTTTAATGTATTAAGTGTGACTTAATCATGAGAACACATTAAACATAAGGACACTATTCTTAAAGTATCCGTAGTCGAGCTTTAGTGTGAAGTGGGATAACATTAAAGCATTAAGACTATTATGTTTGTAGACTGATGATCACATCTCATGGATCATGGATAAAGAGTTATCGAGTCTTAAACATAGGTATGAATATTAGGAGTAATATTTATACCGGATTGACCCGCTATGAGAATACTATATAGAAAGTTATGCAAAGTGTCATAAGTTATTCTCATGGTGATAATAGTGTATTCCACTCTTCGACCTGAAACCACTATGGATCCTAGATGTAGAGTCGAGTGCTTTATTGCTGATCCAACGTTGTCCGTAACTGGATAACCATAAAGACAGTTGATGGGTACTCCACGAAGCATGCTGAGGGACATGAGTGACCTAGATGGAATTTGCCCATCCTGCATAACAGGATAAATGTCTATGGGCCCAATATTGAACTGGACAAGGATGACACGGTCTATGCCTTGTGTTCAATATAGACATAAGGGCAAAAGGGTAATTATACACATAAGTATTATCACAGAAGGTTTTGTCAGATCACATGACATTTTCGTGTCTTGGGTAGCAGTGATGTGTTGCTAGATACCGCTCACTGTTTATTATGTTAAATGCGTGATTTAATATAATTGCCAACGTCACGAAAACCTACAGGGTCACACACAAAGGATGGATTGATGAAAGATAGAGTAACTAAGGAATACCGTAAGGTACGGTGCCCTTAAGTGAATTATAGAACATCGTAAGGTACGGTGTACTTGAGTAGAATACGAAATATGGTAAGGTACCATGGGCTTAAGTGATTTTGGGCATATTATAAGATATGGGCCAAAATACACTTAAGTGGGCTTTTTAGCTTGAAGCCCACACAAGTGGTTCTATAAATAGAACCCTTGTGCAGAAGCATTCATTGCGGT
This sequence comes from Lathyrus oleraceus, assembly GCF_024323335.1. NCBI lineage: Eukaryota > Viridiplantae > Streptophyta > Magnoliopsida > Fabales > Fabaceae > Lathyrus > Lathyrus oleraceus. The sequence goes on along the minus strand of NC_066583.1, from coordinate 541,993,333 downwards.
TGCATTATTTTCGTTTTCTCTCTCTCTCTCTCTCTCTCTCTCACTCAAAGCCTTCACTCGTACCAGCTAGCACTGAGATTGAAGGAATCCGTTCGTGTGGACTGAGTAGAGACGTTGTCATCGTTCAACGTTCGTGATCGCTTCGTGGATCTGCATCAAAGGGTTTTTGATCGTCACAAGAGATCTGCACCAAAGGTTTCGACCATCACAAGAGGTAAATATTCTATCACTGATCATGACCATTCGTAAGGATCTCTAAAGGAGAAATTTTAATTTCCGCTGCGTTTTGGACCACAATTCTCCTTCAGTGGTATCAGAGTCACTTACGAAACCATGAATCGGATAGCTGTTTAATTTCTGTATTAATATGATTAAAAGACAGAATGAATCAATTAATTAAACGGGTAATTAAATTTGGCATCATGAATGTACGAGTTGGATGATTGATGTTGACTATGCTTCGGAACCGACATTTGTATGGTGAGGCAGCGATACATCGATCGTCCATAAGGTACGCAATTGAGACCGATCAACTTATATATGATATAAGTAATCCTAATGCAAAGTACGGCATATGTGATATATTGTTTCTGTTTCGTTCATTCAAACACTAAGTGGTTGTTTTCCTTTGAGCGATCAATGGTCATTAGCTTCGGAATCCGACATTAGTATGGTGAAGCAATGACCTGTTGATCAATCATACTGAATCAACAATCGATGTGTGTTTGACGGTCTGAAATTGGCGCATTAGGGTTGGTGACGGCGCAAGGGTTGTGCCGTCAGAGAGTTGTGAATTTAGGGCTTTTGGAACACGTCTGTTGACTATTTCAAAGTTCTGTTATTTTGGCCATGACGCTCGTGACAAGCTTGTAACGAGCGTAACATGTTGGGCGTGACGGTCGTCACGTGCTGTGTGACGGTCGTCACATTCACAAGACCAGAAAGCTAGGCGTTTCTATTTTTGACCCTGTGACGGTCGTAACGTGCTTTGTGACGGTCGTCACACTCACATGACCTGTGACGATCGTCACACTCACATGACCTGTGACGGTCGTAACGTGCTTTGTGACGGTCGTCACACTCACATTGCCTGTGAAGGTCGTCACACGCCTGTGACGGTCGTCACACTCACAGAGTCAAAATTTTGGGGTTTCTGTTTTGTGACTATGCAAGGGTTGTGTTGATGCAAAACAATGTCCATTTCAGATGAATTGTTCATTAAAATTTTGGACAGGCGCGCTGCCCCTCCAACCCCGCAAGGGCGCTGCCCCTTGACCCCGTCCGCTGATCGGTCAACGGAACCACCGTCCGCTGACCGGGCAGCGAAACCCCCGGCTAACTCTGCGTAGTGTGATCGGTGCCGAAATTTAATTTTGTTTTAATTAATTAAAGGAATTAAAAATTAATAATAATAATAATAATGTGTTTATTATTATTGCCTTGTGGTGATCAGTTATGGCCTTAGTTATCCTTTATTTTGTTTTGGGTTTTAAAATACGACCTGCGTGTCGTGCCTCTCCTTTTGATCTCTTAATGTAACTTCTTTTCTCATCTCACCCCCTCGTATGTAAAACGAGTTTCTTCTGGAATGTAATGTTATGAAGAAAGAGAAGAAGACAATGTTATGAAGAAAGAGAAGATTTCAATATCAAAGGAGGACAATCTTGAAGATCTTGCTTGGAGAAGCTTAGAGAAGAATTCAATATTAAAGGAGGACAACCTTGAAGATCTTGCTTGGAGAAGCTTAGATCGTTATTAGGTTAGCTTAGGTTCTCTCATTGGCTTGGGAGAACAATTGCGCTAGGGGCCATAACTGTTTCATTGTGTATGTATGTTGATGCATGTGTATGTATGTTGATGCATGTGAGAGACGATTTATATGATAAATAAGCCGGTGAGATCATAAAATTGCAATTCCCTCAAATTAAATATTAAGTTTATGCTTTCCAAGTTTTAACACTCATCAAGACTAGTAATGGATAATGTAGGTTTCGCCTACGCGAGGTGCATGATCTATATATTAGTAAGGTGCGATGGGATAATTGTAATATCCAACTGTTAAAACAATGGGTCAAACTTAACTAAACAAATTATGAGAATATTATATATGTTTGCTTTCCAAGTTTTAGCACTCATCAAGACTGGTATCGAATAATGTAGGTTTCGCCTACGCGAGGTGCATGTTTTGTATTAGTTAAGGTGCGATGGGATAATTGTAATATCCAACTGCTAAAACGATGAGTCAAACTTAATTATAATTTTCTTATATATGTTTAGAAGCAAGAGTTAGGAATAATCCATATGATGGATTGGAATAAGGAGTTATTCACCCAACTGAAATTTTCGAGAGTTGTATGAGATACAACTGGAAGGAGTTCCTACCTAAATAACCTAGTTTTGTGTAATCCGCCTACGCGGACTTAGAACGAAGTGAAATATGGATCTCGACCCACTAGAAAATCTTCCAACGGGATTTTCCGAATCAAATGATGAGGGTCATTTGTTTTGAGTAAAATAGTGGGAGCATATTTGATTAAAGGCCTAATTAAATATGTCAATGATACTTATATTTTCTTAATCCTTATGTAGATAACCATGACAGCAAACACCTCTAACAACATCTTGCGATCAATCCTTGATAAGGAAAAATTGTCTAGGACAAATTTTCTGGATTGGCACCGAAACCTGAGGATTATCCTCAAGCATGATAAAAGGCTGTATGTCTTGGAGACACCTGTTCCTGAAGAGGAACCTCCTAGCTCTGCACCTAAGGCAGAAAGAGATGCTTATAAGAAGCATGTCGATGATGCCAATGAAACTGCTTGTCTCATGCTGGCTACCATGAACTCAGAATTGCAAAAGCAACATGAGAACATGTCAGCGTTCGATATGATCGAACACCTGAAGCTGCTCTATCAAGAGCAAGCAAGGCATGAGAGGTTTGAAGTTTCAAAATCCCTTTTCCAAAGCAAGTTAGCTGAGGGAGCCCCTGTAGGTCCCCATGTACTCAAGATGATTGGGTATGTGGAAAACCTTGAGAGATTGGGTTTTCCCCTCGAAAAGGAACTTGCGATTGATTTGATCTTGCAATCGTTGCCAGATAGTTTCAGTCAATTTGTCCTAAATTTCAATATGATTGATATGGACAAATCTCTTCCTGAACTGCTCGCCATGTTAAGAACTGTCGAGCAGAATCTGAAGTCAAAAGGGAAGTCCATTCTGATGATCGGAAATGGAAAGAGACAGAACAAAAGGCCCACTAAGCAGGGTGATAAAGGGAAGGGCAAGGAAGTCGCCAAACCCAAACCCACCGTTGCTTTGAAGCCTAATGGAGGCATAGCAAAAGAAGGCACCTGCTTCCATTGCGGTAAGACCGGACACTGGAAGAGGAACTGCCCAAAGTACCTGGAAGATAAGGAGAATGGAGTAGAGACTTCAACTTCAGGTATTTTTGTTATTAACTTATCTACTTCTGCATCATGGGTATTAGATACTGGATGCGGTTCTCACATTTGTACAAATGTGCAGGGCTGAGAAGGAGTAGAGATTTGGCAAAAGGTGAAGTCGATCTACGAGTTGGCTATGGAGCAAAGGTTGCTGCTTTAGCCGTAGGAACGTATGTATTAACTTTACCTAGTGGTTTAATAATTCAGTTAGAGAACTGTTATTATGTACCTGCAATTAGCAGGAATATTATTTTCCATTTCTTGTTTGGACAAGTTTGGTTTTTTCATTTATAATAAAGAACAATTGTTGCTCAATTTATTTGAATGATATATTCTATGCTTCTGCACAAATGAACAATGGACTATATGTCCTTGATCTCATAATGCCAACTTATAACATTAATACTAAAAGGATGAAGCATAATGAGTTAAATCCATGATGAGTCATGCCAATCTTCCAAACTCCTTTTGAGGACATACACCATTGACAACAGCTTACACCCTTAACCGTGTTCCATCCAAAAGGTTGATAAGACACCATATGAGATATGGAGTGGTAAGAGACCACATATGTCTTACATGAAGATTTGGGGTTGTGAAGTTTATGTGAAACGATAAATTTCAACTAAGCTTAAGCCCAAATCTGACAAGTGCTTATTTGTGGGGTATCCTAAAGAAACAAGAGGGTATTACTTCTACAAACCTTCTGAGGGCAAAGTGTTTGTCGCTCGAACTGGAGTTTTCCTAGAAAATGATTTTATTTCCAAAGGAACCAGTGGGAGGAAAGTAGAGCTTGAAGAAATTCAAGAATCATAAAGCATTAATACACCTATGGAGGAATTAGAGCAGGAAACACAAGTAGTTGTGTAAGAGCAACCTGCTCAAGTAGAACAAGACCAGCGTAGGTCAGGCAGGATACGTCACCTACCTGAGATATATGGCTCAAGGTGATGTATCACTCATGGATCAAGATGAGCCTGTGACCTACTCATGGAATTTTCGTTTTGATGAAACAGTAAAACAATATGGATTAATCAAGAACGAAGATGAGCCTTGTGTCTACAAGAAGATTAGTGGGAGCATGATCGTATTCCTGGTATTATATGTAGATGACATATTACTTATTGGAAACGATATCCCTACCCTGCAACAAGTAAAGTCTTGGGTGGGGAAATGCTTTTCTACGAAGGACCTAGGTGAAGCACCAATATATTAGGAATCAGAATCTACAAAGATAGATCATAAAATGCTTGGCCTAAGTCACAGTACATAGACAAGGTGCTAAGACGCTTTAATATGAATGATTCCAATGGTTATGTGTTTTGCTGAAATGGTGGCGCTGTAAGCTTGAAAAGTTCAAAGCAAGATACAGTTGCTGATTCTACAACCGAGGCCGAGTATATTGTTGCCTCAAATGCAGAAAAGGGAGTTGTTTGGATCAAAAAAAAAAAACGTTCATTAGTGAACTTGGCATAGTCCCTAGCATTGTGGATCCCATTGGTCGCTATTATGATAACAATGGTGTTATCGCACAAGCTAAGGAGCCTAGATCTCACCAACGATCCAAACACATGCTCAGGCGTTATCATCTCATTCGAGAGATAATAAATAGAGGAGATGTGAAAATATGTAAAGTACCTACACTTGACAATATAGCTGACCCACTGACAAAGCCTCTTGCGCAGCAGAAGCATGATGGCCATACTAGATCAATGGGCATACGGGGTATGCCTGATTGGCTCTAGTGCTAGTGGGAGATTGTTGGTGTAAGCCCTAGAGGCCAATACTTTTGGTACTTGTATCGAATTATTTATTAATAATAAAAGGCTTTTTCTTTATTATGGTTGATTAATAAAGTCCCTGGAATAGATAGTCCATTTAATGTATTAAGTGTGACTTAATCATGAGAACACATTAAACATAAGGACACTATTCTTAAAGTATCCGTAGTCGAGCTTTAGTGTGAAGTGGGATAACATTAAAGCATTAAGACTATTATGTTTGTAAACTGATGATCACATCTCATGGATCATGGATAAAGAGTTATCGAGTCTTAAACATAGGTATGAATATTAGGAGTAATATTTATACCGGATTGACCCGCTATGAGAATACTATATAGAAAGTTATGCAAAGTGTCATAAGTTATTCTCATGGTGATAATAGTGTATTCCACTCTTCGACCTGAAACCACTATGGATCCTAGATGTAGAGTCGAGTGCTTTATTGCTGATCCAACGTTGTCCGTAACTGGATAACCATAAAGACAGTTGATGGGTACTCCACGAAGCATGCTGAGGGACATGAGTGACCTAGATGGAATTTGCCCATCCTGCATAACAGGATAAATGTCTATGGGCCCAATATTGAACTGGACAAGGATGACACAGTCTATGCCTTGTGTTCAATATAGACATAAAGGCAAAAGGGTAATTATACACATAAGTATTATCACAGAAGTTTTTGTCAGATCACATGACATTTTCGTGTCTTGGGTAGCAGTGATGTGTTGCTAGATACCGCTCCCTGTTTATTATGTTAAATGCGTGATTTAATATAATTGCCAACGTCACGAAAACCTACAGGGTCACACACAAAGGACGGATTGATGAGAGATAGAGTAACTAAGGAATACCGTAAGGTACGGTGCCCTTAAGTGAATTATAGAACATCGTAAGGTACGGTGTACTTGAGTAGAATACGAAATATGGTAAGGTACCATGGGCTTAAGTGATTTTGGGCATATTATAAGATATGGGCCAAAATACACTTAAGTGGGCTTTTTAGCTTGAAGCCCACACAAGTGGTTCTATAAATAGAACCCTTGTGCAGAAGCATTCATTGCGGTTGTATTATTTTCGTTTTCTCTCTCTCTCTCTCTCTCACTCAAAGCCTTCACTCGTACCAGCTAGCACTGAGATTGAAGGAATCCGTTCGTGTGGACTGAGTAGAGACGTTGTCATCGTTCAACGTTCGTGATCGCTTCGTGGATCTGCATCAAAGGGTTTTTGATCGTCACAAGAGATCTGCACCAAAGGTTTCGATCATCACAAGAGGTAAATATTCTATCACTGATCATGACCATTCGTAAGGATCTCTAAAGGAGAAATTTTAATTTCCGCTGCGTTTTGGACCGCAATTCTCCTTCATTCGCCACACTCTTCACTGGAAGCTCGCCTAGCGAGTGTGGTGATGTTTGCCTCTGTTAAATACTGGAGCTTTTCGTTGGACGCTCACTGGACGCTCGCCTAGCGAGTCCTTTGCCACAGCCCTCGCCTAGCGAGGAAGCTGATGAATGCTTGTTTTATTTGATTCCTTTGCCACATTTCTTGTGTCTTCATTTTCTATTATTTCATGCCTACTTCCTGCATAATAACACACAAATCAAAGGTACCAAGATAGATTATCATTGTATTGCATTTCATCTGAAACAAAGGTGGTTTCGACATTTTAGCAAGGAAATGGAGTGAAAGATACCCATATTTGATAGCTCAAATAAGCACTTTTGGGTATCTAACAGGTGCCTCCCAACAAGCGCTTGTTTAACGTCGGATAAGCTCGACGGTGCGATGCTCACAGAGGAGCATCCAAAGGAATAGCACAGCTTTCGCGATCCATATGACCGCCAAGATAAACCTTCAAACGTTGGCCATTAACGGTCCAACTGTTCTTCTTTTCCATATCTTCAATGACAATAGCTCCGTACTCCTTAACTTCTTTGACCCGAAATGGCCTGGACCATTTTGATTTCAACTTTCCGGGGAATAACTTCAACCTGGATTTGAACAGTAGGACCAACTGTCCGGGCACAAATTCTTTCTTTCGAAGCTTTTTGTCATGATATTTTTTTACCTTTTCTTTGTACAACCAACTTGAGTGATATGCGGCATTGCGCATCTCTTCCAACTCAAGCAGTTGCACCTTCCTTTTCTCACCGGCCAAATCATTTTCAAAATTTAAAAATTTCAGAGCCCACAAGGCTTTGTGCTCCAATTCGACCGGCAAATGGCAAGTTTTACCAAACACCAATTGAAAAGGAGTGAGCCCAATTGGAGCTTTAAAGGCGGTACGGTATGCCCATAACACTTCATCCAATTTTTGTGACCACTCTTTTTTCGAATTTGACACAGTTTTTTCGAGAATTCTCTTAATCTCACGATTAGAGACCTCGGCTTGCCCATTAGCCTGAGGGTGATACGGAGTTGCCACTCTGTGTGATACACCGTAATGTTTTAAAATGCTTTCCAACGGTGCATTACAAAAGTGTGACCCTCCGTCACTTATCAACACTCGGGGGGTTCCGAAACGGGAAAATATGTTTTTCTTCAAAAAATTTATCACCGTTTTCGCATCCGCCCTAAGTGAGGCAATCGCCTCAACCCACTTAGAAACGTAATCAACTGCGACAAGCATATACTCGTTACCATAAGAGGGTGGGAATGGTCCTACAAAATCGATGCCCCAACAATCAAATACTTCAACCTCTTGGATGTTTTGGAGAGGCATCTCGTCTCTCTTACCAATCCCACCGCTTCTCTGGCAACTATCACAACTTTGCGCATGGGTATGTGCGTCTTTGAAAATAGTGGGCCAATAAAATCCTGACTGAAGGATTTTAGTGGCCGTTCTAACCCCATTATAGTGTCCGTCGTAAGGCGAGTTGTGACAATGCCAAAGGATGCTCTGCGCTTCATCGCCAGTAACGCATATCCTTAAAAGGTTATCGCTACCCAACTTAAACAAGTACGGGTCATCCCATACGTAATACTTGGCATCCGAAAGAAACTTTCTTTTTTGGTTCGAAGTTAGGTCGGGAGGCACAAAACTACTAGCCTTGTGGTTCGCAAAGTCTGCAAACCACGGCCTAACTTGAACTTTGAACAGTTTTTCATCAAGAAATTCTTCCCGGATTTCCTTCTCTGACGCGGTAACCTCCACATTAACTAAGCGGGATAAATGATCCGCCACCAAATTTTCCGATCCTTTCTTGTCTTTGATTTCAACATCAAATTCTTGCAACAAGAGGATCCAACGGATGAGCCTTTGCTTCGAATCCGGTTTGGTGAGCAAATATTTAATCGCCGAGTGGTCGGTATACACTACGACTTTAGACCCTATAAGATAAGACCTAAACTTTTCAAGCGCATACACTATCGCAAGTAATTCTTTTTCAGTGGTGGCATAGTTAATTTAAGCCTCATTAAGAACTTTACTTGCGTAATGTATCGCATGAAAATTTTTCTCTTTTCTTTGGCCTAGTACCGCTCCGATTGCATAGTCGCTTGCATCACACATTAGCTCAAAATTTAAATTCCAATTTGGAGCGACTATAATTGGAGCGGTAACCAATTTTTCTTTCAAAGTTTCAAAAGCTTGCAAACATTCATCGGTTAAGAGAAATACCTGGTCTTTAGCTAGCAAATTACTCAAAGGCTTAGCTACCTTTGAGAAATCTTTGATAAAGCGCCGATAGAACCCGGCGTGCCCCAAAAAGCTTCGGATTCCCTTCACATTCACCGGAGGAGGTAACTTTTCAATCACTTCAACCTTAGCTCGATCAACTTCAAGCCCTCTTGAAGAGACTTTATGGCCAAGCACAATCCCCTCGGTCACCATGAAGTGACACTTCTCCCAATTAAGCACAAGATTGGTCTTCACACATCTTTCAAGCACCGTTTTCAAGTTTGCCAAGCATAGACTAAAGGACCCACCAAATACCGAGAAGTCATCCATGAAGACTTCCATTGTTTTCTCAATAAGGTCGGCAAAAATGGCTTGCACACATCTTTGGAAAGTCGTCGGTGCATTGCACAACCCAAAGGGCATTTTTCGGTATGCGAAAACTCCAAACGGACATGTGAAAGCCGTCTTTTCATGATCGGCCGGGTCAACCGCAATTTGGTTATACCCGGAATAGCCATCCAAGAAACAATAGTATTATTGCCCCGAGAGTCTTTTGAGCATTTGATCCATTAACGGGAGTGGAAAATGATCTTTTCGAGTTGCGGTATTCAACCGCCTATAATCAATACACATTCGCCACCCCGTTGCAACTATAGTAGGGATCAACTCATCCTTGTCATTTCGGATCACGGTAATTCCACCTTTCTTCGGAACCACATGCACAGGACTAACCCATGGACTATCCGAAATCGGGTAAATCATTCCCGCATCCAACAACTTTACAACTTCCTTTCTAACAACCTCCTTCATAGTAGGATTTAAGCGGCGTTGAGGTTGAGCTACCGGCTTAAAATCCTCTTCCATCAAGATCTTGTGCATGCAATAGGAAGGACTAATTCCTTTGAGATCGGAAAGAGTCCAACCCATGGCTTCTTGATTTTTTTTCAGCACATTGATCAAACGGGCTTCTTCATCATTTGACAAAAGGTTGCTTATGATGACCGGCTTTGCTTCGGTCTCATCTAGGAATACATACTTCAAAGTAGAAGGTAATATTTTCAATTCAATAGGCGCTTTTTCGTCATTAACCTCCTTCTTCAAGTCTTCCTCCTCAACTTCCCACGGTTGTAGTTCGTCTAAACTATCAAGTTCCCTTAAGCATTCATCAAGAGCTTGCTCTTCTTCAACCGTGAAAACTTCCAATGAGTCGTCAAGAGCTAACTCCATAGAAGATATCTCATGAATATGCTTAGAAACCTCCAAAATTGCCTCTTCGATCACATCGATGCGAAAGCTATCATTTCTATCTTTTGAATGCTTCATTGCTTCGAATAGATCGAATATAACTTCCTCATTTTGGACTCTCACCTTCATCAAACCGTCATCAACGTCTATCATCATTCGCGCGGTTTTCATGAACGGTCGGCCCAGGATGAGCGGAGCATCATCATCTTCTTCCATATCAATAACAATAAAATCGACCGGGAAAAAGAATTTGTCGACTTTAACCAAAACATCTTGGGCTACGCCATGAGGATGGGTAGTCGACTTATCTGCCAATTGCAACGTCATTCAGATGGACTTAATTTCAATGTTGCCAAGCCTCTTTATAATAGACAAAGGTATAAGATTAATGCTTGACCCCAAGTCAATTAGTCCTTTCCCGACATAGATATCACCAATTTTAACCGGCAAAGTAACTCTTCCCGGATCAACCTCTTTTTTCGGAAGCGTCCTTTGAATAATTGCACTACAGCTCGCATCTAGGACAATGGTCTCCGGTTCCGTATACCTCCGCTTTTTTGTAAGTATGTCCTTCATGAATTTGGCATACTTGGTCATTTGCTCCAAGGCTTCGGCAAACGGAATGTTGATTTGCAGTTGTTTAAAAATATCCATGAACCGGGCGTAATGCCGTTCATTCTCCCTTTTGGACGGAGCATGAGGATAAGGAAGGTTTTGGATTGGAGTAGTGCTCACTACCTCATTTCCCTTTGCAACTCTAGAACTCCTCCATCTAGGCTTTTTCACTTCCTCCCCCATTATTTCATCACTCTTATTTTTCTCACTTTCCACACTTTCTTTCTTTTCAACTTCACCATTCTTTTCGTTCTTTTCAACTTTTTCCTCCTCACTCCACTCCCCCACTTCACCATCAATATTTTCCTCCAATATTTCCTCCTCATTTTCTTTCTTTTCCTCTCTTTGTTCTCTCTCATCTCTTTTTTTATTCTCACTAATCAACTCCCTCCCACTTCTCGTCATGATCGCTTTACAATGTTCCTTAGGATTTGTTTGTGTGTTTGCCGAAAAGGAAGGACCGGGTTGTTGTTCCGCGAGTTGCTTAGCAAGTTGCCCAACTTGAGTCTCGAGATTTTTTATAGCCGCGTCGTTGCTCTTTTGATTTGCCATTGACATTTGCATAAATTGTGTCAATGTCTCTTCCAACTTAGAAGTTACGACCGGCGGTTGTTGAGGTTGATAAGGATTTTGGGGAGGGTTTTGACGGCTAGAAGAACCACCTCCATAACCTTGGTTATGGTAATAGTTACTCCTAGGTTGGAACCCTTGGCTCCCTTGGAAATGTTGTTGTTGATTTTGAGGGTGTGGTTGATAAGGTTGTTATTGTTGTTGTCTCGGTTGGTAGTCCCGTTGGTTTGCCATGTAGTTTACTTCTTCGAACCCCGGAGGTGGACAGAATCCGATGTCATGCTCACCTTTGCAAAGCTCACAACAAGCTATTTGTTTAGCTTTAGAAGGTTCTCTCAACTCTTTTATTTGCTGCGTTAAGAGTTCCACTTGTTGTGAGATGAGTTTGTTTTGGGCAAGGATGGCATCGTTCGTCCCAAGTTCAAGCACTCCCGGCTTCTTCAAAGAGTTGTCGCTACTTTGACTCTGAAGATCATTTAGAGCCATTCGATTTATGATATTTGTAGCTTCTTCGGCACTTTTAGACAATAAAGAGCCACCCGAGGTAGCATCCAACAACGTCTTGCAATTTGGTTGAAGTCCATTTTTGAAAATATGGATTTGAGTCAATTCATCAAATCCATGCCCTTTACACTTCCGAAGCATGGATTTGAATCTTTCCCACGCTTCATTTAAGGATTCATTGATTCCTTGTGCAAACACTGAGATGGCCGTCTTGGATTCCATGAACCGGTTATGGGAGAAAAATCTCTCTATGAACTTCTCCTCCAACACGTTCCAGTCTGTCATGACGGCTTGTGTTTGATCTAAGTACCAATCTTTTGCTTTGCCGAGCAAAGCGTGGGGAAATAATCTTCTGAACAACGGTAGCTCTTGAGCCTGATCCACTCCGGCCTCCAATGCTATCTCATAAAATTTTGTGAGAAAAGCAAAGGGATCTTATTGGTCCATTCCGGTGAATGGACTTCCATATAATAAATTGAGAGTTCCCGTTTTCATCTCAGCTTGCCTTCCCGTGTGGTTGACAAACTGAGCAGTGTTTCTTGGACTGTTTATGCATGGAGTGGAAATGGGCGGTGGTGGTGGTTCCATGGTAGGTATGAACGGTGGTGGATGTGTGGCAGAAGAACTTTCTCCTTGTTCTTGATGTTGTCTAGCCTGTTGCCTCCTTCGTCTCGTTTTGCTATTAAGCCTCCTTGCGGTTCTCTCGATCTCGGGATCAAAACGAAGTTCGTCCACAGGGATCTGCCCTCGCATAAAACGAAAGCTGCACACTAAACCAAACAAATTACAAGCACAAGTCAAAAATTCGAAAGCTAAAAATTAAGCAACTATTGCGATGCTCGCAATATCAATTCACAATCCCCGGCAGCGGCGCCATTTTGTTGAGTGTAATTTTAAGTGTCGGGTTTTTGTTATCGTCTCCACAGGGATTGTGAGATATCACCGCCTTTCGACAGTTGTTTTAATTCTTAGCTTAAGGTAACAATGGGGTTTTAGTATTTGTCGCGGTATCTTGCATAAGAGTGTAATAAAATGCGGTAAGAGTTTTGGTTTTAATATTTGAGAAATATTGCCAAAGTTAGGGTTCGACGATCACTTTGCATGTATATGTTCGATCAACAAAACTTATAAACTCCTTTAGATGATAAACTATTTCACAAAGTCCTCCCAATGTGTTTATCTCTAACACACATTGTGAGTTTTCCCATTTTGATCCATTGTTTATCTCTAACACAATCTATCAAAATGACAACTTTTTGGTTCAACCTTATGGTGAACAAAATCATTCATTACTATCTCTAGCTAACAAACAAGATTGGATGAAAACCTAGGTTAAGAGTTGGTAAACATCTCTCGATCATAAACCAACACAAAGAGTTTTCAATAAGAACAAAGTTTTCACCATATATTCACCATTAAAGAGTTTACAAATTGAGATCATACCATTTACACACAAAGTTAATGATCATCTACATCTAACCTTGACAAAATGAAGAACTTAGCTACTCATTTTCATGGTAGCTTGGTCAACAAGTTTCGGAAGAAGGTTGATCAACATCCGAGTCGAATAATCGATATTGGATGGGAATCCATCTTCTTTTTGTGAAAGATTGTTAAGAGATGAAGAGAAATGATTTCTAGGTCAAAAAAGATCCCTAGAGCAATGCTGGAAAATATCTCAAAAGTACAAAAGTATGGAGGTGCAAAAGTATGGCTCCAAAAAGTAGCCCTTGCTACTTATAGAGCTGCTACTGAGCTGTCATGCTCGCTAGGCGAGCAGACTGGCTCGCCTAGCGAGCCCCTAAATGAGGCACCTGAGGCACCTGCGCCCAGAGAAATAACCTTTGCCAGACTGTCATGTTCGCTGGGCGAACAAAACCTTCGCTAGGCGAAGCCCACGCTTCAACCTTCGCTCCAGCGAGCTTGAGAGGTTTTGCTACTGGAATGCTCGCTGGGAGCTCGCTAATGGCTCGCCTAGCGAGTGAGTGCTGGCTGCGCTTTTCACCAAGTCTGGACGTGTTCGCTACACACCTCGCTGGAAGCTCGCCTAGCGAGTTTGTTGATGTTTGCCACTGTAAAATACTGGAGCTTTTCGCTGGGTTCTCGCTGGGCGCTCGCCTAGCGAGCCCTTCGCCACAGCCCTCGCCTAGCGAGCAAGCTGATGAATGCATCTTTTCTTTGGTCCCTTTTCCAACTTTCTTGTGGCTTCATTTTCTATTATTTCATGCCTAATTCCTGCATAATAACACACAAATCAAAGGTACCAAGATCGTTTATCATTGTATTGCAATTCATCAAAAACAAAGGTGGTTTTGAACACTTTAGCAAGGAAAAGGAGTGAAAGATACCCATATTTGATAGCTCAAATAAGCACTTTTGGGTATCTAACAAGTTGTACTCGTGAGGTTCACAAAACAATCTTTAGGGTTTACTTGAGCTGAAAGTGTGTAAGTCAGAATGAACCTTTCAGAGTTGCCTGGAGGTTTCTCTGAACTCTGTTAGCTCTTCTCTCACTATCTTTTTCCCCAGGGTTCTTCTCTCACTATCTTTTTCCCAAACAGGGTAATAGGAATAGAATGAATATTTGTTTCACTAAAACTCTAGTATTTATAGCCTAATATTGGTAGCTTAGTGGGCTTTTGAGAGAGGTCCAAGTCTGAGATTTTTTCTTTTATTTATTTATTTTTATTTTATTTATTTATTTATTTATTTAATTAATTAATTAATTATTTTTATTTTTTTTCAAAACACGTGGGCTTCGCCTAGCGAGCATGACAGCTCATGAACAAACCTTTGCTCCTTCAAGATTAACGTTTTGACTGACGAATAGGTCCCTGTTGGAAGTAACTCAAGTCTTTCCCTTGTGTTGACTGATCATCTAAATAGAACCCACAAAGTGTCTTGGATGATGTTCAAGCTTCTTGGAGCTAATCCCGATTGACATGATGAAATGCAATGTATCTAATGTTAAATAACCTAAAAATGAATGCGTGAATAAGGAGGACAAATTTTGGGGTGTTACACCTCAAAATTCAAATCCCTGTATCTTTTTATATACTTGGAATTGGAGAAAATTGAGGTCAGATTCAAGATCCTGGGCATTTTCTCTTTGAAATAGTGTCCTTGTTTTTCATTTTCCATTTAGATGAATTTGGACCATTCCGGTGGAGGCCATCGGAGAAGATGACCGGAGCCCTAGCTCCGGTGGTGTGTTGCCACACTTCCTGGCCATTTGATCATGTTTGGATGTTCTAATCTGGACCTTTGGTTTGCATTACCACACGTACAACACGTTGACTTAAGTCTACCATGGAATGCGTGTGCCCATCAGATATGCCATCTCAATTAATGAGGGAGATCTGATGACCCTTGTTTTTTCTTATTTTATTTTAATTTCTAATTTTATGTTTAATCCTTTTATTTTGTTTAATTCATATTAATTTCATTTTTGATCCAAAAAATATGGGACTTTTACCAAAAATCTTTAAATATTTTTCTCTTTCATATGTTGAGTTAAAATAATTTTTTTGGATTAATTTTGATATTTTTCATGAATTAAATGTTTTTGTGCATATTTGTAATTATTTAAAAATACTTCTGACTTTCAAAACTTATGAATTTTTTTGTTTAAGGTCCTTTGACATTGTTTGACCTAGGATAAATCTCTTGGCCATTTATTTGATGTTTTGAAGAGATTTTAGGTTTTGACCAAATTAAAATATATTTTAATTCATTTTTAATTGGATTTTTAATTGATTAAATGTCTAAAAATTATGTTGAGCCATTTTTATCATCTTGTGATGTTTGACTTTTTGTTTGGGTCTTGGTCAAGGTTGATTTGACTTTTGTTAGATCAAAACCATTGGATTTAGGGGATTGATGAAATGTATATTTCATCTCCCAAAATGAATGGAAGGTTTTGATATGATGAAAATCCTCCCTTGGTCAATTTGTGTTTCTATCTTTCCTTCCCTCTTCATCTTCATCTTCATCCCTATTCTTTCTTATTCCTTCATTTGACCAATGAAATCTCTAATGTCTTAAGGCCAATTGGTTCATCAATGACCTTGTGTCATATGAACCAATACAAGTATGACTGAGATAGGTTCATCCCTCTTGATCTTTTCTTTTAGTGTGTGGTATGTTTTAGGAGTTTGATTCTTCATACCAAATCTCTAACATACATTAACACCTAAATTTTAATTTCCCGACCTCAGACAGTTGTGACTTCTAAGTCCAATTATGATTGTTTAACATAGAGTTAAATTTGACCCTAAAGGCATATCATTCTAGTAAGTGAGATTGTAAGTCTCCCATTCTTCATGGTATTGTATGGAAACTTAACCTTTTTTTCCTTTCATGAGAGCTAGTGGCAAACTTGTTGAATTATCCAAGTTGGAGCCCTTCTCATGGAAGATGTCTTGGTTCAAGGATTCATACTTGTGAAAGAATGGTTGAGTGTTCTCCAAAGAACGACTTAATCAATTAAAAAAAACCACTAACACTTGACTAACCTTTGACTAACATTTGATTAACTCTTGTTAATATTGCTTTACTTTCAAGTCATTTACTTTATGCAATTTAAATTTCAGTCATTTATCATTCATTGCCATTTACATTCCATTTAACTTGTTTATGCTTATGTCATTTTCACTTTGCTCATTTGAGCCATATCTTGTGATTGTATATATTTGTTTGTGCACTTTTGTTTTGTTTGTGGTCATAGGACCTTAAAATACTTAATAATAACAAAGACCCTAAAAAAACATTTGGTGGTTGTTGATCTTGATCTAAACTCTTGGACTTAGAATTAGGCAGCATTCCATATGCAAAAAGGACTTGGTCAATGCCAACATTTTGAGACCAAGCTATTGTGAACTGAGCCTTCATCTTATGCAAGTCTTGGGATTTGTTTGAACTCATCTGCAACTTTGTCTTGGTGCTAATTGTTATTTTGACCTTGTGTTTGATGCTTTGTTTTGAGTTGATCAAGGGATAATTCATCTGATGCATGAGAAGACAAAGAAGACTGCTAGCTATGGGAATTGCTTTCTTGGATGTGGCTATCTTTATTCGATGTCATGATCTTCATGGTGTCTGGATATTGCGAATTGCTTATGGTTTATTGCTTGATTCAAAGTCCAAAGTGAAATTGAGTTTTCTATATGACATTCTTGTCTGTTGGGTTGCATCTCATTGGTCAGATCTTTTCAACTCTTAACTTTTAAATTTGTGCTTAGGATAGTCTCTTCATCTCCTCCCACTTCTTAAATTTCAAAATATCACCCCCTTTTCAAAAACTTCTTATGCTTGTGATTTCAAACTTAGACATGTTTAATGATTAGAAACTTTGGCACCATGCCAATGAATTTTTAAACATTTTTCTTAAATCAAATTTGTAAATAAACTTAATCATATTAACTTAAAATTTCCAATTTTTTTACTTATTTTTCTTCTATTATATATATATATATATATATATATATATATATATATATATATATATATATATATATATATATATATATATATATATATATATATATATATGCAAAGGATATGAATCTCTAAGGGTTCCAACTTAGTTTGAGGGCTTAGTTTTTCCTAAATGTGAAGGACACTGTTGATTTAATTATTTCATCATTTTACTATAAATATTTTTATATTAAAACTCTTTAAAAAATCACTTAAACTTTAAATTATTTTAAATAATTTTTTAAAAATCATTTTTGAATCATGTCTTAAAATATGGGATTTCAAATGTATTTAATATTCAAGAATGTATATTTATATTATATAATGTTTAAATTAGTATTTTTAATTTATAAATAATGAGATAAACAATTTTAGTATTTTAAAATAGTTAAAATTATTTTTAAAAATACAAACAAAATTTTTATTTTTTAAGTCACATCTTTTTGAAAAATTAAGTAATTTTATTTATATTTAATAGTAAATAATGTATATTTATGTTTTAGAAGATAATAATTAATTTTTTAAATTTAGAAATTATGAATTTTAAAATAATTTAAATATTCCTAAAAAAAGTTAAAATTATTTTGAGAAATATAAAGAAAATATATATTTTCTAAAGTTAAAACAAATGGGCCATTTGTCTTATATGTAGTGTTCCTTTTTTGAAGATTTATTTTTATTCCAAAAAAAATAGATTAAACAGTTTTTCTTAAAATTTAATTTACTTGTTTCATCCTTTTACTATGAAATATTTTTATAGTAAAATTTTAGAAAATCATTTAAAAGAAGTTATTTTGAATAAATTTTTAAAAATATCTTTTTTGAGTCACATCTTTTTTTTTGAAACAAAAGATATTTATTGCCAAACCCAAGATTACACAAACCGATCCTCAAAGGATCTAGGCAAACATGCCACAAACACTAACCAACCAACACGAACCCAATAGCTACTCTATGTATAGATTACTACTATGATTTACGTGAATATGGATATCTCAATTATTACATTGTATGTAATGGTTTATTTCATATGTTGCAAAAGATATTTGCATTTAATTATATTTAATGTTCAATAATTAATGATTATGTTGTTGAAGGTAAAAAATAGTCTTTTTTTAATTTATAAATAAAAAGTTTTAAATTTGTTTTACTATTTTAAAAAAAGTTAAAAAAAAATTTATAGAAAAATTTATTTTTAAAACTAAAACAAATGAACCCTTTATCTTAGCATGTACTGTTCCTTTTTTAAAAATATATTTTCCTTTTTAACATATTATTTTTTTAATTACAGTTAGTTTTACACAATATTTATAAAGATAATTTCCATGTAAAACACAATTAGTCTGTTCCATATTTTTTACTTTTTATAGTCAAACATAACTGTTATATAAATACACCCATAGAAGACTCAAAAAATAATTATTTTATAGGTGTTTGTCCATTCATCTTTGAAGTGAACATGGCTATCAGCATCAACCGAGTTCAATTTTTCATTGTAATTATTTGCATTGCTTCAGTTTTACTTCCAGGTAAGACATTTATTTATTCAATGCCTAGTTTTCCAAAATAATTTATAAATAATTGTTGCCACAAAACCTTCCAGGTATTGACATTAGAAAATGTTTGATGAGAAAATATAATTAAATTTTATTTTGAGATTTTCAAATTAATACTTTTCCTACAAAACACCAATCGGGCATTTGTTTTCTTTTCTTTTTAACTGTTAATAAGTTTTTGAGGAATTTTAGGTAAGTGTTTTAAATATATATATATATATATATATATATATATATATATATATATATATATATATATATATATATATATATATATATATATATATATATATATATATATATATATATATATATATATATATATATATATATATATATATATATATATATATATATATATATATATATATATATATATATATATATATATATATATATATATATATATATATATATATATATATATATATATATATATATATATATATATATATATATATATATATATATATATATATATATATATAACTTTTTTCGAATGATTTAGCAAATCCATTTTAAAAGTGATATACAATAATTATAAAGATTAGGTAGATGAATAAATATGAGTTTAATCATTTTCAATATATCAGTGGCTGTAGGTGGTGCAAGAAGATACGAAGAAATTATGAGTGGTGATCCCAATTGTTATTTCACAGCGGAATGTCCATTATCTAATGAAACTTGTTTACAGAATTGTCAACGACGAGGTTTGACTGGCAGTTGTCATGGCCATCAATGTTGTTGCCAAACAAATTTATTGTAATCTAGATCTATGCCTCTGTACAAGTTTATGTACGAATACTATTATCATTATGGCATTCATCAATAAATATTTAAAATAAACACGTTAAAATAAGGTGTGTCCCCAATGGTTTCAATTGCAATGCGTTCTCAGACACTTACTTGCTTGATTCTTGTCGCAATAGATTATGCATTAAATTTAACCAAGAAGAATGATGAAAATATTGTTATTAGTTTATGGGAATGATAAATTAAAATCTTTTAACAAATATTGGAGAATTATGGTATACCATTGAACCAATTATAATTACCTATGTCTTACTTTATGAATGATGTAAAAAATTTCTTCTATTGAATATTGATCTTGAAAAAAGAAAATGATCATGACTTGTATGACAAATTAAACAGTCTTTCACTACAAAGAAAATGTCTGGTACCCATAGCCACTTTAAATTGTTTTGTCTACTCGTCATTAGAATTAAATTTATATTTTAAGTTATTATTAATTATTATATTATTATATTTTTTCAGAAAATTATTTTTAATTTATCGCTATCTCAAACCTCAAAATTATTATAGTATGAGTTTTTTTTTACAGAATTATACTTTTGTTTCTTTCAAAAGTTATCTCAAACTTCAAAAACTGTGAAATTTTTTCGAATTCCTGGATTGTTGAAAACGCAATTTTCATTTATATTATTAATTTTTTTTAATGACAAAGCTACATATTAATAAATCAGGGAATGAAAATACCAATACATTACAAAAATGAGATTAGCAAGTACTATAAATACTAAAATGAACACAATGAAACAAACGGACATAAAGATACAACAAAATAACCCAAAAATCTGAAGGGACAAAATAAGAGAAACCCAAACAACTAAAAACAGAATAAGGCTAGATCTCACTCCTCAAGCACCACCATTAACAAAATAGAGAGTCCTAAGAGAGGAACCACTATCACTATCTAATCCCAAAAACAAGACAAACTTTGATCCGTCGTTCGTGAATGTCAGAGTAGTATTCCTATAATTTTTTTTAATAATAAATACATAAGGATAAAAAAAATAATTGGATAAAAAATACATTTTCATTTAACATTATGCAAAAAGAATACAAGTATGGATCTTTGAATCAATGTTTATACTACATCAAAACATAAACCATTATAAAGAGACTTATTCTTTTTCTTCTTGATTTGATCTTTTTTCCTATAATAAAATTGACCAAACCTTTAAATTATTTAAATATCACCCTCTTAGCATTTTTTATTGCAAAATCATTAATAATTTGTTCATAATCAAGGTTCTTAAAAAAAATATTTTCAATTAAAATCAACGCAAGACTATTTAATTTGTCCTGTGACATAGTAGATCTCAAATAAAATTTTAATAATTTTTATTTAGAAAAAACATCTTTCAACAGATGCAACACTAATAGGAATAGTCAATATTATTCAATAAGTTATCCACGCATTAGGAAAATAATTAAAAGTCTTTAAAGAACTCAATATCATATAACTTAATTTTGATTCAACTGTTAAAAGTTCTCTAATAACTTTCAATTCTTCAAACAAAATTTCACTATCAAGATCAAGAAAATCGTCATGTTTTAAACAAGTTTCAAAATGTTTACAACATGTTTTCAAGTCTCTATCAGATAATGATCTAAGCCTTTCAATATTAAACAAGAATCCAAAAATATTTTCATATGTGCTATACTGCTCAAATCTTCTATCAGGTGAGTCAATTGTTTGATCTACAATATATAAGAAATAGTGATTTCGAAAAGACTCTTAAGCAGACTCAAGATTCAGTTGTGCGGGTTAAGAAGAATTTCATCATAGTGTTGTTTTCTACGAATTTAACATTTTTGAATAAACACACATTTCATCATAGTGTTGAAGTAGTGCTTCTCTTACATTTGAAGTTTGAGATTTAATTGCGTATACAGTATAAATATGTTGTAACACTCCAAAAAAATCTTTAGCTTTAGTACAAGAATTTGCAATATCACAAAGTGTCAAGTGAAGGCTATGACAACCACATGGTGTGTATAATGCTCTAGGGTTAACATCTAATAATTTTCTTTGTACACCTTGATATTTACCTTTCATGTTTGATCCATTATCATATCCTTGTTCTCTCACATTATTAATATCTAGACCTAGAATTTTCAACTTATACCAAATAACTTACAGCAAAAAAAAAACTATATCCAATTCTTTTGAATAAATAAGTCAATTTCTATCTTGCTCTTCTCCATTAGAACAATAATGGATAAAACAAGATAATGAGAAATGCCTACCAGAAGTATCTTTAAGAATATATACGAGTATGGTTAATTACATCTAATCCGGACATAGAGGATTTAGCTAAACATCATCATGGTAACATGATTCACAAGAAAATAGAATTGATGAATGAGCATCAACACTGATTTCCCGAGTATTGATGCGTATCCAACTCCGATTCTCCAATTTCTGAGTTTCTCTGAATTTTTGGTGTATTTGGTTCCCAAAGTTGGTGTCTAACCCTAAAAAGATGAAGTGAAGGGACTTTTACACAAAAACAAAAACATAAACCGTGTTAATCCCCATCAAACCGCACTTAGCGCGGATAGAAGACAAAAAGTATCAAATTGTCTTAAGTGGTTGTGCTCAAAATAAATAATTTCCTTGATCATTTTCATGTTTTCATAACTTCAACATAAATTGAAGATTAAACATAAACCAACCTAGTTAAAATAATAGATTGTTGGTCTCATGTGCATATGGTAAACAATGGAAGTTTCTCACTTTTAGGCTTTGATCTAAAGTGATTCAGTCAAAAACATGTAATGCAAAAGAATGTATGGCATGTTATTTGTACATATTACAAGTTTCATATTCATGCTATATTTAGAAAGCATTAAACACATAGCTTACTTTTGCACCATTCTTTTCAAGCTATTATCATTACCACACATTTGCAAGTTGACACAACTAAACTTAAAATTATCACTTTTTGCTTCTTCAAGTGAAACAAGACAATTCTTTGGAACAAAATCCAAAAGGGTATTTTCTAAAAATTAAAATAACTTTAATTTAAACTAAACAACTTAATTAAATAAACCACATTCATTCAAAATATTTTGGCGACATGAAGCATCGCACCAAAATTCTAAAATTCCACATTCTATGAAAGGATGGACCAAGATAAATTAACACAAAATAAGTTTAACAACAATCTAAAAACTTAAGTTAGACAAAAATAACATAAGTCTGAAACAAATCCAAAGATAAAAACTGAAAACTGAAATAACATTTAAAAGGCCAAAAAGGCCATCCATCAATCCTCATCACTTAAATCCTCCTCTTCTTCACTTTCTTCGCTTTCCTCATCTTCTTCCACTGCCCTCTCCGGATAAAATGGCCTGTCCTCGGGCCAATTAGCATGTTGCTGAAAAGAATCTCGAGAAGGAAGACCATGATCAACATGAGGTTCCCTAATCTACAACTGCAACTGATGCATGGAATCATGCATAAACATAAAAGCTCTCAGATTAGCCTCAAGCATATCTAAGTATAAGCACAAGAAACTCTCTCACCAAAAGGTTATTATTGAGAAAGAGGTGTTTGAGTACTAAAAAAGTTGACTACCTTTTTTATATAATACCTCTTTATGTACATGTCATCAAAAACATCATCAATGGTCTCATGAACCACGAATGGAAGAGGAGTACGAGCTCTTTGGCACAACCCCGTGATCAGCCCCGAGAAAGCCAAAGTGCTAGAGTCTTGCTTCTGAATTTATGACCGCTTTCAGCGATCATCTTAATCTCATTAGCAATGACCCTAACAATATCTACATGACTATCATCCAAAATATAGAATAATAGATAAGCATTATCCAAAGGAATAGAGGATGTGTGACTTCTTAGCCTTATGTTGTGGTGATCTTGGCATTCTTAATGGGCAGAAGATTCCATGGTCTTCACAATATTTGTGGAACTCATTTAAAATGAAGTCTCCTCCCCGTTCAGATCTCATGGCCTTAATGGAAATACCACTTTCTTTCTTCACAAGGCTTTTAATTTCTTAAAGTTTTCAAACACTTATGACTTCTCCTTCAAGAAAAAAAACCCACGTTTTTCTAGAATAATCATCAATAAATAGGAGAAAGTATTTACTCTGACCAAAAGAGTTTGGATTGATTGGTCCAGAGACATCGGTGTGTATGAGCTCTAGCAGTTTTGTCGCTCTTGACGTTGATTCCTTTGGAAATAATTTCCGGAATTGCTTCCCAAGTAGACATCTTTCACAGAGTTGGTTTGGGTGGTTTATTCTAGTCTGGGTGGTTTATTCTGTCGAAGTTGAGATGTCTGAATCGTAGATGCCATAGCCACGAAGAGTCGGTATAGTAAGTCTTGAGACACTTTGCAACATCATTTTGTATGTTCAAGAGGAATATTCTATTCTTTGACATTGGCATCTTATCAATCAAGTTATGTCCACAATCTCTTAAGAAAAGACTATGTTCTTTCAAGTGGATGTCATAACCTTTCTCTCATAATCGTCCCAAGCTCAAAATATTATTCTTCATGTTAGGAACATAGTAGACATTGGATATGAATTGCTGACTCTCATTCTTCAAGCGTATAAGAACTTTACCTTTGCCTTTCACTAGTATCTTTGAGTCATCTCCAAATGAGACATTGTCAGTTGTCGCTTCATTGATCTCTACGAACATGCTTCGATCGCCACGCATGTGGTTTCTTGCACCGGTGTCAAGGTACCACTTGTTTGTTTTCTCTTCAACCTTGTTTTGGCACGCAAGCAGCAAGGTTTCTTTTCGTCTATAAATTTATCTTTCTCCGCAACCTTCTTCGAGAATCTACACTCAGATGTATAATAACTGGTCTTGTTGCAATTGAAGCGCTTGATTTGTGATTTGTCACACCTCGACCATGACTTTCCTCTTCCATGACCTCTTGTTTCTTATGGATTCTAACTTATTTCTCCATTGTTAGAGTAGTTTTTGTACCGCCCTTTCCTTCTCCTCCATGTCCTCGTCCATGCCCACGATCTTGGCCACGACCTCGTCCTCTTTGGCTCTTGTAATTCGCATAGTTTGTTCCCTTTACGTTGAATTGAAGTAGTTGCTCCATAGTCTCTTTTTGTTTAATTTTTCTCTTTTGTTTTTCTTCGTATGCTTGTAAGGAACCCATGAGTTGCTCAATAGCCATGGTCTTTAAATCCCTGTTTTCTTCAATGTTGGTAACAATGAAGTCAAACCTTGGAGTTAAAGTGCGAAGCATTTTCTCCATGACTTTCACCTCATCAACATCTTCACCATTTCTTTTAAGTTGATTGACTAAAGTTAATACTCGAGAAAAATAATCAGAAATTGACTCAGACTCTTGCATAAATAAATGTTTAAAGTCACCTCTAAGAGTTTGAAGACGAATGTTTTTCACCTGTTCCACTCCTTTGTTGCAAGTTTGAAGTTTGTCCCATGCTCTTGTGGACGTCTTTGCGTTGGAGATCTTCTCAAATGTATCTTCATCGACCGATTGATAAATGAGGAAGAGAGCTTTCTTGTCTCTCTTTCTTGACTCCTTCAATGTCTCCTTTACACTTTGGCTTAATAAGGCTTCATCTTGCTCCTTGAAGCCTTTCTCAACGATATCCCACATATCTTGAGCTTCTAGTAGTTCCTTCATCTTGATACTTCAATTTTCATAGTTGTTCTTTGTGAGCATCGACATTTGGAAAGGGAAACCTCCATTCGCCATTTTTTGAGGACCTTGAAGCTCTGATGCTACATTGTTATAAATAAAGCCTTTTTGTGTTTAGGGAAAATGTGCGGGAATATTAGAGACTTGAATAGAAACTTGATAGATAGGAGAATTATTTACGGAAGAGAGAATTGTGTATTTTTGCTTGATACAAAAGTGTACGATTACATCTCTATTTATAGTACTCTAAGAAGAATTCTAGACACACTAATTCTAGAAAATTATCAACTCTTGAAATTCAAAAAGTATTCTAGAAAATATTACAACCCTAAGAAATATCTAGATACTCCTAATATTACAAGAGTTTTCTAAAAACATTATCCAAAATGAACTAAACCCTAAAATCAAATTAAAAGATTAGGCACACATCAAGTATAAACCTAATAGTTATTTGATATTTGTAAAATATTTACCTATGAAGTGAACTTCCTTAAAATTGTTAAACATGCTAACATTACCATAATTATCAAATGTTCTTATCTCCCTTATTAATCTTATAAACTTATCATTCACAAAATTAATATATTTATAAACTCTAAATATAACTTTAATTATTTTTAAAAAATTACATCCGCGCAATGCCATTGGTCATATTCTAGTTTATATTATTTTAGATGTAGATAGTAAGTGTTGTGAAGAAAGGTCATAATTAATCTTATTGTATGAGATTAATTATGGTATACCATTGAATCAATTATAATAACAGAAACGATATGCTTACGCTTGCTTTATGAATGATGTAAAAAATTTCTTCTATTGAATATTGATCTTGAAAAAAGAAAATGATCATGACTTGTATGACAAATTAAAGAGTCTTTCACTACAAAGAAAATGTCTGGTACCCATAGCCACTTTAAATTGTTTTGTCTACTCGTCATTAGAATTAAATTTATATTTTAAGTTATTATTAATTATTATATTATTATATTTTTTAAGAAAATTATTTTTAATTTATCGCTATCTCAAACCTCAAAATTATTATAGTATGAGTTTTTTTTACAGAATTATACTTTTATTTCTTTCAAAAACTATCTCAAACTTCAAAAACTGTGAAATTTTTTCGAATTCCTGAATCGTTGAAAACGCAATTTCCATTTATATTATTAATTATTTTTAATGACAAAGCTACATATTAATAAATCAGGGAATGAAAATACCAATACATTACAAAAATGAGATTAGCAAGTACTATAAATACTAAAATGAACACAATGAAACAAACGGACATAAAGATACAACAAAATAACCCAAAAATCTGAAGGGACAAAATAAGAGAAACCCAAACAACTAAAAACAGAATAAGGCTAGATCTCACTCCTCAAGCACCACCATTAACAAAAGAGAGATTCCTAAGAGAGGAACCACTATCACTATCTAATCCCAAAAATAAGACAAAATTTTGATCTGCTATTGGTTAATGTCAAAGTCGCTCCTTTGAATTTGGGTGTTTTGGGCGAATCAAAAGAGTGGTATCCCTATAATTTTTTTTTTTATAATAAATACATAAGGATAAAAGAAATAATTGGATAGAAAACACATTTTCATTTAACATTGTGCAAAAAAAATACAAGTATGAATCTTTGAATCAATGTTTATACTACATAAAAACATAAACCATTATAAAGAGACTTATTCTTCTTCTTCTTCTTGATTTGATCTTTTTTCCTATAACAAAATTGACCAAACCTTTAAATTATTTAAATATCACCCTCTTAGCATTTTTTGTTGCAAAATCATTAATAATTTGTTCATAATCAAGGTTCTTCAAAAAAAATATTTTCAATTAAAATCAACGCAAGACTATTTAATTTGTCTTGTTACATAGTAGATCTCAAATAAAATTTTAATAATTTTAATTTAGAAAAACTTATTTCAACAGATGCAACACTGATAGGAATACTCAATATTATTCTATAAGTTATGCACGCATTAGGAAAATAATTAAAAGTCTTTAAAGAACTCAATATCATATAACTTGATTTTGATTCAACTGTTAAAACTTCTCTAATAACTTTCAATTCTTTAAACAAAATTTCACCATCAAGATCAAAAAAATCGTCATGTTTTAAACAAGTTTCAAAATGTTTACAACATGCTTTCAAGCCTATCAGATAATGATCTAAGCCTTTCAATATTAAACAAGAATCCAAAAATATTTTCATATGTGCTATACTGCTCAAATCTTCTATCAGGTGAGCCAATTGTTTGATCTACAATATATAAGAAATAGTGATTTCAAAAAGACTCTTAAGCAGACTCAAGATTTAGTTGTGCTGGTTAAGAAGAATTTCATCATAGTGTTGTTTTCTACGAATTTGACGTTTTTGAATAAACACACATTCAATATCCATTTAATTCTCAATCTTTTCAGCACTAGCCTTAGCAATTACAAATCCAGATTCTCTATATTTAAGGGTAAAACTGTCCTTACTATTGAGAAGTAAGTAATTTTACCCTTTGGATGTTTAAGGGTCATCGTAGGGTCATCGATAGGTCATTGAAGGCAACAGTTGTAAGGATACCTTAGCATTCGAAGGGACGATCATCATTTAACCGTAGGCTACACCGAAGGGTCATCGAGGGACAAAATCATATATTCGAAGGCAACATCCGAGGGACTATGATTTATTTTAAAGGGACATGATGATTTAATCGAAGGGTCTTTGCTAAGGGTATCCCCACATTCGCGGGACATGACCGTAATACCGTAATATCGTAAGGCAATAAAGAGAGGTCCAAGATCACATATTTAGAGGCCGTATTTTACAATCGATTAGGTAATTAGGATGAATCTCCACATTAAAATTAATACATTAAAAATAATACATTAAAATTAATACATTAAAAATAATACATTAAAATTAATACATTAAAATTAATTATTAAAATTAACACATTAAAATTAATTATTAAAATTAACACATTAAAATTTATTAAGCAATTTAGGGTGAGCCTCCACAAGGGTATCCCACAAATAAAGTGGAAGACCTAACGGCGATCTTTTTCTGGGACATATGAACCTTTGCAAAATTCAGCAAACGGGTTAGCATACCAAATCAGGATGCAATCAAGAGTTGCACCAAAGCAGTAATAGTATCAGGTAAACAGAGCATGGTTATGATAAAACAGGTCAGATGGGCAAAAATCAAAACAGAGCGAAAAAACAACGGCATTCATTACAACAATTCAAGGTATCCGGGCATACTTAAGTCCACATGCAAAACCTCAAATATATTTATGCATTCAATTATGGTATCACATGTGAATTCGGAACATAAAGCGGCGATAGTAACGCAAACCTGTTTGCAATTGAATTGCAACCTTGAATTGGCCGATCGGATCGAATTGAGCGATGCCGCCGGCTTTTCCTTCAGGATTTCCTTTAGGATTACTCGGAATAAGTTAAACAGTAGTCCTGAACACTCCACCACAAGCCGGTAGGATTTGTTCTTGGATTCTTCAAATAAACGACAAATTAAAACGAAGGAAATAAACTAGACCCTAACGTAAGGTTAGATCCGGTAAAAAGGTACACAATAGTTTCCGTTGTAGAAACTATGGTGCGAAAAGAATTAACTAAATGCTAAAAGGAAATAGGAAATTGCAAGGGAAATAGTGTAGAACTCGTAGGAAAAACAATGCATAAGCTGCTGGAAAAGAAAATATGCAAAAGTGAAAACGACAAAGGAAAAAAATGTGGAAAAGCTTCCGGGCCTCTTTAGGTTTTCAAAGTGGCTATTTATATTGGTGTCATTAAGTAACTGCCTGCTGCCAAAAGGTCTTCAACGTGGCTAATTGCATGCCGTGGATATAGGGCCCAACACTCCTCAACGTCTCTTCAAGTCTCTGAGGCGTTACTTGCGCCCAAAAAGTAGGGGGATGGTGTGACGTTCGTCACACCATGTGTGACGCTCGTCACAAGGCTGTTTTGCGTGACGCTCGTCACGCCCTCTGTGACGTCCGTCACAGGCACAGCATTTGTGTCTTGCGCTTTGGGCTGGGCTTTGCTATTTGGTTCGTTTTCTCTCCTTTTTGCACCTCTTTTCCTCCATTTTTACTTGTGCTTCCAAATAAGCCACCTGAGACAAATAGGAAGAAAATACCGCGTAATATCTAATAATATAAAGTGAACTGAAATAAATAATGATAAAATTCAATTGAACTAAGTCCTAAAATATAATTTCATGTTATCACTAGGCGAGCGTGTAGCGAACAGGCCAGTTTGGGTCATTCGTGAGCTGGGCCTTCGTTCCTTTAAGATCAGTGTCATAAAAATGAGTCGGAGTGCCCTGAAAAATGTCTTGAAATATTAATGGGCAAATTTTGGGGTATGACAGCTGCCCCTGTTCAATATTCTTGAACCGAGAGAGTCAGAATGGTATGTACGCCATTCGTGGTCTGGAGGTGGAAGATTATTGAACACTTAGAACGCCCCAAAAATTTGCACTTGTCAATTAGTCAGTCTTGATGGAGATGGGCTTAAAGATGCCATCTAGGAAGTTTGATGATGAGAGCTTTAGAGTGCATCGTACGTTAGAAGATATCTGAAGTCATGGGTGTCACTGGGTCATACGCTAGACCGTATAGTGGGTCATTCATTAGGCCGTCGACCTCCCTGGGGAGTTAGAATGGGTCATACGCCGCTGGAGATAACAGGTCAGAATGGATCATACGCTAGATCGTATCTGAGCTGCAGAATGGGCCGTCTGTCAGGCTGTATCTGACGAAAAGTAGTCGTACGCTAGACTACACCTCAGAATGTACCGTATGCTAGGTGTTATCTGAGGAAAGAACGTCCAAATGGGTCGTATGCTAGACCGTATCAGATTTGTTGGAGGAGTCGTATGCTGCACCGAATCAGGATGAGATAAGAATCCGAATGAGTCATACACTGCTGGGGATAAAGGATCAGAATGGATCGTACGCTAGATCGTATCTGAGTTACAGAACGAGCCGTCCGTTAGGCTGTATCGTTACTGGGGGTGAAGGATCAGAATGGATCGTATGCTAGATCGTATCTGAGTTGTAGACTGAGCCGTCCGTTAGGCTGTACCTGATGATGAAGGGGGGTAGTCATACGCTAGACTACACTTCAGAATGTACCGTACGCTAGGTAGCATTTGAGGAGATGAAGGTCTAACTTGGTCATACATTAGACTGTATCTGAGCGGAATGAAGGTCTAACTTGGTCGTATATTAGACTGCATTTGAGCCGCATTTGAAGGTCTAACTTGGTCGTATATTAGACTGCATTTGAGCCGCATTTGAAGGTCTAACTTGGTCGTACATTAGACTGTATTTGAGCCGAATCTGAGGACTTGAAGGTCTAACTTGGTCGTACATTAGACTGTCACTGAGCAGAATCTGAGGGCTTGAAGGTCTAACTTGGTCGTACATTAGACTGTATTTGATGACTGGAAGGTCTAACTTGGTCGTACATTAGACTGTATTTGATGACTGGAAGGTCTAACTTGGTCGTACATTAGACTGTATTTGATGACTGGAAGGTCTAACTTGGTCGTACATTAGACTGTATTTGATGACTGGGAGGTCTAACTTGGTCGTACATTAGACTGTATTTGAGTGGTTGAAGATCAGAATGGATCGTACGCTAGATCGTATCTGAGTTGAAAGAGTCATATGTCGAGCTGAATCAGAATGAACCGTACGCTAGGCTATATCTGATAGTATTTGTATATGTTGTATTTGCAATAAATGTCTGGGAGGTACTTATAGATGCCACCGTTAGGGAGATGTCAGAATGAATGTTGACACGGAGTATATCTGAAAGATGTATCTGAAGAAGAAAGTAGTCGTACGCTAGACTGCACCTCGGAATATACCGTACGCTAGGCAGTATCTGAGGGATATAGTTAAATCTTGAATGTAATAGATAAAGATGCCCGTCTGAATGGACCTTTGTTTTGATTGTGTCAGGAGGATAATTAACCTGAAAAATAAAGTTAGCTTCATGCCATGTCATGATGCATGAGATGCAAGTGTTGTATGCATGCGAAATGATGTAATGAGTGAATTATGCATTTGGAATAAATGAGAGCATTGTATACATGTATATGTTATGAAATGATGTAATGTATATGATGCGGAACGAAAATTGTATGTAGGTATGTGATGTGAAATGATGTAATGAATGCACTATGTGTCTGAAACGTTCTTCCAGGGGACTCTACTGGGAAAATAAATCTCAGTCTTCTGGTCGGAGATATTCATATTGGTGACCCTTCCTTAGCTAGGGGTATTTGACTTTTATCCGATGGCAAAAGCATTCGACAGAGCCTGGCTGGGGATAGAAGAGATGCCCAATATGTCTGATGATGCCGACCTCTGCTGGGAAATAGCTGGTTCTTGTTGGGGAATAGAATTAGCAACGGATCCATTGGAAAGCGTGATTAGACCTTCTCCTCGATCCTAAAGTCTTTTCGTAATTGCTATTGCCATTTTAGGCATGCATTTTTTTTTGTAAACATTGATCATATTCAAATGCATATATCAATTCAAGTTAAATCAATGGACGTTTACGCAAACAAAACAGAGAAAGTAAAACAAAAGCATCTTTTTGGAAATGAAATTGTATTGATTTTGAAAGAGGGCCTATAAATAGGCAATTTGAGTATAAGGAGACAGAAATCCTAGTAAGAGGAAATTGTCAGGCAAGCAAAGAGAAAGCTATGCAGAAAAAGTCCTATCGATTCTAATTCCACCACTGTCATTATGTCTTCAAGCATCTCATCTCCTGCTGTCGGATAGAAGTGATTGGCTTGTTCAGTCCCTTGAACTTGGTTGAAGCAGACAGAGAACGGGGCATAGTCATACGCTTTAATCCCTAATTTTTGCCTGGACCGCCTTTTCAGGTTTTCAATCCACCAGGATACCCCTTTTTGCCCAAGCCGCCTTTTCAGGTTTTCGACTTGCCGGGTGTACATTTTTTATGTTTATCCCTAATTTTTGCCCGAACCCTTTTGGTTCGCCGGGATGCCCTTACTTTTGCCTAGGTATGTCGACCTAGCGGGTCTCTTTTATGCGTAGTATTTTTTGACTATGTCTGCGTTCACGGGATGCGGGAAGTCTTCGCCATCCATCGTAGCAAGTATCATGGCTCCACCAGAGAATACTTTCTTAACTACAAATGGCCCTTCGTATGTGGGAGTCCATTTGCCTCTGGGATCACCTTGTGGTAGCGTGATGCGCTTTATCACCAAGTCGCCGATTTGATACACCTGTCTCTTGACTCTTTTGTTAAATGCCTGGGTCATGCGCTTCTGATATATCTGTCCATGACACACAGCCGCAAGTCTCTTCTCATCGATCAAGTTTATCTGGTCGAGTCGAGTCTGAATCCATTCATCTTCATCTAAGCCCGCCTCTTTCATGATTCTTAGAGAGGGAATCTGAACTTCCACTGGTAAAACGGCTTCCATTCCGTAGACTAAAGAGAAAGGAGTTGCTCCTATCGAAGTGCGTACTGAAGTGCGATAACCGTGAAGAGCAAACGGTAACATCTCATGCCAGTCTTTGTACGTCACCGTCATCTTTTGTATGATCTTCTTGATATTCTTATTAGCAGCTTCTACAGCGCCATTCATCTTTGGTCGGTACGGAGAAGAGTTATGGTGTTTTACGTTGAACTGCGTGCAGAGTTCAGTAATCATCTTGTTGTTCAAATTAGTACCATTGTCAGTGATAATTCTTTCAGGGATGCCATACCGACAAATGAGATTATTCCTGATGAATCGTGCCACCACATTCTTGGTGACAGAAGCAAATGAGGCGGCCTCTACCCACTTAGTAAAGTAATCAATAGCGACAAGGATGAAGCGATGTCCATTAGAAGCAGTAGGTTTAATCTCCCCAATCATATCAATGCCCCACATTGCAAAGGGCCAAGGTGCGGTCAACACGTTCAATGGAGCAGGAGGTGCATGTACTTTATCCGCATATATCTGGCACTTGTGAC
The DNA here is from genome assembly GCF_024323335.1 of Lathyrus oleraceus. Lineage (NCBI taxonomy): Eukaryota > Viridiplantae > Streptophyta > Magnoliopsida > Fabales > Fabaceae > Lathyrus > Lathyrus oleraceus. The sequence continues at coordinate 541,960,019 of NC_066583.1, read as the reverse complement.
AGGTTCTGGAGTGATGGTGGCAATCAGCTTCCATGGTAGACCAATAATACCCTGATCTCAGAATCTTCTTGGCCATCGTATGTCCACTAGAATGAGTCCCGAAAATACCGTTGTGCATATCTTCCATAATCTCTTCTGCTTCCTTTCTATCCACACAGCGAAGCAAAGTTGAGTCATGATTACGTTTGTATAATACTCCATTACTCAAAAAGAATTTAGCCGAGAACTTCCTCAGGAATTTTCTATCATTGATAGATGCCCTCTCAGGGTACTCCTGGGTTTCTAAATATCTTTTTACTTCGTGGAACCAAGGTTTTTCCCGTACTCCCTCGGTGTTAAGTTCATAACAGTATGCCGGTTCATCTAGTCGCTCAATGGTGATCCTGGGAGCTTCATTGTCCCATCTGACTCTGAACATAGATGACATGGTAGCTAATGCGTCTGCCAACTGATTCTCTTCTCGTGGGATATGTTCGAATGTTATCTCTTCAAAGTATGGGATTAATGTCATCACCCGTTCTCGGTAAGGGATGAGATTCGGATGCTTAGTGTCCCATTCTCCTTTGATCTGACTGATTACTAATGTTGAGTCTCCGTACACACTCAAAAACTTGACCCGCCGGTCTATAGCAGCCTTGAGTCCCAAAATACATGCTTCATACTCAGCCATATTATTGGTACAATGAAAACATAGTCTAGCAGTGAAAGGCGTATGGTAACCCTCGGGAGAGATGATTACCACACCAACACCATTGCCCAATGCATTAGAAGATCCATCAAAAACCATAGTCCATCGGGATCCCCATTCGGGTCCTTCATCCGGTCTAGGTTTTTCATAATCAGTGACAAGCATGACATCCTCATCTGGAAACTCAAAATTCATAGATTGGTAATCGTCCACCGCTTGATGAGCCAAATGATCAGCTAGCACGCTTCCTTTGATTGCTTTCTGGGTAGTATACTGGATATCGTACTCTGTTAGAATCATCTGCCATCTTGCTATTCTTCCGGAGAGAGCGGGTTTCTCAAATATGTATTTGATAGGATCCATCTTAGAAATCAATAAAGTGGTATGATTCAACATGTATTGTCTTAGTCGGCGAGCAGCCCAGGCCAAAGCACAGCAAGTTCTCTCGAGCAGTGAGTATCTTGTTTCACAGTCGGTAAACTTTTTGCTAAGGTAGTATATGGCATGCTCTTTTCGACCAGACTCGTCATGTTGCCCCAACACACACCCCATTGAATTTTCTAACACGGTCAAATACATGATTAGAGGTCTTCCTTCAACCGGTGGCATCAGGATCGGAGGTTCTTGAAGATATTTCTTGATTTTGTCAAAAGCTTCTTGACATTCCTCATTCCATATCATCTCTTGATTTTTCCTCAGTAATTTGAAAATGGTTTTGCAAGTGGCGGTCAAATGGGAGATAAATCGGGCAATGTAGTTCAACCGTCCCAAGAAACCTCTGACTTCTTTATCCGTACGGGGAACTGGCATTTCTTGAATAGCTCTCACCTTGGCCGGGTCGACCTCAATTCCTTTACCACTGACAATAAAACCCAAGAGTTTACCGGATCTTACTCCAAAGGTGCATTTGTTCGGGTTCAATCTCAACTTGTATTTCTTCAACCTCTCGAACAGTTTGTATAAATGATCGAGATGTTCCTCCTCAGTATGAGATCTGGCTATCATGTCATCCACATACACTTCTATTTCATGATGGATCATATCATGGAACAAAACCACCATAGCACGCTGGTACGTTGCCCCTGCATTCTTCAAACCAAATGGCATTACTTTATAACAGAACGTGCCCCATTGCGTCACAAACGTAGTTTTCTCCATGTCTTCAGGCGCCATCTTAATTTGGTTGTAACCTGAGAATCCATCCATGAATGAGAATACCTTGTGTTGAGCGGTGTTATCTACCAGAACATCAATGTGCGGAAGTGGAAAGTCATCCTTGGGACTCGCTTTATTCAGGTCTCGGTAATCTACACACATTCGCACCTTACCATCCTTCTTTGGCACTGGTACCACATTAGCAACCCATTGAGGATAAGAAGTAACAGCCAGAAAACCTGCATCAAATTGTTTTATCACCTCGGCTTTGATTTTCTCAGACATTTCAGGACGCATGCGACGAACCTTTTGCTTAACAGGACGACATTCTTCCCTCGTTGGCAGTCGATGCACTACTATATCAGTATCCAATCCGGGCATGTCTTCATAAGACCAGGCAAAGATCTCTACATAGTCATGTAACATCTGAATCAATCTTTCTTTGACACTGTTTTCCAAGCCTGCTCCTATTTTGACTTCTCTCTTGTCCACTTCAGTACCCAGGTTTACAATTTCGATTGACTCTTCATGCGGCTGTATAGTCCTCTTTTCCTGTAGTAAGAGTCTGGCAAGTTCTCCAGGTACTTCACAATCTTCCTCACTTCCATCCTCGGCTTGGTAGATCGGATTTTCAAAGTCATAATGAACAGTAGTAGAACTATTGTCAACAGGATCCAGAGTGGGTATGGATCTGCAATTCGTTACGTGAGTGTGTGTAAGAAAACATAGCTCGTTTGGAAGATGACAGAAAAGATAAAGAGCGCAATATTTGAATGCAAAAAGTCCATTGATTTATTGAATATGAATATGCTTATGAGGATGACAAAACCCTTAACAAATTAGCTATTGTGCCGCGGGTATAGACACAACGCTTGGAGAAGTTCAATTGTAAAAACAAAAATTTGCAACACCAAAATAGAAAATAACAATTACTCCTGACTAAAGGAAATCGGGATAGTGTCTTCAGCCTTCCAATTATTGAGTCTGTCGCCAATTGTTGGGAAAATCCAGCTATCCAGGTCGCAATCGCTGTCAGCGTCTTCTACAGCATTAATTTGACTCTTGGCAGAGCTGAACCCCAGGCCAAATTTGTCAGACTTGTACGGTACGTCGATCAATTGACCCCAGCCAGTACGACCACCATCTTCAACCACGGCTTGAGCGTCCCTCAGGGAAATCATAGCAGGAGGAGTCCGAATAACCTTGGGCACACCGGAAGTTGGCTTAAGGACAGGATTGGTCGGAGGAACTACTTCAAACGACTGACAAGGAGTCTCAGTGAATTCACCATCCATCTCGACGTATCTGAAGGTATGCACACTACTGACAATGTACTCTTCTTCTCCACACACGGTGACAATTTTATCCTCTGTGGGATATCTCAACTTTTGATGGAGAGATGAAGCTACAGCACCTGCCCCATGAATCCAAGGGCGTCCCAATAAGCAGGAATAGGCAGGACGAATGTTCATTACATGGAAGGTAGTGTTGAAGACTTGCGGTCCTATCTTGATAGGAAGGACTACTTCGCCATGGACAACACTCTTCGCACCATCGTAAGCACGCACCACAATGTCACTAGGTTTCAGTTCAATGCTTTTACAATCCAGCTTATCCAGCACAGCTGTCGGCAGCACATTCAGGGAAGAGCCATTATCGATCAACACATGAGACAAAGTGATTCCCCTACACTCAATGGAGATATGCAGGGCTTTATTGTGATTCTTTCCTGCTGGTGTCAGGTCAGTATCAGAAAAGCCTAGGCCATTGTCAACAGTCAGGTTGGCAACATAGTTTTCAAACTGATCGGCGGATGTCTCCTGAGGTACATGAGCGGTCCTTAGGAATTTTACCAATGCATTGGCATGAGATTCGGAAGATAACAATAAGGATAGCATTGAAATTTTAGACGGAGTATGCCCCAGTTGTTCTACCACGTCAAAATCGCTCTTGCGAATGATTTTCAGCACTTCTTCCATTTCTTGTTTGGCACCATCCTCAGTAGTAACTTCAACCGGTGTCTCTGACTGAGAAGGATTGACTGGTTCCTTTCCTCGAGTTTCAAGGACAGGAGGTGAGATTTCTGGAGAGAAGATCCTTCCGCTTCGAGTAATTTTACTAGTCCCAACAATGCCACTAGTATTAGCAGCATTATCCACTTGCTTCACACCATGGACGTAAACATCACCGCCATAATTCCACGGAATAGCTTTGCTTGAGGAATACGGGATCGGGCCAGGTGCAGTGATGATGAGGGGAGCAATCCTGGGCTCAGCAGTAATCTTCACAGGCGCCCTAGTAGCGGTAATCTTCACTGGAACTTTGGACCTAGCAATCACAGATATTTCTTCAATAGGGTTTTCCGCCTTAGGAATCCTTTCGAAGAGAACTGTACGATCGTCCATCAGCCGTTGAATACCATTCTTCAATTTCAAACAGTCCTCGGGCCGGAGTATGCAGAGATTGCAATCTTCAGCACAACCTGGAAATAAACCAGCTTGCAATAAATTCCTCTTTATGATCGGGAGAGGAGATGTTAAGTCCGCCACATTGGAAATGTGAGAATCGTCATCCATAGCATTAACAGTCTTGTCATGGTTAGGCATAGGAGCAGTGATGACATTAGGAGTCTCCGGAGGCTCAAACTCAATTTCTCCAGCTTCGATCATATCCTGAATCTTATTCTTCAATGACCAGCAATCGTTTGTATCATGCCCGGGGCTATCGGAGTGATATGCACACCTGGCATTGGGGTTATAACGAGAAGAAGTAGTGTTGGGATTCGTAGGAGGATCTCTGAGGGTGATCAAATTTGCCTTTAGCATTCCCTGCAGTGCCTGTGCCAAGGTCATATTGATCCTGGTGAACTGCCTTCTTGGCCGGTCTTGTTTGGGCTGGAAATTTTGAGATGGTGGTGCTGCAATCGTAACTGCTCCAATGTCGTGGTCACGGTTTTTCTTGTTACGACCCTTTTGACCGTACACAGCATTTGATTCATTCCTCCCCTGATAGGACCTTTTAGTACTTGCAGAGGCAGCCGCCTGTATCTTTCCACTTCGGATGCCGCTTTCAACACGTTCACCTGTTAATATAAGTTCAGTGAAACCTGATGAAGAACTTCCCAGTAGATGGCTGTAGAATGGGCCGGTCAGTGTGCCCATGAACATGTCCACCAATTCTCTGTCAGTCATAGGGGGTTTGACTCTGCCAGCCAAATCTCTCCACTTTTGAGCATATTTTTTAAAGCTTTCTTTAGATCCCATAGTCATATTCTGCAACTGTAGCCGAGTAGGCGCTAGTTCAGAATTATACTGGTACTGTTTATAGAAAGCAGTTGCTAAATCAGTCCATGTGTGGATGTCAGAGCTCTCGAGCTGATAATACCACTCCAATTGTGTGCCAGACAGACTCTCTTGGAAGAAATGGATCCATAGCTTCTTGTCAGTGGTATGCGGCTGAATCTTTCTCACATAAGCTCTCAGATGCATCTGAGGACAAGACGCACCATCGTACTTAGTGAAAGTGGGGATTTTGAATTTGCGAGGAATGGTCACATCGGAGACCAGACCCAAACTTTCGAAATCCAGACCGGGCGCCTTCTGACCCTCCATAACTAGCATACGTTCTTCCAGCAACTTGTACTTGCCATCTTTTGGAGAGTACTGTTCATTCTCGTAATCTTCATCGTCATCCTCAGGGTTGAAAGGATCAGCATTCTCATCTTCTGAATCTGTCTCTGTTTCCTCTTCTTGATCCTTCGGAATTCTGATTTTGATTCCCGCAGCCTGTCCTTTAAGCCTTCTTCCCGGGTTAATGTAACTCACAGCTTTCTTGTCTTTCTTTTTCTCGAGCAAGAGAGCTTTCAGTTCCTCCTGCCCCCTGGATAAGTTCAAGATCATCTCCTGGAGTTGAGCATTCTGAGCATGGAGATCCTTGACAGTTTGTTCGAGGTCCATTTTTCTGTGTGGAGGAAAACCGTGAGAACACTGATCCCTTTAGAGTACCTGTTATGCTATGTTATGCTATGCAATGCATGAAATGTTTTCAAGGCCTTTTGGAATTTAACTTTGCATAAACTACCGAAAAGGGAAACTTTTTTTTTGTTTTTTTTTTTGTTTTTTTTTTGTTTTTTTTTTGTTTTTTTTTTCATACAAAACAGAGCAAAGTTAAATCCCTAAGTCCTTGAAATGGTTAGTACAATGTTATGATGTCATGATGTTATGATGTTATGATGTTATGAGGTTAAATAAATAACAAGCACAAGCAAGTCACACAACCATCATTTCTAGGTTTTAAGGCTTGCATGAGTTCCATAGGTAAGTACCCTCCCCACTGAAGTTTAGTTGGTTCAACCTGTCCTAGAATAGTAACCGGGTTCTAAAAGGATCTCCAATCATTGACCTTCCTTCAAGTCCACTTCAGTGCAACACCAAGTGGTTGACCGAAGCTTCCCTAAAGTCCAATCTCAAAGAGTGTAGTATCGAGTCTCAACCAACCCCAGTCGGAACCGAAGTCAGTTATCTCACTACTTTCTAATGGCTAGGATGAGTCAATTAGGGTTCTAAAGGTCTGGTTAATGCTTTGATGACACCACGCGAATGCCAAATTTTTCCTCAAGTAAACATGAGGAACATCAGGACAACCAAAGTGTCACATTAACCGTAGCCATCATTTTAACCATTCCAGTATACGCCGGATAGTCGCGATGATCTATTGCTACTTACCTAAGGTACACTAGATCCGGGTGTAGGATCTTTCACTCAAAAATACCCAAGCAATCCCTTAAAAGTAAATCAGACAATTTGGAATAAGTGATCTTGTTTTTAAGGTAACCTCTCTTTTTAAAGTTTCCCCAGCAGAGTCGCCAGTTCTGTCATACGGTGAACTGACTTGGGGTATTTTGCTTTTTATCGCAATGTCGCGGATAGCAAGAGTCGCCACCGACTTTTCTTTTATCCAATAAGGAAAGGTGGAAAAGAACAGGAAAGACCTCAATAGATTTTGGGTTCGGGAGGTACATTATACAAAGGGAAGGTATTAGCACCCTTTGTATCCATGGTTATCCATGGGCTCTTAATTGCTGGATCACTTATATTTTTGTCTGAAAAAAGTGTTCGTGAATTGCTAAAAAATGTTTCGAAAAGAGAGTTAACTTTGTAATGATTCTCGTATGAATGTATACAAAGTATTTATCTCGTTTGATTTTGAAAACGGTTTAGAAAAATATAACTCGGTAATGATTCTAGTATGAATGTATACCAAGTGGTGATTTTCCAAAAGAGGTTTTGAAAGGTGTGAGGTGTTGAAAATATTTTAGGTTATGATCCAGTAATTGAGAGTTATACCTTCCTAAAGTCGTTATGAACGTTTCCTATCCTTATGAGGGTAAAACTGTCCTTACTATTGAGAAGTAAGTAATTTTACCCTTTGGATGTTTAAGGGTCATCGTAGGGTCATCGATAGGTCATTGAAGGCAACAGTTGTAAGGATACCTTAGCATTCGAAGGGACGATCATCATTTAACCGTAGGCTACACCGAAGGGTCATCGAGGGACAAAATCATATATTCGAAGGCAACATCCGAGGGACTATGATTTATTTTAAAGGGACATGATGATTTAATCGAAGGGTCTTTGCTAAGGGTATCCCCACATTCGCGGGACATGACCGTAATACCGTAATATCGTAAGGTAATAAAAAGAGGTCCAAGATCACATATTTAGAGGCCGTATTTTACAATCGATTAGGTAATTAGGATGAATCTCCACATTAAAATTAATACATTAAAAATAATACATTAAAATTAATACATTAAAATTAATTATTAAAATTAACACATTAAAATTAATTATTAAAATTAACACATTAAAATTTATTAAGCAATTTAGGGTGAGCCTCCACAAGGGTATCCCACAAATAAAGTGGAAGACCTAACGGCGATCTTTTTCTGGGACATATGAACCTTTGCAAAATTCAGCAAACGGGTTAGCATACCAAATCAGGATGCAATCAAGAGTTGCACCAAAGCAGTAATAGTATCAGGTAAACAGAGCATGGTTATGATAAAACAGGTCAGATGGGCAAAAATCAAAACAGAGCGAAAAAACAACGGCATTCATTACAACAATTCAAGGTATCCGGGCATACTTAAGTCCACATGCAAAACCTCAAATATATTTATGCATTCAATTATGGTATCACATGTGAATTCGGAACATAAAGCGGCGATAGTAACGCAAACCTGTTTGCAATTGAATTGCAACCTTGAATTGGCCGATCGGATCGAATTGAGCGGTGCCGCCGGCTTTTCCTTCAGGATTTCCTTTAGGGTTACTCGGAATAAGTTAAACAGTAGTCCTGAACACTCCACCACAAGCCGGTAGGATTTGTTCTTGGATTCTTCAAATAAACGACAAATTAAAACGAAGGAAATAAACTAGACCCTAACGTAAGGTTAGATCCGGTAAAAAGGTACACAATAGTTTCCGTTGTAGAAACTATGGTGCGAAAAGAATTAACTAAATGCTAAAAGGAAATAGGAAATTGCAAGGGAAATAGTGTAGAACTCGTAGGAAAAACAATGCCTAAGCTGCTGGAAAAGAAAATATGCAAAAGTGAAAACGGCAAAGGAAAAAAATGTGGAAAAGCTTCCAGGCCTCTTTAGGTTTTCAAAGTGGCTATTTATATTGGTGTCATTAAGTAACTGCCTGCTGCCAAAAGGTCTTCAACGTGGCTAATTGCATGCCGTGGATATAGGGCCCAACACTCCTCAACGTCTCTTCAAGTCTCTGAGGCGTTACTTGCGCCCAAAAAGTAGGGGGATGGTGTGACGTTCGTCACACCATGTGTGACGCTCGTCACAAGGCTGTTTTGCGTGACGCTCGTCACGCCCTCTGTGACGTCCGTCACAGGCACAGCATTTGTGTCTTGCGCTTTGGGCTGGGCTTTGCTATTTGGTTCGTTTTCTCTCCTTTTTGCACCTCTTTTCCTCCATTTTTACTTGTGCTTCCAAATAAGCCACCTGAGACAAATAGGAAGAAAATACCGCGTAATATCTAATAATATAAAGTGAACTGAAATAAATAATGATAAAATTCAATTGAACTAAGTCCTAAAATATAATTTCATGTTATCACTAGGCGAGCGTGTAGCGAACAGGCCAGTTTGGGTCATTCGTGAGCTGGGCCTTCGTTCCTTTAAGATCAGTGTCATAAAAATGAGTCGGAGTGCCCTGAAAAATGTCTTGAAATATTAATGGGCAAATTTTGGGGTATGACAAACAAGCTTTGAGAAAATAAGACAAATGCATGGTTCAAAATTTTCAAGGACATAAGCAAAGTGATGTTTACCACCATGATCATGAAATAAATTCTAAGCACAAATCTCATGTCAAAAATTCTAAGACAACACATGCTCAATCATGAATCACACCTAACAAACACCTTTATCAATGGGCAAACATCAAAATTGAGGGACTTGACTCACACCCAAAAATATTTCTAGCATCTTGATCAACTTATGCATTCATCCAAGCAAAGCACATTGAAATCATAAAAGCACAAATCACAAAGGTCTTTTCAGGGTTATAATGAGGTTTGTGTAGCAGGGTATTCGTTACCATTAGAGATATTGACTAAATCTAAGATAAACCATACAAGTCGAGTCGCCACCACACTTCTATTTATCCAAAGGAATGGTTAGAAAGCGAACAAAAACCTAAAAGTTTTATCGAATCAAAAACTAGTAAAATTGTCAAAGATCGGGGTAAGGGGGTTGGTTATGCAATGGGAAGGTTTTAAGCACCCAAAACATCCTAGGTACTCCTAGGGAGCCCTTTTCACACTTGTTGTAAGGTTGGTATTTTTGTGAAAATTTGTTTGTGTAAACATGATTGAAGAGATGAGAAGAGAATATACAAGTTATTTACATTTTGTGTTTGGATGGATAAACCCATTGCCTACGTACCATCTTAAAAAAGATTAGGATCAAAACCTCGTAGTTCGGGGTAAAAATCTCAAAATGAGTTGGTGAATTGATTGGTCCCAAAAGCCTTAAGGTCTTTTGTTATCCAAAGGAGAAAACTCAATCCAAAAATCACAAATCCACCATGTGAGGATAGCTTTAACATGCTAGTGAGAGGTTAACCCTATAATAAGCATGGAAGACTCATTGTCCATCACTAAGGATATAGGTGATTATTACATCTACCTCAAGGATAACTCAAACCTAATAGCTAAAGATTATGAAAACTTTTGATTAAGAAAGTGGCCATTGAAACCACAAAAGTATTTGGATGAGTTATATTTACCAATGAAAAGTATTTACAAAGTATGGTCAAAGTTGACTTAAAGATTCAATTCAAAATAAGTGTTATGAAAAGAAGTTGGAAAATCAAAAGCATAAGGCTTAGGTTTCTAATGTTTGAAAAGAAGTATTAAATGTTTGCACAAAAGTTTTGGCTTGGGTTAGAGTGGAGGAAAGAAGAAGAATGGCTAAAGTCCTAATCATACAAGAGATGAGGGATAAGAAACAAGACCACAAATGGAGTTCCTCTCTTGGGATCATATTGATGATCCAAGTAGCTCCCATCCTTTGGAATATGCAAGCAAAATAATTGTAAGCTCAAGCAATCAACATAATCAAACAAGCTCTTAGAAGATCCCCAATGTCTCTTGTATTTTTCACTTTGGGATGAACATGGCAATGGTTCTTCACTTTGAGCTCACATAGGATCCCCTAGCACAAAAACACACACATCAAAGAGTTTTATGAAGCAAACCAAGAATGGACAAGAGTGAGTTTAGGGGTTTGGTCCTTCTAATCCATCTTCAACATTAAGGTCCTTTTACTCCAATTTTTGCATAGGGAATGTCCTAGAAACTAAGTCCATTTGTCCATTTCTTTGCATTTGGTCCACAACAATCAAAACAAAACACAAGCACAATAATATATACACAATTATGTGCTCAAGTGAGCAAAAGGCAAATTGCATTAACATAAACATGTGCTCAAATGAGCAAAGGAAAAAGCAAATGAATAATATGTACAAGAATAGTAAATTGCATAAATGTAAAGAGCAAGAAGTAAATGTTAATGGTTAATGGTTAGTGTTAATAGTTAGTGTGCCATAAGGCAAATTTAGCGCTATGTTAAGCAATCGTAATTGGACTTATGTAGAAGTCACAACTATCTGAGGCCGGTCAATAATAATGTAGGCAACAACACAAGTTAGAGGTCTTGATTAGTGAATCAAACTCCAACAACTTACCATGCCAAAAAGAAGATGAGAAATGATCTTGTATTGATTTAGGTTCTTTGCATGATTTAGGAAGCAATCTATCCTTAATGCAAAGCCATTCACTTGATCCATGACCAAGATGAATTAGATTTGAATCAAGAAAGATTAGACCTCCATGTATCAATGCTAACCACCAATCTTTAACTCATTGATCAAAAAAAGAAAAAGAAGAAGAAGAAGAAGAAGATGAAGAATTAAAGTGCATTAATGGAAATGGTATGTATTAATCAACAAGCATTGACTAAAGATAGAGAAGATCAAGGTCAAACAATAGAAAACAGAATCAAAATGAGAATTAGAAGTCAAGAAACAAATAAAATATTTTTGGCATTTTTTTAATATTAAAATAAAACTTGAATTAAAATAATAAAGAAAGATCAAACTTCAAACTCACTTCAAATCAACTTTGAAAAGTCCAAGTGACTTATCCCAAGTTCAACAAGGTCAAACAAAGTTCGACAAAAAATTTCAGCATTTTTAAAAGTCAGAAACTATTTTAAATCAATTAAAAATGCATAAAAATAACCTAATTGAACTAAAATCTCAAATAAATCTCAAATCAATTAATAAATTGATGAGAATATTTTTCATAGATCTATCATTATTCAAAGAGGTTAGAAAAATATTTTTGTATTTTTTGAATATCAAAAACTATTTTAAATGAATTAAAAATAACCAGAAAAGAGAAAATTACTAAAAAATACCAAATGATAAAATAAAAAATATTAAAAATCATTTCTAGAAAGTAGAAATTAAAAGGAGAAGAATGAAATTGGTCCCATAATTTTTGGACCAATAATGAGAGAGATATGAATTTTTGAAGTGAAATGGAATTAAAATAATAAAAGGAAAATAAAATCAGAAAATAGAAAAATAGAAAAAGCGTGAGCCATTGGATGATCTCTCATTAATTGACGTGGATCATCACGCGGCCAAGAAGCACACGCTCACCATACACGCGAGTCAAACGCGTCACACTGAGTCATTAAAGAAGTCATAACATTGAATGAATGAGATTCAATCTGGAAATAGAGATGGACGCTCCTGATTGAATCTGGAGACCAGACGGTAGCCAGTGCCACCTTCTTCTCTGGCCAACTTCCGGCCAAGTCAAAATTTGCAGAAACTAAAATGGTAACCAAATGGCACGATCTAGGCATCAACCGAAAGCTGGGGTGATGTACATCACCCCTGTACCACTCAATTCCATTCTAGATCTCTATATTGAGAGAAATCAGAAGTAGAAATTTTGTGGTGTTCATATGAACTTCATGATTTTCGAAAATTAAAAGCATAGCAATGTTGCCTTTATGCAGAGGACTTCAGATCACACAACAACAATAAAAATAGAACAATATACAAGCTGATTCGAAGCAATTAACAGTTGAAGTAAACCTTTGAATTGCAAGGCTTTGAGCCACAATCCTTGGATGCTTTTGCTTACAGTAGAAACTATGGATCAAGGAGAGAAGGTTTAGGAACTTTGAGATCTAAAGATTGATCAATGAAATCAAAATTCAGATCTGAAAAATTTGGAGAAAATGGACTAGTTCCTTTAGTGATGGCTAGGATTTCAGTTCAGCAGTAATTGGGGCGCCTTAAGGTTGAGAAATTATGAAACCAAGGCATGTTATTTATAGGAGAAGCAATGCTGAATGCATGAACCAAAGCTTGCATGAATGGAAAGGGCCTCCATGCATGGGCCTGTACAGGCGCATGGAGGGCCCAATTCCACTTGGAATTCGAAGCTAGTGCATGATGAAAGCAAAATAGACGTGCAAATTGGACTGTATTAGCTCATGCATGGCAATTGAAATGATTTTCCAAAAATGCACTATTACATTTAAGTCTTCGAAAGTGCCATGTCCATACTTGAAATGCAACCTTATGAGTAATGGTTGGAAAGCTTATTGCATAAGGAACAAATGTTATGTTGATCAAAACTCCATTTGGGCCTTGGAAATTAATGAAAATTGAACTTGAACTCTAGGGTGCAAAACATGCATAAGTGAAATTTTCAAAATTGGCCAAAGTTCAAGCCCTTCTGTCTCAGTGATGAAAGCTCCAACTGACAAAATCGTCAACGTCAAAGTTGTAGATCTTTTCAAGGCACTCAATTTGGACCTAAATTTTACATCATTTGGATTTTTGATGAAGAAGTTATGGGCACTTGAAGTTGGACTTTTTCACATTTCAATGCATTTGGTCCAAAGTGACCTATAATGTTTTGCATTATCACATGTATTTCTTTTGAGATTTTGAAATTTTTATAAACATAACATTTTAATTAGACATCTTACTCTTTCCAATTCATTTGGTCTCACTTCAAAATCATAAAAAATGAAGGAGTTATGTCCTTGGGAAGTTGACCCAAAATTAGGGTTTTAGTCAAAATGACCTATAATGTCTTGGAATGGATGATGACCTTACAAGCTTCAAATCAATTTGTGATGAACATGAAAGTTGTTCATATAGTCCTTAAGAACATTTTTTATCTTGGGGTCATCTCCATTTGACAAATACATAAAAAGTTAGGTCTCAGTGTATTTCAAAATAGTCAGATGAATTGACTGATCAACTTCTCAAGTCCAAACCTCATGTCTTGATGAATTGATGATTGAGGATACTAAAATAAGTTCAAATATGCATGAAATGATAAATTAAAGAACTTACCTTGATTGTATTTGACCATGGGTTGAGGTTGCTTCATGAGCAAGGCACAGTTGATGAACAGATGAATTAGGGTTTCCTTGGGAAACAAGCCTCAAACCCTTTGATTTACTTTGATCAAAATGATGATTTGAGGTACTTGGGAGGCATATTTGATGGATGAGATCTTAGGGAACCATTACCATGCTTGCTTTCATCTTCTCTTGGCCAAATCAATGCACATAGGATCTCCTAGAAGCTTTAGACCTTATGACTGCTCAAGCTACAAACAAAAGATGTTAGTGACATGTTTTTGTGTTTTTGGTTAGTAAATAAAAATGAGAAAGGCAATAATATACAATTCAAGTATGCTTGGTGATCTCAAACCACTCACAAGAGACCCCACCCAAAGGTAAGGAGCCAAGATGCTTATGGTCCTTGAAGCAATGCAAATGCAATGTTATGATGCCATGAGGGATCTTAGGGTCAAAATTGGGGTCTTACAGTTTGACTAACAAGGAAATATCATATCTAAAGGTCTTTGAAACGAAGTTGTCAAACTCTATAAAATCATTCACTTTTCAAATTCTTTACAATTTACAACTTTATTTATAACTTCTCTTTGGTTAAATGATACACCCTTGATCATAATTGCTATCATAAATTATTTGCCACTTTTACTTTCAAACTCTTTCACTTCTTTTTCAATTCTTATCACATTTCTCATTCTTTTTCAAAAAAATATTCAAATTTCTCTTTCCTTTTCAAATTCTTAGCAACCAACCCTTTTTCTTTCTTCTCCTCAACTTAAATACAACCAATCATTGTAACAATGCTCCTCAATAGAAGGTTGATGGTTCAAAAAAAATTATTCAGAATCCATACAAAAAAAAATTAATGATGAACTAATATTTTTGTACAACTTTAATAGTTCAACACCGATATGGATCCTTACATTTTGGCTCAAAGGGGTTAACGAATTTTTGCTTACTCATAAGTCAGGTTAATTTTGGTCAAGTGGTTGTGCTCAAAATAAATAATTTCCTTGATCATTTTCATGTTTTCATAACTTCAACATAAATTGAAGATTAAACATAAACCAACCTAATTAAAACAATAGATTGTTGGCCTCATGTGCATATGGTAAACAATGGAAGTTTCTCACTTTTAGGCTTTGATCTAAAGTGATTCAATCAAAAACATGTAATGCAAAAGAATGTATGGCATGTTATTTGTACATATTACAAGTTTCATATTCATGCTATATTTAGAAAGCATTAAACGCGTAGCTTACTTTTGTACCATTCTTTTCAAGCTATTATCATTACCACACATTTGCAAGTTGACACATCTAAACTTAAAATTATCACTATTTACTTCTTCAAGTGAAACAAGACAATTCTTTGGAACAAACTCCAAAAGGGTATTTTCAAAAAATTAAAATAACTTTAATTTAAACTAAACAACTTAATTAAATAAATCACATTCATTCAAAATATTTTGGCGACATGAAGCGTCGCACCAAAATTCTAAAATTCCACATTCTATGAAAGGATGGACCAAGATAAATTAACACAAAATAAGTTCAACAACAATCTAAAAACTTAAGTTAGACAAAAATAACATAAGTCTGAAACAAATCCAAAGATAAAAACTGAAAACTGAAATAACATTTAAAAGGCCAAAAAGGCCATCCATCAATCCTCATAACTTAAATTCTCCTCTTCTTCACTTTCTTCGCTTTCCTCATCTTCTTCCACTGCCCTCTCCGGATAAAATGGCCTGTCCTCAGGCCAATTAGCATGTTGCTGAAAAGAATCTCGAGAAGGAAGACCATGATCAACATGAGGTTCCCTAATCTGCAACTGCAACTGATGCATGGAATCATGCATAAACATAAAAGCTCTCAGATTAGCCTCAAGCATATCTAAGTATAAGCACAAGAAACTCTCTCATCAAAAGGTTATTATTGAGAAACAGGTGTTTGAGTACTAAAAAAGATGACTACCTTTGTTATATAATACCTTTTTATGTACCTGTCATCAAAAACATCATCAATGGTCTCATGGACCACGAATGGAAGAGGAGTACGAGCTCTTTGGCGCAACCCCGTGATCAGTCCTGAGAAAGCCAAAGTGCTAGAGTCTTGCTTCTGAATTTATGACCGCTTTCAGAGATCATCTTAATCTCATTAGCAATGACCCTAACAACATCTACCTGTCTATCATCCAAAATATAGAATAATAGATAAGTATTATCCAAAGGAATAGAGGATGCGTGACTTCTTAGCCTTATGTTGTGGTGATCTTGGCATTATTAGTGGGCGGAAGATTCCATGGTCTTCACAATATTTGTGAAACTCATTTAAAATGAAGTCTCCTCCCTGTTCAGATCTCATGGCCTTAATGGAAATACCACTTTCTTTCTCCATAAGGCTTTTAATTTCTTAAAGTTTTCAAACACTTATGACTTCTCCTTCAAGAAAAAAAACCATGTTTTTCTAGAATAATCATCAATAAAGAGGAGAAAGTATTTACTCTGACCAAAAGAGTTTGGATTGATTGGTCCAGAGACATCGGTGTGTATGAGCTCTAGCGTTTTTGTCGCTCTTGACGTTGATTCCTTTGGAAATATTTTCCGGAATCGCTTCCCAACTAGACATCCTTCACAGAGTTGGTTTGCGTGGTTTATTCTAGTCTGGGTGGTTTATTCAGTCGAAGTTGAGATGTCTGAATCGTAGATGCCATAGCCACGAAGAGTCGGTATAGTAAGTCTTAAGACACTTTGCAACATCATTTTGAATCTTCAAGAGGAATATTCTATTCTTTGACATCGGCACCTTATCAATCAAGTTATGTCCACAATCTCTTAAGAAAAGACTATGTTCTTTCAAGTGGATGTCATAACCTTTCTCTCATAATTGTCCCAAGCTCAAAATATTATTCTTCATGTTAGGAACATAGTAGACATTGGATATGAATTGATGACTCTCATTCTTCAAACGTATAAAAATTTTACCTTTGCCTTTCACTAGTATCTTTGAGTTATCTCCAAATGAGACATTGCCAATTGTCGCTTCATTGATCTCTACGAACATGCTTCGATCGCCACGCATGTGGTTTCTTGCACCGGTGTCAAGGTACCACTTGTTTGTTTTCTCTTCAACCTAGTTTTGGCACGCGAGCAGCAAAGTTTCTTTTCTTCTATAAAGTTATCTTTCTCCGCAACCTTCTTCGAGAATCTACACTCAGATGTATAGTGACTGGTCTTGTTGCAATTGGAGCACTTGATTTGTGATTTGTCACACCTCGACCATGACTTTCCTCTTCCACGACCTCTTGTTTCTTGTGGATTCTAACTTCTTTCTCCATTGTTAGAGTAGTTTTCGTAACCGCCTCTTCCTTCTCCTCTATGTCCTCGTCCATGCCCACGATCTTGGCCACGACCTCGTCCTCTTTGGCTCTTGTAATTCACATAGTTTGCTTCCTTTATGTTGAATTGAAGTAGTTTCTCCATAGTCTCTTTTTGTTTAATTTTTCTCTTTTGTCTTTCTTCGTATGCTTGTAAGGAACCCATGAGTTGCTCAATAATCATGGTCTTTAAATCCCTGTTTTCTTCAATGTTGGTAACAATGAAGCCAAACCTTCGATTTAAAGTGCAAAGCATTTTCTCCATGACTTTCACCTCATCAACATCTTCACCATTTCTTTTAAGTTGATTGACTAAAGTTAATAATCGAGAAAAATAATCAGAAATTGACTCAGGCTCTTCCATAAATAAATGTTTAAAGTCACCTCTAAGAGTTTGAAGACGAATGTTTTTCACCTGTTCCACTCCTTTGTTGCAAGTTTGAAGTTTGTCCCATGCTTCTGTGGAGGTCTTTGCGTTGGAGATCTTCTCAAATGTATCTTCATCCACCGATTGATAAATGAGGAAGATAGCTTTCTTGTCTCTCTTTCTTGACTCCTTCAATATCTCCTTTACACCTTGGCTTAACAAGGCTTCATCTTGCTCCTTGAAGCCTTTCTCAACAATATCCCACATATCTTGAGCTTCTAGTAGCGTCTTCATCTTGATACTTCAATTTTTATAGTTGTTCTTTGTGAGCATCGACATTTAGAAAGGGAAACCTCCATTCGCCATTTTTTGAGGACCTTGAAGCTCTGATGCTACATTGTTAGAAATAAAGCCTTTTGTGTTTAGGGAAAATGTGCGGGAATATTAGAGGCTTGATAGAAACTTGATAGATAGGAGAATTATTTATGGAAGAGAGAATTTTGTATTTTTGCTTGATACAAAAGTGTACGATTAGATCTCTATTTATAGTACTCTAAGAAGAATTTTAGACACACTAATTCTAGAAAGTTATCAACTCTTGACATTCAAAGAGTATTCTAGAAAATATTACAATCCTAAAAAATATCTAGACACTCCTAATACTACAAGAGTTTTTTAAAAACATTATCCAAAATGAACTAAACCGTAAAATCAAATTAAACGATTAGGCACACATCAAGTTTAACATTTCACCATATTCTCTCTAAACCTAATAGTTATTTGATATTTGTAAAATATTTACCTATGAAGTGAACTTCCTTAAAATTGTTAAACATGCTAACATTACCATAATTACCATAATCTTATAAACTTATCATTCACAAAATTAATATATTTATAAACTCTAAATATAACTTTAATTATTTTTTAAAAATTACATCCGCGCAATGCCATTGGTCATATTCTAGTTTATATTATTTTAGATGTAGATAGTAAGTGTTGTGAAAGGTGAAAAAGGCTAAAATTCTTCAAACCATCTTGTTAATCCGATAATCGATTTTAGACTATAATGAGAGTTTGTTGAGAATTTGGAATGAAAATTTATTTTAGTTGGTATTTTATTATGAGATTAATTACTATGCATTATCAGTGTAAAAAGATTTACACTGTCGATTCATTATCATCACCCGTTTGTATTATTTTATAGGTTTTTAAAATAAAAGTCAAACTTATTTCAATATCCAACGAATAGGATTAACTTACGGTGTAAAGTCCTTTTACACTCTCAGTATATATCAATTAAATTCTTTTATTATAACTATTATTTATTTGAGCTTTTTAACACTCAAATATTTTATTTTACTCTCTAGTATCAATATTTTATATGTATTTCCGATGAGAGATTTGAGAATCAATGAATATAAAAAATATTATTTTAATTTTGTTAAATAATTTTATAATCTTCCACTTTCTAATATAGAAATTCTAATTTTATTATTTTTTTAGAAAATCTTCCTATCGGTGTGAATATACGATTTTATTTACCGTGTGACTTTTTATTACTTTATTGTTTTATTATTTTGAACTTTTCTTAAAATATCAGTTTATAAATGGCGTGTTTGTAATGATGTTGGAATACAATGTTAATTTTTGGGAGTTTAAATAACACCATTATATCCTAAAAAAAAATACCATACGTTTTTTATATATTTTTTTAAATATCATATAGGCTTCAATAAAAGTGAAGTCATGATAACTTTTCTTTTATGAAATTTTTGGACCTTTCAAAGATGGGCCACATAAACATAAAGTGTGAGACATGATATTTATCTGTCATTTCTTTTTGCCTTATTTGAACTATAAAAGCATAAAAAAAATTTGATTAGGTGTATTTATAAATGAAAGTTCACAATCTGTGTGTTCAATTATTCATTTCTTTTTGGATATTAGATTTATATAGTTGGAATGATAGGTCTAGGTATAACCTATCTTTAAGCCTCCATGTCTTTTTTTCATCAAATAAATATACTATAAATTAATTTAGAAAATTACATATAAAAAAATAGATAGGAAATAAATAAATTTGTTACCTTGAGTAAATGCAGAATCATAGTTTCTTGAAAAAAAATAAGGTAGAGAGAAAATAGTTATGGATTAATAACAAAGGAAGAAGGGCTTTTGCTTGTGTATGGTTTTATTGGCTTCTCGTATATAAATAGTGGGCATGAATGTTTATAGTGAGAGAATAAAAACATTCAATATATCATTACTTTTTCTTATATCAATTTGGATAATTTCTCTCTCTCTCTTAATGTTTAAATGTTTCTTTCTCTTTTATTTACTCATTCTCACGTGAAATTGATTAATTTATAATGCAAGTTTGGAATCATTGTGGTGTATCTCCACAAAAATTCAGAAAGCACATGGGCTTCTTGCATAAATGTAGAAAATAATTTTGACATATGAGTTGAATGCATGCTTGCTATTCATAATGTTAGAAAAAACTTTATAAATTAGGACGATTGAAAATAAATAAAAAGATTAATTACTATTCACTGTCAGTATAAAAAGATTTACAATGTCGATTCATCATCATCACCCGTTTGAATTATTTTATAGATTTTTAAAATAAAAATCAAATTTATTTTAATATTCAACGTCTAGGATTAACTGACGGTGTAAAATCCTTTTACACTGTCAGTATATTTCAATTAAATCCATAAATAAAATAGAAAGACTTCAAATAGAAAAATAGATTTATATATGTTAACAAATATGTAATGTGCGAAAATTCTATACATCCCCTTTTTAATTCTCTACATTATTAAACTATTTAAACATTTTATATAAATTTATAAATAAATAAATTTGTAAATAGGTTTTTGATATAAATTTATTTCTTGTTGCTATATGTCATCATATAATTTTGTTATCTAGGGAAAATAATTCATGACTAAAATAGTTTGGTTGTCTCAGAAAGTTAACGAGTTTTTGTTTTTGATTCCTGTAATTTTTTTGTCTGAGTCTCTATATCTCATTTTTTGTGTTGCTTTTGGTTCGTGTGAATTTTATTTTTATGGACTAAAACAAACACAAAAACGAGATATAGAGACTTAGACAAAAAAAAATTATAGGGATCAAAATCAAAAATTCCATAACTCACCGAGACTAAAAAAAACTATTTAACCCATCATTCGATGACCTAATTATAAAAATAGTAGTATCACATGTTTATCAAAATGTTTATAGATAATCTATGTATAAATATAAATATATCACATTACATTGTCTACCGATAAATGATATAATCATCAAATAATCTGTAAACTTAAAACAACAATATTATTATTTTTTAAATAATTAATAATAAATTAATCATTGTAACTCAGTTGTTGTAAACTAGTTTGTTTTTAAATTAAAATAATAAATATTTTAATCTTTAGAATCATGTGAATGCACAAAATTTTACATATCTTGTAAGAATCAAGATAGTTACTGCAATTCTTCAAATTTTACATTTCTCTCATTGTGTTTTGACTTGAAATAAAATACTAGGATTAAAATATTTATTTACCAAAATTTATGCATGCTCTATATTACTTAAAATACATTATATTGGCTTCGATAAGAGTAGTTATAAGTGCTAACTTTTTTTTCTTGTATGAAACTTTTTGGACCACATGGACATAAAGTATGGAGCATGATGATATTGAACGTCATTTCTCTTTGCCCTATTTGGAACTACAACAGCATAAAAACTTTTTGGATAGGTCTACTTATTAATGAAAGTTCACAATCCATTTATTTAATAATTTTATTTATATTTCAATTGAAACAAAACAATGATTATAAATATTGAGTATTTTCTCATATTTTGCTTGCACATTTTAAATGTATCTTCTCTTTTGAAGAGTCTCTCTTTACTCATGTTAAGGAATGGACTTTAGATTTTGAGAATAGTTTTCAAATTATATAATTAACAAATTATTTGTTTACAACGGTAAACTTAATTTAATTTTTCATAATATAAAAAAAGTTGGTAATAATTATTTTTAAATGATTAAGTAGTTTTATTTGTATGGCATGAGTTCAAAAAGAACCATTGTAATAGTGGTAGACGATTTCAATGACCAACATCGTAGAGCTGTTAAATAAAGCATAAATTTTAAAGTTATAGTTCTTTTCTATGTAAACATTTTTTAATATTAATGACTAAATTGAACATACAAAAAAACTAAAGTAATGGATTTAAACTTTAAATAAAGTTA
The DNA here is from genome assembly GCF_024323335.1 of Lathyrus oleraceus. NCBI lineage: Eukaryota > Viridiplantae > Streptophyta > Magnoliopsida > Fabales > Fabaceae > Lathyrus > Lathyrus oleraceus. Next base: position 541,938,184 of record NC_066583.1, on the reverse strand, counting down.
AGAAATTTATATAATTTTTTTCCTTTAATAGTTCTACGATTTTTTTCTTTAATAGTTCTACAATCAATCTATAAACAAAATCAACAATTACACCAAAATACGTTTATAAATATCAACAATACATTTATATGATTAAGTAACTTTATTTGTATGACACGAGTTCAAAAAGATTCATTCTAACTGTGGATAAACGATGTTAATGACCAACTTCATAGAACTGTTAAATAAACCATAAATTTCGAAGCGATATATTGTTCTTTTCTATGATAACATATTTTAATACATAAAACTTGAACACACAAAAATTAAAGTAATGGTTTTAAATTTTAAATTAAGTTAAGAGATCTATACAAAACTTTTTTCTTTAATAATTCGACGATCAACAAATCTGCATTATGTTAATCTACCACTATATAAATACAATTTAATAAGCAACTAATTGATAAACAAAAAAAGAGAAACAGTTTAAACCCAATCAATCCATTCTCTCTATGCTTCATAAGCCAAAGCAATCATCTTGAGATCCACCAACAACCTTGCACATCAAATAGGATAGCATCAACAGGGTTCAAATATGTTTACATGAAACACTACCACCTCATTTTGTTTACATGACTTTCTCTCATTTTTTACACACACTCCATTAATCTCACCCCTACACACTCATTGAAAATACCAAGATTATCTCTATTCTAAAAAAAACTCTAAATTTCAATTTATACAAAAAATGTGAAAACATTTTACTACAAACAAACTTTAGACCACTTCAACTCTACACTTAAAAGTTACAATACATTTCATCAATCAAAAACTTTATATCAATCTAATATTTTGATCAAATGAATTGTCGCTCTAATATCTATAGTTGAGATGATCTAAAATTTGTCTCTAGTAAAATATTTTGACATCTTTTATATGAATTGACACTAAAGTTTATTACTAAAATAGAGATAACATTAGTATTATCAATAAGTGTGTGAGAGGAAGATTAAATGAGTGTAGGTAAGTAGGGGAGGAAGTCATGTGAACAAAACCAGGTAGTAGTGTTATGTGTCTCCAACAAAACAAAACTTATTTCTGGTGTCATGTAAATCTGATTGATTTCAATGAAAAAGATAAATGAGAATGAGGAAAAGAAAAAGAAAAAGAAAAGTTGGTGAAATTGGGTGGCAAGAATATAGGGAAAGAGAATGGGAATGAGTATTGTTGTGAAGAAGGTGAGTGGGATATATAAAGGGAAGAATGAGTTAGTAATGTAATAAGTAAAAGCAAAAATATATTAATAGACAACCCTTTAAACATGAGATATATAAAAAAAGTTATTGTGAAATTACAAAAAAAAGTATTATAGAATAAAAACACCAACACTCAAAACACCTAATGACTATCATAGATATATAAAAAAACTATTAGTCTATCAAAGAACAAGTATAGGCCACATGAAAATCATAAATTTTTAGATCTGATTTCATTACTAACATTTATTGCATGCTTTAAAAAAAGGTGATTCAACATTGGATTCCACTATGTTGTACTTTTTTCTTTTTCAAACAATTTATTGAAAAGTGGCATTCGACCAATGAGCATAACTATCATTGAATTTTCTTATATGAATTTGCATAAGTGTTTTCTTCTCTCTCATTTCAATGTTTTCACTCATTTCTTTCTCATTTTTCTCGTACAATTGACAAGGGTTTTGCTCCATGATTGAATAATAATGCAAGTTAGGTATTACTAGTCCAAAAATTAAGAATTCACATGGGTGGGCTAGTTGTATTGGAAACGTTGAAAATGAAATGAGTGATTGTATGAATAATAAATACTCATTTATTATCTAATGCTATAGGAAGAAAAAGTTAAATAGAATAAAAATATTTTCTATTTCTAAGATAACTAGATCCTATAATTTTCCATACAAATTAATTAAAATAATAAATAAAATTAAAAAATATTGCAACTTTGTAAAATTTATCTTAATTTTTTAGTCATTGTCATAATTGTATGAAATATAATAATTTAAAAAGATGTTAATAATATTAAGTTGTTTAATTTGAAAAAACAAGTTAGATACAAGAGTACTCGTTTTGTTACAAAATTATATAACTTTTTTAATAAAGGAAAATTATTAAATAAAAAATAAAGAATAAAAAGAACGAGGGACACAAAAGCTAACCCACTAAAAACTAGCAAAAACGATAGTTGACATGTCTAACCTGTAATTCAATTTTTTTTCAAAAACACAAATAGGAAGTGAATATCACAAACTATCATAATCAATCAAAAAATTGACATTGTCAAATCTATCTGCATATGCATTTTTCTCTCTAAAAATGTGATATATTTTGAATCTAACGAAATGTACAATTTGTAAATTATTCTTCCATTTAACTAAAAGATATCAAGGGATAATATTCATGTTAGGAAATGCATGAATGAGCAACATTGAGCCAATTTCAAGTCAAAGATTTCTCTAATTCCTCCTATTGGCATATTCGATAGAAAATATGATTCCATGAATTTAGTTTGAATGGTGGTATGCAGTTTCTACATCATTTCAAACAACCGCCCTATCAATTTCCCGAAAAGTAAGGTGTTCCTACATCTAAGAAATAAGTGTTATGCAATTTCTACATCATAATTGCAAAGAGAGCACATCAAAACCACACGTATTCCTCTTCCAATTAGGTTGCCATATGTTGTAATGACATTATGCATTAGCTTCCAATTCACCAATAACAAAGCAAGAAGTATGTTGGGATGTCAAATAAATTTTGTCCAAGAACGCTCAAGGTGATTCCTCATAATAAAGTTGTAGACATCTTTAAAAGATAAAGCGCCATTTGCAGATCCCGTCCAAACAAGTTCAACAACAATAATATTATCAAATGACAAGTTAATCTTCAAAATGTTTTCAAAAATTTGACGAGTCAAAATGGATAAGCCACGAGGCATGTTCCAATTGATGTCTTGGATGATTGAATTGACATTAAAAATTTGCATAAATTGAATATCCAATGGCAATGGTATGTGTTGATATTTTAATTTTTACTCATCTTATTGCCATTCCATAAATGAACGTTTTTCTCATTACCAACCATTTATTATGTTCCTCCATAAAGGAAAATGAATCCTAAATGTCAGACTTTATTGAAGAACAAATATGATGCATGATTGGTTTTTTGTTCATGAAGTATCTAATAATAAACTAATAAAGTCATTGATTATTGGTAGTTAACAACTTCCAATAAAGATATAAACAACAATTTTTTTATTCTCTTAATATCTCTTAGCCCAAGATCTCCATCAGACAAAAATGAGCAAATAACTTTCCAAGATCTAGTAATCAACTTTTTATTGTCTATGCTTTCTTTCCACACAAATATTTTAATGCAAGAATCAAGTTTGTTAAGAAGATTGATTAATAATTCATAAATATTGAGACTATACAAAGCCATGCCTTGTATGACTGACTGATAAAAAGCTCACAACTACTATTTCAAATTTATTAATGTAGCGATTCACAATGTTTTGGCAATAATTTTTTGTTTTTCTGTAAGAGAAATGAAGGGCATACTCAATCATATTTATAAAAGGCTAGTAGACCTTATGGCAAAGACGATAAATTAGAAATCATGACCAATCATAAGCATGTTGGCCAATTATGAGCATGACACGTAGCAGTTTGCATCCATGCATAGTATATGTCAAATTTTATATTTGTATCGTTGTATGATAACATTTTGATCACTCATCACTACCTAGATTGCACACAGGACCGTCCCAATCAATTTGGAGGCCCTGTTCTATTTTAAAATTAGATATTTAATAGATGAAAACACAACAAATTAAAAAAAATATATTTTATTTAATTGTAAACAAAATTAAATATATAGAGACAAAGATGATAAAAAATACTATGTAGAAATTTGATTTATCGAAGTTTAGTTATTCACGTCTTTCTTCTCTTACCTTCTTCGATTTATAAAAAAAAAGTTCATACCATTTAATAAAAGAAAAAAAAATTGAACAATTTCCACAATATTAATAATGAAGTGTTTTATTTAATAAACAATCAACAATGTAAAATTATAACTTTTCAAAGTCTCACAACTACTATTTCAAATTTATTAATGTAGCGATTCACAATGATACAAAAATATAAATATTTTCAAAATTACATCTCAAAATTTTTCATAGATCTATAAAATATATTAATAAAAGAAAAAAAATTAATTAGGTTAATTGTGATATTAAATTTTAAATAAATTTAAATATAATTTATTTAGACTATAAGCTGCTGGATATGATATACTTCAATATATTAATAAAAGAAAATATTTATTAAATTAATTGCAACATTAAATTAAATTTAAAAACAATGTGGTGACATTTTTTTATAAAAGTAAAAATATACATAAAATGTAAGAACAAGGAATTGAACCCAGGTTGTATTACTACCAAAATAATATGGCCACCGCTAGGCTACACTACAATCATATATTAAAATGAAATTAGATGTATATATTCGTTAGTCTTATATTTATATTGACCCAATCTATCAAATTTGGGGCCCTAAAAAGTCGGAGGCCCTGTGCGGTAGTACTCCTCGCACCCCCACAGGGCCGCCCCTGAGTCGTCTCTTTAAGTACTATAATGTCGATACGAGTGGCGGACTAAAGATAGAGATGGACACTCGTGATCGTCGAGTTGAAGTCGATGTTATTAACAAAATGGATATAATAAGGGATCATGTTGATTACTACCTCAAACATAAGAGTGAACTAAATCGTCTATATATGATTCTTCTCTATTTTCTTCCTCAGCATCTACTTTTGCGTTTGAAGGTGGGCCTACAAACTAAATGATTATGGATGAGTTACTTAGCATTTGAAGGTTTATAACTCAACAATTTGATGGACTTCGTCAGGATATGGATGGTATCTCACAAAGACTAAATGAACTAGACGCATTTCAGGAGGATGATGATGATTTTAGTTGCTCGTTTAGCGCTTATGTCTTAGTTGCATGCTTTATGACTTGTTTATGTTTGTGGTTTTCGTCGTTATTTGCATGGTCTATCTGAATTATTTGATGGTTGTCCTATGATTGTTTCATTAACTATCATGTGTGTTTTCTCTATGTCTTTATGCTATGTTTGTTGGATGCCACATGAATTATTATTGTTTTTTTTATAATGTTAAAAGGGGCAGAAAAGATATGCATGTTTTTTATTTATTTATCTTATTTCAGGACACTAAAGCTTTAATTGCAAAATAAAGGGGGAGATATCAAATGCTAAACAAGATAAGGGGAAGTATCAAATGTTAAATAAAAACTATCAAATGATGTAGTTTGTCATCATAAAAAAGGGGGAGATTGTGAAGAAGATCTCTCCTATAATCTTAGTTGAATTTTTATAAATATAACGACATCAACAAAGAAGAAAAAGGTAAAGACCTTAAATATCAAAAGCACAAAATGAAAAACTCATTAGTTAAAGTCAAAAATCTTTAAAGTATTTGTCTTTACATTTGATAGATTACCTTTTAAGTTGAAATATCACTTCAAGGCTTATAAAAACTTGCAAAATCAAAAAACAACTTATTTCCAACATACAAAAAGAGAAGATAAAAAATATTATGGTAATTGATTACCATATATATGTAATCAATTACATGTCGGTGCAACTTGTTTTCAACGTAAAAGAGGTAAAAAAACACAACGGTAATCGATTACCATCTATATTTAATCGATTACATGATGTTGGATATGTATTTTTTTTCTCACATTAAAAGCATGTAATCGATTACATCAACCTGACAACCTTTTTTTTTTCACGAACCAGTGTCTTTTTATGCATTGTTCAAGTTGTGCAGTGGTTTATGATGCCTCTTCAAAGCGTTATAATGATTCATGGTGTCTTCTTAAAGTCTATAAATCCTTGTTTAATTTCTTTAAAAAATTAACTTTTACATAAGAAATTTACACATTTATAAGTGGTTATTCAAATTTTCAAGTATTGAAAAGTTTATCAAACATTCTGAAATCTGAAAGTTTTGAGCCTTAAAATGATATTGTTCTGAAAAGTAATATTGATAAGGATTATATTTTAATGTTAGGTTTTGGATTCTTCGGTCTATAAAAGATTATTCTTCATCTCTTAAGAATTCGTGTGATTCTTAATTCATCAAAGTGTGTCGTGAAAGATGATGTAAAATAAAAAGTGGTCGTGTTTTTTTGTTTGAGTATTACGTGTTCATTGTGAAGAGTCTTGATGTGAAGATTGTAATTAAAAATCTTGATACATAGTGAGAAATCTCTAATAAAAAAAGGGACTAGATGTACCATTTAGTTGGAGAAAGCAAATGAGAATATATATCCTTGTTTAATGTACACATTTATAAGTGGCTATTCAAATTTTCAAGTATTGAAAATTTTATCAAACACTCTCAAACCCGAAAGTTTTGAGTCTTAAAGTGATATTATTCTGAAAAGTAATATTATTAAGGATTATATTTTCATGTTAGGTTTGGAATTTTTCAACCTATAAAAGATTATTCTTCATCTCTTAAGAATTAATGTGATTCTTAATTCATCAGTGTTCGGTGAAAGGTGATATAAAATAGAAGATGGTGTACTTTCTTGCTTGGGTATTAAGTTTTCATTATGAAGAGCAGGATATTAAGTGTTCATTGTTCAGAGTCTTGATATGAGGCTTGTAATTAAAAATCTTCATACATAGTGAAATTTTCTCTAATAAAAAAAAGAGACTAGATATACCATTCAGTTGAAGAAAGCAAACCAGAATATATATCGTTTGTGTTTCTCTTCTCCCTTACATTTTATATTCCACATTTTACTTATTATTATTTTTGGATTAATTATAACTTCACAAACCAGCCTCCACTAAAGTAAATTGTCCTAAATAAGCACTTAAATAAAAAAAATCTAGCTTCTTATATTTTTTTTTTTAAAAACCATGTCAAACAATTATATATATATATATATGTTATCAAATTAATTAAAAAAAACTTTTTTATTCGTACCCATTTTTAATGATAGTGCAAGAAAGTTAGGGAAAACATAAAGGAGGATGGATTTTTATTTTCAATTTTCACGTGCAAGACCTTTTCTAAGTTGTTTCCAAATACTTATATGCTTCATAATGCTATGATGCACATAAAGAATCTGAGGATACCGTCCAATATACATTAATTCTAAAGTATCGTAATTTTGACATCATACAAAACATATCTAACGGAAGTCGCACTCACACATATTTCTATATTATTGGATTCTATGTTGATTTAACCATTGTATGAACCTTTTTATCTATAATGTCATTCAATTGCTTCTTGTTCGTAATGCTTTTTATGTGAGATACTCTTTTAATCCGATTTTGGGCATATAGGGAATAATGATCATTAGTCTATGTGTTAAACCCAAGGAAATTGTTGTACTTATGTTGGTTGAATAGAAATAGGAGACCCCAAGTAGAGGCATAGGAAATTAACGTTTTTTACATCGTCCAACCATGCTTATGCTGGTGGACTAGAGATAGAAAGCTCTGAGTAGTAGTTATTGAGTTATTTCGTGAGGGATCTACTATAACGGTTTTGTTAATTTGTTGTGGTGTTATGGTGATAAGATCATTCATACATGACATCAAACATCAACAATAGAGAAATAGGGGATTATAGAACACAACCTAACCTCTTTTATGATATTGTTTAATCGTTTATTTACTTTTCGCACTGAAACTCAAAAACGCCTTCTTACTAGTTTTCTATATATTGCACACATATTGTCTTGCTTGAAGGTAGTCCTTGTGGATTCGATCTTTTTACTATTGCAAAATTATCGGTACACTTATCGAGAAGTCATCAGTATCAAATGCTAAACAAAAACTATCAAACGATGTAGTTTTTCATCATCAAAAAAATGGAGATTGTGAAGAAGGTGTCTCTTATAATCTTGGTTGAATTTTTATAAATACAACCATATCAACAAATAAGAAAAATGAAAGGACCTTAAATATCAAAAGCACAAAATGACAAACTCATTAGTTAAAGTCAAAAGTCTTTAAAGTATTTGTCTTTACATTTGATAGATTACCTTTTAAGTTCAAATATCATTTCAAGACTTATAAAAACTTATAAAATCAAAAAATAACTTGTTTCCAACATACAAAAAGAGAAGATAAAAACAATTATGGTAATAGATTATCATACATAATCAATTACATGTTGGTGTAACTTGTTTTCAACATAAAAGAGGTAAAAACACAATGGTAATCGATTACCATATATGTTTAATCGATTACATGATGTTGGATATGTATTTGTTTTTCTCACATTAAAAGCATGTAATCGATTACATCAGCCTAACAACTTATTTTTTCACGAACCAATGTCTTTTAATGCATTATTCAAGTTCTGCAGTGGTTCATCATAGCTCTTCAAAGTATAATAATGATTCATGGTGTCTTCTTAAAGTCTATAAATTCTTGTTTAATTTCTAAAAACTTTTAACTTTTACATAAGAAATTTACACATTTATAAGTGGTTATTCAAATTTTCAACTATTAAATTTTTTATCAAACATTCTGAAACTCGAAAGTCCCGAGCTTTAAAGTGATATTGTTCTGAAAAATAATATTGATAAGGATTATATTTTCATGTTAGGTTTGAGATTCTTCGGTCTATAAAAGATTATTCTTCATTTTTTAAGAATTTGTGTGATTCTTAATTCACCAGTGTTTGGTGAAAGATGATATAAAATAAAAAAGTGGTGTACTTTCTTATTTGAATATTAAGTGTTCATTGTAAAGAGTATGAGTATTAAGTGTTCATTGCGAATAATCTTGGTGTGAGGTTTGTAATTAAAAATCTTGATACATAACAAAAAAATCCTCTAAAAAAAAGACTAGATATACCATTCAGATGGAGAAAACAACCCACAATATATATCATTTGTGTTTCTCTTCTCTTTTTTATTATTATTTTTGAATTAATTATAACTTCACAAGTCTCCACTAAAATAAATTGTCATAAATAAGCACTTAAATTCAAAAATAAATCTAGCTTCTTAATTTTTTTCGTTTGAAAAACATGTCAAACAATCACATATATATATATATATATATATATATATATATATATATATATATATATATATATATATATATATCAAATTAATTTTAAAAAAACGTTTTTTATTCATACCCATTTTTAGTGATAGTGCAAGAAAGCTAGGGAAAACATAAAAGAGGATGGATTTTTATTTTCAATTTTCATGTGCAAGACCAAATTATTTGTTATTGGAATGACAAATTATGAAACAATTTTCAATTGCAAAAAGATGTTTAACTGTTAAATTGGTTACAACCATTCATCAACATAACTTTTAAGATAATTATGATAAATATCAAACATCTTGAATGATCAACAATTATTATGATTAACTAAGAATGTAAACACTCTACATTGACAATATATAAATAAACAATAATGGATGTCAAGATTGTATTGTATAATTTCAGAAAACATATTTTTCAATAAAAGAGGTTAGATTGTGATGCAACCAGCATTCAAATCAAAGAAACCTTACTAGAATTAGTGCCAAGTAATCAAATAAGATAAAGACTGTTTTTAGATTCCAAAGACGGCCTTGCTAATAAAGTATATGTTCTACACTGACATCAATACTACCAATAATATCATTTTGGTAAGCAATTGAAAGAATCACTGTAACTAAAGTAGAGATGCAGCTGATTCACTTACATAACATTCCTTCATCAACATTGCTTTCATCATCTTCGCCAGCAAACCGCAAAAGAACAAATTGCATTGTATAAGATTTTAAGTACTTGGAGTTGGAGGTTTGTTAAACTCTGCAAATTAAAATTACATGTGACGGGCAATAAAGTTGACTTACCGGTCTATCGTCGTCAGATATCAATTCAGCTGCAATAATTCCAATAGAAACTTCAATCAGACGAGTGTAATACTCATAAGTAAATGATTTAGTTTTAATCTTGACGGTTGTTGAACTAATATAAATACTCATGTTTAACTAGAGTTAAATTTTGAAATGACAATCAAAAAATTATTTACGACAATGAATGCTTACGATCTGATTCTTTGTCTTCCTCGTACCAACGTAGAATTTGAGATTTTCTCAATACACCCCTCACGCCAGCACTATTGAGATTAATACGTAGATATAAACGGTGGGTGGTCTATGGGCCAATCAATAGTATCTGATACCATCTTAGAATTAGAGGTTTTCCTAATTCTATTAAAAAAAATAACTTAGTGGTGAAGTGCTCTTGAAAAGAAGCTTACTTGGCAATCCAATCTAGAAGCTAAAAATAGACCTAACATACAAAACAGAATTACAAATCTTATCTTGAATTAGCTGCGCGCCAAATTTAACAAATCAAAAATGGATTACAGAGAGAAACAAAATTAAAAACTAACAAAATCATTCCAGATCCCAACTTTCTGTCCATTACCCAAAAATAGCAATTAATAATATTTTATTACCGAATATAAAATTCAAAATCTATCAGCTTTTTCAAAACATCAAAAACCCAAGACTCTCTCTGATTCCAAGATATGGCATCTACATCACAAAAGATACTTGTAACCGGCGGGGCCGGTTTCATTGGCGCTCACACCGTGGTTCAGCTCCTCAAAGATGGGTTTCATGTTTCCATCATTGATAATTTTGATAATTCTGCTATGGAAGCAGTGGACCGTGTTCGTGAAATTGTTGGTCCAAACCTTTCACAGAATCTTGAATTCACACTGGGAGATCTCAGGAATAAAGATGATTTGGAGAAGCTTTTCTCAAAAACTAAATTCGATGCTGTGATTCATTTTGCCGGGTTAAAAGCAGTTGGTGAAAGTGTTGCAAATCCTCGTCGTTATTTTGATAATAATCTTGTTGGCACCATCAATCTCTATGAAGTAATGGCTACGCACAATTGCAAAAACATGGTTTTCTCATCGTCTGCCACTGTTTATGGGCAACCTAAAAAGATGCCATGTGTGGAGGATTTTGAGTTACAAGCAACGAACCCTTATGGACGGACAAAGCTTTTTCTTGAAGACATTGCACGAGATATTTCGAAAGCTGAGCGGGAATGGAGAATCATTTTACTGAGATACTTTAATCCAGTTGGGGCACATGAAAGTGGTAAACTGGGTGAAGATCCTAGAGGCATCCCAAATAACCTCATGCCTTATATACATCAAGTAGCGGTTGGAAGATTACCCGAGCTCAATGTATACGGTCATGATTATCCTACAAGGGATGGCTCTGCGGTACGGGACTATATCCACGTGATGGACTTGGCAAATGGTCACATTGCCGCCCTGAGAAAGCTTTTCGCAATGGAAGACATAGGTTGTACGGCTTACAATTTGGGAACCGGTCGTGGTATATCTGTGCTTGAAATGGTAGATGCATTTAATAAAGCTTCTGGTAAGAAAATCACATTGAAATTGTGTCCAAGAAGGCCAGGAGATGCTATAGAGGTTTATGCATCTACAGAGAAAGCAGAGAGAGAACTCGGTTGGAAGGTCAAATATGGTGTGGAGGAGATGTGCAGGGATCAGTGGAATTGGGCAAAGAACAACCCGTGGGGTTACTCAGGGAAGCCTTAAATCAGCTAGACAAATACACTACTCATCTACCGATATTTTGTATACAAATAGGCCTCCCATTGTTAAAGAGTACTTGAAGCATGTATATGTCAAACACTAATTTTAACCGCTAATTGAAACCAACATTCAATAACTAATAAAACTAAATTGCTTAAATGGCTCAAAATTCTGAAACGTAATAGGGTTTTACAAAATGTTGTTAAACTACAATCTAAGCCGCGACATCAAAGGTTTCTAACGTCTCTGCAATGTAACCATAATTGAAACCTTAACAGTAGTCTTTGAATGTGATTCACAGCGATATATCAAATTCCGCGATTTAAAAACCAACATTCAATTTCCTAATAAACACAAACTGTTTAAATGACTATGAATATTGAAACTTCATAGGGTTTACAAACAAATGAGTCAACAAGATATCATAAAATAAAGTTATGATTTTGATGGTTGAAAGGAATGTAGCAAAGACAATAGTAACATAAAATTGAAATGAGGCAAGGCTAAAACAAAGCAACAGTGCAAGTAATAATAGCTTTTCTTCATAGAAAAGTTTGAGAATTCAGAAAGAAAAAAAAAGTAAAAGGAAAGAGAAAAAAGACACTAACATTTGTCATCTTCTCATCTTTGTTTCCAGCAACGGAACAGACGAAAGTTTGTTGAGCGAAAACTTTAGACTCTCTAATTTTAACTTTTCAAGAACTTAATGATTTTGCTTCTGAGTCTGTTCATGTTTTATATTGTAATCGAAAAGAAAGGGGTAGTAAATTGTTTTCATGGGTTAATGGTGTTGCTATTAATTTAGATGTTTGAGTATTTTAATTTATTTATCCCTATTAGTCTTACATATGTATTGTCTTTGGTACATTTGAAGGTATTAAAGAAATGAAAAAGTCTTTATTTTTATAGCTAGCATTTTATCTTCTTCTCAGCTTTAGAGTATTAAGGTTTTCTAATAGTTTTGATAGTGCTCACTTTTAGAAGAGTTTATGATATATCCTTCCTCCAAAGAATTTAAATCATGTTCAATTTAATGACCTAGAACTTCAATATGGCTATCTTGTCATGCAAGCATTTGCTGCTTCAGAAAGATTGAGAATGTGATTTACCATATGCACATCTTATTACTCGTCTCCAGGGTCGTCCCAATCAATTTGGAGGTCCTGTTCTATTTTAAAATTAGTTATTTAATAGATGAAAACACAACAAATTAAAAAAAAAATATTTTATTTAATTGTAAATAAAATTAAATATATAAAGACAAAGATGATAAAAAATACTATGTAGAAATTTGATTTATCGAAGTTTAGTTATTCGCGTCTTTCTTCTCTTACCATCTTCGATTTATAAAAAAAAGTTCATACCATTTAATAAAAGAAAAAAAAATTGAACAATTTCCACAATATTAATAATGAAGTGTTTTATTTAATAAACAATCAACAATATAAAATTATAAATTTTCAAAGTCTCACAACTACTATTTCAAATTTATTAATGTAGTGATTCACAATGATACAAAAATATAAATATTTTCAAAATTACATCTCAAAATTTTTCATAGATCTATAAAATATATTAATAAAAGAAAAAAAATTAATTAGATTAATTGCGATATTAAATTTTAAATAAATTTAAATATAATTTATTTAGATTATAGGTTGCTGGATAGGATATACTTCAATATATTAATAAAATAAAATATTTATTAAATTAATTGCAACATTAAATTAAATTTAAAAACAATGTGGTGGCATTTTTTTATAAAAGTAAAAATATACATAAAATGTAAGAACAAGGAATTGAACCCAAGTTGTATTACTATCAAAATAATATGGCCACCACTAGGCTACACTACAATCATATATTAAAATGGAATTAGATATATATATATATATATATATATATATATATATATATATATATATATATATATATATATATATATATATATATATATATATATATATATATATATATATATATATATAATATATATATATATATATATATATATATATATATATATATATATATATATATATATATATATATATATATATATATATATATATATATATATATTCATTAGTCTTATATTTATATTGATCCTATCTATCAAATTCGGGGTCCTAAAAAGTCGGAGGCCCTGTGCGGTAACACTCCTCGCACCCCCACAGGGCCGCCCCTGACTGCACATACACGTGTATGAGTATCAAATACAAAAGAAATATTGTACTTGAATACCATACAACAAATATCTTCATATTTAGCACGATTATGACTATTAATTTTACTTAATTTCTACAATCGGTACAACATAATGTTAGTCGAAAGAAGAAGTCAAGTTCAAATACTTTTATAATATCATATAATATCTTTTCAATTTGACTTACTTGTGCTTCTTTAGAAAACCAATAATGAACCAATTCACAATATTGATATGAGTCAACTCGACGATCTGTTACAAATGATACAACTTCTTCTTCCATTTTACTTGGCTCAAATGTCGAGCAGCACATGATGTTTCTTCTTCCTTTTTTTTCATCAGAAAGTGTTTCCTCCCTGTAACCACACAAAGGAAGAGAACCAAAATCAAATCCATTTCAAAACCATATATTATCGGAGAAACACATGATGTTTATATATAAATTTAGTAATAGTGAATCAAAAGAAGTAGCAACATAATTTCAGTTATTTTATTTGCTTGTCAATTTTAATTATTTGAGAAACACATGGTACTTAGTTATATTATAGATAGTTTCTGTGATACGGTGAACTGACTTTGTGTTTTTGCTTTGAAAAGTAATGTTGCGGATAGCAAGAGTCGCCACCGACTTTTCATTTATCCAATAAGGAAAGGCGGAAAAGAACAGGAAAGACCTTGATTAGATTTTGAGTTCGGGAGGTACATTATACAAAGGGAAGGTGTTAGCATCCTTTGTATCCATGGTTATCCATGGGCTCTTAATTGCTTAACTCACTTATGCTTTCCTTGTTTGAGAAAGTGTTTGAGAAATATGGTGTGTTTATAAAATATTTTGAAAGGAAAGTTTAACTTTGTAATGATTCTTGTACGAATGTATACAAAGTGTTTATCTCGTTTGATTTTGAAAGATGTTTAGAAAAATATAACTCGGCGATGATTCTGGTGCGAATGTATACCAAGTGGTGATTTTCTAAAAGATGTTTTGAAAAGTGTGAGGTGTGAAAAGTATTTTAAGTTGTGAGCAAGCATTTAAGAGTTATACCTAACCGAGGTCTTTATAGGTATTTCCTATCCTTAGGAGGGTAAAATTGTCCTTACTATTGAAAAGTAAGTAGTCTTATCCTTTGGATGTAAAGGGACATTGTGGGGTCGTTGATTGGTCATTGAAGGCAACATTTGTAAGGATACCTTAGCATTCGAAGGAATGATCATCATTTAATTGTAGGCTACAACGAAGGGTCATCGAGGGACAATGTCATATATTCGAAGGCAACGTTCGAGGGACTATGATTTATCTTGTAGGGACATTGACCTTTTGATCGAAGGGACTATGACTTATCTGTTTAGGGATGATGATGATTTAATCGAAAGGGTCTTTGCTAAGGGTATCCCCACATTCGCGGGACATGACCGTAATATCGTAAGGCAACAAAGAGAGGGTTACCCTAGAGGTGCAAGTGTGGAAATGATTGGATTCGGATATATTATCTTGAATTAATTTATCTAAGTTCGATTATTTATCTTTCCATGCAATCCTATTAGCATACATCTAGACAGTTATATTCACATTATGGCAAAATTAAAGTGCGAAAAATAAGACTACGCTATTACATGGCTTCGGGATGGGGTACATAATTTAAAAGGGGATATAAAATACCTAAATCTTAATTAACGAGTACAAGATTAAAATGGCATACAAAATAATAAAACCTAATTAAACTAAAAAGAAAGAAATAAAAAAATATTTTTAGTCTATAATAATAGAGACTTTTTTTTTTATGAATTTATGGAAAAACTTAGACTAAATTGATAGAAATTTTAAAAGAAAAAAGAAAAAAAATATAATTAGATTTTTATTATTCAAAATAGCCCATTTTAATTAATTAAGTGATATATGAAAATTTAATTAATAAACTAGATTAAATTATATCCTAGTTTAAATAACTAATATAATATATTAATTAGAAAATTAATTAATGAGTTTTATTTTAATAATAGAAAAATAGTGGTGAATTAATTATAGTGGAAAGGGAGTAAACATAGTAAAAAAACTGAAAAAGCTAAAAAAATATATATTAAAATATATATTAAAAAATAGCGGTGAGGGGGAGCTACCAACGAGCCATGTTGGTCCATTCGTTATTTATTGGCCTTCATTAAAATATATATTAATTCTACATGGATTTTTCCGTTTTTGACACAACACCACCATACATGTTACAACTTTCTCTCTTACGGCAAGCTACTTTATTTTTTCTCATGCTGTTTCTTTCATGTGAATACAACAAACCTGTAACTTCATCTTATATCAAACTACACACATAAAATAAGATCATATGTAATCATCATGCAATAAAAAATAGCCATGCACAAATCAAGAGGCTTATATGATTTTACTCATGTATTAGTTCTCTTTACTGCAAGTGATAATGATAAAACAAACCTTACACATACATGTTAAAGACAACCAATGATTTATATTATCACCATTATATCATCAGCATCATTATTATGTAATAACAGCATGTGAAATAAACATAATCATGCTAGAAACAACACTCATATGATAATAATTAAATGGCAGATATAATTCTTTAATCATGCAAACAAAATTTCTCCAATATGCTATGACATATCAAGAACAGACGCATACTTGAATAAAGCAATATCAACATCCACCAAACCATGAATACATCATCTCAATATATATATATATATATATTAAACCAATATTATTCATGCATGAATTAAGGAGTATTGCAAGGTAATCATGCTGGATGCAAATTTCATAATGAACACTTACCGGGGATTTGATTTTTCTAGCTTGCTCACTGTATGTGTGTTGTTCTTATTCAGGCTATGAGTGCTTTATGGTTGCTTCTCTTTTCCCTGCCCGTGAAACTTCTTGCTTCTGTCTTTCCTTGTGTATCTTCTTCTGCTGTATCTCTCCTCTTTTTTCGTCTCTTTTTTCTCGCTGCAGCCATATGAAGTATTTATAATGGTGTGGGTTAGGGTTTAACCTTGCTAAATATTTGGATTCCTTCCTATATTTTAGGATCTCACCCTATAATGATGTGGATTAGGGTTTAACCTTGCTAAATATTAGGGTTCAACCAAAATTATTTTATAATTTATGGGCTTTTTAAAAAAATGTTACTCTTATAAATAAATTTTATTAAGTAAAAAACGTGAATTATTAAATAAATACTATTTATAAATAATGAATAAATGGAACACGAGTCACTAAATTATAAAAAATAGTTATTATAATTTAATGAGCTTTAACAAATAAAATTAATTTAAAATTTTAATTATACAATTAAAATTCAAATCTATTTTTATTTATCATTAAATTAAAACTATTTTATTTATATACATATAAAATTTATTTATATCATACAGATAACCAAAATTATTATTATTTTTTATATCTGTATCACATAATCAAATAAATTAAAATTTATAATTTATATGAGAATGTATGCTAATGAATGAATGCAAATGTGAAATGAATGTCATGCATGAATCAATTTATCATAAAAATTAACAGGCAAATTTTGGGGTATGACAATATCATTATGCAGTAATATCTACTCTACAAGTTACATTCAAAATGAGGAATATAACTAATGTCAAAAGAGTAGCAGTAATTACTCTACTATGTAAGCAAGACTAACAAATATTAACTCCTTATTCCATTTGAAGATCAGACTAATAATCAAAACATTTTATGGAAAATTTTATTTAACTTGACTCTGCTTTATGTACAAGTGATTGGTTATTTTTATGCTTCATATCAAATATTACTAATAATAGTAAATAAATATTTCAACTAAACAACTAAGTCGCACAAAGTTATAGAGAATAAATATTTCAACCCGAATAAATTGTATCTTCTGACACAAAAAAAAAGCATATTAATAAAGTTTTTGTCCATCCTTATTCATACTTGTTTTATTTAAAATCACCATCAATCAAATTAAACATCTAATTTGATTACCACCGTCATCATTTAATAATTAAATCTAAATTCCCATTGTCCTCATTGTTCATAATATTCTTGTCATACCCCAAAATTTGTCCTCCCTTTTTTTTCTTTACATCTCCATCTAACCATCTAACTAGAGTTCAATTGCATACATTAAATAACTCATGCATAAGTATCATTCATTAACCTGGGTTCCAAGTGTTGGACTTACAGGGCTTTGGTTTATCTGTACAACAACTGGAGATGCTTGGTTTGGACTTGCTGTGAGGCACTAAGGCCTCCAAAACCCTAATCTCAGGCAATCTCAGGTGATGTGTCGCACTTAGCATCCGGTACTTGGTCCGTCCTTTGTGTCCCTTTGGATGCTCGAGTCTCTTGGTCATAATCCAAATCCTTGGTCTCATAACTTCCATCTTCATTCATTCACTTAATCATGGTCATACCACCATTGCTTGGTTCGTAAGGTCATGTTCCCCGCTTCCAGGCGTCAATTGCAAATCTCGGGTTTAAATTGTGGTCGTGTTCATATATTGAGTCAGGTCATTTTCATTCAATTGGTCAAATACGTTCCTTTTATCCCTAGAACAAAAAATATGAAAAAAGGTGTAACATTCCAAAAACTCAGTTTTGGAGGTTTTTAGCCCTATGAGTCGACTCACGACTCAGCGCAAAACCCCTGGGTCTAAACAGGTCGACCCACCGGTCAACGCAATTATGGGCAACTTGAGTGAGTCGACTCACTCATCCTTTACGTCGAATCATGCTCCTCCTTTCTTTGGACCTGGTTCCCTCGGGTCGGAACAGGTTTACCTACAGGTCGACTTAATGTTGGAAATTCATGATTGAGTCGACTCACCCGTCACTTGCATCAACTCATCTCCATTTCTTCTTTCAATCATTTCGCCGCGGGTCCAGATAGATCAACTCCCCGGTCGACTTAACCCTGGAAAATCACTGTGTGAGTCGACTCATGCCCTGTTTGAGTCGACTCATGGCTTGTTCTGCAGGATTTTACACCACTGTTATGAGAAGAGGACTTTTGGGATGAAACATGATCCTCCATCATTGAGGCTTGCAATCCAAGACGAGTAGACCCATGCATATACACCGGGAAGATCGTGAGCATCCGACGACACTTCTATATGTGGTACTTTGCATTGTGAACACATCAAACCTGCAGTAAAACAAGTGCAGTAAAATCCACCAACACTTCAACTTGCACAATCATAACCAAAGCCAAAATCACATAAGACAACACAACCACTATTAACCTACAATAGCAGGTCATTAGCCAACATTAAAGCTTAACTTGATTCAAATTTCCACCTAAAATAACCAGTCACTTGAACACATTTCATTAAATGAACACATTAACTAACCTACAATCCAGTGAGTTAACTACCTAAACACACTGAGTTCATCCCAACTAACTCCAAACCTCTTTTAACTAACTCCAAGCCTTAGAGGTCTCAATCCTAATCCCTATAAACTCCCATCTTCACCATCATTTATAAGCTCCAACCATTCACTTCATTTTCACTATTACCTCACTTTTTCTATAAACATTACCTTCAACTTTTCTCACTTCATCTTCTCCAATTCTTCACCCTACACCAAAGCTCTAACCACCATTGGAGAAAGCTTCACATTGAAGCTTATTATCAATTAAGCTAAACCTCTCACACTCAACAATCATCCATACATTCATGGGATCAACATCGACAACAATGATCCGATTCAGAACTTTTTCAGAATTGATTCTTGAGGAGGACGAGTTTGTAGTTGAAGGAGAAGATTAAAGTAGCATATTTTTGTTTTTCTCCTTTTCATCTTCATCACTTCCGAGTTTCAACAAACTCAAAGACAAACCTCAGTCTTGCAGGTCGGTGAATTTTTACTCTTGTCGAACTATCGATATCACCATGTAGCTTGTGTAGTGGGGAATCGAAAACCCCAATGGTTGGCGGTTCGATTTTCCTTAATCGCCATTTCCGTTCAATTTCGGATTCTTGACGTGAATTTATTAATTTCCAATTGTTGAGCTGTAATTAGGACATAAAGGTTTGAGAGGAGCAAGAATTGATTTTCTTCTTGAATCCGGCCAACTCGGCCGCCTCCGACGCGGTGGTGCCGGAATTCCGGAGGTGATTATGTTTTGCCTCCATGCTTGGATTGTTTGACTATTCCAAGGTGTGTTCACCCCATATCATTCATTACCACATGTAACGTTAACATGCATGCGGATAGCATTTTTTTCATCTTCGTTATTGTGCTGCATTCCTACTTACAATGTTGTTTTCATACCCCTGGCCTAACATGGTTCATCTTAATCGTGATAATCTCATAATTGATTTAATCAAGTCTATATTTAATTCTGTTTTTGGTGTTAATCGTGATGCAGTTTTTGTATGGAATAGTCTTTAATTCCTATTTTTTTACACTTAGGATTCACATAATTGTAGTGGTAAATAGCTTAATTCACGTTCATTTAAGAATTAGGTAACTAGTTAGAAATTAGGCTTACTCATGTGTATGCAGACTCATTGCTTAATTTTTTTAGAATTCATTTTTCATGTGATCAACCATGCTATGTTTAGAATTTCACTTGGTTTTCCATGCTAATTTCCATGTACATGAGTAATCTCACTTTGACTTGGTGACGTTTTATTTGTGGTTAGTGGTTGAACTGAAGTTTCATTTCCTTTTGGTTTGATATACGTTTGTTCATCATGATTATCATATCGCACCATGCTATCACCATACCCTCCCATTCATTTGAATTATCATTTCAATTCCTTCTTATTTGATGCATACTAACCGTTGTTGTTTTGTGGCGACATGTGAATAAGAAACCTCAACACCGTCCAAGTTCTTTTATTTTCACTCATTAGTTTGTAGTGTGCGAAGTGACATGCCACTTGTATGGTTTAGCCATGGCACATGAGTTGTAAATTGTATTTCCCTTTCATGCCTTCATGTTGTACTATGTGGATCCATCCCCCCATCATGGGTTAAATGTTCCCCCATCCCATAGTCATGTAATAGCTTAGATTTATTGCTTTCTAGTTAGTTCGCCATGCATGCTAATAACCAAGATAAAATGCAAAATGATAAACAAAGCATTTCCAAGAGAAACAAAAAAGGCTTGATTCAACGTCAAGTCATTTTTCGCATAAAACTCACACCATTGCAACGCGAATACTCGATTCAACATCAAGTATTCCCCATCCGTTCCATTTTTTGCATCTCTTCTCCCTTCTCTCCTCAACCTCATCTTATCTCCTACCCTTTACATACACTCTTTTCAATAAGTAAACCTTTGATCCAACGTCAAGCGATCTTTTCTCAAATAAAACTCAAAAACACAATAAATACGATTTGGATTGTGCGTCACGAGCCTTAAGTGGTAAAGAAGGGATGAGAATGGAGCTTTCCTACACTCGTTCTGAATGCTTCGAACACAAGGCGTTTGGCTTGGTAGTATAAGGTATTCACCTTTATCCATAGCCTTTAGTGCAATCCAAAATCAATAACACATTTCTCGAAACCTAAAAACAACTCAACACAATCAAACCTTTTGTGTGAGCCTTAGGGCGACACCATCGAAAACCCTTCTTCAAGGTAATAAAAACAAAAAAACAAACAAACCTTTTATACCCACGAACTACAGGGCTCTGATTCCTCACTTCAACAAGTGGGTATACGTAGGCACAAGGACCCAATCCTTGGCGAGCACACTAAATTAAAATCTACCTCCAATCCACAAACCTTTGGTAAGCAAACATTTCGATAAACAACATCCATTCAAGCACAAACATCCTAGATGGTTCCCATGGAGTACCATGGATGTGAGGGGTGCTAATACCCTCCCTTGCATAACCGACTTCCGAATCTGTTCGTGGTTGCGATGACCATTCTTTGGGGTTTTCTCGATATTTCCCTTTCCTTTGGAATAAATAAAAACCGATGGCGACTCTGTATTTTTTCGCGTAGCGACAACTGGCGACTCTGTTGGGGACACCTCCCTAAGCAAGTCAAGCCTAACCTAGGTTGCTTCCCCGCGTGTCTCGATATTTATCCTTTTCATTATTTTCCTTATTCATTGCCTTTCGCTTTAAGTTTTTTAATATCTGTTACTTGGTTCCATGATCCTATGATACCGAATGAATGGCACTTTGATTGCAAGAAACCTTATGGGAAAGACTTTCTAGCCGAGTCTAGAGTGGAACTTAAGGTATGAGAGGTTCAGTAGTATGGGCCACCGAGAAGCTTTTCTCGTAAGGGTCGATACTAGAACCTCGCTTAGAGTAGATTCTTTTGGAGATGTTGACGATCGTAAAGATTTTGGCATAAGCGATCGATGTCTTCATTAGGATCAATGACTCTAAGGACCTTTGTATAACATTGAACGTTTGACCAATTAATATTGATGGTCAAGTAGTGCGGGTCCCCGAGAAGATTTTCTCGCGAGGGTCGGTACGAAGATCTCACTCAAAGTAGATTTTCTCGATGGAGTTGTCAACTGGCAAGCTTTTTCCGTAAGCGACAAACAGTCAAGGAAGTCCATGACTTTGAGACACTTGTCTAGAACCCAATGCCGTTGGTTGCGTAGTACGGGTTCCCGAGAAGCTTTTCTCGCATGGGTCGGTACAAAGATCTCACCCATAAGAGGTTCATTTAATGAATCGATGACTCTGGGGTTCCTATCTATAACCCTAGACGACGAAAGATGAGATCCCCATTGTGGAAAGCAATCAGTGTTATCCTCCATCTATATCTTAAGCCTGTGATACTACGTCTACTTTGATGTTTGACTTGTGAAAGTTGTGCTTATGAACCGAATCACCCATTCATTCATACATTCATGCATCATGCGCATAAACAATAAAAATAAAGCTCTTAGTATCTGGTGTTTATTGCAGGAAACTACGAAGACTTTTGCAAAGCAATCATGAATCCTCTTCTCAGAAAAAGCACATTCTCCTTCAGGTACAAAGAACCCCAATTGGATAGCTTGAAAGCCCTGAGTTCCAAGATAGCCCCTATCAAATACAAGTGTCATGCAGCCTATGGAAATATTCTGGACCTGGTAAATGAGAGTGTGGACTACGTGGCCCTTATTACCTTGGCTCAATACTATGACATTCCGATGCGTTGCTTCACCTTCCCGAACTTCCAGATGGCTCCCACTTTGGAAGAGTTTGAAAGGATTCTGAATCTCTCCATCAAGGATTATAATTCGTTCCCCAAGATCGAAGAAGACTTCGCTATGCCCAAGTTAGCATCCGTATTGGGGATTGACGTAGGTGAGCTAGCAACCAGTTGGGCTCCGAAAGGGGTTGACAAGGGATTCACTAGAAATTTTTTGGAAGGTCATGCATGGAAATTTTCTAAAGAAAATAAATGGGAATCTTGTATTGCAATCCTAGCATTGTTGATCCATGGGATCGTCCTACTCCCGAATATCGACAACTTCATAGATCGTGCCGCTGTGGAAATTTTCTTATCTGGCAACCTAGTGCCATTCCTCTTGGAAGACTTCTATCAAACTTTCCACACTCGCCATAAGAAGAAAGGTGGAACTCTCTTGTGTTGTGCTCCACTATTGCATATATAGATGAAGACTCATATGCCACTAGTCGGTCCTTTTGTATCCAAAGATCTACCTTGGTGCCAGAAATTTGCGTCACTCTCTTCCGGTACTATCCAGTGGTACAATAGGGAATAGGAAACCCAAAACATCATCCTCATATGTGGAGGATTTCCAAATGTACCCTTGGTAGGCACTCATGGGTGTATCAACTACAATCCTGTGTTGTGCATGAGGCAGTTTGGACATGCAATGAACAGTCCTCCTAGAGATGAAGACTTGGTCCCTTTTGTCATCAACAATGTTGACCCACTTAACCCTGTTGTGAGGAAAGTGAGAAAAGCCTGGACCAAGTTTGTCAGAAGCAGTCCAAAACTTGGCAAGAAGAATGTCATCACCAAAGAACCGTATGTGCAGTGGGCAAAAGAAAGAGCCTTAGTAGTCAATATGCCTTTTTAGCTTGAATCCTCATCTCTCCCTCAAGTACCCAAACCCGAGCCAATCTTACAAGAGGATGTCGACAAACTCACTAGCAAGATAAATGAACTCGAGCTGGAAAACACCCGTTTGCGACTCCAACTCATCAAAGAGAAGCAAAGGGGTGATGACCTAGAAGACGAAGGCAAAAAGGTAAAAATCTTGTACGAAACCAGCAGGAAGAGAGCGAGGGAAGAAAGAGTGGGTTCGTGGTGCTCTTCTGGGAGCAAATTTAGAACTTGATGGACGAAGTAACAAACTGGACCGAGCTTGGCGTGTTGTTCGAGACTTCAAAAGAACTTTGGAACTTACCAACATGAATAAGAAGAGTGCCAAGGAAGACTATGAAGCTCAGATCAGTGAACTGAGAAAGACCATCAAAGAATACCAAGATCATGCTTCCCGCGAGAAGCTTGAAAAAGAAAGAATACACTGAGCCTACCTTCACGAAAAGTTACAGTTGGAAAGAGCTCATGAGAAGATCCGAAGGATGAAAGTTGGAATTATCGATAAAGAGTACCAAGAATTGAGGAACAATTGCCTATACTGGGAGGATGCTTATCTAAAGACCGAAGGAGCTATAATCGAAAGGGATGCCATCATCAGAAACCTGCAAGGGCTATACACCGAATGGAGAGACAAGTATGCTAACATGGCAATTCTGACCAACTATGCCCTCCAAGACTTCCCTGATAGGATGAAGGAGGCCGACCAGATCATGTGTCCTGATAACACTCCTCACCAAGTTTACAACTTTGTGAAATTTTGCAAGAACACCATGGCCGAGCTGATCACAGATGTCGAAGTTCTCTGCAATGCTCAAGGGGTTACCTTTCAAGTCAATTTGTAGCTTGTTTCTTATTCAATACAAATAGGGTTGTCTCTTGGAATTTCTTGTACCTGTTGTGAAAAAAATATGAATGAATGAATGAGGTTTTGTGATTCCACCTTGTGTGTGTCATTATTTTTTATTGCAATGCTAACTGTCTGAATTGTTTTTCGCAATAAATAACACGACAACTAAGAGCTTTGTCAAAAGATAAAAATAATAATAAAACCAAAGCATGCATCATTCTGCATAACACAAAAGAAAAACAAGGAACTTACCACTCGACGATTTTGCATCCAGAAATAGCAAGCTGACTTCTCAACACCGGTACAACACCCGAAGCAAGCATAAAACACTCATGGACCAGCTCGAATAAAACCAGAGTGCCCTGAGGGAAGAGATGTCTGGTATGTGTGCCTAGATGTGGTAACTGATGGAGACCATTCAGGTTGTGGCCAGAGGCCAAGAAGCTATTTCTAGGAGTCATGAGGAACTCTGTCTAGCCAATCAAAGGGCTACCGCTGCTACCAATCATGTACCACCACTTGGGAACCCTCCCGTTCAGATCCCTGTGGGTCCGCTAGGAGGTGCACCTCCACTTGAAGGTGGAGGTCCGGCCAATCAGAACCCCGTCGTTCCTCTCGGCTTTGAAATGGACGATCATAATGATGCATTCTACAATCCCATAGAAGAGAAAATGAAAGTTATGGAGGGACCCATCGCTTTTGGAGTGGATGCTGCTGAGATATGCCTGGTGCCAGGCGTTCAGATACCCGCCAAGTTCTAAGTGTCTAACTTTGAAAAATATAAAGGGGTCAATTATCCTAGAACGCACATCCGAGCATACTGCAGGAAGATGGCTGCATACTCTAGTGACGAGAAACTACACATGCACTTCTTCCAAGACATCCCGAGTAGGGCTTCTTTGGATTGGTACATGCAGCTGGAGAGTACGACCATCTGGACTTGGAAAGACCTAGCAGAGGCATTCCTGAAACATTACTAGTATAATACAGATATGGCTCCAAATCGGACCCAGCTTCAGAGCTTAACATAAAAGTTAGATGAATCTTTCAAGGAATATGCCCAGCGTTGGAGAGAGTTGGCAGCTAGGGTTCAACCCCCACTCTTGGAGAAGGAATTGATTGATATTTTCATGGGAACACTCCAGGGGCCCTATTATGATAAGTTGGTAGGGAGTACGTCCATGGGATTCTCTGATTTGGTAATCTCTGGTGAAAGAATAGAGAATGGTCTAAAGAGTGGAAAGATTCAGAATGATGTTGGTCCGTCTAATGAGGCAAAGAAACCGTATGTCGGTTTTTCTAGGAAGAAAGAGGGGGAGACCAACAACACGAAGGTCAATAGAGGCAGAGGCAGGGAGCATCGGGCACCCTATCAACAGGTGGCTGTTGTAGCACCTGGTCCGTATCGGCAGGTCGCTGCCATGACGCCTAATCCTTATCAACCACCCTTCGCCATACCCACCGATCAGAATGTGGGCCAACAACTAAATCAATATCGACAACAATATGATCCTCCACAACAATAATATTATCAACCAGGACAACAGAGGCTAAGGAAGCCAAAAAGGAAGTTCGATCCTCTCTCAACCACTTACTCTCGTATGCTGCCATACCTGCTTAAAGGGTCGCTGGTACAATTGAGGGAGTTAAAGCCTCCAACTATACTACCTCCTAGGTACGAAGCCAATGCATACTATGAATTCCATATGGGAGCACCCGACCACACGATTGAAAGTTGTAGATCATTCAAGCACAAGGTGAAGGATCTAATTGATGCCAAAGCCATTTCGTTCGCACCTAATGGCCCTAACACCAATAACAATCCTATGCCGCCACACAGCGGTCCTTCTGTGAGTGTGATCGAGGAAGAGAAGAAGGTGATGCACTGTATAGAGGAAATGAGAACTCCATTGGTTGTTGTCAAGGAGCAATTATTGATGAATGAAGTACATCTCGGGTGTGACGTAGAGTGCAAAGATTGTTTGATGAATCCCCAAGACTGTGAGAAGATGAAAGCTGGTGTTCAAAAGTTGATCGACTAGGGAGTAATGATAATAGAACAGATGTATGATGCTAATGAGGTGGCCTTAATCGAAATTTTGTATGAACCAGCACAAGTATCGATTGAGATCCCTTATGATCTAATTCCAGCGCCTGCTATAGCATACTCGATCACACCACCTGTGATTACGGTACCTTCTCCATTTGCTTTTAATAACACAAAGGCATTGTCATTGAACTACGACTCGAAAGTATATATGTATGGGCAAGAGATAAAGGAAGGGCATATCAAGCCTGAAGAGCCTAGTGTGAATGTTACTGGAGCTGGGGGCATAACCCGCAGTGGTAGAGTATTCATACCAGTACCTCCCGCAGACAATGGTAATCAATGAGTTGCAAGTAGAAACCCTGGAAAACAAGTGGTGAATGATGATGGCTAAGGGCAGAATACGACTCAGAAAGCAACTCCTACTGATGAAGTGGAAGAATTTCTTCGTCTTATCAAGAAAAGTGACTACAAAATGGTGGATCAACTCAATCAAACACCGTCGAAGATATCTATGCTTGCACTTTTAATGAGTTTAGAAGCACACAGAGAAAATTTGATGAAGTTCTTAAGGGCCGCACATGTCCCTCAAGATATCTCGGTGAATCAGTTTGAAGCGGTGGTGGCCAATATATCTGCGAGCAGTTGCCTGGGTTTCAACGATTACAAATTGCCACCCGAAGGTAGAAACCATAACAAAGTGCTCCACATTTCGATTAAATGCATGAACACAATCTTATCCAGGGTATTGGTGGATATCGGGTCTTCATTAAATGTCCTACCTAAGAACTCGCTTTTAAAGCTAACCATTGAAGGGTTGTTGATGAAACCCAGCTCGCTCATCGTGAGAGCATTTGATGGATCTAGGAGAATAATGATATGAGAGGTTGATCTCCCTATGAAGATAGGGCCTCACATATTCTTCATCACATTCTACGTGATGGACATTTACCCCTCCTACAACTATCTCTTAGGACGCCCATGGATACACTCGGCTGGCGTCGTAACCTCAACCCTCCACCAGAGACTGAAGTTCATGATTGGCAATAAACTGGTAGTGGTGGAAGGAGAAGAAGATATAGTGGTGAGTCATTTAGCATCGTTCAGGTACGTCGAGGTTGGAGGATAAATTCATGAGACTCTTTTCCAAGCCTTCGAAGTAGTAAACGTGGAAATGACGCCACCTGTGAAAGCTTCTCCAGGCACAAAACTTTCTATGGCTTCCTGGAAAGACGCAAAAACTATAATTCAGGTTGGACACCCCACAGGCTGAGGCAAAGTACTTGATTTGTCAGTGAACAAAGACATATCTGGGTTGGGATTCCGTTCTCACCAAATAACTCAAAAGCAGAGTGCCTCTAATGCAAATAAATGGCCGATTCCCGCGATACCCGATACTTTTACTAGTGCGTGGCATCTTGGAGACAATTCAATCTGTATGATGGAGGAAGAAAGCGGTCTGCCAGAGGAAGCATGCATCGTGTACTAGAGGCCGAAGGACAAACATTCAACCACTGGACTGCCGTGGATATACCGAAATTCACCTTCATTGAAGAGTAATTTTCCTTATTTTGCTTTGAGAGCTCTACGCCCTGCCCATGGCATAGAGTAAACTTGTAGGGCCCCCATACTTTCAAACAAAGTTTATAAATAAATAAAATAAACTTGTAGGGCCCCCATAAAGTGTATGGCAATGTTTTTCATTTATCATCTTTTCCATCCCACCGCCCTAAAATAAAGCATGAATCATGCAGATCCGTGTTGAGTTCCATTGATAATCAAACTGCTATAGTGCAATATGACTTTGATAATCCAATTTACCAAGCTGATGAAGACGACGAGGAAGATTATGAACTCCCTGAGGAGTTATCCAGGTTATTACAGTAGGAATCAAGAGTCATCCAACCGCACCAAGAGGCAATGGAGATTGTGAAGCTCGAGCCAGAGGAGGATAAGAAAGAAGTCGAGATAGGCGCAACCCTGAATGACGAGGTGAAAAGAAAGTTGATCGAACTCTTGCGAGAGTATATGGATGTATTTGCCTGGTCATATCAAGATATGCCAGGACTAGATACATATATTGTGGTGCATCGATTACCTCTCAAAGAAGAAGATTGCTCTTCGGTGAAGTAGAAATTGAGAAGGACTCGTCCCGACATGGCCATCAAAATTAAAGAAGAAGTCCAGAAGCAATTGGATCCAGGTTTTCTTACAGTGGAAAATTATCCGCAGTGGGTAGAAAACATTGTACCTGTGCCAAAGAAAGATGGTAAAGTACGTATGTGTTAATTACCGAGACCTGAATAGGGCAAGCCCTAAAGATGATTTCCCTCTACCTCACATTGATCAGTTGGTAGATAATACAACCCAATTCTAGGTATTCTCCTTCACGGATGGGTTCTCCGGATACAATCAAATAAAAATGGCTTCCGAAGACATGGAGAAAACCACGTTCATCACCCCTTGGGGCACTTTCTGCTATAAGGTGATGTCGTTCGGCTTGAAGAACGCTGGTGCGACATATCAACGTGCGATGGTCACTCTCTTTCATGATATGATTCATAAAGAGATTGAAGTATATGTTGATGACATGATCGCAAAATCCCAAACCGAGGAAGAGCATTTGGTTCATCTCGAGAAATTGTTTGCATGGTTAAGGAAGTTCAGGCTAAGGCTAAATCCCAATAAGTGCACATTTGGGGTAAGATCTGGAAAGTTACTAGGTTTTATCGTAAGCCAACGAGGCATTGAAGTTGATCCCGACAAATTCAAAATGATACAGATAATGGTAGTTCCGAGAAATGAGAAGGAGGTTCGTGGGTTCCTGGGGCGATTAAACTACATAGCTAGATTCATATCTCACCTCACAGTCACATGTGAGCCGATACTCAAATTACTCCGTAAAGATCAAACAATCGAGTGGAATGATAAATGTCAGAATGCATTTGAAAATATAAAAGAATACTTACAAGAACCACCGATCTTGATGCCACCTGTTCCAGGAAGACCTCTTATCATGTACCTCACAGTTCTTGAGGGATCTATGGGGTGTGTTCTCGGACAACATGATGAGACAGGTAGAAAAGAGCATGCGATATACTACCTGAGTAAAAAGTTTATAGACTGCGAAAGCAGGTACTCATTACTCGAGAAAGCATGTTATGGATTGGCCTGGGCCACCAAACGCTTGAGACAATATATGATGATGCATACGACTCTCTTGATTTCCAAAATGGACCCCATCAAGTATATGTTCGAGAAACCTACCCTCACAGGAAGGTTTTCTCGATGGAAAATGACGTTAATAGAATACGACATCCAATACGTCACGCAGAAAGCCATCAAAGGTGGTGCTTTGTCTGACTACTTGGCTCATCAACCCGTGGAAGACTATCAACCTATGCACTTTGACTTTCTGGACGAAGACATCATGTTTGTCAGAGGTTGGGGTGTTCTAGAACCAGAAAGGGGACCTGAACCAGGATCGCGATGGATGGTCATGTTCGATGGTGCATCTAATGCTCAAGGAAATGGAATTGGGGCAATCATCACCTCCCCAACCAGATTTCATCTCCCTTTCACTACAAGATTATATTTCGATTGCACCAATAATATGGCAGAGTACGAAGCATGCATATTTGGTTTGGAAGCGACTATTGACTTAAAGATCAAGATCTTGGAGGTCTACGGAGATTCTGCGTTGGTAATCAGCCAAGCCAGAGGAGATTGGGAAGTTCGTGATCCAAGTTGATCCCTTACAAAGAACATGTCTCGAAGCTAATCCCATATTTTAATGAGGTTACATTTCATCATTTTCCCCGAGCAGAAAATCAATTGGTAGATGCTCTAGCTACCTTGGCTTCTATGTTTAAGGTAAAATGAAGAATGAAGCACCTTCTTTCCACATTGACTACTTGGATGAGCCAACATACTATTTGGAGGCTGAAGAAGAATCGGACGGTTACCTCTGGTTCCACGATATCAAAAATTATATGGAAAAGCAAGAGTATCCATAGGATGCATCCATTACGGATACGAAGTACCTTCGGAAACTCTCAGCTATGTTCTTCTAAGGAGGAGATGTGTTGTACAAGAGAAATTACGACTCGGTCCTGCTCAGATCCGTGGATAAACACGAAGCAGACCGCATCATAATGGAAATACACGAAGGGTGCTTCAGGACACACGTTAGTGGGCATACCATGGTTAAAAAGATCTTGAGAGTTAGTTATTATTGGATGAATATGGAGATTGACTGCCATCGTCACGTCCATACATGCCATAAATACCCGATTTACGCAGACAAGATCCACGTACCACCGGTTCCGCTCAATGTCTTGACATCGTCATGGTCGTTCGCCATGTGAGGCATCGACGTAATCGGGCACATTGAGCAAACTTCCTCAAACGGGTATCGCTTCATCCTTGTGGCCATCGACTACTTCACTAAATAGGTGAAGGAAGTCTTGTACGCAAATTTCACAAAGCAAGTGGTGGCTCTCTTCCTGAAGAAGGAAATCATATGTCGATATGGAATCTGTCATACGGTGAACTGACTTTGTGTGTTTTTGCTTTGGAAAGCAAATGTCGCGGATAGCAAGAGTCGCCACCGACTTTTCTTTTATCCGATAAGGAAAGGTGGAAAAGAACAGGAAAGACCTTAATTAGATTTTGGGTTCGGGAGGTACATTATACAAAGGGAAGGTGTTAGCACCCTTTGTATCCATGGTTATCCATGGGCTCTTAATTGCTTGATCACTTATGTTATTTTTCTTGTCTGAAAAAGTGTTTGTGAATTGCTTAGAAAATGTTTTGAAAAGAGAGTTTAACTTTGTAATGATTCTTGTACGAATGTATACAAAGTATTTATCTCGTTTAATTTTGAAAGCTGTTTAGAAAAATATAACTTGGCAATGATTCTAGTACGAATGTATGCCAAGTGGTGATTTTCTAATAGATGTTTTGCAAAGTGTGAGGTGTGAAAAAGTATTTTGAGTCGTGATTCAGCATTTAAGAGTTATACCTACCCAAGGTCTTTATGGGCATTTCCTATCCTCATGAGGGTAAAACTGTCCTTACTATTGAGAAGTAAGTAGTTTTATCCTTTGGATGTAAAAGGGACATCGTAGGGTCATCGATTGGTCATTGAAGGCAACATTTGTAAGGATACCTTAGCATTCGAAGGGACGATCATCATTTAACCGTAGGCTACAACGACGGGTCATCGAGGGACAAAAATCATATATTCGCAGGCAACATCCGAGGGACTATGATTTATCTTATAGGGACATGATGATTTAATCGAAGGGTCTTTGCTAAGTGTATCCCCACATTCGCGGGACATGACCGTAATACCGTAATCGTAAGGCAACAAAGAGAGGTCCAAGATCACATGTTCAAAGGCAATATTTTATAATCAATTAGGTAATTAGGATGAATCTCCACATTATAATCAATTAGGTAATTAGGATGAATCTCCACATTAAAATCAATTAAGTAATTAGGATGAATCTCCACAAGGGTATCCCACAAATAAAGTGGAATACCTAGCCAGCTACCTTTTCCGGGAGTATGTGAACCCTTACAAAATTCAGCAAACAGGTCAGAATACCAAATCAGGATGCAATCGAGAATTGCACCAAACAAAAGGAATCACAACAGTAATAGGGTCAGGTAAACAATGCATGGCTATGATAAAACATGTCAGATGAGCAAAGATCAGAACAGAAAAGTCAGCGACTGTCACGTTCGCTGCTGCCTCACCTAGCGAGGGCTTAGCGAACACTCGCTACAGGTTCGCTTAGCGATGTGCTAGCGAACGGCTGCGGGTTTTGAATTTAAGAACAGTACGATTTCAGCGAGCTCCAAACCCTATGGCATCCATTACAGAAATTACATGGTTAAACATTCAAGACATCCATGCATACTTAAATCCACATGCAAAACTTAAGATATTTTTATAAATTCAATCATAATGCCACATGTAAATTAAGAGCATAAAGCGGTAATGGTAGTGCAAACCTGTTTGCAATTGAATTGCAACGTTGAATTGGCAGATCACTCTTAGGGTTGGTACCGGATTGAGTTGGGCGGAGGTAACCTTTGTGCAGATGAGTTTCCTTCAGGGTTTCCTTTAGGGTTGCTCTGAATTCTCTGGGTTAGCCTCCAGGGTTTGCTCTCTGTGGGTGTTTGTGTTCCCCTTTTTCTCCTCTTTCCTCCCTTTGGCTCTGACTGAAGTTGTGGTATTTATAATGAATTTTGTGACCTAATGGGCTCAGAATGAAGCCCAAAATTTCTGGTGTTCGCCAGCTTCGCTAGGCGAGTGGTGTAGCGAAGGGTTCGCTAGGCGAAGGATCTTGCTCGCCTAGCGAGCAAGCCAGTTTAAGCCATTTTCTGGATTTGGCCACCTGTGTGCTGGGTCTTTGTTCCCTTGAGATCAATGTCTTGAAAAATAAGTTGGAGTGCCTTGAAAAATGCCTTGTAATATTAACGGGCAAATTTTGGGGTATGACAGAATCCCAAATAAGATCATCACAGACAATGTGTCTAATCTCAATAGCAAGATGATGAAAGAATTGTGTAAAGATTTAAAGATCGAGCAACAAAATTCATCGTCGTGTCGCCCGAAGATGAATGAGGCAGTCGAGGCAGCCAATAAGAACATCAAAAAGATCGTTCAGAAGATGGTGCAGACATACAAGGACTGGCATGAAATGCTTCCATTTTCCTTACATGGATATCGTACGCCAATACATACTACTACTGGGGCAACTTCGTTCTCTTTAGTGTACGACATGGATGCAGTACTGCCTATCAAAGTAAAGATTCCTTCATTGAGGATATTAACAGATGTCAAGTTGGACGAAGCCGAATGGGTACAAGCAAGATATGATCAACTTAAAGTCATCGATGAGAAGCGCATGGCATCCATATGCCACAGTCAGCTATATTAGAGGCGGTTGAAGAGGGCTTTTGATAGAAAAGTTCATCCTCGAAATCTTGAGGTTGAAGACTTGGTAATATGAAAGATTCTGCCAATCCATCCAAATCCGCGTGGAAAATGGACACCCAACTACAAAGGTCCATACATAGTGAGAAAGGTCTTCTCCGAAGGAGCCTTAATCTTATCAACTATGGATGGTGACGATCTCCCATCCCCCATGAATGCAGACGCATTAAGAAAGTACTTCGCCTAATAAACCCACTAAGTTGACCCCTAGGGGCAAGTTAGGCAAAAAAGGGTATCCCGATGGACCACAAAAAGAAAAGTCCATGCAAAAATTAGGGATAAAATGGAAAGAATGAATAAACCCGCTAAGTTGATCCCTAGGGGCAAATTAGGAAAAAAAGGGGCATCCCGGTAGGTTGAAAACCCGAAAGGGTAACCTAGGCAAAAATTAGGGATTGTTTAAAGGCAAGTGACTGTAGTTTGGGGAAGACCTTCATACCCCGTCGTCCCGAGCATAAGAATTCTGGAAAAGAAGAATCAACCCAATCACCGTGTTCAGATGCGAAGGAAAAGGACCACTGAGGACATATGGGCTATAGTAGGATGAGGAATCAATAGACGCTCAAGTCATTGCCATTGTATTTTCCATTTTTTTGCAATTACCTATTTAAGGAATTGCTTCCTGTTGTAAATCACCCATTTTGCAGGTTCATCATCAATAAAAGCATTGTCATTCAGGTATGCCCGGTCTTTTACATTTTTCTGTTCGTTTGCAAAGATGAATAAAATTTGTTAAAAAAATAATGCTTTGAAAATATGGGGAAATAAAAATAAATTATTCAAAGAAAACAGGAATTTGCTTTTCCGTGTAAAAGGATTCGAAGGATATTCACTGTGTTCAAGACGCGATGTCCTGATACGCGAAGAACCTTTGTCGACCCGCGGGTCTCACCCTGATTCGGATAATTCCTCACAGAGGATGGCAGTTAGCCTGATGGCTCAAGTCCATCCCGGATATTCGGGAAGGTCCAGATCTTGTGATATCATCTTCGTGGTATCCATGGAGACTGGAATGTTGGGAAGTCAACCCCCTCACAAAATCCAATCACTCTCAACCCAGACACATCTAGACTATTGCATTTCTGCATAAACAATCATGCATTACATAACATTGCATCGTGAAACGTGTAGCATATTCCATCAAAATGGGGCATTACGCCTTGTAAAGTACACATGCATAACTGCATAAAAGTATTTCTCGACAACATAGAAGAATCCTCCGCTGAGACGTTCTTCTCCCCAGTTGAGAACATCGTCCTAGAACCTTGGATTGGTATCCCCGCAGGTTTCTCGAAGTCTCTCCTTAGCAAATACCTTGGGAATATTCAACCAACCACTCACCTTTCGTAAATGGTCCACTGCCTTTTGCCTGGGTTGATCCCTTTTCTTCTCGACACTTGTCCGTGTTGATCTCCAGGGAAGCCGCCATTCTTGACACTCGTCCGTGTTGATCCTTGCTTCTTCCAATACCCGTTCGTGTTGAGATTTACACTCGTCTGTGTTAATCATTTCTTTTTCAGTACTCGTCCATGTTGCTTGTCAATACTCGTGTGATGATCATTTCATTTCAACACTCGTCCATGTTGATACCTCTTTCTTCAACACTCGTTTGTGTTGTCCTTTTAATACTCGTCTGTATTGATCTTCAACGCTCTTCCGTGTTGTTATTGTTTCCTTCGATACTCGTCCGTATTGATCTTCAACACTCATCTGTGTTGGTTCTCTTTTTCAAACACTCGTCAGTGTCGATCCTTTCTCCTTTTAATACTCGTCTGTATCGACCCCCGAGAATCGCCCAAGAGGGTTCATCTTTCTTCAATACTCGTCCGTATTGATCTCCAACATCCATACATGTTAATCCTTTCCCGACACTCATCCGTGTAAATCGTTCCTTTCCTCGAATAATCGCCCACATTGAGATTTACACTCGTCTGTGTTATCCCTTTCTTTTTCAATACTCGTCCGTGTTGATCACATTTGTTTCAATACTCGTCCGTATTGACCCCCGACACTCGTCCGTGTTAATCGTTCCTTTCTTCGAATACTCATCCGTATTGAGATTTACACTCGTCTGTGATGATCGTTTCTTTTTTCAATGCTCGTCTGTATTGATCGTTATTAATTTTAATATTCGTCCATATTGGTTCACGATACTCATCCGTATCAAGCATCCGCACTTGTCTGTGTTGTTACCTTTTTTAATATTCGTTCGTATTGATCTTCAACACTCGTCCGTGTTAATCATTTCTTCTTTCAATACTCATCCGTATTGATCTTCAACACTCGTCCGTTTTAATCATTTCTTACTTCAATACTCGTCCGTATTGATCTTCAACACTTGTCAGTGTTAATCATTTCTTCTTCAATACTCGTCCATATGGATTTTTAACACTCGTCCGTGTTAATCATTTCTTTTTCAATACTCTTCCGTATTGATCTTCAACACTCATCCGTGCTAATCATTTAGTCTTCAATACTCGTCCTTATTGATCTTCAACACTCGTTCGTGTTAATCATTTCTTCTTCCAATACTCATCCGTATTAATCTTCAACACTCGTCTGTGTTAATCATTTCTTTTTCAATACTCGTCCGTGTTGATCTTCAACACTCGTCCGTGTTAATCATTCCTTTTTCAATACTCGTCCCATTGATCTGCAACACTCGTTTGTGTTAATCATGCCTTTTTCAATACTCGTCCGTATTAATCTCCAACATTCGTCCATGTTGTTCCTTTTTCTAACGCTCATCTGTGTTAATCTTTCCCTATTTCAATACTCGTTCGTGTTGATCCCCAGTGGAGCCCCTATTTTCGACACTCGTCGGTATGGATTCCTTCCTTTTTTCAATATTCGTCTGCATTGAGATTTAACATTCGTCTGTGTCACCCCTTCCTTCTTCGATACTAGTTCGTATTGACCTTTAACATTCGTCCGTATTGTTATCTCAATTTTCGATACTCGTTCGTATTAACCTTCAACACTAGTCCATGTTTATCATTACTTCTTCCAATACTCGTCCGTGCTGATTCACAATACTCGTCCTTATTAGGCATTCCCACTCGTCCGTGTTGGTCGTTTTTCAATACTCGTCTGTATTGATCTCACAATACGCGTCCGTATTGATCCTCTTGTAAATACCTGTTGTATTGATCTCAACGTCTGTCAGTGTAGTTAAACCCCTTTCAATATCTATTTGTATTGGTACCCATCACTCGTCTGTGTGGACCTCACTCTCCTTCTTAATCTTTTGTTCAGAAGAACCCTTTTCTGGCACAGAGGATCCGTTGCTACCTGTTGTACGAGAAAATAGGATATCCCCAGCAAGACACCTCATTCCCCTTCTCGGAATTCTGCGGAGAAATACCGTTCGCCTGGTACATGCCGAAACATGTGGGGGAGGCAAGAAAAATAAGAAAGAAGAAAATGACAAAAGGGAGTAAGAAAAATGAAAAAAGAATAAAAGATAAGAGAAAGGCGAAAAAAAACATCTATCATATAGCATTAGCATATTGCATACACCATGCATATCTAACCCTTCAAAAATATCCATCCACCAAATAACATTCCAATTCCCAGCAGCCGCCCTACACGAAGATTGGCCTATTCATCCCACTTACCAGTAAAGATCTCCTTGCAATATACCGCCACCGTACAATCCATTTGTTCCGCACGGGTAAATTTTCCGATATTTTAGTATTTAATCCTCTCCCACCTTAATTGTCCGGAGGCCGTTGCTATCCATACATTTAGGTCCGAGAAGATTAAATAGGGGCATCTTTCATACCCCAAAATTTGCCCTCCCCTTTTTTTCTTCACATCTCCATCTAACCATCTGACTAGAGTTCAATTGCATACATTAAATAACTCATGCATAAGCATCATTCACTAACCTGGGTTCCAAGTGTTGGACTTGCAGGGCTTTGGTTTGTCTGTACAACAACTGGAGATGCTTGGTTGGACTTTCTCCGAGGCACTGAGGCCTCCAAATCCCTAATCTTAGGCAATCTCAGGCGATGTGTCGCACTCAATATTCAGTACTTGGTCCGTCCTTTGTATCCCGTTGGATGCTCGAGTCTCTTGATCATAATCCAAATCCTTGGTCTCATAATTTCAATCTTCATTCATTCACCTAATCATGTTCATACCACCATTGCTTGGTCCGTAGGGTCACGTTCCCCGCTTCCAAGCGTCAATTGTAAATCTCGGGTTTAATTTGTGGTCGTGTTCATACATTGAGTCAGGTCATTTTCATTCAATTGGTCAAATACACTTATTTTATCCCTAGAACATTCATTACAAACAAAAAATCTGCATAAAAGGTGTAACATTAAAAAAAAATCATTTTTAGAGGTTTTTAGCCTTATGAGTCAACTCACGACTCAGCGCAAAACCCTCAGGTCCGAACAGGTCGACCCATCGGTCAATGCAATTATGGGCAGCTTGAGTGAGTCGACTCACTCATCCTTTGCGTCGACTCATGCTCCTCCTTTCTTTGGACCTGGTTCCCTCGGGTCGGAACAGGTCGACCTACCGATCAACTCAATCCTGAAAATTCATGATTGAGTCGACTCACCCATCACTTGCGTCGACCCATCTCCATTTCTTTTTTCAATCATTTCGTCGCGGGTCTAGATAGGTCGACTCCCCGGTCGACTCAACCCTGGAAAATCACTGTATGAGTCGACTCATGCCCTGTTTGAGTCGACTCATGGCTTGTTCTGCAGGATTTTGCACCACTGTTATGAGAAGAGGACTTTTGGGATGAAACATGATCCTCCATCATTGAGGCTTGCAATCCAAGGCGAGTAGACCCATGCATGTACACCGGGAAGATTGTGAGCATCCGAAGACACTTTGATGAGTGGTACTTCGCATTGTGAACACATCAAACCTGCAGAAAAACCAATGCAGTAAAATCCACAAACACTTCAACTTGCACAATCATAATCAAAGCCAAAATCACATAACACAACACAACCACTGTTAACCTATAGTAGGAGGTCATTAGCCAACATTAAAGCTTAACTTCATTCAAATTTCCACCTACAATAACCAGTCACTTAAACACATTTCACTAAATGAACACATTAACTAACCTCCAATTGAGTGAGTTAACTACCTAAACTCACTGAGTTCATCCCAACTAACTCCAAACCTCTTTTAACTAACTCCAAGCCTAACTCCAAGCCTTAGCCTAATCCCTCTAAAATTCCCATCTTCACCATCATTTGTAGGCTCCATCCATCCACTTCATTTTTTACCGTTACCTCACTTTTTTTGCAAACATTACCTTCAACTTTTCTCACTTCATCTTCTCCAATTCTTCACCCTACACCAAAGATCTAACCACCATTGGAGAAAGATTCACATTGAAGCTTGTTATCAATTGAGCTAAACCTATCACACTCAACAATCATCCCTGCATCCATGGAATCAACATCGACAACAACGATCCAGTTCAGAACTTTTTTAGAATTGATTCTTGAGGAGGACGAGTTTATAGTTGAAGGAGAAGATTAAAGTATCATATTTCTGATTTTCTCCTCTTCATCTTCATCACTTCCGAGTTTCAACAAACGCTAAGACAAACCTCCATCTTGCATGTCGGTGAATTTTTACTCTTGTCGAACTGTCGATATCACCATGTAGCTTGTGTAGTGGGGAATCAAAAACCCCAATGTTTGGCAGTTCGATTTTTCTTAATTGCCATTTTCGTTCAATTTCGGATTCTTGACGTGAACTTCTTAATTTCCAGTTGTTGAGCTGTAATTAGGACATAAAGGTTTGAGAGGAGAAATAATTGATTTTCTTCTTGAATTCGGCCAACTCTACCGCCTCCGGCGTCGTGGTGCTGGAATTCTAGAGGTGATTCTGTTTTGCATCCATGCTTGGATTGTTTGACTGTTCCAAGGAGTGTTCACCCCATATCATTCATTGCCACGTGTAGCATTAACATGCATGCGGATAGCATTTTTTTCATCCTCGTTATTGTGTTGCATTCCTGCTTACTATGTTGTTTTCATACCCCTGGCCTAACATGGTTCATCTTAATCGTGATAATCTCATAATTGATTTAATCAATTCTAATTTTAATTCTGTTTTTGGTGTTAGTCGTGATGCAGTTTTTGTATGGAATAGTCTTTGATTCCTGTTTTTTTTACATTTAGGATTCACATAATTATAGTGGTAAATAGCTTAATTCACGTTCACTTAAGAATTAGGATTAGGTAACTAGTTAAAAATTAGGCTTACTCACGTGTATGTAGACTCATTGCTTAATTTTTTAGAACTCATTTTTCATGTGATCAACCATGCTATGTTTAGAATTTCACTTGGTTTGCCATGCTAATTTCCATGTACATGAGTAATCTCACTTTGACTTAGTTACGTTTTATTTGTGGTTAGTGGCTGAACTGAAGTTTCATTTCCTTTTGGTTTGATATACATTTGTTCATCATGATCATCATATCGCACCATGCTATCACCATACCCTCTCATTCATTTGAATTACCATTTCAATTCCTCCTTATTTGATGCATACTAACCGTTGTTATTTTGTGGCGACATGTGAATATAAAAAACCTCAACACCATCCAAGTTCTTTTATTTTCACTCATTAGTTTGTAGTGTGCGAAGTGTCATGTCACTTGTATGGTTTAGGCATGACACATGAGTTGTAAATTGTATTTCCCTTTCATGCCTTCTTGTTGTACTATGTGGATCCATCCCCCATCATTGGTTAAATGTTCCCTCACCCCATAGTCATGTAATAGCTTAGATTTATTGCGTTCTAGTTAGTTCGCCATGCATGCTAATAACCAAGATAAAATGCAAAATGATAAAGAAAGCATTTCCAAGAGAAACAAAAAAGGCTTGATTCAACGTCAAGTCATTTTCCGAATAAAACTCACATCATTGCAATGTGAATACTCGATTCAACATCAAGTATTCCCCATCCGTTCCATTTTTCGCGCCTCTTCTCCCTTCTCTCCTCAACCTCATCTTATCTCATACCCTTTACATACACTCTTTTTCAATAAGTAAACCCTTGATCCAACTTCAAACGGTCTTTTCTCAAATCAAACTCAAAAACACAATAAATACGATTAGGATTATGCATCGCGAGCCTTAAGTGGCAAAGAAGGGATGAGAATGGAGCTTTCCTACACTCGTTCTGAATTCTTCGAACATATGACGTTTGGCTTGGTAGTCCGAGGTATTCACCTTTATCCATAGCCTTTAGTGCAATCCGAAATCAATAACGCATTTCTCGAAACCTAAAAATAACTCAATGCATTCAAACCTTTTGTTTGAGCCTTAGGGCGAAACCATCAAAAACCCTTCTTCAAGGTGATAAAATCAACAAAACAAACAAACCTTTTATACCCACGAACTACAAGGCTCTGATTCCTCACTTCAACAAGTTGGTATACGTAGGCACAAGGACCTAATCCTTGGCGAGCACACTAAATTAAAATCTACCTCCACTTCACAAACCTTTAGCAAGCAAACATTTCGATAAACAACATCCATTCAAGCACTAACATCTTAGATGGTTCCCATGGAGTACCATGGATGTGAGGGATACTAATACCT
Organism: Lathyrus oleraceus; assembly: GCF_024323335.1. Taxonomy (NCBI): domain Eukaryota; kingdom Viridiplantae; phylum Streptophyta; class Magnoliopsida; order Fabales; family Fabaceae; genus Lathyrus; species Lathyrus oleraceus. Next base: position 541,896,747 of record NC_066583.1, on the reverse strand, counting down.
CCCCCTTGCATAACCGACTTCCGAACCTGTTCGTGGTTGCGATGACCATTCTTTGGGGTTTTCTCGATATTTTCCCTTTCCTTTGGAATAAATAAAAACCAATGGTGACTCTGTATTTTTTTGCGTAGCGACAATTCTACATCATTTATCATAGACTAAATTTCAGATTAAAATCCAAAAAGGATTTGAAGTTCAATATAAGACAACTTGGTTCTGTTACATGAGAATGACATTGCATTATCTTCCATATCATTCATTACATCATCTCACCACTCACTACAAAAAAAAAACATTTGAATTAACTTTGAATTGAAACAAAATTGTATATGCACACCATCTCCATATCATTCCTCATCATCCCATATCATCAACAAAAAGGAACAAAACTATAAGAACTTTGAAATAAATTGTTTTCAATTGATATATCTTGCATACATACATTGCATTGCCATCACCATCTTTACACACATACAACAAAATGAGAAAAAATGATCCTAATGAGCCTATTCCATTAGATATTTATGATTCAAGAACATGGAATAATCTTAGAAGTGATTTAAGGCATGAATTGCTAAAAAATGATCCTAAAAGAGATGTGTCAATTGTGAGTGGTCTTAAAGATACTCTTGGTAGGAACTTTTCATCCTCACATTACATTCATTATTATGCTAATGGAGAAAACCAAGGTATGTTGGCTTGTTTATTCAAAAGAATTGGATAAAAAAATTTATTTCTATTGTAAGATATTTTTTAGAAGTCCTAAAACAAATCGCTTAGCTCAAGAAGGTTTCAATGATTGGTCTCATCTTATGATTAGGCTTAAAGAACATGAATCAAGCGGTCCACACATGGTTTTTATGAGTGAATGAACTGACTTTTAAATCAGATTTCAAAAAAACATAACAATTTATAAACATCTTCATGAGCTTATAAGAAAAGAAAAAGAACATTGGACGAATGTTTTGGTTAGGTTATATATATTGTTAGATATCTTTCCAGAAAAAATTTAGTTTTTCGTGGAATAAATAACAAGATCACCGTACAAAATAATGGGAACTATTTTTTTCTTGTTGAGATGATTGTCGAATGTGATCCTGTTATTCAAAGGCACATTGATCACATCAAGAATAACAAATTAATTCTCATTATCTTATCCATAAGATCTAAAATTAATTGATTATTCTCTTAGGTAATGAAGTTAAATGTGCAATAATCCAAAAGATCAAAGAAGCAAAATACTTTTATGCGATACTTTATTGCATTCCTGATGCAAGTCACCAACTACAACGTATTTTCACTATATTCTCTTATTCCACAAAGCGTTGGAAAAATTTAAGAGATAATGTGAAAGCTTTAACTCTCAAACCATTGTCACAAACACGTTGAAAAAGCCACGTGAATAGTATAAATAAAATTTAAACTCAAGCTTCATACATAAGACAAGCTTTACTTCAATTAGCTGAACAAGATAATGATCCAAAGATTAACAGCGAAACAAAATCTTTTGCACATCATGGAATTGAGAATTTTGAGTTTTTACTAGCTATGACTATCTGAGTTGAGTTGTTATTTGTAGTTAATGAAATTAGAATTTTTTTTTACAAAAAAAGACATGCGAATTGATGTGGCTATACAATCAGTAAAAGGTTTGATTATCCACTTGAAAAAATATAGAGAATCTGGTTTGCAAAGGCTATTTCTAGTGCTGAAACAATTGCAAATGAAGTAGACATTGAATGTGTGTTTAATCAAAAATGTTAAATTCGTAGAATGAAATACTATGATGAAAATCCATCTGAATGTACACAATTAAATCTTGAGTCTGCTAAGGACTCTTTTTGAATTCATTATTTTTTATACATTGTAGATCAAACAATGGACTCATTTAATAGAAGATTTGAGCAATATAGACATATGAGAATATTTTTGGATTTTTGTTTAATATTGAAAGACTTAAGTCATTTTCTGATGAGAATTTGAAACTGTCTTCCATAAATCTTGAAACTTATTTAAAACATGACAATTCTTATGATTTTGATGGTGAAATTTTATATGAAGAATTAAAAGTTATAAAAAAGATTTAAACAGTTGAATCCAAATCTAGTTTTATGTTATTGAGTTCTCTTAAGATATTCAATTGTTTTCCTAATACATGCATAACTTATAGAATAATATTAACTATTCTTGTTACTATTGCATCGACTGAGAGGAATTTTTCAAAATTAAAATTGCTAAAATCTTATTTACTATCGACAATGTCATCAGTTAGATAAACAATGATGGTTTTCAAATTTAGCAGCAATAATGATATTTCAAGACTCATTGGAGCACTGGTATTTTGGCCTCTTGAATTTTGAAAAAAAAACGAATTTGAAGATTGGGAAGAGAATTGATATTAATGTTGTCAATATCATAAAACTTGTTCTCCAAACAATTCTGAAGCTGCTGATTCTCAATGGAGACACAACTGTTGTTGGGGTTGAAATTGTAACACAACCACATACATAGAAGGTAGAAAGTTGTTGTAGCAATGACACTGATCAAAGTAGCCACCTTCACTGCTTTAGATTCTGATTGAGGAAGATTCACTTTGTCCTAATTCATGATAACATAATAATATCAAGGTTCACACGTTTTTGAATTAGTTTTACAACAATGCTATTAATCCATTATTTAAAAGCTGACCAGCTATTAATGTTGTCAAAGAAAAAAAAGTTATACACGTGGAGTCAATAGTATTACTACAAGATGTAATGAATAAGAAGACATATTTTACACACAAAAGTATAATTGTAATATAAATATAAATTTTTCTTTAAAATTATATGACCCATGCGGATGTCCAAATTTTTAACTAGTTATCACTTGACTGGTAGTGGAGCCATAGATTCAGGCGGGAACATATATTTTTTAACAATCTTATATCTGAACAATAGTAGGCTGCACAATATTAGAGCAACCAGAAATTAAAGAGCCTTGAATATGTTCAGATGGATTTGACAGTGTAAATTTTTTTACACTGACAGGACATAACAATTAATCTCTTTTACAAAAATAATATTATCATATTAATAAATGAAAGTTTATCAAACTGTTTATAGACAATCTATGTATAAATATAAATTTAAATATACCACATTACATTCTCTACTGATAAATGATATGATCATCAAGTAACTCGAAAACTTAAAACAACAATATTATTAGTTTTTAAATAATTAGTAATAAATTTTACATATCTAGTAAGAATCAAGATAGTTACTGCATTTCTTCAAATTTTACATTTCTCTCATTATGTTTTAACTTGAAATAAAACACTAGGATTAAAATATTTATTTACCAAAATTAATGCATGATTTATATTATTTAAAATACATTATATAGGCTTCGATAAGAGTAGTTATAAGTGCTAACTTTTTTTTACTTTGTGAAACTTTTTGGACCACATGAAAATAAAGTATGGAGCATGATGATATTGAACGTCATTTCTGTTTGCCCTATTTGGAACTACAACAGCATAAAAACTTTTTGGATAGGTCTACTTATTAATGAAAGTTCACAATTTATGTATTTAATTATTTCAAAACTTTAGTACAGTTCGTGACATACATTGTTGTATATATCAAAAGATGATGGAGAATCCTATGTATATTTTTACTTATTTTGTTTGCATCTTCTAAGGAATGGACTTTAGATTTTGAGAATAATTTTCAAATTATATTAATAAAAAATTATTTGTTTGTATCGATAAATTTAATTTAATTTTTCATAATATGTAAAAAGTTAGTAATAAGTTTTTTTTTTAAATTATTAATTTATAGATATCAATAACATATTTACATAATTAGGTAATTTTATTTGTATGGTCAAGTTTAAAATGAGTCATTCTAATAGTACACGATATTGATAACCAATGTCATAGAGCTGTTAAATAAATCATAAATTTTAAAACTAAAGTTTTGTTCTATATAAACATTTTTTAATATAAAAAATTATCTGAACACATAAAATTAAAGTAATGGTTTTAAATTTAAAATTAAGTTAAGAGATCAATATAATCTTTTTTTTTCTTTAATAATTCGACCATTAATCTGTAAACAAAAACCACAATTAAACCAAAAGAATAATGCACCTACAACGGCTAGCCTCAACAAAACTGCGCATTGTTTTAATCTACCACTATGTAAATACAATTTAATAAGCAACAAATTAAAAAACAGAGAAAGAGAAATAGTTTAAACCCAATCCATCCATTCTCTCTATGCTTCATAAGCCAAAGCAATTACCTTCAATAGGGTTCAAATATGTTTACATGAAACATTGCCACCTCATTGAAAATAAGAAGATTATCTCTATTCTAAGAAAAACCTCTAAATTTCAATTTATAAAAAAATGTAAAAATATTTTACTACAAACAAACATTAGACCATTTCAACAATACACTAAAAACTTACAATACATTTTATCATTCTAAAACTTTATGTCAATCAACTATTTTGGTCAATTGTATTGTGGCTCTCATGTCTATAGTTGAAATGATCTAAAATCTGTCTCTACTAAAATATTTCACCATCTTTTATATGAATTGAAACTAAAGTTTATTACTAACCTTATGTAGACGCTATGCAAGTGGTTATTGATAACATACGCAATATCATGAATACGAAACTGATCTTCAAAATTATATCATATTTTCAATAAGATAGTGTTATTAAAATCACTCATGTTTTTTCGCAAAACAAAATTGTGTGATGATGTTATAGCTAAAAATGTAATGTCTCATCCAAATGATAAGGGTAATTTCTATAATTATCCATCATTTATTACTCACTTATTTGAAAGTGGTTTGATAAGATTTGCAACCATCGGTTAGGTGTAATCTTTTCCTTAAGCTTAGGCCCTTCTTTTAATAAAAAAAAAAACCATTTCTAAGATAACTAGATCCTATATTTTTTTCATACAAATTACTAAGAATTAATAAATAAATAAATCTTACAATTTATAAAATTATCATTAATTTTTATTCTTTGTCATAAATGTATAATTTAAAATAATTAAAAAAAATTGATAACATAATATACGTCGAATCCTAGTAATCTCTTTGGTGGTTGATACAATTTTCTAAACGATTGTTAATTTATACGATTGAAAACAACTAGAAGTTAAAAAACTTATTACACATTCTTAGTAAAAAAAAGGATAATGTAATTTCATACTATTTGTAATAAAGTGTTCCACATATTTTGAAGTAGTTGATGTACTTCCTAATTTTTTTTTAGCAAATATGAAAATGAAAAGATTTTCAAATATAAACTCCCAAAAGATTATTGGTTTTTTTGCCAACCAAAAGGTTAAAAAAACCCATAAAGGCGAAACAAGGAGAGGGGGCAAAACAAGACAAGATAAACATATTTGTGTCTTGCACCATCTTAGAATTAGCAAAACGGGCTATCCGATCCGTTCAAATGCCGTTCAAATGCCTTTGACAGATCGGATTTAAAAGCTCATAATTTAAATAGACTACAATTTAGTTGTTCAAACCCGACCTTTTATAGACTAGGATTTTTTTGGACCGATCTAGAGTATATTTAATATTAATTTTTTAAAATAAATAAAAAAATTAATAGACCATGAACTATAAACTAAAAGATATATGAGTACTGAATGTTAATCACTAAAAAATATAAATCAATTACTTTATAATATCTGAATTCAAATTGAGACAACTACTCGTACTATTTAGTTTGAAATTAAATTTCAATAAAATTTATTTATATTTAATAATTTATTAATTACAAAATAGAGCAAAAGAATATTGATATTCATTTCAATGGTATTAGCTGTTTAAATTAAATCAAATTAATTAATACTTTGAATAATATATATATATATATATATATATATATATATATATATATATATATATATATATATATATATATATATATATATATATATATATATATATATATATATATATATATATATATATATATATATATATATATATATAATTAATAATTTGATTGAACTTAACACTTATATTATGCATTTAATATATATAAATAAAAAATAATTATAGTATTTTCATTAAAAAATAATTTGGTCATTAATAGTATAATGTGTTATAGTTTCTATAGTAAAAAAAATTAAATAAGCGGGCTATCCACAACCAGGTCGGGCTAGCCCGATTAAATATCGGTCTTTCAAGTCATCATGCTTATAAGTCTGGATAATAAACGGATTCTAATTTTCTTGTTTCAATCTGGAACTTTTGCGGGTTTTCAGGCTGATCCTATTGGTCTGACTCATTTTGCTGGCTTTACACCACCCAGATCATATCACTCATAAAATTCATCCTCGTCATCCAGATCCAACTAATGGTCATCGACATCTCAAGTTCACTCTCACATTTCAGTCGTTAACTAACTCTCTTATTTAAAAGAGTTAGCGCACCATTTTTCAGATACAAATTCCATTTATACTATATTTCTCATTCTCTTACTAACTTGGGCATTAAAATGCTAATCTTGAAGATTATCCCCTTTCCACTGCATCAAAATCTTAGATAATCTTTTCTTTCTCAAACGGAATATTAGTATCGTCTATGGGAATCGATATTTAATTCCTATGATTACCACATTCCACTCATTACATATCCAATTAAATTAGACCCATATCTTCTTCAATTAAAGTGTAAATCTCCATTTTGAGTTAATCTCATCAAAGTCTATAGTCAAATTCCACTCACCTAATTTATTAACCAATGGCACCATCAAAAACCATTCATTTCGCCGCTCAATAGCAAGTTGCTGCAACCGCTGAAGTTGTAGGAAATATTCCTCCGCCTCTATAGAGGATGCACAAATAAATTTCAACATCTACTTCTTTTGTTCCTCCACCACCAAATCTCAAGAAACTCGTGGCATTCTGTGTAGCCCATATGTTTCCTATGTTCATTGAAATATAATATTCGATTCATTTATTAACGTCATCAATTATATATTTAATTAAAACTTGTGGTTTCTATATATATTCAATTGTGAAATTATTACAAACTTTTGATCTCACTTGTATTTCATATAATAACAATCATAATACTAAAGGAATTGATAAAAATAAGTTACTCTTATTTGATCTTAAAATTTGACATAATGTTCAACAAGAATATGCATCATAATCACACTCATATCTTATTTTTTAATAGTTCAGTGGAAAACTCATATGTCTTTTTGGTTTCGCTGAAGAACTCTATCTTATTTTTAAATTAAGAGGAGGTGAGTGGTTTCGACCTCCATTAGTTATGTTATTGATTTCTTTTGTGGTTTTGATGGTTCTTCCAATGTCCTTGTATTAGAAAGTTCTAACTTGTCTTTTGTTTGATTTTTCTATTTGTTTTTATTTTCACGTACTTGTTCTTTTGAGATGGTTGGGGTTGCTGTTAGCCACTGTTTTTTTTTTTTCATTTTCTTTATTCTGGTTGGTTTTATTCTGAATTTTGGTAATCCTTATGCTTTTCCTCGAGACTCCCATGCATTTTTGGCCGTAATACCTCCCCTATATTTTATATTATATTTCAACTTGCCTTTAAAAAAGATCATATCATTAATGAAAAAGTTATGATTATTAAACATAAAAAAGAAAATATAAAAATAATAATATACTTACTATGAGACACTAAAAGAATATTAGTTATATAAAACATTTACATATGTAGTGAACATCCTTAAATTTTTCTAACATGTTAACATTACCTTAATTATAAAAAAAAAAAAGGAATATGGCACCGAAAATATAAAATATTTTTATACTATCAATCAATGAGATCTGTATATCCCGTCACATTATATTTTTATTTTTAAAATACTATAATGATTTGGCAATATAAAAGATTATGATTGAATGTGAATGTAGTACTTCTTTATTCAACAGTAGACTACCTTTAATCTCAATTATCAAATATTTTGATCTCACTTATTAATCTTATAAATTTCTCATTCGCAAAACTAATATATTTATAAACTCTAAATATAACTTTAATTATTTCTGTAAAATTTAAAAGCGCACAATGCCACGCGTCATATTCTAGTTTATATTATTTCAGTTACAAGTAGTAAGTGTTATGAAAGGTGAAAATATTGTATATGTTTTTTTTGTTGAGAGGTTTGAGAATCAATTAATGGAACAAGTATTATTTTAATTTTGTTAAATAATTTTATAATGTTCTTCCACTTTTTATCATAGAAATTCTAATTTTATTGTTTTTTTAGAAAAACTTGGTGTGATTTTTTATTATTTTACTGTTTTATTATTTTGAATTTGTCTTAAAATAGCAGTTTATAAATTATGTGTTTGTAAATGATGTTGTAATACAATGTTAATTTTTTGGGTTTAAATAACACCACTATATCCGTAAAAAAAAACACCACTCTAATTTTAACTTGAAATCAAATATTAGCATTAAAACATATTAATTTATCTAAATTAATAATTAATGTATGTTTTTTATATTTTTAATAAGATTTAATTGAAATATATTGACGGTGTAAAAAGAATTTACATCGTCAATTAATCTTAGATGTTGGATATTAAAATAAATTTGATTTTTATTTTAAAAATCTATAAAATAATGCAAACAGGTGATGGTGATGACAGTATAAATTTTTTTATATTTGTCATGTGAGACATGATATTTATCGTCATTTTCTTTCCCCTTTCCTTCAAACACGGCCCACATAAACATAAAATGTGAGACATGATATTTATAGTGATTTCTTTTTTTCTTATTTGAACTACAAAAGTATAAAAAACTTTTTGATTAGATGTATTTATAAATGAAAGTTCACAATCTGTGTGTTCAATCTGTGTATTTTTTTCATCAAATATGCAAATGACATTTCTTTTATTCACGTGTCTCTTGGCCCTTATACTAAATAATCAAATGTAACATTTCTCACATTGTTTTTTTTGTTTAAATTTAATACTGCTATTAAAAATTGATTACTTTTTCTTTTTATAAACAAATGGAAACTTGGCATTAAAAAATATTCTCTTGGCCCTAGCCTTAAAATGAATAATCAAAAATATATTAACTTATCTAAATTAATAATTAATGTACGTTTTTCATGTAAGGATATATTTTTTTTCATATAAATATATATATTTTTTGTGAAGTAAATATCAAATATTAACTTAAATTAATAATCAAATATGTTACGTGTCTCTTGGCCCTAGCCCTTAAAATGAATAACCAAAAATATATTCTTACATGAAAACATACATCAATTTAAGTTAAAGTTTAATATTTAATTTAGTTTTACATGAATTGATAAAAATATTCTCTTTAATTCAAAAGAACTGCCAATATAGCTGAAAGTAAATTCCAATATCATTTTTTTCTAACATATACCCTCAAAACATCATTTTGATTCTGAATTTATAATTATCAAGAATACATTGATTATTCAAACATATACTTAAAATTTCTAAATTTTAAATTTTTTGGTCTTAAAAACATTTAGATAAAATAATATTTTAGATGGATAATATTTAAAAATAAAAACAATATTGATGAATTAGATTAATTATATGATTAATATTAACATTTTTTTATAAACTTAAAATCTAATAAAAAAAACTAAACCTAGATTAAATCACATAGGACATATCATATATATTAATAATAAAATAATTATTAATATATTAAAATGATTCTCATTTAAAAAAAAACATTTCCATAAATTGTGTCGGAAAAAATCTTCACATAAATGTGATTCACTATAAGAATATAAAACCAAAAATTAGTGAAAATGACATTTATGCTTTTAACATTCTGGCAGAAAAAACCCTTGTGCTGCCTGCCTATTTCGTTCCTTTTTTTCTATCTACGTTTGAGGAGATCTCTTATCGATCATGTGAATATATTTCTTTATCGATCTCGTTGATTTTAATTTTATCAATTTGTTACATTATGCTACTGCACATGTTTTGTAGTTTAGTTAATTTGTTTGTTTCTTTATTAATTAATACTTCATATGTTGATACTTTTTTGTGTCTATATTATAGGCGTGGGTTTGTTTTGGCGTTGAGGCATCTAGTAGAGGTTTAGAGTCCAGGTGATATTGTTTACTAATTTATTGTTATTATTTATTCATTATATTTATAGGCTTGTTGTTTGTACTTTTTGAGTTGTTGAAATGTTGCCTAAAAAACAACTTTTCGGTCATCAAAAGCGGAAAAGAAAGAAACAAAATAAAATTGTTGTTAAATCTCAAAAGAGCATTTTAGATATAAAAAATTGCAAATATTCTACAACTTTTATTCAAATTGATGTGAATTCAGATAAGTTAGACTCTACAATTGAAATTTTTAGAAATGAACAATCAAACAAAAAAATGAAGAACATATTATTTTGAATGTAGATAATAATGAAAATGAGAATATCCTTGCTTTTGCTAATGAACAACCTAATGACCCTATTCCATTAGAAATTTATGATCCAAAAATATTGAAAAACCTTAGAAGTAATTTAAGGGTTGAAATGCTAAAAAATGATCATAAAAGAGACGTGTCAATTGTGAATGATCCTAAAGATATCCTTGATAAAAACTTTTCATCTTCATATTACATTCATTATTGTGCTAATGGAGAAAACCAAGATAGAAGTTGGTTTGTTTATTCAAAAGAATTCCTAAAACAAATCGCTTAGCATATAAGGTTTTAATGATTGGTCTCATCTTATGATTAAGCTTAAAGAACATCAATCAAGCGGTGCACACATAACTTTTATGAGTAAATAGATTGACTTACAAATCAGTTTTCAAAATAATATAACAATTGATAAACATCTTCATGAGCTTATAAGAAAAGAAAAAGAACATTGAAATAATGTTTTTGTTAGGATAATTTCTATTGTTAGATACCATTCTAGACAAAATTTAGCTTTTCTTGGAACAAATAACAAGACCAATGTATAAAATAATGGGAACTTTTTTTTCTTGTTGAGATGATTGCCAAATGGGATCCTCTTATGCAAAGGAACCATGATCGCATCAAGAATAACGAAATTAATTCTCATTATCTTTGTCATAAGATCCAAAATTAATTTATTAATATGTTAGGTAATGAAGTTAAAAGTGCAATAACTCAAAAGATCAAAGAAGCAAAATACTTTCTTGTGATACTTGATTGCACTTCTGATGTAAGTCACCTGCTACAACGTATTTGCACTATATTCTCTCATTCGATAAAGCGTTGGAAAATTTTAAGAGATAATGTGAGAGATTTAACTCTCAAACCATTGTCACAAACACGTTGGAAAAACCATATGAATAGTGTAAATGCAATTATAAGTCAAGTTTCAAACATAAGAGAAGCTTTACTTCAACTAGCTAAACAAGATAATTATCCAAAGATTAAGAACAAAGTTGAATCTTTAGCACATCAAAGAATTGGAAACTTTGACTTTTTACTAGCTATGACTCTCTGGTTTGAATTTTTATTTGTTGTTAATGAAATTAGCAAAAATTTACAAAAAAAAAAAAGACATGTGAATTGAGGTGGCTATACAGTTAGTAAAATGTTTGATTACTCACTTGAAAATATATAGAGAATCTTTTTTTACAAAGACTATTGCTAGTGCTGAAATAATTGTAAATAAAATGGACATTGAATGTGGGTTTACTCAAAAATGTCAAATTCGTAAAAAGAAACACTACGATGAAAATTCATTTGAATGCACACAATCAAATCTTGAGTCTACTAAAGAGTCTTTTAGGATTCATTATTTTTTATATATTGTAGATCAAGCAATTGACTCACTTAATAGAAGATTTTAGCAGTATAATATAAATGGGAATATTTTTGAATTTTTGTTTAATATTGAAAGACTTAAGTCATTTTTGATGAGAACATGAAATTGTCTTGCATAAATCTTGAAACGTATTTGAAACATGACAATTCTTATGATCTTGATGGTGACACTTTATATGAAGAATTAAAAATTATTAAAGAGATTTTAACAATTGAATCAAAATCTAGTTTTATGATATTGAGTTCTCTTAAAACATTCAATTGTTTTCCTGATGCATGCATAACTTATAGAATAATATTAACTATTTTTGTTATTGTTGCATCAATTGAGAGGAGTTTTTCAAAATTAAAGTTGTTAAAATCTTATTTGTGATCGACAATGTCGCAGATTATATTAAATAGTCTTTCTTTGATTTTAATTGAAGATGATTTTTTAAAGAATCTTGATTTTGACCAAATTATTGGTGAATTTGCAGCAAAAAATGTTAAGATGATGATATTCAAAGATTAATAGTCGGAGATTGCAGCTAGTGTGGAAATTGGAATGCTATTGATACATGTTCGGATTGATAGATACATTATAACTACATTTATCATAATAAATATAGTTTTGATTTGGTTTAAACTTTTTAATATTAATGTAATTTTTAAATTTTTTTACAATTATAAATTTATAATTATATGACTTGTAAATATGGTAAAAGAAATTATGAAATAAGAAAAAGTACATCAAATTCATAATTCGACCTGTCACTTAAATTCTTGGACTTGGATTCTCTGTGGTGGTTGAGTCCATCTCAACCACTCATTTTGGTTAAATATAAAAAATAATTAATATTAATTACTGCATAGATGATTAAAATTGAAGTAGTATGAAAAACACGAGAGAGGGGCAGGAGAGGATCTGTATCCAAAATTCTCGGTGATGGCCCCTGCAATTATCTTTAGTTGCAACATCAGTTAGATAAACAATGGTGGTTTTCAGTTTTAGCAGCTATAATAACATTTCAGGACACATTGGAGCAATGGTATTTTGGCCTTTGAATTTTGAAAAAAATGAATTTTGATATCATTGAAGAATGGGAAGAGAATTGATATTAATGTTGTCATTATCACAAAGCTTGTTCTCCAAACAATTCTGAAGCGCTTGATTTTCAATGGAGTCACAATTGTTGTTGGGGTTGAAATCGTAACACATCCACATAAAAGGTAGAAAATTGTTGTAGCAATTACACTGATCAAAGTAGCCACCTTTACTGCTTTAGATTCTGGTTGAGGAAAATTGACTTTGTCCTGATTCATGATAACATAAGAAAATATTGAGTTAGAGACTTCAATTTAATAAAATAATAATGTCAAGTTTTTGAATTAGTTTTACCTGAATTACAACAATAATCATGAAGTGTGTATCCAAATGCTATGTTCCCAATATCAGCGAAGATTCTCCAAAACTTTAGGCTTATACTTCCTTTGAAAATCCCTTTATTTTCTGCAATTTTCAATTCAAATAAAACCCATTACAAATATGCTAATGTATGAAACTGAAGTAAATAAAATAAAAAAAGAGAGTAAATATTCATACCAACAATTTTACTCACACCAAGGCCTAGACCAATGGTTGAGTATATCAATGACATTATAGTTGCTAAAACTGAAAACCACCATTGTTTATCTACATGATGAACTTTGAGAGAGAATAATTTGTAATTAAATTATTTGAATTCGAGAGAAAAATTTGCAATTGAAGTATCCAACGATAATTTTTCAAGATTTCATTGTGATATGGAAATTTCTTAGAAAAAATCTTCAATATTACTTTTTTCTTTCAAGATTCCCTTGTGATATAGGAATTTTTTTGAACATGTCTGCACATATTTTTAAAAAACATACATATTTTCAATGTTTGAACATAACAACTTTATTTTATTCTCCTTGTGTACAAATAATTATACTACAAATTAATTTAGAAAATTACATATAAAAAAATAGATAGGAAATAAATAAATTTGTTACCTTGAATAAATGTAAAAGCAATGCCTAGAATTAGAATAAAAAAATGCAGACTGTTGATGGAACTCGTCATAGTTTCTTGAAAAAAATAAGGTAGAGAGGAAGTAGTTATGGATTAATAACAAGGAAGAAGGGCTTTTGGTTGTGTATGGTTTTACTGGCTTCTCATATATAAATAGTGGGAATGAATGTTGATAGTGAGAGAAAAAAAGCATTCGATGTTTTAAAATCTGATTAACTCAAATTATTTTCGTTTTATTAGATTAAGTACGGAAATTCTATACATCCCCTTTTTAATTCTCTACATTATTAAACTATTTAAACTTTTTATATAAATTTATAGGTTTTTGATTTTGTATTCATTTTATTTCTTGTCACTATATGTCACTATGTAATTTTGTTAACTAGGGACAATAATTCATTGACCTAATTACAAAAATAGTAATATCATATTACTAAATGAAAGTTTATCAAAATCTTTATAGATAATCTATATATATATAAATATAAATATAAATATATCACATTACAATGTATATCAATAAATGATACGAACATCAAATAATCAGTAAACTTAAAACAATAATATTACTATTTTTTAAACAATTAGTAATAAATTAATCATTGTAACAGAGTTTCTAGTTGTTGTAAATGTGTTTGTTTTTAAATTAAAATGATAAATATTTTAATTTTTAAACTCATGTGAATGCACAAAATTTGACATATCTTGTATTAATCAAGATAGTTACTGCAATTTTTCAAATTTTACATTTCTCTCATTGTGTTTTAATTTGAAATAAAATACTAGGATTAAAATATTTATTACCAAAATTAATGTATTATTTAAAATACATTATATAGGCTTCGGTAAGAGTATGGAGCATCATGATATTGAACGTCATTTCTGTTTGCTCTATTTGGAACTACAACAGTATAAAAACTTTTTGGATAGGTCTACTTATTAATGAAAGTTCACAATCTATTTATTTAATAATTTCAAAACTTTAGTACAGTGTGTGACATACATTGTTGTACATAGCAAAAGATGATGGAGAATCATAATTATATTTTTACTTATTTGAAAATAGGCGAAGATAAGTGGCGACTTTATACTTTTTTAGAATATTTATTTACTTTTCAACTGAAACAATACAATGATTAAATAAATATTGAGTTTTTCCTCTTGTTTTGTTTGCACCTTTTAAATGTATCTTCTCTTTTGAAGAGCCTCTCTTTATTCATGATAAGGAATGGACTTTAGATTTTGAGAATAATTTTCAAATTATATAATCAAAAAATTATTTGTTTGTAACGGTAAATTTAATTTAATTTTTCATAATATGTAAAGTTGGAATGGACTTTATTATGCTTTGTCATTGAAGCCATCGAAGAACAGTAAGAAATGCTTAAAATGGAAAGGAAGAAGATAAAGAGCAGAACTGTATTCTGTTATGCATTGAATGGGGATTACAACAATTATATAGTTGGAAGAGATTGTAACTAACTGCATAACAGAAAGCATAACAAATTGAATGGAAAATGTAACTAACTGTAAAACTACTTTAACTGTTTTTGTTTTCTTCATCTATTAGCCCCCCACAAGTTGAACCTTGGTAGATGTTGATCAAGTTCAACTTGGCTTTGAGGAAATGAAATGGTTTGGGTAGGAGAGGTTTAGTGAAGAAATCAGCAAGTTGGTTGTTGGATGACACGGGAATAAGTTTCAATATGCCTGCTGAAAAATTTTCACGTACAATGTGGCAATCAATGTCAAGATGTTTCGTACGTTCATGGAAAACAGGGTTAGCAGCTATGTGGAGTGCGCTTTGACTGTCACAAAAGAGAACTGGGACTTGAGAGCATGCAATGTTCATGTCACGAAGCAAGTACAAAAGCCATTGGAGTTCACACGCAGCTGCAGCTAAAGCGCGATACTCTGCCTCTGAAGAGGAACGAGAGACAGTGGTTTGTTTCTTTGTTCTCCATGAAATAAGGGAGCTGTCCAAATAGAAACATGATCCAGAAACGGATTTACGTGTGTCTACACAACCAGCCCAGTCAACATCTGAAAAACCTGTTACTTGTAGTGGTGAACTTCGTGGAAAAAATAAGCCTTGGCCTAGACATTGTTTGAGATATCACAAAACTCTGCAAGCAGTAGTATAATGTTGAGTAGAAGGTTTGGAAAGATATTGACTGAGTTGTTGTGTGATAAATGTGATATCTGGGCGAGTAGTATTGAGGTAGATTAGTCTGCCAATAAGTCGTCTATAAGATGGAATATCGTGATAAGTAGGGCTATCATCTTGGCAAAGCTTAAGTGATGGATCAGATGGTGTGCTTGCTGGTTTGGAGCCAATAAAACCTGAATCCTTGAGAAGATCAAGACATTATTTTCTTTGGCAAATGGAGATACCACGTTTTGAGTGAGCTACTTCTAAACCCAAAAAGTATTTGAGGATGCCCATGTCCTTGATCTTGAAGAGCTGATGAAGAATATCTTTCATAGTTTGAAACTCTTGTAGAGAGTTACCTGCTAAAATAACATCATCAACATAAACAAGTAAAATTGTAAAGGTGGATGATGTTTGTTTAACAAACAGTGAGTGATCAGAAGGTGCTTGAGAGTAGCCATGAGCAGTGAGGACTGAAGTCAATTTTTCAAACCATTGTCTGTTTGCCTGCTTTAGTCCATAAAGGGACTTAATGAGTTTGCAGACCTGGTTAGGTTTAGAACTTTGGACACCTGGTGGGATCAACATGTAAACATCTTCATTCAGATCACCATGAAGAAATGCGTTATTGACATCGAGTTGGTGAAGATGCCAGTTATGGATTGAAGCTAAAGCTAGAACCAATCGAACTGTGGTGAGCTTTGCAACAGGTGAGAAAGTATCTAAGTAATCAAGTCCTTCAATCTGGTTGTATCCTTTAGCAACAAGACGAGCTTTAAACCTTTCTATGGTTCCATCAAATTTATGCTTGATCTTGTAAACCCAACGACAACCAATAGGTTTAACATGGGGTGGAAGATCCATAATTTTCCTTATGCTTCTGTCATGGAAGCCATTAAAAAACAGTAAGAAATGCTTCTGTTATGGAAGCCATTGAAGAACAGTAAGAAATGCTTAAAGTGAAGAGGAAGAAGATAAAGAGCAGAATTGTATTCTTTTATGCATTTAATGGGGATTACAACAATTATATAGTTGGAAGAGATTGTAACTAACTGCATAACAGAAAGCATAACAAACTGAATGGAAAATGTAACTAACTGTAAAACTACTTTCACTGTTTTTGTTTTCTTCATCTATTAGACTTTATACATATTTAAATTATCAACAACATGTTTACATGATTAAGTAATTTTATTTGTAATGTACGAGTTCAAAAAGAATCATTCTAATAGTGGTAGACGATATCGACAATCAAAATTATAGAGCTGTTAAATAAACCATAATTTTCAAAGTTATAGTTCTGTTATATGTAAACATTTTTTAATATAAAAAATTAATTGAGCACATAAAAATTAAAGTAATAGTTTTAAATTTAAAATTAAATTAAGAGATTTATATAAAACTTTTTTTCTTTAATAATTCGACAATCATTCTGTAAGCAAAAACAACAATTAAACCAAAATACAAGAATAATGCAATTACAATGGCTATCCTCAACAAAACTGCGCATTATGTTAATCTACCACTGTATAAATACAATTTAATAAGCAACAAATTAAAAAACAAAGAAAGAGCAACAGTTTAAACTCAATCAATTTAATAGGGTAACTTCGATAATTGTCCATCATTTATTACTCATTTATTTGAAAGTGGCTTGATAAGATTCGCAACCATCGGTTAATTCAGGTGTAATCTTTTTCTTAAGCTTAGGCCCTTCTTTTAATAAATAAATAAAAAACACTATTTCTAAGATAACTAGATCCTATAATTTTTTCATACAAATTAATAAAAGTTAATAAATAAATAAATCTTACCATTTATAAAATTATGATTAATTTTTATTCATTGTCATAAATGTAGAATTTATAATAATTAAAAAAAATGTTGATAACATAATATACGTCGAATCCTAATAATCTCTTTGGTGGTTGATACAATTTTCTAAACAATGGTTAATTAAACAATTGAAAACACCTGGAAGTTAATAAACTTATTACACATTCTTAGTCAAAATTGGAATATGTAATTTCATACTATTTGTTACAAAGTAAGGGTGTACGGGTGTTAAGTTGGACTGAATTTGACCTAACTCATTATTCAATTCTTTCAAATTTTAATGGGTTGGATCCGTCATCCAACCCACAATTTCATTATAAAAGTCGATCTGAATCGACCTGTTCATTAATGAGTTTTGTTGCTTTGAGTTTGCGGGTTGTGTTTCAAATAAAAAATATATTTTTTATGACTCTTTTTGTCTTTTAAAAAAATATAACACAACTCATGACAATCATTATCATTTATCTCAAATTCAATGAAACAAATCATATAATATATAATAAAATTCATCAACACGACACAACACTTTATAATATTATAAAACTCAACAAGATACGCTATTTCCATAAAATATATAAGTTGAAAATGATACAAAAGAAAATAAGAAACAACATTTAATCTTAGAATTACATAAATTAATTGGTCTAGTAGTATTATTGGTGGAGAATAATTTTAAGTTTTATTTAAAATAATAAGAAGTTACTAAAACTACATCAATGGGTTTGACCATTGGGTTTTTGGGTTGCAAAACTCAAATCCGATATCCGAACCAAAACTATACAGATTGTTATGGGTTGAGTTGGATATATCCATAAATGAATGAATTCGGATAATTTATGGGTTGAGTTGGTTTGGGTCAACGAATTAGTGGGTAGACTCGCATCCATGAACACTTTTATTATAAAGTGTTCCACATGTTTTGAAGTAGTTGATGTACTTCCTAATTTTTCTAGCAAATATGAAAATGAAAAGATGTTCGAATATAAACCCCCAAAAGATGATTGTTTTTGGCCCACCAAAAGGTCAAAGAAATACCATAAAGGTCAAACAAGAAGAGGGGGTAAACAAGCGTAGATAAACATATATGTGTCTTGCACCACACTGGAATTGGAAAAATAAGTTATTTGACCCGCTTCGGATGTCTTTCGTAGATTGGATTTAAAAGCTCATAACTTAACCAGATTACAATTTAGTTGTCCAAACCCGAGCTTTTACAGACTACGATTATTCGGGCCAATTTGGATTATATTTAATATTAATTTTTAATTAAAAGAATATTTTTTAAAAATAAATAGAAAAACTAATAGACCATAAAATAAAAACTAAAACATATATGAGTATTGAGTATTGATCACTAAAAAAATATAAATCAATTACATTCATAATATATGAGATTCAAATTAAGACAACTACTCGCATTATTTAATTTAAAATTAAGTTTCAATAAAATTTATTTACATTTGATAATTTATTAATTATAAAATAGAGAAAAGAATATTAATATTCATTTCATTGATATTAGATGTTTAAATTAAATCAAATAAATCAATAATTCAAAAAAATATCAAATATATATATATATATATATATATATATATATATATATATATATATATATATATATATTAATAATTTGATTGAACTTAACACTTATGTTATGCATTTAATATATATAAATAAAAAATAATTATTGTACTTTCATTAAAAAAAATGATTTGGTCATTAATAGTATAATGTGTTATAGTTTTTATAATAAAAAAAATTAAATAAGCGGGCTAACTGCAATCAGGCCAGGCTAGCCCGGTTATATATAGGTCTTTCAAGGGATCGTGCTTATAAGCCTGGATAATAAATGGGCTCTAATTTTCTTGTTCCAGTCTGGAATTTTTGCGGGCTTTCGGGCCAACCTGATTGGTCAGACTCATTTTGTTGGCTCTACACCACCTAGATCATCTCACTCATAAAATTCATCCTCATCATCCGGATCCAACTAACGGTCATCCGCATCTCAAGGTCACTCTCACATTTCAGTTGTTAACTAACTCTCTTATTATAAGGAGTTAGCGCACCATTTTTTAGATACAAATTCCATTAACACTACATTTCTCATCCTCTTACTAACTTGGGCATTGAAATGCTAACCTTGAAGGTCATCCTCTTTCCACTGCATCAAAATCTTAGACCACCGTAACGCCGTGTTTGTTCAACGCCTACAATCATCTTTTCTTTCCCAAACGGAATATTAATGTCGTCTATGTGACTTAACATTTGATTCCTATGATTACTACATTCCACTCATTACATATCCAATTAAATTAGATCCATATCTTCTTCAATGAAAGTGTAAATCTCCATTTTGAATTAATCTCATCAAAGTTTGTAATTAAATCCCTCTCACCTAATTTATTAACCAATTTCACCCTCTCACGTAATCTATAGAGGATGCAACCTGTGGTAGTCAGTGTATCCCATATGTTTCCTCTGTTCATCGAATCCCCTCCATAATTTCACGTCGGGGAACCTTTCGTCTGACAAACACTATCTTCTACAGTCACCGGCCGCAAAGTAGTCTCACCTTCCAGCTCTTACAGGCTAGTCTAGACCCACAAGGAGCTCACAAATTTCCTAACGACATGTTCCAAATGATTCAACCGCCAAATTCCCAAACTCTTGCAGATAAACTTATTCTAATTGAAGAGAAGATGCACAACGTTATCCCAAAGAACAAAATTATTTATAAGGCTACATTGTAGAAGGTCGTTGAGCCACAAAATGACCTAGAACGGGTCATAAATTCCATGAATCATCGAAGATACATGTATTATAGTCCTTCTCCTGATCCTGAAGGAGGGATGTGCGATCACACTCCCCTAGAAATATATCGGCCGATGAGAAGAGAAAGTAAGGAAGAAGCAGCCTCCACTAAACCGAGGAAGAAAAAGCAGTTGAACATTCACATAATTGACTACAAAATTCCTTGGTCTCTGGAGAATCCCACGAAACTCCATAGTTATAATGGAAATGGAGATCCTGATGAGCACATCGAGCATGTAGACGGTAGGTTAGACTAATTTCATGTAGACCTATATGTGAATTACAAACTTTTAACTCTGATTTTAATCGAGTCCACTAAATACTGGTTTATGTCCCTTCCAGATGGAAGAATAGATTCTTGGTATTAACTATGTGAGAATTTCACCGTCCACTTCACTTCTAGGTAGAGACAACTAACAACTAGAGCCATCCTTACTAGAGTTAATCATGGAAAAAAAGGAAACCATGTGCACATGTGTTCACCCTTTCACTGAGGTAGTAGTGCATGATATAGGATCAGATGAAAGCCTTAAGTGTTGGATCTTTGATAAAGGGCTTAGGTCGGATAGTACTTTACGAGAAAATTTAGGCCATAAGGAGGCCCATAACCTAAAATACCTATTGAGAAGGGCGTAACCCTATGTTAAGAAGAAATTATTTCATGATGGAGGTAACCAGGTACTAAGGAATCTTAGATCTAGTGGAATGTTGGAGAAAGATTCCAGAAAATCTAGATAGGAACACAAGAAAAGGCCTCTTTTGAAGTTTGATACTTACACTCCTTTTAACACCCCGTGAAAGAATATTTTGACGAAGTGTGATAACTCAGAATTCAAGGATGTCAGGATAAGACACCCTTATCCGATCAGAGAGTTCGCCCGTGAAAGAATATTTTGACGAAGTGTGATAACTCAGGAGTGTTATCATAAACTACAATGACATATTACTAATGAAATCAAAACCCCACAACACCGATATACAAGTACAACGAAAGCGAGCTTCAAAATTGGCAATAAACGGCATGCCCCCTCTTGGTAGCTAGTCACTCTGTAGGCCATGGTAGGTCTGCCAACATGTAGGCCTCAAACCAGGCTTACACTTGGGGGAATAGGAAAATGTACATATTCATCCTCGTAAAACTCATCCTCACAGTCCATATTCATCTAACAGTTATCTGCATCTCACACTCATTCCCACATATTTAGTGCTAACTAACTATCTATCTAAAGGAGTTAGCACTCCATTTTCCAAGTTCGAATTTCATTATCCACTAACACTAAATTTCTCACTCTCTTCTTGACTTGGGAATTGGAGTGCTAAACTTCTATGTCAATCCCTATCCACTGCATCGGAACCTTGGACCACCGCAATCACAGTTGGCAAAGATGTATAATCATGAAGGACAAAAAGTTGTTAAGTAGCGTGTGGTTGTATATATGTTACTTATAATCACGGTATAGTTTCCTTTGTATAAAACTGGAATACGCATTAACTATCACCATGGTTGTGATATATAACCGTTGTGAAAAGTATAAAGGTACTTGGTTTGATTCCCATCAGCGCCATTTTTTACATTTAAATTATTCAAGATAGTGTTCAACATATAACTACAGTTGGATTTAACAACTATGGTGAAATCACTTCCTTTGTTATATATATATATATATATATATATATATATATATATATATATATATATATATATATATATATATATATATATATATATAATATATATATATATATATATATATATATATATATATATATATATATATATATATATATATATATATATATATATATATATATATATATATTTCAAATTTTATATATTTTCCCATTTTTTAACCTGTATTTTTGTGAATCATATCAGACCAGAAACAACAACACGCATCTGTGAATCGTACCATAGCAAAAATTATATTATATCAAATCCAAAAATTGTATATTACATCAAAATCCAAATGACACAAAATAACTTATAATTTACACATCATTACGTCAAATAATTGTATCTTGTTGCTTTGGTTTCTTGTTTCTTAGTTTCTTATCTCTTGGTGACTTGACTTTAAACACCTATAATTTCAAATAATCATTCTTGTTAGTAAATAAACAAATAAATTATAAGTTATAATAAATTATGAATAAATAATAATATACTTACTTGTTAACTTTCTCATATACCTTATTTATGAACGTTATGAATATCATGCAAATCATCTATATAAGCTTCATCATATGAGGTAGACACTTGTGTTATGTAAGAAGGAGTGAAAGGAATATCAAAAGTGTCATCACTAATGTATTTTCCTTGAAGAATGGTTGACCATCTCCCTGATATGTCTGAAGGGCCAGACACATATAAAACTTGTTTAAATTGAGAAGCCATGATGAATGATTTGGTTATATAAGTTGTCTTGCCAAAGTCAACCAGGGAGAATCCTAAGTCATCATTCTGTACACCATTATTATTGGGAACCCACTTGGATTTAAATAAAGACAATTGGAAAATAACATAACCAATCTCCTAAATCTCCTAAATGACACAATACAACGATCTAGATGTCAATAAAGGATTCTTATCTTTCTAACTAGAGAAATACTTGAATTCGGCCTCAACCATAACCCCACTATTTTGAATTGTACTACGACAATCTTTTGATTTTGTATAAAAGGAAAAATGACCAATGTCGTATGTAGTCTAAGTTATCACATTAAACTTTGGTATGTACGATAACCATCTAATTCTCGGATGCACTATCATCATTAGATATTTATTAGTTAAACCAACATATGAATTTCTTGTTATGCTCTGTCAACAACAACTTGTCACTCATTTGGGGATTTTTTTCTTCACAAGTGTTTTGTGAGTAGCTATGTAAGGTTAAACTTAATAGAGATTATTCAATATATAGAAATGTACTTGAAGAACTACATCCTGAGCCATTGAATTAACATTTAAGTCTTGAGTACCTCTACCTTCATAGTTGTTAGCATGACGAGAATTTGGAGTTCCTATAGACTCTGCTTCCGACACATAGTTTGTACAAAACTCAACAGCTTCTTCTGTGATGTACATTTCAATATTTGAAGCTTATGGTCGATGATGATTATTCATATATCCTTTAAATATCTTCATATATTTCTCTATTATATACATCCATCTTAAATAAACTGGATCACAAATTTTGATTTCTCTGACTAAATGAATAGGTAAGTGAACCATAATATCAAAAAATGATGGAGGAAAATACACCTCCAATTGACAAAATATTATGGCATCATCATCTTTTAATTCATATAATTTTTTGAAATTAAGAACTTTATTACATATAGCATTGAATAATAAGCACAATTTTGTTATAGTTACTCTTACATTTTTTGGTAGGATCCCACGAATAGCCACTAGTAGAAGTTGTTGCATCAAGACGCCGTGACAATCATGAGATATTAAACCAATTAACTTGAGCTCTTTAATTTATGAAATTTTCTTGATGTTTGATAAATAACCTTGGGGAACTTTGATACCATGAAAACACTCGCAAAAAAATTATTTTCCTTTTTAGATAGAGTGTGACATGCCGGAGGCAAATAAGTTCTTTTTCATGATTCTATTGGAGCCAACTGATTTCGTATACCCACCGCCTCCATATCGAGATGATAATTCTTACTATCTTTAGTCTTACCTGGAATGTTTAAAAGTGTTCCAATCAAACTATCACACATATTTTTCTTCACTTGCATCACATCAAGACAATGTCTTACATCGAGACTTGACCAATATGAAAGATCAAAAAACACATACCTCTTTTTTCATATATTTTCTCAACTGGTCCTTTTTCTTTTCTTCTCTTTCCAAAGACAACATTAATGTGTTTTTCTCACTGATAAACTTCATCCCCGGTTAAAGGTTTAAGAAAATTAAGAAATTCCATGAAACTTTTATCTGACCACCAATTTTTTACCTTCATATTAAAAACTTTTAACACCGCTGACAATTGTGTAAGACTTATGCACCCTTTATATAAAGGGGTGTCCTTATCACTACATAAAGTATCATAATTATGGGCTTTCCTAAAATAAGATTCTCCAATATCACTGAAAGTATTTTCTAGTCAATCATCCATATCTTCATCTTCATCAACTTCGTGAATTTGTAACGCCTTGTTTCACTTTTTATCCTCTTTACCATGCCACGTCCATATAGTATAATTTTGACATATACCATCACAACATAGGTGATGGAATATTTCTTCCTTTGTACCTTTTTTTATATTCCCGCAAATAAGACAAGGACAATAAAAGTTACCGTAATTTTATGGAATATTTTGATTAGTGTATTCAAGGAATTTACAAACTCATTTCTCATATACCAAACCTAATCTATCAGTGTTCATCCAACTACGATCCATACTAAATTCTAAAATTTATATAAAAAAAAATAATATAATGGCACACAAAAACCTAAACATAAAGCATATCCAAACCTAAAGCATATTCATAACAATAATATAACACTAAACCTAAAGCATATGCATATCTATCAAAACAACATAATATTTAACAACAAAAAAGCAATGAACTATGAACCAGGAACAATATGAAAACAAGCTTTCAAAAATGCAATGAACTATGAAC
This sequence comes from Lathyrus oleraceus, assembly GCF_024323335.1. Lineage (NCBI taxonomy): Eukaryota > Viridiplantae > Streptophyta > Magnoliopsida > Fabales > Fabaceae > Lathyrus > Lathyrus oleraceus. Next base: position 541,871,461 of record NC_066583.1, on the reverse strand, counting down.
CATGAACCATGTACACGAAAAATAAAATGATAAAATAAAATAAAAAGGAATAAAAGCAATGGACATCAGCCATGAAAAGTAACATGTCGTACTTTGAAGAGGAGAAAGATACCAAGAAATGAATGAAGATGGTGAACACAAATTGAAGATGGTGAAGATTTTCGTTCCAAGTTAATGAAGATCGTGAACACAAAATGAAAATGGTGAATATTTCCGTTCCAAATGAATGAAGATGGTGAACACAGAATGAAGATGGTGAAGATGAAGATTTCGTTATCGCTGACGTCTGGTTCGCTTAGGGCATGTTTTGAAGGAAATACATAATTTGTTTTGTTTTAATTTGACAGGAAGGCATTTCACCGTGTTTGATATGAACAACCGTAATGAAATATAAAACATGTTACCACGATGGATAAATAGAACTATAGTTAATTTTTTTTTCAATTTTTGTTTAACTTATGAATTTAAGGGACACACGCTTTTTTTAATAGGAAAAATAGAAAAATATTGTTGTTGGAATTTGAAGCTTGTAGCACTTAATTTATCACCACGGTTGTTTCACAGAACTGTAATGAAATGTATTATAACAGAAAAACTCAGGGACTTCCAATTTGAGATGTTACAATGGTGGATTGAATGATTGCAGTAATATAATGTTACCAAAGGTATATTTTGTAGTAGTGCATCTAGATAAGACCGTGAATTATTTAAGGGAAGCCAAACAAAACCTATTGCAAGATAGAATGAATATGAAACTGATTGATAGAGATAAAACTTGCACTATATAAGTCCTAAATATGAGCAACATAGAGGAACATATGCTGAGACAAAGATCCAAAATTGACTGGTTAAGGCTAGAAGATGGCAATAATTCCTATTTTCATACTTCCTTCAAAAGTAAACTGAAGCTAACTCAGATGCACACCCTGCTCAATGATAATGTTGACTAACCAAAAGAGATTGAAATAAAAATTCTGAAATTCTATGACTACCTTGTAGGGTCTGCATCCAACAACTTAAAAGGCATGATATTGTTGTTATGAGACAAGGTAATCAATTTACAGCAGAGCAGAGTGACCATTTGATATCCCCAGTGATTAAAGAGGAAATTTCTAAAAGTTCTAAAATGCATCAGTGACCTGACAGTCCCTGGAATAAATGGTTATGGGGCTATGTTTTTTAAGGAAACTTGGGACATCACTAAGAATGACATTATCCATGCAGTCATGGAGTCCTTTGAGAAAGAAAGGATCTATAGTACCATAAACAATACTATAATAACTCTCAATCCTAAATCAACTACTACTAACATGGTGAAAGACTATAGAACAATCTCTTAAGGGAAATATACCATGCTCTTAAGGATCAATATCAGGTGGTGAATTTGAGAAAACTCTTATATGGTAACACAACAAGAACAAAAGGCATTTTCGTTCTCTGGATGGCTTGTCAAGATAGACTAAAAACTAAAGAAATGATGCATCATTTGTCGCATTACGCGAAAAACCGGCGGGAAAACAAGAACAACAGAGCCGCCACCGTGCGTTATTTATCCCAAAAGAGGGAAAGGAAACCTCAGAGTAAACCTGGAAAAAGCATGGTCTCGCGACCAAAGAGAATGGGATCGGGAGTCGGTTATGCGAAGGGAAGGTATTAGCACCCCTACGCATCCGTCGTACTCGACGGGATCCACGCACAATAGGAAGGGAAATGGTTGCTAAAACACTCCTCAAATAAACATCTACACAGGCTGAAGGAGACACAAGAAAACAAACGAGACTGACTCGGCGGGATATCGCATCCTGGGCCTACTTAGTCTATCAAGCATAGACATCAGAGTCAAAGTAGTTCGGACTGGGGAAACGACACATGCTCGCTAGGATGTCGCATCCTATGCATACGTATCTCCTTTGGAAAAAGGAGAATCAGAGCATTCGTAGCTCGGCTAACACGCACATAAACAAACACAGGCAAAGGCAAACGTGGAGCCTGAATGCCAATCACTGGGCTTACATCAGCATCCGAACCAAAACACACACAAGAAGGCCAACGTGGAGCCTGAATGCCAATCACTGGACTTACATCAGCATCCGAACCAAGAACACACACCAACACTGGAACCCGAATGCCACTCAATGGACTTACATCAGCTTCCAAGCACACAACAAGACACAGGATGTGGAATGCCAATCGCTGGGCTTACATCCATCTCCTACACACGCAAGACAAAACAAAGACACAGGCGCCCGGAGAGATCTGCTCATCTCCTGCCTACGTACCTCATCTGGTATGAGGATCAGGGCGACGTAGTTCCCCTACGAAGGGACACAGGACTAGCCTAACCAGATGACAGAGGGGAACACAACTAGGGAGACTACGACTCGAGCCTAGCTGTTATCATGCAAAGTTGTCCCTAAGTCAAGGTTTCTAGCTAACTTGCACGGGAAGCAAGCCTATCCTATTCAACACAAGCAGTAAATCAAGCATTCACAAGTAGCACACACTATATGCACACCAAAGGGGCTCAATCAAAGGGTAAGACTGCAAGAGCAAGTCATCTGTACAGGGGTATGGTTAGCTCTTAACCTTGCCATTGAGGGGCTAAGGTGAAGCTGATGAAAGGAGAGTGAAGATAAGACTTCACAGCTCTTATCCCTGGTCAGGGAGAGCTCAAGACAAAGGAGCGTGGGTTCAGAAAGGAGGAACCCCTCTACACTCAAGACTCTGACACAACTGTACATTGTACAAGATCTTGGGTTTGTGTCCCAATGCATCAACACAGTGGTGTGAGCAGAGGGACGACTCAACAGAATAGCGGGGGATAAATTGCATATCCCTTGGGTTCCGCCAATTGCCTCATTGAGGTCTTTACCTGCTTGGCACAAAAGTAAACAATCACAAACATCGCCTCTTAAGGAGGACTTCAGACAGGTGCCTGGCCAAGTAACAGGCCAGGTCTTCCAGACTACATGGAGACAAGAATGTTATACCTCAGTGCAAATTGCTTATCAAGCAAAGCAAAGCAATATTAGCAACTTAATGTACCTGAAATCAATCAAATATCATCAGTATACCAATCACAGAACTAAACAGCAAATGGTTCACAATTAGCTATACACAGACAAACACAATCCAATGCACCAAAGTGCAAGTCAACTCAAAGGATCCAAACATCCTACAAAACAAAACAAGTTAGTGTACAATGTCAAATGATATCTCAATCAAATGTGAATCCACCTCCTCAAGGTATTTTGCCTCTTAACCTGAAAATCACATTCAAATATGAGATACAAGACCACTAGGACAAGCCTAGGGTCAAAAGGAAGGAAAAAAGTCAAAACAGCAAGTGAAACATGATCAAAATCAACATTAATCAAATACAAACAGAATCCAATTGGTCTCACATCTAAACTATGCACCAAATTTTATGCACAAATTAGATCAAGCTAGGCAATTATGACCCATATAGGAGCAAACAGAATGATATCACTCAAACAAATACCTAAACAGCTCAATAAATTCCACAAAAATTCCAGCCTAAACAGGACACATTCAATGAACTACATATCAATTTTCATGCCCTTTGGACAAGAGGAAGTAGGGAAATGAAAATCATAAAGTCAGCAGCAATCCAAACAAGTCAACACATGATAACAAAATGAGCATCAACTTCAATCTCATGCCAAACAGTGAAAACAATTAAGAAATGGATGGGATCAAAGACAAACTACACCTAAACATGTTATGAATCACTCCATCAAATTTCACATTCATATGATATAGTATGAGCATTTCATGAGACATGGAAGACAAGTAGTCAAGCAAAGACCAAAAAATGCTAAACAGCAATCAAAAATCTCAATTAAATGGAAAATGAGTCAAAAATTTATACAAAAATTCATGGTGAAACTAGACATATACAAGACACAGCATGAGAAATTTGAGATCAATTGGAAAAGCCTAGGCATGTCAAATAAATTCATGAAATTGACCTAACCTAGTGTGACACAAATTGTCACACTCAAATTAATTAAATCATATCTATCAATCCAGAGATCCAAAAATTACAAATGATATACCAAAATCTCCAGGAATGTGTCAAGATTCATCATGTGAAATTTCATTCAATTTGGACAATGTATGAGCATTTCATGTTAAAAATGGTGAAACATACAAAAAATGCACACATGGCAAAGATCCCTAGACAAAAGCAAAAAATCTCCATGCACAACTTGAGTTATCATACCTATAAAATTCTAGACAAAATTATGAATCTAACAAAAAAAGTCTCACTAAATTTGGACTTAAAATGGATTTTATATGAATTTTATAAGTTTTGGAGTATTATTGAGTAATTATCTAATGATTAACGAATTAATTAAGCTTGCAATGGCGTTTTCGTAATTAGTCCAAAAACGTGGTACAGTACTCATTTATTGCGTGTCAGCGTTTCATTGGCTATTATGGGAGGGAAACAAGATTTTCAAAAGTGCCATGAACAGAAACGGATTCAATGTGAAACATTTCCAGATTTTTCTCGTTCTTCCTCGCATTCAAGTTCTTGAGTCCCAGCTACGGTTTCGATCAAATCTCAACGAAAACACACAAATGATATACCGTTGGAAAGGTCTAAACACGTACGTTCCAAATATGACTATGAAATCGTCCAGAAACTCATATACGAAGCGAATCGAACGAATGAAGTTTTGGCATACAATCTTAAATCCAAGATATCTCTCTTAATAATTGATGAAAACGCATGATACAAGCTCTATGCTACTCTACAATGAAAGATCTACAAATTCCCTATCTCAATTTGGCAAACGGTGAGATTCGAAATCCAACCTTGTTCGATGGCAGTCGCGGAATTTGTGCTCGTTTTGCTTCGATTCACGAAAACAGATGAAGTATGGTGATTAGGAAGATGATTGGCACAGCTTTGGTAGCTCAACAACACTCCAAACGTTTGGATTCTTGATTTGCCATTGATGAACAATCTTGGACAGTTGGAGTTTTTGATGGTTTTGAGCTCCAATTGATGCAAACAGCTCTTGATTAACACCTGCAAATGAGAACTACACCACGAATTTGCAAGAAAATTGATGAATTATTGATGAATTTTGAAAAAAAGTGAAAGTTCAAAGTAAAAAAAGTGAGAGAATTGAGAGAGTTTTTTGTGATTTTCTGTTTGGATCTTGAAAAATGATTAGTGCCTAATGATTACAGTTACAATTAGCCTTATATACCAATCCATTAATCCAAAATTAATCATGATTAAGCATAATGGAAAGATTAGTGTTAAGTGTATTTTTCAAGTGTGTGGCCAAAATGCCCTTCCTTAATGCAGCTCATTTTCTGTCCAAATTTGGTTCAAACAAGTCACAAATGATATTTAGAAAGTGTTGCAAAAAGCCTCATTTCAAAATTCCAAGTATTTCTCAAATTGGACCATTTTGCCCTTGGATTTTAATTAGTGCACTTGAAAATTGACATTTTTGTGTGAATGCTTTTGGCTAAATGTGATGATGGATTATGAAAGTAAACATCAAATGTGGTTTGCTCAAAGAAAAACCATCCAAATTGGCCACTCCATGTGAAAGTTATGCCACTTTGATTTCGGGCATTTTCTGAAAATGAATGGACCATATCTTGCCAACCACACATGGGAATTTCAAGTTCTTGGACTTTTTGGAATGGTGAGATCAAGATCTTCAACTTTCATGTTGGACAAAATTCCATTTGAAGCTTGTATGATGAAGTAATTTTGAGGAGAAAAACTTTCCATTTTGGGCAGCTGAAATTACAGGTCACCTGCCATTTTTGGAAACTTTTTGTCTGACCTCCAATTCTTCAACCTTGGTCTTTGATATGTCAAATGAGACCTATATGGACATGAACGAGGCCTTTCAAACCATCTCACACCTTCCAATCCATAAAATCAGGCACAGTTGACTTTCTAGGGTTTCTAGTTGACTGAACAATGACTGATGACTTCTGAGCATCCAATCTTTGGCCAAATCACTTCAAAATGATCCTTAGACCATATGAACTTGATAAATCAACCATAGGGCTTCGTTCCAATGAAAATAGCACATGCTTGCTGGATTGACTGATTCTCCTGACCAGTTTGACCTAATTCATCAGCTGAGCTTGCACTTGGGCAAATGGACAATGCAATGTTATGCAGTGGCCTATGTTATGTTAATGACCTAATATGAAATGCATATACAAAAGGTAGGGTGCAAATTTGAGGTGCTACAGCTGCCCCTATTCAATCAACTGGGAATCCGAAGGGATGAGAGCAACGACTGTCAAACTTTCAGGGTAAACAGGGATTGAATACCAAGAACCGTAGAAATTTGCACACTGCTGGGATTTTTCTTGTTTTTCTTCTTTCAAAAGCACAACCACATCTAGACATCGACACACGATGAATGGGAACAAAAATCTCAACTAGATGCCAGCGGACAACTAGGAAAAACTCAACGTTTACCAAGACCAACGGAGAGGTAAATCAACTCTACTGGGGATAACCAGGAAAGGATACAACCATACGTCAACGGACGTAATGGGAAAAACTCGACGTTTACCGAAACCAACGGAGAGGTAAATCAGCTGGGACGACCAGGAAAAACTCGACGTTTACCAAAACCAACGGAAAGGTAACCAGACATCATCGGATGTATGGGAAGACTCGACCAGGCGTCATAGGACGAAAGGGAGAAGCTCGACGTTTATCGACACCAACGGAGAAGGAGACCAGACATCATCGGATGAATGGGAAGACTCGACCAGACGTCATAGGACGAAAGGGAGAAGCTCCACGTTTATCGACACCAACAGAGAAGGAGACCAGACATCATCGGATGAATGGGAAGACTCGACCAGACGTCATAGGACGAAAGGGAGAAGCTCGACGTTTATCGACACCAACGGAGAAGGAGAAAGCCACTTCACGAGGGAAAGACACCACAATCAGAAACCTAATAGGACGTCTACTGGGGATTCTGGCTGGGAATCAACCAGACATTAATGAATGACTGGGAATAGGGTACACAATCAGACGTCATCGGACGAATGAGAAAAAATCAACGTTTATCGAAACCAACGGGGAGGTAAATCCGCATGGGGAAAGGTACAGCTAGACATCATAGGATGGATAGGAAAAACTCGACGTTTATCGACACCAACAGAGAGGAGGAACAACTCTGAGGGGAATCAACAGTCATTAATGAATGATCTGTGAGGGATAAGCAGTTATACGTCATCGGACGCATAGGAAAAACTCGACGTTTATCGACACCAACGGAGAGGAGGATTCTTCTGGGGACTACCCTGTGGGGAAAGATATCAACTATACGCCAACGGACGCACAGGAAAAACTCGACGTTTATCGACACCAACGGAGAGGAGGACTCTTCTGGGGAGAGTGAACACAACTAAATCACCAACGGATAATTGGGAAAAACTCGACGTTTATCGACACCAACGGAGAGGAGGAATCTTCTGGGGACGACCCCGTGGGGAAAGATATCAACTATACACCAACAGACGCATAGGAAAAACTCGACGTTTATCGACACCAACGGAGAGGAGGACTCTTCTGGGGAGAGTGAACACAACCAAATCATCAACGGATGATCGGGAAAAACTCGACGTTTATCGACACCAACGGAGAGGAGGACTCTTTTCACTAGGGAAGGAGGACGACGTTACGAACATCGAAAGATGATGTTTACCGTCACCAAAGAAGACCAGACACTACGCATGACTGGAAATCACCGAAAGATGGTGTTTACCGACACCAAGGAAGCAACACACGCGGGTGCTGACAGGATACTGACATCTACATGTCTGGGCAAGGCCACATACTGGCAGGGGATCTCACTGGGGACCAAGGTCACGATAGCGAGCAAACAGGAAGGAACACCACGGATACCGGGTTGTAGGTATGAAACGGGTGACCGACTAAACGTGAATTGGTTTGTATTCCAAAACACTCAACATCCTGAAGAGGGCTAGAAAAGCGATCTTGTTAAAGGATGGACATTCGATTCCACAGGGAATACGAATCTTACTCGACTGGGGAGGACGACTTCGACCCAAGAGCGCATGAGACATATTATCTATAGCCGTCGGAACGTAGATAATAGACTCGCATGGAAGATTATCCATAACCGGGTTGCAGGTTGTTAGATGGATAAACGACCGACATCATCCTGAAGAGAGCGAAAGCAAACTTGTTAAAGGATGGATATTCGATTCCACAAGGAATACGAATCTTACTCTGGTGGAGAAAACAATCAAAGGACTGACCAGCGAGTGTATGAGATATATCATCTATAGCCGTCAAAACGTAGATAATATACTCGCACGGAAGATTATCCATAACCGGATTGCAGGTTGTTAGATGGATAAATCGACCAAAAAGAAAGGCATCGGGGTACCAGGACTAGGTATGCAAAGATGACCAATCAAAAGAGGATGACGTTGCTTACTCGGAGCAAATATCCGAAAGGAAGGGGAAGACCCACTGGGGACAATACTGCTTGATCAAGGCAAGTATCCAGAGGGGACAAGACTATCAATACTGCAAACGGGATACTGATAACTGCAAAGAGGGGATTACATCTACCGGTTAGTAGGCAAAAAACCACGGAAACAAAAACCGTTATTAACTAGGATGAGCACAAAGGTTACCTCTGCTAGGGGATGAAAGTGGGATTTTACAACTACCAGGAGTAGGTAGAAAACCACAAAGATAGGACTTACAACTACCGGTTTGTAGGTAGAGGCCAACAAACAGAATGAACCACAAAGGCTACCTCTGCTAGGGGATGAAAGTGGGATTTTACAACTACCGGCTTGTAGGTAGAAAACCACGACGATAGGACTTACAGCTACCGGTTTGTAGGTAGAGGCCCACAATTCCGCTAAGGATAGGATGAATGAGTGCCGGTTAGTGAGCAACTATTCATTTATGCCCCAGGGAAGTACAAGAGACAGCCGACAGGGAGCCAATTTAGGATCAATCCCAAAAGGCAGACTGAAACAAGACTCATCCTAATGAGGAAAGAACTCAATAGGGAAACCCGTCCCGTGAGGGGGGGAACGGAAACAACCATCATCCACGAGGGTATAACTCAGTGGGGAGCGCAGAAGGAAATGGTAGACACTTTCTGCTTAAGGGGTAGACTCTACATGGAGAGATCAGACACACCCACATCTGCTAGGGGAATTGTACTGCTGGGGATACCCGCTCGACTAAGGAGTCGCTTGCTGAGAAAACACCAACCTCTCAACCATGATGGGGAACCCAACTCTGAAGCCGATCCAATGGCGCGATGCTAAACTCTTTCCAACAACCCAATCTCGGCTAGTCACCACTGCCTAGGGCTAATGGACATGTTTGCAATGTTGATGCATGAGTTTTTTTTCTGTTTTACACAATGCCCCATGATCATGGAAATGCAATGCACTAATGATGCAATATGCTATGCTTATCTAAATGATGGATGCATAAACACACGTCCCCTCCAGAGACAACACCGGGGAACTCCAGGAACTGTGCTGAGGATCTCCTTGCCACGTCAATTTCCACCCTGCTGGGGAAAGACAATCCTCGCTGGGGATGAACTCCATCGAACCCATACTGCTTGGAGATTATTCTGCTAGAGGAGGCGACCAATCCTTACCTCTACTAGGGATGATTCTCCGAACCCGACCCGCTTGGGGACCTTGTTGGGGAAAACTATCAACACAACCTCTGCTGGGAAGACAGCTTCAGACTTGGAAAACAATCACAACTCCGCTGGGGATATGGTAACCTTCAGGCTTGCTGAGGAGACACTGATCTCAGACCTGTTAGGGAGATAACCCTCTCACACCCACTGGGGATGCAGCCTATTGGGTACGGAACGCCTGTCGATTCGTCGAACAGAGGCATTCATCGTCCACCCACAGTGTCGGCTTTCCACTTCTGAGAACTCCCAGACTTTCCTGGACTTTTCTGATTCATCCCACGAAGATCGAATTCCTGGGATCCATACAAACTTTCCAGTCTTCAGACTTTGAAGAGTCTTCTTGATTAAACCTTCCAGGATCGTCGTCCTTCTTTCGTCGTCCTTTCGTTGTTCGTCTATCCCTTACCCCTGGTTGGACTCTGTGGGGATCTTTTGTCAAAAGGCTTCATATCACTACTTGCCAGCAAATGAAGATATCTAACAGCACCTGCACAAGAGATTGTTAGATAAAATCGTGCCCCAGGCGTGCCCCATGTTTCAACATCTTGGTCGCTCAAACTTCTGAATAAGATTTCCAGATTTCAATCTTATAAGCATGCATCGGAAGGGACCTCTATGTTTCAAAATGCAAGTAGTCTTATCAAAACGAACGGATGTTTTCGTAATCAAAGCGGTAATGAAGACAAAAACAAAACTATTTGACTAAACACACATTTATTGACTGAAACAAAAAGGATGGCTCAGAACTGAGCAACACACAGGAATCAAACCCTGAAAAGAGGTGATTGCGCACAAAAGGAAAACTCTATCCTAATGGCAATGTGAAACCGTGATCTCATCGGGTTCCAACTCGGTTAAACCTCATATGTCCTCAAGATTTTCCGCACTTTCGGCCTTCTGAACAAAACGCTTCCGATCGATCTCTGTCGGAGATTATCCAAGTCATTCAAAGCCCAAACGATCATGCTGGACGCAGTTGTTCGTTTCATTCCCTCTTTTGCCTGGACCGCCCTTTCGGGTTTCGGTCCACCGGGATACCCCTTTTTGCCCAAGCCGCTCTTGTGGGGTTTTCGACTTGCCGGGTGTACAGTTTTTTCATTATCCCTAACTTTTGCCCGAACCTTTTCTCTTTTTTCTTGGTTCGCCGGGATGCCCATTTTTGCCTGGACTCTTATTCTTTTTGTCCAGCGGGTCTCTTTCACGAAGTATTTTCTAACTGCGTCCGCATTCACAGGGAATGGAAAGTCTTTGTCATCCGTGGTTGTCAACAACAAGGCTCTGTCATAGGAAACCTTCTTGACCACGAATGGACATTCATAACTGTTTGTCCATCTGCCCCATGATCGTCTTGAGGAGGAAGGATCCTTTTCAACACCAACTCTTCCACGTGGTACGCACGAGGTCCCACTTCTCGGTTAACAACACGCTTCATTTATTGGGTACAACTACCCCATGACAAGTAACTGTCGAACTCTTTTCTCAATCAGGCTCAACGCGTCATACCGAGTCCTCATCCACTCGCCCTTTTCTAACTTCTCATCCATCTGGACTCTCCACAATGAGATCTAGCCTCCAGCAGGCAATATCACTTCCATCCCATACTGAATGAGGAAGGTGTTGCCCCAGTAGATGTACGTATCGAAGTACGACACTCAGGATACCAACTTCGTACTCAGCCACCACCGTTGGTGCTTTCAACTGTTATCGGGGGAAGCACTAGCTCACTCACTTTAAACTCTCCCCATCAGACATCAGAATCCGTTCGGATTCAGGGTCAGGCCCCTCCTCCGGGATCGGTCACCCTCAATCTTTCGATTTGAGTACCTCGAGATGTCCTCATCAGGGACTTCAGACTTCCTTGGTTGAGAATCATCAATGGGTTGTTGGGCGAGATAACCACAATACCCTCCTCTTGATTGCTTTCTGGGAGGTATACCGAATATCGTATTCAGTCGACACCATTTGCCCTCTCGCAACCCGTCCGTTCCACGTTATCTCCTCAAACACATACTTGATCAGATCCATTTTGGACATCCACAAAGTGGTATGAGCCAGCATACTGTCTCAGTCGGCGAACAGCCTATGCCAAAGTACATCAAGTTTTCTCGAGCAGTGAGTGTATTGTCTCACGGTCGATAAACTTTTTGCTTAGGTAAATTGCATGCTCTTTTCGACAAGACTAGTCATGCTGACCCAATATGTAACACCCTTCTAAAATACCCCAAAAGTTTAATTAAAATAACAATAACAAATATATATCAGAGTAATTATGCACCAAGGGTGTCACACAACACTTCACACATTTCACCATAAAATTCAGTCATGCTCATTATTTAATTCAAATAACATTTTTGCATAATTCGCAGCGGATAGAAATCAAATCAACCATTCAAAACATATAACAGATTACATGTAAAATTATTCAACAATTAAAACATCCCGTCCCGATGTTACATCTATCAGAGCACGACCCACTACGGAGACTACACTAGACTCCAAGCACTAGCTTTTACTCAATCACTGCTGTTACCTGAAAAATAGTTGTAAGGGTGAGCTCCTCAATCGATATTATAAGCATTATAAATCATCATGTAATGCTAAGTAATTTAACACGTTTCATCACCCAAATCAGATTTACACATTCAGTAACGGTACATCAACTCCAATATCATACTCAATAACAACATAAAATGCAACTCAAATGAGACTCGACTCGTCATGCATGTGGTACCAATCGGAGTAAAACTCCCAACTTAAAATCATTGCCATTTTAGTGGGCATCAAGGCATAAGCCTTCAACTTTCAACTTAAAATTTTGCCAATCCAGGCCAACGTGGTGTGAGCAAAGCTCCGACTTAATGCATATGAATGTACATGGCATACACGACTTAAACTGCCGACAACATAATAAGAATAGCAATACAACAATGTTTTCAACAAAATCAACTTATAATCAACTTATAATCAACTTTGGCTCACCAAGCCTACAACTCAGTATTTTCAACAACTTTAACACAACTTATCAACATATTTGTATCAACACTTCATAACATAAACTCAACAAAGTTACTCATCAAAATTAACGATAATAGGCCAATAACCAATTATGTTCACAACATTAAAATATCAATTTTTCCAATTTCCAACAGTGTTAACCGGTTAACGCCCTGGGTTAACCGGTTAACGCAGGACAAAACACACTTTCTGGCAAAACGCAACAGTGTTAACCGGTTAACGCCCTGGGTTAACCGGTTAACGCAGGCAAAACAGCACATTTCCACAAAATATAACAGTGTTAACCGGTTAACGCCCTGGGTTAACCGGTTAACGCAGACAAACCAGCAGTTCCTGCGCTAACACAAGGCAGAATGCAGAGTTCTCCGCATTTTCCGCCGTTGGAGGACTTCCGGACCTCCGATTCAATTTCCGTAAAAAGCTATACGTTCGGGGGAACACGACTCACACAATTACGGACTCAATTACAGCTTTAATATAACTTATTCATCACAATATTTCAGCATTCAACATCCCAATTAGGGTCAATTCCACGGTTTATCACTACCCATGACATGTTAATCTATAATACCCATTAAACGACGATAAACCCCCCTTACCTGAGATAATCCGGCAAATCTCTAAGCTTCAAGCTTTTCCGTTCTTCAACCTTTGCTCTCTAGCTCTTCCTCTTTGCCCTTTCTCCACTTTCCACTTTTCAGCCGCTTCTTTGTTTCACGTGAAAACTCTTTACCAAAAATGAAAACCCTTTCCTCTTATTCCAACTTATATATTTTCCACTAATTATTATTCCAAATAATAATAATAATAATAATCCAATAATTCAATTTATTTAACTAAATTAATAAATATATTATTAACTTAATTTAAATAATTCTCTTATTTTATTCGGGGTGTTACAACTCTCCCTCACTAAAAGAGTTTTCGTCCTCGAAAACATACCTCAAGCAAATAACTCTGGATAAGACTCTTTCATCTGACTCTCCAGTTCCCAAGTCACATTGCCACCTGCTGGTCCTCCCCAAGCTACTTTCACTAAGGCAATCTCTTTACCCCGCAACTGCTTCAACTCTCGATCCTCAATCCTCATAGGCGATATTTCAACAGTCAGGTTATCTCTCACCTGTACATCATCTACTTGGATCACATGCGACGGATCATGAATGTACCTCCTCAACTGAGACACATGAAAAACCTCATGCAAATTCGCAAGTGACGGCGGTAAAGCGATACGATAGGCTACCTCTCCTATCCTCTCCAAAATCTGATAAGGACCAATAAATCGAGGTGTCAACTTCTTCGACTTCAAAGCTCGACCAACCCCAGTTATCGGAGTAACGCGAAGAAACACGTGATCTCCCTCTCGGAACTCAAGTGATTTCCTCCTCTTGTCATGATAACTCTTCTGACGACTCTGAGCAATTCTCATCTTCTCCTGAATCATCTTAATCTTTTCCGTAGTTTGTTGAACAATCTCCGGTCCAACTACAGCACTCTCACCGGACTCATACCAACATAACGGTGTCCGACATCTCCTACCATACAAAGCTTCAAACGGCGCCATACCAATGCTCGAATGAAAACTATTGTTGTAGGTAAACTCAATCAAAGGTAAATAACAATCCCAAGCACCTCCCTTTTCCAAAACGCAAGCTCTCAAAAGATCCTCCAATGACTGAATCGTCCTCTCAGTCTGACCATCAGTCTGCGGGTGATATGCAGAGCTCAATCTCAGTTTAGTTCCCAAAGCCTTCTGCAAACCTTCCCAAAATTTCGATGTAAATCTAGGATCTCTGTCCGAAACAATACTCGACGGAATACCATGCAACCTTACAATTTTCTCAATATACAACTCAGCTAATTTCTCTAACGGATAGTCCATTCTAATCGGAATGAAATGAGCCGACTTCGTCAATCTGTCAACAATCACCCAAATAGCTTCAAAATTCTTATTTGTCCTCGGTAAACCAGAAACAAAATCCATACTGATACTATCCCACTTCCACTCTGGAATAGCCAACGGTTGCATTAGCCCAGACGGCTTCTGATGCTCAATCTTTGACTTCTGACAAGTCAAACAGGAATAAACAAAACTCGCAATTTCTCTCTTCATTCCCGGCCACCAAAATAACTTTTTCAAATCATGATACATCTTCGTAGCTCCAGGATGAATACTCAGGCCACTACGATGTCCTTCTTCAAGAATACTCTTCTTAAGTTCGATAACATCCGGAATGCACACCCGACTACCAAATCTCACAACACCATTCTCATCAACTCTGAATTCGCCACCTTGACCTTGATTCACTAGAGTCAACTTATCAACCAAAAGCACATCGGATTTCTGACCCTCTCTGATCTCATCCAGAATACCACTTGTTAACTTCAACATTCCCAATTTAACACTATTGTGAGTACTCTCACACACCAAACTCAAGTCTCTAAATTGCTCAATTAAATCCAATTCCTTAACCATTAGCATAGACATATGTAATGATTTCCGACTCAATGCATCAGCCACTACGTTTGCTTTACCCGGATGGTAATTCAAACCAAAGTCATAATCCTTCAGAAACTCTAACCATCTTCTCTGTCTCATATTCAGCTCTTTTTGATCAAACAAATACTTTAAACTTTTATGGTCACTGAAAACCTCAAATCTTGACCCGTACTAGTAATGCCTCCATAACTTCAGAACAAACACCACAGCCGCCAACTCTAAATCGTGCGTCGGGTAGTTCCTCTCATGAACCCTCAGCTGTCTTGAAGCATAAGCTATAACCTGCTTATTCTGCATCAACACGCCACCCAAACCCAACAATGAAGCATCACAGTAAACCTCAAATGATTCCGACGAACTCGGTAATATCAGAATAGGAGCAGTAGTCAACCTTCTCTTTAATTCTTGGAAACCTTCTTCACATTTTGAGTCCCAAACAAATGCTTGCCCCTTTCTAGTCAACATCGTCAACGGTAACGCCAACTTAGAAAATCCCTCAATGAACTTCCTATAATAACCAGCCAAACCAAGGAAACTTCGAATCTCAGCAACAGACTTCGGAGCTTCCCACTTAGATACCGCTTCTATCTTAGAAGGATCAACAGCAACGCCACCTCTTGAAATCACATGACCAAGAAAACTCACCTCTCCTAACCAAAATTCACACTTGGACAATTTAGCAAATAACTTCTTTTCTCGTAGAACTTCCAAAACCACTCTCAATTGTTCAGCATGCTCTTCTTCAGATTTCGAATACACCAAAATATCATCAATAAACACCACAACAAACTTGTCTAGGTACGGATGGAAAATCCTATTCATATACTCCATAAATACTTCAGGCGCATTAGTCACACCAAAAGGCATTACAGAATACTCATAATGTCCATACCTTGTTCTGAAAGCAGTCTTCTGAATATCCTCGGTTTTCACACGGATCTGATGATACCCAGATCTCAAATCTATTTTGCTGAACACACTTGCACCAACCAACTGATCCATCAAATCATTAATCCTCGGCAAAGGATACCGATTCTTGATCGTCACTTTATTCAGTTGCCTGTAGTCCACACACAACCTCATAGTACCTTCTTTCTTCTTAACCAATAGCACTGGTGCACCCCACGGTGACACACTCAGACGAATAAATTTCTTATCCAACAGATCTTCCAACTGACTCTTCAATTCAGTTAACTCAACAGCAGACATACGGTACGGAGCCATCGATATCGGCCTAGTACCAGGTACCAAATCAATCGAGAACTCCACTTCGCGCTCTGGCGGTAATTCATTCACCTCTTCCGGAAACACATCAGAAAAATCACACACCACGGCTAGATCGCCAATCACCAGTTTATCTTTAGCCTCCAAAGTCGCTAACAGCATAAACAACTCTGCCCCATCAGCTACTTCCTCATTCACTTGCCTTGCTGATAGAAACAAACTCTTTCCCTCCTCAATCTCAGGAAAGACCACCGTCTTATCAAAACAGTTGATAGAAACTCGGTTAAACACCAACCAGTTCATACCCAGAATAACATCAATCTGCACTAGTGGAAGACACACTAGGTCCATCCCAAAGTCTCTACCAAAAATACTCAAAGGACAATTTAAACAAACCGAAGTAGTAGTCACTGAACCCTTCGCAGGAGTATCAATTACCATACTACCAAACATCTCAGATATCTCTAACTTAAGTTTCACAGCACAATCCAAAGATATAAAGGAATGAGTCGCACCTGTGTCAATAATAGCTACAAGAGGAAGGCCATTAATATAACACGTACCTCGGATAAGTCTGTCCTCACTGGAGGTTTGAGTTCCGGTCAATGCGAACACCTTCCCAGTTTGAGATTTCTTTGGCTTCTGACACTGACTTCCAATATGCCCTTCTTCGCCACAATTAAAACAAATCATTTCCTTGTGCTTGCAATCAACTATTGCATGGCCAGTCTTACCACAGCGAAAACACCTCTTTACTTCAGCAGTGCATACATTACTCTTATGACCAGCCTGACCACATTTGAAGCAAATTATACCAGCAGGAGCACCTCCCCTACTAGTCCTCTGAGCCGGAGCAGCTCCTTGTTTCCCTTTTCCCACTGGGGCATCATACGACTTGCCACGAGTTTGATGTTGCTTGCCCCTGCGGTCACTGACAATCTTGTAATGAGCATTATTGTCTTCTTCAAATATCCTGCAGCTATCAACCAATTCAGTAAAAATGCGTATCTTCTGATACCCAACAGCCTTCTTAATTTCAGAGCGCAATCCATTTTCAAACTTGATGCACTTTGAAAATTCAGCACCAGCACCAGTGTAATGAGGATAAAATTTGGACAGCTCCACAAATTTCGCAGCATAATCAGTGACAGACATGTTTCCTTGCTTCAGCTCAAGGAACTCAATTTCCTTCTTACCACGGACATCTTCCGGATAATACTTTCTCATGAATTCCCTACGGAATACATCCCAAGTAATGACTTCACCTGCCACGGTCAACCTCTCGTGAGTCTCTAGCCACCAGTCATCAGCTTCGACTGCTAGCATGTGAGTACCATACCGAACCTTCTGAGCTGGAGTGCAATCCATAACACGGAAGATTCTCTCAATCTCTTTCAACCATCCCAAGGCTGCATCTGGATCATGCTTCCCTTTAAACACCGGCGGATTCTCTCTCTGAAAAGTCGCCAAGCTACGTGATCCAGCATCACCACCAGCATTTGGCAAGTTCGGGATAGCTTGTGCCATCGCTTGCATTGCGGCAGCCATTGCAGCGTCATTCCTTCCAGCCATTTCAACTTATCAATACAACACAACTTAAAAGTTAGATTAGTAACAATACACAATTGTTAGACAGTAACGACACGACAACTGGCCGGACAGACCGACCTGCTCTGATACCACTAATGTAACACCCTTCTAAAATACCCCAAAAGTTTAATTAAAATAACAATAACAAATATATATCAGAGTAATTATGCACCAAGGGTGTCACACAACACTTCACACATTTCACCATAAAATTCAGTCATGCTCATTATTTAATTCAAATAACATTTTTGCATAATTCGCAGCGGATAGAAATCAAATCAACCATTCAAAACATATAACAGATTACATGTAAAATTATTCAACAATTAAAACATCCCGTCCCGATGTTACATCTATCAGAGCACGACCCACTACGGAGACTACACTAGACTCCAAGCACTAGCTTTTACTCAATCACTGCTGTTACCTGAAAAATAGTTGTAAGGGTGAGTTCCTCAATCGATATTATAAGCATTATAAATCATCATGTAATGCTAAGTAATTTAACACGTTTCATCACCCAAATCAGATTTACACATTCAGTAACGGTACATCAACTCCAATATCATACTCAATAACAACATAAAATGCAACTCAAATGAGACTCGACTCGTCATGCATGTGGTACCAATCGGAGTAAAACTCCCAACTTAAAATCATTGCCATTTTAGTGGGCATCAAGGCATAAGCCTTCAACTTTCAACTTAAAATTTTGCCAATCCAGGCCAACGTGGTGTGAGCAAAGCTCCGACTTAATGCATATGAATGTACATGGCATACACGACTTAAACTGCCGACAACATAATAAGAATAGCAATACAACAATGTTTTCAACAAAATCAACTTATAATCAACTTATAATCAACTTTGGCTCACCAAGCCTACAACTCAGTATTTTCAACAACTTTAACACAACTTATCAACATATTTGTATCAACACTTCATAACATAAACTCAACAAAGTTACTCATCAAAATTAACGATAATAGGCCAATAACCAATTATGTTCACAACATTAAAATATCAATTTTTCCAATTTCCAACAGTGTTAACCGGTTAACGCCCTGGGTTAACCGGTTAACGCAGGACAAAACACACTTTCTGGCAAAACGCAACAGTGTTAAACGGTTAACGCCCTGGGTTAACCGGTTAACGCAGGCAAAACAGCACATTTCCACAAAATATAACAGTGTTAACCGGTTAACGCCCTGGGTTAACCGGTTAACGCAGACAAACCAGCAGTTCCTGCGCTAACACAAGGCAGAATGCAGAGTTCTCCGCATTTTCCGCCGTTGGAGGACTTCCGGACCTCCGATTCAATTTCCGTAAAAAGCTATACGTTCGGGGGAACACGACTCACACAATTACGGACTCAATTACAGCTTTAATACAACTTATTCATCACAATATTTCAGCATTCAACATCCCAATTAGGGTCAATTCCACGGTTTATCACTATCCATGACATGTTAATCTATAATACCCATTAAACGACGATAAACCCCCCTTACCTGAGATAATCCGGCAATCTCTAAGCTTCAAGCTTTTCCGTTCTTCAACCTTTGCTCTCTAGCTCTTCCTCTTTGCCCTTTCTCCACTTTCCACTTTTCAGCCGCTTCTCTGTTTCACGTGAAAACTCTTTACCAAAAATGAAAACCCTTTCCTCTTATTCCAACTTATATATTTTCCACTAATTATTATTCCAAATAATAATAATAATAATAATCCAATAATTCAATTTATTTAACTAAATTAATAAATATATTATTAACTTAATTTAAATAATTCTCTTATTTTATTCGGGGTGTTACACAATACGCCTCATAGACCCCTTGAGGGCTGTCAAGTACCAGATTAACAGTTGTTTCTTCCACGGGAGGCATTAGAATCGGAGGTTCCTGCTACTTATTTTCCTTTCCATGCCCCTTGGCAGTCACCATTCCACCTGACCATTTGATTTCTTTTCTCTTTTATTTGTTTTTGGTTCAGGCGTTTCTAGTATTGTTCTTTTTTTTTTTTTTTTTTCAGGATCGACCTCGATTCCTCTTATCCGCTCATAATAAGCCTCGGCAGCTTACCGGACAACACTCCATAAGTGCACTGATTCGGACTCAACAGTATGAGTTATCTCTACCTGTCAAACAACTTGATCCACCGGATGGCCCTCTTCTGCTTGGGACTTTGTCATCATGTCATCAACATGGCATTCGCTTTCACGATGAGTCATATCATGAAACAAAGTCACCGTAGCCCTTTGATCCGTGGCGCCAGTTTTCTTCTTCACTAGAGGATAGTCTTCTCTCGATGGTAGCTCGTGCCCCACAACATGGGTATTCCACCCTGGTGTACCTTGATGCAACCAGGTGAAGATATCAACCTGCTCTTTCGACAGGGCTACCATTCTGTTCTTGACTTGCCTCTGAAGCGGCCTCAACTTTCATTTCCCTTCTGACCTCGGCGGTACTTGGGATTACCATCTTGACTCGCTCCTCGTGTGGTTGAATCACCTTCTCCTCTTGTTTCAACAACCTGGCTATTTTCAACAGATCACAATCTTCTTCGCCGTCTTCTTCGGCATGCTAGCTTGGATTGTCGAAGTCATATAGAGGTGTACCCAAATTGTTATCGATGAGATCAGGAGGGTAATCACTTTTGTGGTTGGAACAAGACAAGTTCAAAAGAAAAACGAAAAACATTGCCATTTTTATTTTATTTTTTAAAACTGCAAAAAATGAAAAACAGGGAACACCGCTTTTAATCACAAAAACATCCATTTATTACTGATGCAAAATGTTGCAAAATGAAACACATGAGGTGGCCCTTACAATGGACCAGTACGTTTCGGGCAAAACGTATGGCTTTCATGCAAACAACAATTGAAACACAGAAATACTACACTTCCGGATGAGCGACAGTGATGCTTTTGGAGGCCTTCCAGTTGCCTGGTACGCACGACTTTATCCACAGCTCTAGCTTGCGGTCGTGGTCGATCTCTTCACTCACTGAACAAGCATGATCAGAATTCAGCATTCCTGCACTGACGAAGATGTACGGTGGACGACGTCCTCTGTTTGGTCTAGACGACTCTTGATCTGGATAACCGATCCCAAACATGTCTGCCTTCACCACTATGTCAATGATCCTTCCCCAACCTCGGGCCTCTTTGTTCTTCACCACCTCTAGAGCTTGCTTATAAGAAGAAATGGGCAGCGTCTTCTCTTTCCCAATAACAACAGCATTCTCTACCTTGATGGTTTCAATTGCTTGATTGGGTGTTTCAACTTTTTCACTATCCATTTCCACTTCCGTCGTCTTCTGGGTTGTATCTCTCATCAATGCACACCCCTCGGTGGCGACGGCCGCACAACAATTATCAATAACAGGGAAAGCTCCATCTTGTACCAGAGGTTTTGGGACCACCGCCATTGGAACCTTTAACTGATCTTCCTCAGTCACCCCCATTCCTCTCTTGACCTTTTTCACCATCTTCATCCTTACAGGACCCTGCCTGGGTACAGGGTTAGCCTCCCCATTCATTATCTGTGCCAAGCTGATGGTCTTGGAATCCACCATGTCTTGGACGACATGCTTGAAATCCCTACAACCCTCAACACTGTGCCCGGGTGCCTCAGAATGGAACTCGCACCTGGCATTCTCATCATAGTGTGCAGGCCTCTTCTGTTGTGCTATGGGAATCAAAATCCTTGGTCGGACTAACCCCAAATCCCTCAATCTCCTGAATAGAAGGGTGTAGGTCACAGGTGGTTCCTCGAACTGACGTTCTTCTTTTTTCTTCTTCATCTGGCTCCTAGCTCTCGGTGCCTTCTGTTGAGTTGGTAGTTGTTGCGGTGGTACGGGTGAATTACCAACAGGAACGGTTACAGCAGCAGCATAAGGATGATAACGATCCTTACCGCGTTCTTTCTTTGCTGGCACACCACTTGACTCAACCTCTTTTTTGAGCGGACCACTACCAGAGAGTTTCTTTGCTACAGAGTCAGAGGGGTTTGTCACTTCGGATGATAGAGTTTTTCCCTGAACTTTCTCCTTGATCATCCAACCCTCAATCCTTTCCAATCTCTCGGCCATGGCTTTCTGCCCCAGGGCAAGCCCTTGCACAACACTGAACAAATCTCTCACCATCTCTTTCAGTTTGAGGATATCGGCGTTGGGAGGATCCATCATCTCGGATTTGTTGCCCCTAGCATGATATCTGAGCAAACAAGCTATGCGCACCGGTTGACACCTACAAAACAGCAAATGGGTTAGTATGACTCACACATGCAATGTCTATCCGTACCAGGAATATTCCTTCCTTTGATTCTAGCATCACTGAGACGGATAATTTTTCATCAATAACAATCTGACACCTGGATGTCTCTCAACCAGAATCTCAATCAACAATGGACCCTGAGTACGGATCGACATGGGTTGAATGCAGATGAATGCAAAATGGGATGATGCAAATGCATGATTGCAGGTCGCTGGGCCACCAAGTCATCTGAAGACCCATTACTTCTCTGAACCAGTCCCATCTGTGGGACCAAGTCACCATAAATCCAACTTGGGGAGTTCCGAAATAAACGGAACCGGAGATTACATCACTATCATCACAGGAACATCCACTGAACGGATGACAATCAGATCCTCTGAACAGGTACTCTCAAATTCAACCCGGGGATCCGAAATAAACGGAACCCGCTGATAAACCACGGACAGAACTCTGGCGTCCCAGAAATAAACGTCCATAATTCACAGTCACCATCGGTACCAAGAATCACCAACAAGTCACCAACAAGTCAGCAACTGTACCTGTAATAATCATTCCCTCCCCACTCACGGGTGTCATCTAGGCCAGGGTAAGGTCGAGAGAAACGCAGGATAAACAACCCTTTCAAGAATATCATCCTGTGCCCACCAGATGTATGCACCGATAATACCCCATCAGAGTCTGAACTGCTCGTGATATCAATGTTCCGCTAAGTGGCGTACACCACCCGCTTCCCATGAATCACTCTATTCCTAGGTTTCCTAGATTTCACTCATAGCCTGGGTATTGGGCCTTTTACCTCGAGTAACTCCCACCCCAAACAGAGAGACACAGCACAACCAGCAGATGAATATGAATGAATGCAAACATTAATGCAAACAATAAATGCAAACAATAAACAATGGATGCAATAAACAAAGCAGCACAAAGCAACCAAAGCCCTAACCTAGAGAGCGCTAGGAGAGACTCGCTTAGGGAAGATGGACCAGCACAGGTCAACTTCTCTCTGTTCCCCAGCAGAGTCGCCAGCTGTCGCATTGCGCGAAAAACCGGCGGGAAAACAAGAACAACAGAGCCGCCACCGTGCGTTATTTATCCCAAAAGAGGGAAAGGAAACGCTCAGAGTAAACCTGGAAAAAGCATGGTCTCGCGACCAGAGAGAATGGGATCGGGAGTCGGTTATGCGAAGGGAAGGTATTAGCACCCGTACGCATCCGTCGTACTCGATGGGATCCACGCACAATAGGAAGGGAAATGGTTGCTAAAACACTGCTCAAATAAACATCTACACAGGCTGAAGGAGACACAAGAAAACAAACGAGACGGACTCGGCGGGATATCGCATCCTGGGCCTACTTAGTCTATCAAGCATAGACATCAGAGTCAAAGTAGTTCAGACTGGGGAAACGACACATGCTCGCTAGGATGTCGCATCCTATGCATACGTATCTCCTTTGGACAAAGGAGAATCAGAGCATTCGTAGCTCGGCTAACACGCACACAAACAAACACAGGCAAAGGCAAGCGTGGAGCCTGAATGCCAATCACTGGGCTTACATCAGCATCCGAACCAAAACACACACAAGAAGGCCAACGTGGAGCCTGAATGCCAATCACTGGACTTACATCAGCATCCGAACCAAGAACACACACCAACACTGGAACCCGAATGCCACTCGATGGACTTACATCAGCTTCCAAGCACACAACAAGACACAGGATGTGGAATGCCAATCGCTGGGCTTACATCCATCTCCTACACACGCAAGACAAAACAAAGACACAGGCGCCCGGAGAGATCTGCTCATCTCCTGCCTACGTACCTCATCTGGTATGAGGATCAGCGCGACGTAGTTCCCCTACGAAGGGACACAGGACTAGCCTAACCAGATGACAGAGGGGAACTGTCATACGGTGAACTGACTTGGGGTGTTTTGCTTTTTATCGCAATGTCGCGGATAGCAAGAGTCGCCACCGACTTTTCTTTTATCCAATAAGGAAAGGAGGAAAAGAACAGGAAAGACCTCAATAGATTTTGGGTTCGGGAGGTACATTATACAAAGGGAAGGTATTAGCACCCTTTGTATCCATGGTTATCCATGGGCTCTTAATTGCTGGATCACTTATATTTTTGTCTGAAAAGTGTTCGTGAATTGTTTAAAAAATGTTTGGAAAAGAGAATTTAACTTTGTAATGATTCTCGTATGCATGTATACAAAGTATTTATCTCGTTTGATTTTGAAAATGGTTTAGAAAAAATATAACTCGGTAATGATTCTAGTATGAATGTATACCAAGTGGTGATTTTCTAGGATTTGTAAAGTGTAAAGTGTGAGGGGTGGAAAATGTTTTAGGTTATGATCCAGTAATTGAGAGTTATACCTTCCTGAGGTCGTTATGGGCATTTCCTATCCTTATGAGGGTAAAACTGTCCTTACTATTGAGAAGTAAGTAGTTTTATCCTTTGGATGTTTAAGGGTCATCGTAGGGTCATCGATAGGTCATTGAAGGCAACAGTTGTAAGGATACCTTAGCATTTGCAGGGACGATCATCATTTAACCGTAGGCTACACCGAAGGGTCATCGAGGGACAAAATCGTATTTTCGAAGGCAACATCCGAGGGACTATGATTTATTTTATGATGATTTAATCGAAGGGTCTTTGCTAAGTGTATCCCTACATTCACGGGACATGACCGTTATACCGTAATACCGTAAGGCAGCAAGGAGAGGTCCAAGATCACGTATTTAAAGGCCGTATTTTAAAATCAATTAGGTGATTTAAGGTGAATCTCCACATTGAAATCAATACATTAAAATTAATACATTAAAATTAATACATTAAAATTAATTATTTAAAATTAATTAGGTAATTTAGGGTGAAAATCCACAAGGGTATCCCACAAATAAAGTGGAATACCTAGCCGGCCGTTTCTTCGGGAATATGTAAACCCTTACAAAATTCAGCAAACGGGTTAAAATACCGAAATAAAGTGCAATGGAAAATTGCACCACACAATGAACACAACAGTCATAAAAATCAGGCCAAATAATGCAGAACTGTAATAAATCTTGGTTAGATAAACATAAGGCAGAACATAAAAGAAACAAAACAGCCACTGTCTCGTTCGCCCCTGCTTCGCCTAGCGAGGGCTTAGCGAGTGCTCGCTTCAGGCTCGCTTAGCGATGTGCTAGCGAGCGGCCACGGGTTTTGAATTTCAGAACAATACAATCTCAACCTGCTGCATGGCTTATGGCATTCAATTACAGAAATAGCATGGTCAAATATTCAGGGTATTCAGGCATACTTAAATTCATACATGAAATCATATTACATATCCGAAAGTTTAATCATGATGCCTTATATATGTAAAGATTATCGATTAGAAGCATAAAACATTAGTGATAGGCAAACCTGTTTGTAACTGAGCTTGGTATCGAATGGAGTTGGGCGGCGGTAGCTTCGGAGCGGATGAGCGGCCTTCAGGGTTTCTTTACTCGGAATGCTCTGAGTTAATCTCCCGGGTTTCTATGCCAGGGTTTCCGTCCGTCTTCCTCTCTGTTTTTCCTTCTCCCCTTCATTACTGAAGTGCTGGTATTTATAATGCTCTTTTTTGTGACCTAATGGGCTCAGAATGAAGCCCAAAATTTTCTGTTGTCTGTCAGCTTCGCTAGGCGAGCTGGTAGCGAACGCGTAGCGAACGTTCGCTAGGCGAGCGTGTAGCGAACGTTCGCTAGGCGAGCGTGTAGCGAGCGCGTAGCGAACATGCCAGTTTGGGCCATTTTCTGGATTGGACCATTCGTGAGCTGGGCCTTTGTTCCTTTAAGATCAGTGTCATAAAAATGAGTCGGAATGCCCTGCAAAATGTCTTAAAATATTAATGGGCAAATTTTGGGGTATGACAGCTGCCCCTGTTCAATATTCTTGAACCGAGAGAGTCAGAATGGTATGTACGCCATTCGGGGTCTGGAGGTGGAAGATTATTGAACACTTAGAACGCCCCAAAAATTTGCACTTGTCAATTAGTTAGTCTTGATGGAGATGGGCTTAAAGATGCCATCTAGGAAGTTTGATGATGAGAGCTTCAGAGTGTGTCGTACGTTAGAAGATATCTGAAGTCATGGGTGCCACTGGGTCATACGCCAGACCGTATAGTGAGTCATTCATTAGGCTGTCGACTTCACTGGGGAGTAGAATGGGTCATACGCCGCTGGAGATAACAAATCAGAATGGATCATACGCTAGATCGTATCTGAGTTGCAGAATGGGCCGTCTGTTAGGCTGTATCTGACGAAAAGTAGTCGTACGCTAGACTACACCTCGAGATGTACCGTACGCTAGGTAGTATCTGAGGAATGAAGATCCGAATGGGTCGTATCGGACTTGTTGGAGGAGTAATATGTTGTGCCGAATCAAAATGAGATAAGAATCCGAATGAGTCATACACTGCTGGGGATAAAGGATCAGAATGGACCGTACGTTAGATCGTATCTGAGTTACGGAACGAGCCGTCCGTTAGGCTGTATCGTTACTGGGGGTGAAGGATCAGAATGGATCGTATGCTAGATCGTATCTGAGTTGTAGACTGAGCCGTCCGTTAGGCTATACCTGGTGATGAAGGGGGCTAGTCATACGCCAGACTACACTTCAGAATGTACCGTACGCTAGGTAGTATCTGAGGACTTGAAGGTCTAACTGGGTCGTACATTAGACCGTACTTGAGCAGAATGAGCCGTCCGTTAGACTGAATCTGATGATGAAAGGGGTAGTCGTACGCTAGACTACGCTTCAGAAATGTACCGTACGCTAGGTAGAATCTGAGGACTTGAAGGTCTAACTGGGTCGTACGTTAGATTGTCTCTGAGTTGTTGAAGGTCAGAATGGATCGTACGTTAGATCGCATCTGAGTTGAAGGAGTCATATATTGAGCTGAATCAGAATGAACCGTACGCTAGGCTGTATCTGATAGTATTTGTATATGTTGTATTTGCAATAAATGTCTGGGATGGGCTTATAGATGCCATCGTTAGGAGGATGAATGTTGACATGGAGTATATCTGAAAGATGTAGTTGAATCCTGAACGTAATTGATGAGGATGTCCGTCTGAATGGACCTTTGTTTTGACTGTATCAGGGGAATAATTAACCTGAAAAATAAAGTTAGCTTCATGCCATGTCATGATGCATGAGATGTTTTATGCTTTCGAAAATGACTGCAAACGATGTATGCATGCGTATGCTGTGAAATGATGTAATGAATGAATTATGCATCTGAAAAGTCCTTCCAGAGGACTCTACTGGGGAAAATAAATCTCAATCTTCTGGTTGGGAGATACTGGTATCGATGACCCTTTCTTAGCCAGGGATGCTTGACTTTCGTCTGATGGTAGAAATGCTCAACAGAAGCCTGGCTGGGGATAGAGGAGATGACCAATTCGTCTAGTGATGCCCATTTCTTCTGGGGAATAACTGGCTTAGTCGGGGAATAGAATTGGCAACCGATTCATTGGAAAGCCTGGTTAGACCTTCTCCTCGATCCTGAAGTCTTTTAGTAATTGTCATTGTTATTTTATGCATGTATTTTGATAAACATTGATCATATTCAAATGCATATATCAATTCAAGTTAAATCAATGGACGTTTACGCAAACAAAACAGAGAAAGTAAAACAAAAGCATCTTTTTGGAAATGAAATTGTATTGATTTTGAAAGAGGGCCTATAAATAGGCAATTTGAGTACAAGGAGACAGAAATCCTAGTAAGAGGAAATTGTCAGACAAACAAAGAGAAAGCTATGCAGAAAAAGTCCTATCGATTCTAATTCCACCACTGTCATTATGTCTTCAAGCATCTCATCTCCTGCTGTCGGATAGAAGTGATTGGCTTGTTCAGTCCCTTGAACTTGGTTGAAGCAGACAGAGAACGGGACATAGTCATACGCCTTTTAATCCCTAATTTTTGCCTGGACTTCCTTTTCAGGTTTTCAGTCCACCAGGATACCCTTTTTTGCCCAAGCCGCCTTTTCAGGTTTTCGACTTGCCAGGTGTACATTTTTATATGTTTATCCCTAATTTTTGCCCGAACCCTTTTGGTTCGCCGGGATGCCCTTACTTTTGCCTAGGTACGTCGACCTAGCGGGTCTCTTTTATGCGTAGTATTTTTTGACTATGTCTGCGTTCACGGGATGTGGGAAGTCTTCGCCATCCATTGTAGCAAGTATCATGGCTCCACCAGAGAATACCTTCTTAACTACAAATGGCCCTTCGTATGTGGGAGTCCATTTGCCCCTGGGATCACCTTGTGGTAGAATGATACGCTTGATAACTAATTCGCCGATTTGGTACACTCGTCTCTTGACCTTTTTGTTGAATGCCTGGGTCATGCGCTTCTGATATATCTGTCCATGACAAACAGCCGCAAGTCTCTTCTCATCAATCAAGTTTATCTGATCGAGTCGAGTCTGAATCCATTCCTCATCATCTAAGCCCGCCTCTTTCATGATTCTTAGAGAGGGAATCTGAACTTCCACTGGTAAAACGGCTTCCATTCCGTAGACTAAAGAGAAAGGAGTTGCTCCTGTCGAAGTGCGTACTGAAGTGCGATAACCGTGAAGAGCAAACGGTAACATCTCATGCCAGTCTTTGTACGTCACCGTCATCTTTTGTATGATCTTCTTGAGATTCTTATTAGCAGCTTCTACAGCGCCATTCATCTTTGGTCGGTACGGAGAAGAGTTATGGTGCTTTACGTTGAACTGCGTGCAGAGTTCAGTAATCATCTTGTTGTTCAAATTAGTACCATTGTCAGTAATAATTCTTTCAGGAACGCCGTATCGGCAAATGAGATTATTCTTGACGAATCGTGCCACCACATTCTTGGTGACAGAAGCAAATGAGGCTGCCTCTACCCACTTTGTAAAGTAATCAATAGCAACAAGGATGAAGCGATGTCCATTAGAAGCAGTAGGTTTAATCTCCCCAATCATATCAATGCCCCACATCGCAAAAGGCCAAGGGGCTGTCAACACGTTTAGTGGAGCAGGAGGTGCATGTACTTTATCCGCATATATCTGGCACTTGTGACAGGTTCTGGAGTGATTGTGGCAATCAGCTTCCATGGTAGACCAATAATACCCTGATCTCAGAATCTTCTTGGCCATCGTATGTCCACTAGAATGAGTCCCCAAAAATACCGTCGTGCATATCTCCCATAATCTTTTCTGCTTCCTTTTTATCCACACAGCGAAGCAAAGTCGAATCGTGGTTACGTTTGTATAATACTCCATTACTCAGAAAGAACTTAGCGGAGAACTTCCTCAGGAATTTTTTGTCATTGATGGATGCCCCTTCAGGGTATTCCTGAGCTTCTAAATATCTTTTTACTTCGTGGAACCAAGGTTTTTCCCGTACTCCCTCAGTGTTAAGTTCATAACAGTATGCCGGTTCATCTAGTCGCTCAATGGTGATCCTGGGAGCTTCATTGTCCCATCTGACTCTGAACATAGATGACATGGTAGCTAATGCGTCTGCCAACTGATTCTCTTCTCGTGGGATATGTTCGAATGTAATCTCTTCAAAGTATGGGATTAATGTCATCACCCGTTCTCGGTAAGGGATGAGATTCAGATGCTTAGTGTCCCATTCTCCTTTGATTTGACTGATTACTAATGCTGAGTCTCCGTACACACTCAAAAACTTGACCCGCCGGTCTATAGCAGCCTTGAGTCCCAAAATACATGCTTCATACTCAGCCATATTATTAGTACAATGAAAACATAGTCTAGCAGTGAAAGGCGTATGGTAACTGTCGCATCCTACGAAAAATCAACCGGCGAGCTAAAAATAAAAACACACAGAGCCGCCACTGCGCGTTATTTATCCCAAGATAGGGAAAGGAAACGCTCAGAGAAACCTGGAAAGACATGGTCTCGCGACCAGAGAGAAAAGGTTCGGGAGTCGGTTACGCGAGGGGAAGGTATTAGCACCCCTCACGTCCGTCGTACTCGACGGGATCCACGTTCTAAGAAAAGAAAAGGTTGCTAAACATCACACACACACACAAGGGAACGCAGGTGGGGTTAAGAGAAGGGAGCTCGATAAGGTATCGCACCTTATGCCTACATATCTTGTCTGGAACAAGAATCAGAGCCACTGTAGTTCGGCTTACGCACGCCAAACAACACAAAACAACACAAACAAGCAAGAGTGGCAAACATGGAGCCCGACAACCACTGGATGGAATTACGTCGGCATCCGAACTAGAACACACTCAAAAGGGCAAACGTGGAGCCCGACAGCCAATTACTGGACTTACGTCGGCATCCGAGCCAAAACACAATCAAAACGGCAAACATGGAGCCCGACTGCCAATCACTGGGCTTACGTCGGCATCCGAGCCAAACACAATCAGATAACCAGTAAACACACGCAAAAAAGAAAAAGGTTGCCCGGAGTGGTCTCGCACGACCACCTGCCTACATACCTCGTCTGGAACGAGGATCAGGGCGATGTAGTTCCCCTGAAAGGGACTAAATTGCTAACCAGAAACCGGGGAAAGACACAAGACTAGGGAGCTGAGACTCGAACCTAATGTTGTCATGCATCGTTAACCCTGAGTTCAGTTTTCTATCCTACTTGCATAAGCAAACTAACCTAACCAGGAAAGAAGCTAGCACACAAGCATACAATCATATATCAACATTAAATGAGAACAGGCATCTCAAACAAACATGTCAATCAAATATACACATAGCACGCACTATAGCCAAACAAGGGGCTCACACAATAGGTTTGACTGCCTCAGCAAGTCGTCTGTACGGGCTGTGTTTGCTCTTAACCTTGCCATTACGAGGCTAAGGTGAAGCAGATGAAAGGATGAAGTGAGGATCAGACCTCACAGCTCTTATCCCTAACCAGGGAGAGCATCTGACAAATGAGCATGGGTCCAGAATAGGGGGACCCTTCTATACTCGGAGACTATGACACAACAGATCTTGGGCTTTTGATCTCAATGCTACAACCATGTAATGGGAGCAAGGAGAAGACTCACTGAATAGTGGGGGGTAGGCTGCATACCCCTACCTTCCACCAATTGCCTTATTTAAAGGACTTTCACCTGCTTGGGCTTAAAAATAAACAAACACAATCATTGCCTCTTAAGGAGGACTTCAGACATTTATTTGCCCGGCCCGGTAACAGCCGGGTCTCCAGACTACATGAAGTCAAGAGGACCTACCTCAATGCAAGTTGCTTAAGCAAAGCAAAGCAAAAGTTCACAAGGAACTGAGCAACTAAAGTACCTGGAAACAATCCAACACAGTTAGTACTCAGACAGACAAAACTAAACAGCAAGTTCAATCAATCAAACTATACAAGTTATGCACAAACAAAGCAAGCCAAAGCTCAAGCCTATGCTTCACAACCTATAAAACAATGCTATGTTAGTATACAAACATCAACAACATCAATCAAAATTGATTTGGATCATTCTCCATGTGCATTATACCTTTGCTCCTGAAAAATCAATCAAACATTAGCAACTAGACCACTAGGCCAAGCCTAGGGTCCAAAACAAGAAAAAATCCTTAAACAGCAAGGCATTTACAAACCAAAATCAAATTAAAGTCAAACAAGAGCAAACATCATTGGTCTCATGTCTATATCATTCATCATATTCAATTCATGCACAAAACAATCCATATGAGGTCAAATGAACCACCAAGCATACAAACAGAAGTATTGCATTCAAAACCATACCAAAACATATCCAAAAATTCTCAAATTAAATACACCTAAACAGGGGGCAATCAAGGTCTACCATGTCAAATTTGAGCTCAATTGGGCAAATAGAACCATGTCAATGAAAATCATCAAAAACAGACACAATTTCATGCTTCAATTCACACCATCAATGCATACATCCAATTCAAAAATTCATATCTCATTGAAAACAAAAAAGAAATGGATGAGACCAAAACAGGGAGGTCACACAACGTGTCTAGTTCATGCATATCAAATTTCATGGCCATACAATACAATATGAGGATTTCCCAATCAAATTACCAACCTATGTCACATGGACTTGCACAATCAATCACCAGAAATGAAAAATCAAGATTAAATTGAAAATGCAATGAACAATTCCACAAAAATTCATCAAGCATCCTAACATATCAACAATTCACCATGCCAAATTTCATTCAATTCTAACATGCATAGGTTATCCAATTAAATTCAACAAGTTGACATCAAGAGGTGTGACACAAATTGTCACACCTAAGTTCCAGAATTTGCTGCTCTCTAACCAGGTATCAAAAATTCATGAAATTTACATATAAATAATCCTCAATGAGTCAAGAACCACCACAAAAATTTTCAGCCATTTATTTTATGATATGAGTATTTCATGATCAAATTGCCAAAATGTATCAAAATGTGACATACATTAGAAAAGCCTATGCCAAATAAAATATTTGCCAAGCACAACTTTGACCAATAGGTCAAAAAAATCCTACACAAGTCAACAAAGTCAAGGAAAAAATCTCCATATTTTTAGGAATTTTTTACTATTTTTTATGAATTTTTTAATGTGTTAAAATATTTTTTAGAATTTTTTGTGAATTAATTTTAATTAATTAAAATGCCAATGGCATTCTTGTAATTAACAGAGGCGCGGGCGGTAAACAGAGTTTTTAAAATTTCAAATGAAAAAATGGATCGAACAGCCTTTTGCGCACAGAAATCTCATCTTCCTCGTCATGTTTCCAGAAAAGCTATGCATATGAAGAACATCAATCTTTCACCAAAATTAACAAATGAATATCCGTTGGAAAGGTCTCTTAACATAGAACACGAATATGTAACCTAATCAACCTAAATCTAACTGTGCTAACCGGATCGATCGTTTAAAGTTTCGCATTCATACTTTCAAATCAAGATTGCGTAGCCTACGGTTCATCATTCTCAAAACTAAACACATCACTGAATTCTACATGAAACGCACTACACAAAGCACCTATCAATCGAACAAAACAGGAGATTCGAATTTTCGACATACCGGCAATGGCGGTGCTGCAATCGGTGTTCTTCACGCGTTTAAGTCCAAAACAGATGTGAAACAAGCTTCAATGAGTTGAATTCCAGGTTCAGGTTCAATTGATTCCACCTCTAGCGCGCGAAAACTCAACTTGCCATTGATGGAACTCGTATGTGCAGTCGTGATTCAAGGCCTTTTCCACTCCAAATACCACAAACAGTTCTAGAGGATGATGCAAGGAGTTCAAACCAAAAAGAATTTCGAGATTTGGTGTAGAATTGATGGAGAATTTTGGAAATGAAGGTTTTTGTGTTCTTGAGGGTTTGGAGAGAATGAAGAGTTTCTTGATCTGGTTTCTTGGTGTTTGTGAATTCTGTTATGATTAGAAGAGGTTTAGAAATATATATGGATGCTTAATCCTCCACTAATCCACTTAATTAACCAAATTAGCATGTTAAGTGAAATTGGTTATTTTGCAAATAAGGGCAAAAATGTAATTTCCATGTACAGCTCATTGCCAGCTGTTTTGACAGCTCATGCAAACTCCAAATGTCATATGTGAACCATAGAAACTTGTCCCATGCTCATTGGTTGAGTATTTCTCAAAATCACATGTGTGTGGTAATTGATCCATTTTTAGCATTTCATTTTTCAACCCAAAACTCAAACCATGTGCATTAACCACAAAATGAATACTCAAACACACTTAAAATGCCATTCCTGAGGTGTTGGAAAAAGTCCCATTCAAAAATTCCAATTATTTTGACATTTGGACGATTTTGCCCCTGGTACAATTCAGCTGTCCAGTTGAAAAGTGACTTTTTGCCTTGGCCATTTTTGAACAAATCCAATGATGCACCCTCAAAGTACATGTCAAATGGAGTTTGTGCATATAAAGAACTTGCAATTTGGACAAAGTATGTGGTAGTTATGGCCTCCTGATTACGGGTCTTTTCTGAAATTCACTGAGCCATATCTTGCAAACCACACATTGGATTTTCAAGTTCTTGGACTTTTTGGAAAGGTGAGAACAAGACCTACATCTGTCATGTTGAACAATTTTTCATTTGAAGCTTCCTTGGACATCTGTTTTTGAGGTTTTAAACTTTCCATTTTTGGAAACTTCAGTTACAAGTCACTTTCTATTTTTGGCAGTTTTTGTCCTGACTTGATTTTCTTCATTCTTAAGCTTTGAGATGTCATTTAACACTTGTTCCAACATGAATGAAGTGTGTCTAACTCATTTCCACCTCCACATCCATCAAATCATGTACAGTTGACCACAGTTGACTTTTCATCTGACAGATGAATTTGGCAATGCATAGATCAAATTGAACCCCAATCTTCAACTGAAATGGCTCAAGGGTGAAACCCTAGCCTCAATAAGCACAATATAATCACAAAATGAACCCCACAACCATCAGAAACCTCATCTCCTGATCCAGCCCTGATTGGCCCAACACAATTGATTAGGGTTGACCAGTGGTCAAAACCCTAATCTCCAGGAATCTTCTTCAATCTCCTGATGACATCCAACCATGATGATGATGATGTATCATTGCAAACAATATGAATACCAATACCCTTGAGAATCACAAAACCCTAATTCACAGCCCAATCCTCAGATGGCCAATGATCAGTCAGTAAACCCTAGGCTTGCACCTTTGAACCTCCTCATCTTCTGATCAAGACTTGGGAAGATGGCTTGCACAATGTAACCACATGATATGCAATATGCAATGCCTAATGCCCTAAAATGATATGCAAATATGTTAATGCTAGTCCCAAGAGAGGAGGGCAAATTTTGAGGTGTTACAGCTGCCCCTATTCAATCCACTGTGAACCTGTCGATACGAAATAGCCTCGGCTTTCGGATGATCAGGATGAAGAGTGATTGAATACCAAGAACAGACGAACAATTTGCACTCTGATGGGATAATAATTAACAACGCCTGTCAGCATCGGCGAAGAAACAATCTCGAAACCAAAATCCGTCTGGTATGGTGAAAGTCGGCCTGAATACCGAAACAGAACTGTCGACCTGGATACCAAAATAAATGGTAACACAGGGATAACCATGGTCTGAACACCACATCCACTCGGGATTCTCATTCTTCTTTTTCTTTGTTTTTCTTGGACCCCGAAATTTTTCTCTGCTTCTTTTTTCATTTTCTTGAACCCCGGAACTTTTCTCCTTTTTGGTCTGAAAACCACTTCGGTCTGAACTCCGGCGAAACTGGCCTGAATACCATAAGTGCTTCAACCTGATAGTCGGAAACTTCACTAAACACCACTCTAAGGGCAACACGTCAGAGGGTACACCTTCAACCAGACACTGACTGATGACTGGGAAGAAACTCGACGTTTACTGAACATCGGACGATGATGCTTACTGACACCAAAAAAAGCTCGACCAGACATTAACCAATGACCGGGAGGAAACTCGATGTTTACAGGCACCGAACAATGATGCGGACAGACATCAAACAATGATGCGGACAGACATCAAACAATGATGCGGACAGACATCAAACAATGATGCGGACAGACATCAAACAATGATGCGGACAGACATCAAACAATGATCGACCAAACACTTACTGGTGTCTGGGAAGAAACGGTGGTTCCAAACTCACAATGCTGAACTCCTCGGAGCATCGTCTTCGCTGTCAGACAAAACCAAACCTCAAGCGGTAATCACGGCTTGAATCGCGCTGATCGCGTAACGTCTTCTGACTGTATCCCCATCTCTGTCCGACGGGAACATTTCCTCCAATATCGCACTACTGGGGAACATTGCTGATCTGACGTTGTGATGCTAATCTCCTCAGAGTAACATCTTCACCTTTGGTGAACCCCAAATCTTCAAGCGGTAACCACAGTTTGGGTTGCGTTGAATACATCCCTTTTCCATCTCCGTCCGACGGAAGGAGTCTTCTCCAGTGTCGTACCACTGGGACAATACCTGTGATCCAATCATGAGGCTATACTACTCGGAGTAACACTTTCATTTTCTGGCAAAATACCTCTCAAACAGTAACCACGGCTTGAGACTAGCTGACGTTTGCAATGATGCATGCTTTATTTCTTCTGCGTAATGCTCCATAATTATGGAAATGCTACGTGATTATTTATTTTTCTATGGAATATGCAATGCTTATTCTACATGATGAATGCATAACAATATCCCCCTCAAGGGAATTTTCTGGGGAAAACGAGACTCTCTGCTGAGGAACTCGCCACTGCTCCGATTTCCACCCTGCCGGGGATAGCACTGCTGCTAGGAAATAGACAACCCTTGCTGGGGATACAGATCCTTTGCACCCAACCCTCTCGAGGACATGCTGGGGAATACCTCCTTTGCACCCCACCCTCTCGAGGACATGCTGGGGATACAGATCCTTCACTGCACTCTGTGGGAATACCACAGTCTTTGACTTGCTGGGGATATAGATCCCAACTCTGCTTTGGGAACCCTCACAGATACTCCCGCTGGGGAAATGAGCAATCTTCAACCTGCTGGGGGAATACCATCCAGACCCTGCTAGGGGAACGACAACTACTCCGCTGGGGAGGACCCAATCAATCCACATGTAGGATACCCTCGGCTGGGGATGCAGATATTCGTCTGCTACGGAAACTCGTTCAATCCACTGGTAGAATGAACACTGTTGGAGAGATATGTCATTGAAAAAAACCCGCTCCACTCGGGGAACTGGCTGGGGAAATAAGAAAAGTTGGCACAACACCTGTCGACTCATCGAACCAAGGTATCCACCTCCTAATCTCGCACCAGCTTTCCACTTTTGAGAACTCCCAGACTCGTCTGGACCTTTTCTGCTCCATCATCTTGCATTCCAAGTTGCTCCGCGTTCGACGAGAGACGTACTCCTGGGATTTATACATAAATTTCAATTTTCCGACTTTGAAGAGTCTTCTTGATTAATTTCAATGGTCGTCGGGCGTCTCTCGTCGTCTCTCCGTTCCTCCTTCGTCCCTGATCGAACTCTGCGGGGAATTACAAACTTTCCAGTCTTCCGACTTTGAAGAGTCTTCTTGATTATCATCAAGGATCGTCGTACGTCGCAACGTCGCTTCGTCGTTTCTTCATACGTTCGTCCCTGATCGGACTCTCATGGGGATCTCCCTTGTCCAAGCTTCCACATCACAACCTGCAAGTGAGTGAAAATATCTAACAATTCCTGCAAAACAGATCGTCAGATAAAACCGTGCCCCAGGCGTGTCAAGATTTCAACACTTGGGTCACTCAACCTTCCAAATAAGATTTCAAGCTTTCAATCTTATAAACATGCATTGGAAGGAACCTGTATGTGTTAAAAATGCAAGATTCTTTATCAAAAATATCTGGATGTTTTTGCAATCAAAGCGGTAATGAAAGACAAAAACAAAATTATTTGACTGAATATGCATTTTATTGATTGGAAAAAGTGTGTGGCTCAAATTGAGCAATACAAAAGGAAGCAATTCCTGAAAAGAGGTAATTGCACAAAAGGAAAAATCTATCCTAATGGCAATGTGAAACCCGTGATCTCCTCGAGTTCCAACTCGGTTACACCCCATATGTCCTCAGACTCTCCATGCTTTCTGCCTTCTGAACAAGACGCTTCTGATTGATCCCTACCGGGTATTGTCCATGATGCTTTAACTAAAGCGCAAACGATCATGCTGGACGCAGTTGTTCGTTTCAATCCCTCTTTTGCCTGGACCGCCCTTTCGGGTTTTCAGTCCACCGGGATACCCCTTTTTGCCCAAGTCGCCTTTCCAGGTTTTCGACTTGCCGGGTGTACATTTTTCACTTTTATCCCTAATTTTTGCCCGAACCTTTCTCTCTGTTTTTGGTTCGCCGGGATGCCCTTTTTTGCCTGGACTATTTTGTTCTTTTCGTCCAGCGGGTCAATTATACGAAGTATTTTTTAACTGCGTCCGCATTCACAGGGGATGGAAAATCCTCACCATCCATGGTTGTTAACAACAAGGCTCCGCCAGAGAAAACCTTCTTGACCACGAACGGACCTTCATAATTCAGCGTCCATTTGCCCCTTCGATCGTTTTGAGGAGGAAGGATCCTTTTCCGCACCATATCACCTACGTGATATACCCGAGGTCGCACCTTCTTGTCAAAAGCACGCTTCATCCTTTGCTGATACAACTACCCATGACAGATGGCTGCTAGCCTCTTTTCTCCAATCAGGCTCTCTGAGTGAGAAAGGCGTTTGCCCCAGCAGACATACGTACCACGGTACGGTACCCAGGATACCATCTTCCTACTCAGTCACCATCGTTGGTACATTCCATCGTGCCCCGGGAAGCACTACCTCATCCACCTTATCTTCCCCATCAGACATCAGAACCCGTTCGGATTCAGGGTCAGACCCCTCCTCCGGGATCGGTCACTCTCAATCTTTCGATTAGAGCACCTCGAGATGTCCTCATCAGGGAACTTCAAACTTCATTGGTTGATAACCCTCAATGGGTTGCGGAGCAATGTAATCAGACAATACACTCCTTGATTGCTTTCTGAGAGTATCACAAATTAGTCAACATTATTTTGCACTCTCGCAACCCGTCCGGTCAATGTTGGTTTTTTCAAACCCATACTTGATCGGACCCATCTCGGAAATCTACAAAGTGGTATGAACCAGCATATACTGTCTCAGTCGGCGAGCAGCCTATGCCAAAGTACATCAAGTTTCCCGATCAGTGAATGTATTGTTTCACAGTCGGTAAACTTTTTGCTAAGGTAAATTGCATGCTCTTTTCGACAAGACTCGTCATGCTGACCCAATACGCACCTCATAGACCCCTCGAAGGCTGTCAAGTACAGATTAACAGTCTCTTTCCATAGGAAGCATCAGAATCAGAGGCTCCTGCAACTTATTCTTTTATTTTTCATGCCCCTTGGCAATCATTATTTCACCTGACCGTTTGATCTTTTTTTTTTTCAACATCTTGAATGGGTTCCTACGTGGCTGTTAGATGGGATGTGAACCATGACAGTAGTTCAATCTTTCTAAGAAATCACGCACCTCTTTCTTTCTTCTCGGTTCAGGCATTCTGTTATTGTTTTTTTTTTTTTTTTTTTTTTTTTTTTTTTTTTTTTTTTGCAGGATGAACCTCGATTCCTCTCTGACAATGAACCCCAACAGCTTACCGGACCGCACTCTGATAGTGCACTCGCTTGAATTCAACCTCAGTTTGAATTGTCTCAACCAGTCAAACGACTTGCCCCGGTCTGCCAGATGCCCCACTTCTGACTGGGACTTTGCTATCATGTCATAGCATTCGATATCATGATGAGTCACATCATGAAACAAAGTCACCCTGATACGTGGCATCGACGCTCTGCTTCTCAAGAGGACAGTCTTCTTTCCATAGTAGCTTGAGCATAATGATATCGGTATCTGTCCCGGCATACCCTGACATGACCAGGTAGAGACATCCACATGCTCTTCCAACAAGGCTACCATTCTGCTCTTGACTTGCCTCTGAAGCGGCTCTAATTTTCACTTCCTGACCTCGGCGGTGCTTGGAATAACAACCTCAACCCGCTCCTCGCGCGGCTGAATCACCTTCTCCTCTTGTTTCAACAACCTGGTTAATTCCAGCAGATCACAATCTTCTTCGCCTTCTTCTTCAGCAAGATAGATTGGTTTGTCGAAGTCATATGAGGTGTAACCAAATTGTTATCAACGAGATCCGGAGAATTATTCTTGAAGTCGGAACGAGACAAAACAAAAGATGAAAAAAATGAAAATAAACATTGCCATTTTTATTTGTTTTTAAACTGCAAAAATAACTGAAAAACAGGGAACACCGCTTTTTGACTGAAAAACATCCATTTATTAATGATGCAGAAAATGCAAATTTAAACATGAGGTGACCCTTACAATGGACTATTACATGTCGGGCAACACGTATGGCTTTCATGCAGATAAAATCAAAACAGAAATCATTACTCTTCCGGACGAGTAACAGTGTTGATCTTTTAGGCCTTCCAGCTCCCTGGCACGCACGATTTTATCCACTGATCAATTCCCCAGTCACTGTTAGTTTCTTTACCCACTGCCCAGACGTGATCTGAATCTTCAGTAATTGCGTTCACCATCGCCTGACCATGCGCCGGCATGGGATTAGCATTGACATTCGGTGATGGCGCAAAATTGATAGCCTTAGAGTCCACCAGGTCCTGGACAACATTCTTGAATGCTCTACAGCTCTCAATGTTATGCCCCGGTGTTCCAGAATGAAATTCGCACTGGGCGTTCTCATCATAGTTAGGAGGCCTCTGATCTGTTCTCATCGGAACCATCGCCCTCGGCTGAACCAACCCAAGATCCATCAACTTTTTGAACAGAACAGCATATGTCACGGGTGGCCTGTCAAAATGGCGATCAACCCCTTTTCCTTTCATCTGGTACCCGGTTCTCTGTTGAAGTGATTGACGTTGCTGTCGTACTGACTGATTACCAACAGGGATGGTTACAGCAGCGGTGTGCTGGTAGTAATGATCCCTACTGTATCCTCTCTGGGCATACACAGCACTCGATTCACCCTCATTCTTGCGCTGACCGTTCCCGAATGGCTTCTTCGATCCTGATGATGAAGCATTACCTTGTATTTTCCCCATTCTCAGCCAACTTTCAATTCTTTCTCCATCTTTTCGGCCATTACTTTCTGCCCCAAGGCGAACTCTTGCATGACACTGATCAGCTCTCCCATCCTCTCTTTCAGCTCGAGAATGTCGGCGTTGGGAGGATCCATCAGTCAAGGAGTATTGCGTCTGGTGAAGTATCTGTGAGGTCGGGTTGAGTGCAAAGGTACAGCTCTGCGAGCACGAGCAATGATTCCTGCAAAATAGCAAACAGGTTAATATGCATGAATGCAACGTCTATCCATATGAGGAAGATTCTGTCCTTTGATTCTGGTTTCATCGAGACAGATGATATTTTGACATCCACATTCTGTCATCCGAATGTCTCTCAACCAGATTCTCAATCCATAATATTCCCCATATGACTAGACGTGAGTTTGAGTGCAGATGAATGCAAAAATGAGAATGATGCAGATGTATGCAATGCACTGGGTTGCCATCCTCCAAGTCATCTGATCCTCTGTACTGAATCTGGCCTCTGGACTGATCATTACCATCTGAGGAGAAATGTAACCAATCTGACCCACGGGTTCCGAAATAAACGGAAGACAGATACATCATCATCATCACTGGTCTCTGAGCAGACATTCTCAACCATCTGAATCGGCCCGGGGAATCCTGAAATAAACGGATCCCCACTGATAAATATCTCGGCCCGGGGAATCCTGAAATAAACGGATCCCCGCTGATAAATCACGGACAGCACTCCGGCGTCACCGCAATAAATGATCATAAATCCGACTTATAAATAGGACCCACGGAACAAAAAGTCACCATCTGAGCTCATCTGATTATGCATCTGAAAGAATCACCCTCCCCTCACAGGTAAATTCTAATCAGGTCATCCTAAGGCGGACAGTAGTCTCGACAATCGGGCAGAGATACTCAATGGGTTTGCCCTTTCGGGTGTGCCATTGTAGCTCTCCTAAGACCGTCTAAACCAAAGATCCGGGAAATGATCGGTCACCAGAGTCAACAACTCAGACGGAGTAACTCAAACAAAGCGGAATATCCACAGAGATGAGCACTACCAAATGAGCCTCGTCCGGCTTGTGGTACATCACGCCGCCAGGCACATGTTGACTTAACATGAAAGAGGCGACATGAGACCACACTAATCCTAGGTGTATACTCGGGCCTGGGTTTTAGCCCCACTCAGAACACCCACCCCAA
Organism: Lathyrus oleraceus; assembly: GCF_024323335.1. Taxonomy (NCBI): domain Eukaryota; kingdom Viridiplantae; phylum Streptophyta; class Magnoliopsida; order Fabales; family Fabaceae; genus Lathyrus; species Lathyrus oleraceus. The sequence goes on along the minus strand of NC_066583.1, from coordinate 541,829,239 downwards.
ACAGAGGGAACCACCTGCACAGAGGACGGCAACAACATGATAGGATGATGCATGCGGACATTAAATGCAAATATATACACACTGGTTAGAATAATAAATGCAATAAATAACACAAACAAGCAACCTAAACTAATCCTAGAACGCTAGGAAGGACTCGCTTAGGGACGATGGACCAGCATAGGTCTACATCTCGTCAGTCCCCAGCAGAGTCGCCAGCTGTCGCATCCTGCGAAAAATCAACCGGCGAGCTAAAAATAAAAACACACAGAGCCGCCACTGCGCGTTATTTATCCCAAGATAGGGAAAGGAAACGCTCAGAGAAACCTGGAAAGACATGGTCTCGCGACCAGAGAGAAAAGGTTCGGGAGTCGGTTACGCGAGGGGAAGGTATTAGCACCCCTCACGTCCGTCGTACTCGACGGGATCCACGTTCTAAGAAAAGAAAAGGTTGCTAAACATCACACACACACACAAGGGAACGCATGTGGGGTTAAGAGAAGGGAGCTCGATAAGGTATCGCACCTTATGCCTACATATCTTGTCTGGAACAAGAATCAGAGCAACTGTAGTTCGGCTTACGCACGCCAAACAACACAAAACAACACAAACAAGCAAGAGTGGCAAACATGGAGCCCGACAACCACTGGATGGAATTACGTCGGCATCCGAACTAGAACACACTCAAAAGGGCAAACGTGGAGCCCGACAGCCAATTACTGGACTTACGTCGGCATCCGAGCCAAAACACAATCAAAACGGCAAACATGGAGCCCGACTGCCAATCACTGGGCTTACGTCGGCATCCGAGCCAAACACAATCAGATAACCAGTAAACACACGCAAAAAAGAAAAAGGTTGCCCGGAGTGGTCTCGCACGACCACCTGCCTACATACCTCGTCTGGAACGAGGATCAGGGCGATGTAGTTCCCCTGAAAGGGACTAAATTGCTAACCAGAAACCGGGGAAAGACACAAGACTAGGGAGCTGAGACTCGAACCTAATGTTGTCATGCATCGTTAACCCTGAGTTCAGTTTTCTATCCTACTTGCATAAGCAAACTAACCTAACCAGGAAAGAAGCTAGCACACAAGCATACAATCATATATCAACATTAAATGAGAACAGGCATCTCAAACAAACATGTCAATCAAATATACACATAGCACGCACTATAGCCAAACAAGGGGCTCACACAATAGGTTTGACTGCCTCAGCAAGTCGTCTGTACGGGCTGTGTTTGCTCTTAACCTTGCCATTACGAGGCTAAGGTGAAGCAGATGAAAGGATGAAGTGAGGATCAGACCTCACAGCTCTTATCCCTAACCAGGGAGAGCATCTGACAAATGAGCATGGGTCCAGAATAGGGGGACCCTTCTATACTCGGAGACTCTGACACAACAGATCTTGGGCTTTTGATCTCAATGCTACAACCATGTAATGGGAGCAAGGAGAAGACTCACTGAATAGTGGGGGGTAGGCTGCATACCCCTACCTTCCACCAATTGCCTTATTTAAAGGACTTTCACCTGCTTGGGCTTAAAAATAAACAAACACAATCATTGCCTCTTAAGGAGGACTTCAGACATTTATTTGCCCGGCCCGGTAACAGCCGGGTCTCCAGACTACATGAAGTCAAGAGGACCTACCTCAATGCAAGTTGCTTAAGCAAAGCAAAGCAAAAGTTCACAAGGAACTGAGCAACTAAAGTACCTGGAAACAATCCAACACAGTTAGTACTCAGACAGACAAAACTAAACAGCAAGTTCAATCAATCAAACTATACAAGTTATGCACAAACAAAGCAAGCCAAAGCTCAAGCCTATGCTTCACAACCTACAAAACAATGCTATGTTAGTATACAAACATCAACAACATCAATCAAATTTGATTTGGATCATTCTCCATGTGCATTATACCTTTGCTCCTGAAAAATCAATCAAACATTAGCAACTAGACCACTAGGCCAAGCCTAGGGTCCAAAACAAGAAAAAATCCTTAAACAGCAAGGCATTTACAAACCAAAATCAAATTAAAGTCAAACAAGAGCAAACATCATTGGTCTCATGTCTATATCATTCATCATATTCAATTCATGCACAAAACAATCCATATGAGGTCAAATGAACCACCAAGCATACAAACAGAAGTATTGCATTCAAAACCATACCAAAACACATCCAAAAATTCTCAAATTAAATACACCTAAACAGGGGGCAATCAAGGTCTACCATGTCAAATTTGAGCTCAATTGGGCAAATAGAACCATGTCAATGAAAATCATCAAAAACAGACACAATTTCATGCTTCAATTCACACCATCAATGCATACATCCAATTCAAAAATTCATATCTCATTGAAAACAAAAAAGAAATGGATGAGACCAAAACAGGGAGGTCACACAACGTGTCTAGTTCATGCATATCAAATTTCATGGCCATACAATACAATATGAGGATTTCCCAATCAAATTACCAACCTATGTCACATGGACTTGCACAATCAATCACCAGAAATGAAAAATCAAGATTAAATTGAAAATGCAATGAACAATTCCACAAAAATTCATCAAGCATCCTAACATATCAACAATTCACCATGCCAAATTTCATTCAATTCTAACATGCATAGGTTATCCAATTAAATTCAACAAGTTGACATCAAGAGGTGTGACACAAATTGTCACACCTAAGTTCCAGAATTTGCTGCTCTCTAACCAGGTATCAAAAATTCATGAAATTTACATATAAATAATCCTCAATGAGTCAAGAACCACCACAAAAATTTTCAGCCATTTATTTTATGATATGAGTATTTCATGATCAAATTGCCAAAATGTATCAAAATGTGACATACATTAGAAAAGCCTATGCCAAATAAAATATTTGCCAAGCACAACTTTGACCAATAGGTCAAAAAAATCCTACACAAGTCAACAAAGTCAAGGAAAAAATCTCCATATTTTTAGGAATTTTTTACTATTTTTTATGAATTTTTTAATGTGTTAAAATATTTTTTAGAATTTTTTGTGAATTAATTTTAATTAATTAAAATGCCAATGGCATTCTTGTAATTAACAGAGGCGCGGGCGGTAAACAGAGTTTTTAAAATTTCAAATGAAAAAATGGATCGAACAGCCTTTTGCGCACAGAAATCTCATCTTCCTCGTCATGTTTCCAGAAAAGCTATGCATATGAAGAACATCAATCTTTCACCAAAATTAACAAATGAATATCCGTTGGAAAAGTCTCTTAACATAGAACACGAATATGTAACCTAATCAACCTAAATCTAACTGTGCTAACCGGATCGATCGTTTAAAGTTTCGCATTCATACTTTCAAATCAAGATTGCGTAGCCTACGGTTCATCATTCTCAAAACTAAACACATCACTGAATTCTACATGAAACGCACTACACAAAGCACCTATCAATCGAACAAAACAGGAGATTCGAATTTTCGACATACCGGCAATGGCGGTGCTGCAATCGGTGTTCTTCACGCGTTTAAGTCCAAAACAGATGTGAAACAAGCTTCAATGAGTTGAATTCCAGGTTCAGGTTCAATTGATTCCACCTCTAGCGCGCGAAAACTCAACTTGCCATTGATGGAACTCGTATGTGCAGTCGTGATTCAAGGCCTTTTCCACTCCAAATACCACAAACAGTTCTAGAGGATGATGCAAGGAGTTCAAACCAAAAAGAATTTCGAGATTTGGTGTAGAATTGATGGAGAATTTTGGAAATGAAGGTTTTTGTGTTCTTGAGGGTTTGGAGAGAATGAAGAGTTTCTTGATCTGGTTTCTTGGTGTTTGTGAATTCTGTTATGATTAGAAGAGGTTTAGAAATATATATGGATGCTTAATCCTCCACTAATCCACTTAATTAACCAAATTAGCATGTTAAGTGAAATTGGTTATTTTGCAAATAAGGGCAAAAATGTAATTTCCATGTACAGCTCATTGCCAGCTGTTTTGACAGCTCATGCAAACTCCAAATGTCATATGTGAACCATAGAAACTTGTCCCATGCTCATTGGTTGAGTATTTCTCAAAATCACATGTGTGTGGTAATTGATCCATTTTTAGCATTTCATTTTTCAACCCAAAACTCAAACCATGTGCATTAACCACAAAATGAATACTCAAACACACTTAAAATGCCATTCCTGAGGTGTTGGAAAAAGTCCCATTCAAAAATTCCAATTATTTTGACATTTGGACGATTTTGCCCCTGGTCCAATTCAGCTGTCCAGTTGAAAAGTGACTTTTTGCCTTGGCCATTTTTGAACAAATCCAATGATGCACCCTCAAAGTACATGTCAAATGGAGTTTGTGCATATAAAGAACTTGCAATTTGGACAAAGTATGTGGTAGTTATGGCCTCCTGATTACGGGTCTTTTCTGAAATTCACTGAGCCATATCTTGCAAACCACACATTGGATTTTCAAGTTCTTGGACTTTTTGGAAAGGTGAGAACAAGACCTACATCTGTCATGTTGAACAATTTTTCATTTGAAGCTTCCTTGGACATCTGTTTTTGAGGTTTTAAACTTTCCATTTTTGGAAACTTCAGTTACAAGTCACTTTCTATTTTTGGCAGTTTTTGTCCTGACTTGATTTTCTTCATTCTTAAGCTTTGAGATGTCATTTAACACTTGTTCCAACATGAATGAAGTGTGTCTAACTCATTTCCACCTCCACATCCATCAAATCATGTACAGTTGACCACAGTTGACTTTTCATCTGACAGATGAATTTGGCAATGCATAGATCAAATTGAACCCCAATCTTCAACTGAAATGGCTCAAGGGTGAAACCCTAGCCTCAATAAGCACAATATAATCACAAAATGAACCCCACAACCATCAGAAACCTCATCTCCTGATCCAGCCCTGATTGGCCTAACACAATTGATTAGGGTTGACCAGTGGTCAAAACCCTAATCTCCAGGAATCTTCTTCAATCTCCTAATGACATCCAACCATGATGATGATGATGTATCATTGCAAACAATATGAAGACCAATACCCTTGAGAATCACAAAACCCTAATTCACAGCCCAATCCTCAGATGGCCAATGATCAGTCAGTAAACCCTAGGCTTGCACCTTTGAACCTCCTCATCTTCTGATCAAGACTTGGGAAGATGGCTTGCACAATGTAACCACATGATATGCAATATGCAATGCCTAATGCCCTAAAATGATATGCAAATATGTTAATGCTAGTCCCAAGAGAGGAGGGCAAATTTTGAGGTGTTACAGTAACCCTCGGGAGAAATGATTACCACACCAACACCATTGCCCAATGCATTAGAAGACCCATCGAAAACCATAGTCCATCGGGATCCTAGTTCGGGTCCTTCATCCGGTCCATGTTCTTCATGATTGGTAACAAACATGACATCTTCATCTGGAAACTCAAAATTCATAGATTGGTAATCATCCACCGCTTGATGAGCCAAATGATCAGCTAGCACGCTTCCTTTGATTGCTTTCTGAGTAGTATACTGGATATCATACTCTGTTAAAATCATTTGCCATCTTGCTATTCTTCCGGAGAGGGCAGGTTTCTCAAATATGTATTTGATGGGATCCATCTTAGAAATCAACAAAGTGGTATGATTCAACATATACTGTCTTAGTCGGCGAGCAGCCCAGGCCAAAGCACAGCAAGTTCTCTCGAGCAGTGAGTATCTTGTTTCACAGTCGGTAAACTTTTTGCTAAGGTAGTATATGGCATACTCTTTTCGACCAGACTCGTCATGTTGCCCCAACACACACCCCATTGAATTTTCTAACACGGTCAAATACATGATTAGAGGTCTTCCTTCAACCGGTGGCATCAGGATCGGAGGTTCCTGGAGATACTTCTTGATTTTGTCAAAAGCTTCTTGACATTCCTCATTCCATATCATCTCTTGATTTTTCCTCAGTAGCTTGAAGAGGGGTTTGCAGGTGGCGGTCAAATGGGAGATAAATCGGGCAATGTAATTCAAGCGTCCCAAGAAACCTCTGACTTCTTTATCTGTACTGGGAACTGGCATTTCTTGAATAGCTCTCACCTTGGCTGGGTCAACCTCAATCCCTTTATCACTGACAATAAAGCCCAAGAGTTTGCCGGATCTTACTCCAAAGGTGCATTTGTTCGGGTTCAACCTCAACTTGTATTTCTTCAACCTCTCAAACAGTTTGTATAAATGATCGAGATGTTCCTCCTCAGTATGAGATCTGGCTATCATGTCATCCACATATACTTCTATTTCATGATGGATCATATCATGGAACAAAACCACCATAGCACGCTGGTACGTTGCCCCTGCATTCTTTAAACCAAATGGCATTACTTTATAACAGAACGTGCCCCATTGCGTCACAAACGTAGTTTTCTCCATGTCCTCAGGCGCCATCTTAATCTGGTTGTAACATGAGAATCCATCCATGAATGAGAATACCTTGTGTTGAGCGGTGTTATCTACCAGAACATCAATGTGCGGAAGTGGAAAGTCGTCTTTGGGACTCGCTTTATTCAAATCTCTGTAGTCTACACACATTCGCACCTTACCATCCTTCTTTGGCACTGGTACCACATTAGCAACCCATTGAGGATAAGAAGTAACGGCCAAAAAACCTGCATCAAATTGTTTCATCACCTCGGCTTTGATTTTCTCAGACATTTCAGGACGCATGCGACGAACCTTTTGTTTAACAGGACGACATTCTTCCCTCGTTGGCAGTCGATGCACTACTATATCGGTATCCAATCCTGGCATGTCTTCATAAGACCAAGCAAAAATCTCTACATAGTCATGCAACATCTGAATCAACCTTCTCTTGACGCTGTTTTCCAAGCCTGCTCCTATTTTGACTTCTTTCTTGTTTACTTCAGTACCCAGATTTACAGTCTCAACTGACTCCTCGTGTGGCTGTATAGTCCTTTCTTCCTGCAGTAACAGTCTGGCAAGTTCTCCAGGTACTTCACAATCTTCCTCACTTCCATCCTCGGCTTGGTAGATCGGATTTTCAAAGTCGTAATGAACAGTAGTAGAACTATTGTCAATAGGATCCAGAGTGGGTATGGATCTGCAATTCGTTATGTGAGTGTGTGTAAGAAAACATAGCTCGTTTGGAAGATGACAGAAAAGATAAAGAGCGCAATATTTGAATGCAAAAAGTCCATTGATTTATTGAATATGAATATGCTTATGAAGATGACAACCCTTAACAAATTAGCTATTGTGCCCCGGGCATATACACAACGCTTGGAGAAGTTCAATTGTAAAAAAACAAAAATTTGCAACACTAAAATAGACAATAACAATTACTCCTGACTAAAGGAAATCGGGATAGTGTCTTCAGCCTTCCAATTATTGAGTCCGTCACCAATTGTTGGGAAAATCCAGCTATCCAGGTCGCAATCGCTGTCAACATCTTCTACAACATTAATTTGACTCTTGTCAGAGCTGAACCCCAGGCCAAATTTGTCAGACTTGTACGGTACGTCGATCAATTGACCCCAGCCAGTACGACCACCATCTTCAACCACGGCTTGAGCGTCCTTCAGAGAAATCATAGCAGGAGGAGTCCGAATAACCTTGGGCACACCGGAAGTTGGCTTAAAGACAGGATTGGTCGGAGGAACTACTTCAAATGACTGACAAGGAGTCTCAATGAATTCACCATCCATCTCGACGTATCTGAAGGCATGCACACTACTGACAATGTACTCTTCTTCTCCACACACGGTGACAATTTTGCCCTCTGTGGGATACCTCAGCTTTTGATGGAGAGACGGAGCTACAGCACCTGACCCATGAATCCAAGGGCGTCCCAGTAAGCAGGAATAAGCAGGACGAATGTTCATTACATGGAAGGTAGTATTGAAGACTTGAGGTCCTATCTTGATAGGGAGGACTACTTCGCCATGGACAACACTCTTCGCACCATCGTAAGCACGTACCACAATGTCACTAGGTTTCAGTTCAATGCTTTTACAATCCAGCTTATCCAGCACAACTGTCGGCAGCACATTCAAGGAAGAGCCATTATCGATCAACACATGAGACAAAGTGATTCCCCTACACTCAACGGAGATATGCAGGGCTTTATTGTGATTCTTTCCCGCTGGTGTCAGGTCAGCATCGGAAAAGCCTAGGCCATTGTCAACAGCCAAGTGAGCAACATAATTTTCGAACTGATCGACAGATGTTTCCTGAGGCACATGAGCAGTCTTCAAGAATTTTATCAATGCATTGGCGTGAGATTCAGAAGATAACAGCAAGGATAACATCGAGATCTTAGACGGGGTATGCCCCAACTGTTCTACCACATCGAAATCACTCTTGCGGATGATTTTCAGCACTTCTTCCATTTCCTGTTTGGCAACATCTTCGGGAGTAACTTCGACCGGTGTCTCTGACTGAGAAGGATTGACTGGTTCCTTTCCTCGAGTTTCAGGAGGTGAGATTTCTGGAGAGAAAATCCTTCCGCTTCGAGTAATTTTACTAGTCCCAACAATGCCACTAGTATTAGCAGCATTATCCACTTGCTTCACGCCATGGACGTAAACATCACGGCCATAATTCCACGGAATACCTGTTATGCAGTGTTATGTTATGCTATGCAATGCATGAAATGTTTTCAAGGACTTTTGGAATTTAACTTTGCGTAAATCACCGACAAGAGAGAAATGTTTATTGCTAATTTCTTTGATCAATGTTCATTACGAAAGGAATAATAATAAAATACAATGAAGGCTCAAGTCTCCCAGGGGCGACTTCTTTTTGGGCGAAGATACGCATTGAGTCTTCGTTCCTCATTAAGCTGACGGGTAAGTTCTAACACTTTCTTCCTTTCTGCGACGAACTGAGTCTCGAAAGTATCCCTTTCTTCTCTCAACTGGATCCAAGATCTCTTTAGTTCCTCAACGTTGGTAGGCATATCTGGATAAGGAATGATCTGAGGAGCACCTCCTTCAGCTTCAGGTTCGACAATCTGAGGTCCGATTGCAAGATATGGCATGACAAGTTCACGAGCTTTGGCGCGTACCCATCTGAGATAAGGTTCCATAGGAATAGAATTTTTCCGTCCTAACGTACCTCTCTTCACCATGCCCCAAGCTCGTACAAATCTTTGACGGAGGCCTTGGGAATCGTTGTCATAGTCGAACACAATGCCTTCGATGATCATTTCATGTGGACCATCTCTTCGAGCATAACCAAACTATCGCAGAGCTAAAGCAGGATTATAAGTAATACCTCCTCTTATTCCTAGGAGTGGTACATTAGGGAACTCGCCACAACGGTCAATGATGGTAACATTTTCCTTGAACTGAGGACACCAACAGATGTCTGAATGGGAGAGCGGCATTATCCTTTGAGACCATTTCAAATTCTGCTCATTCTTCAAGACTGATTGAGGAAGGTGCGAAATAAACCACCTAGACAACAAAGGTATGCAGCACATGAGGGTCCCTTGCTTCTTCATGGTACGAGTGTGGAGGGAATGCAAAATGTCTCCCAGCAAGGTAGGTACAGGGTTATGAGTGAGAAATATCTTAATAGCATTCACGTCTATGAATTGGTCTGGATTAGGGAATAACACCAAGCCATAGATTAGTAATGCCAGGATGTCTTCGAAAGCACGGACATTCATAACTTTTAAGAATTCTCGGGCCTTATTTGTCAGGAATTTGGCAAGTAAACCCTTAACTCCACTCCTTGTTACCCAATTAGCTTCGATGTCGGACTTCGTCATGTGTAAAGCTGCGGCAATTTCTTCAGACTTCGGAACCTTTTCTAAACCACTGAAAGGTATTTGATCAAGGATAGGTATCCCAAGCAATCTGGAGAATTCTTCCAATGTGGGTACCAACTGATAATCTGGGAATGTGAAGCAATGATGTTTAGGATCGAAGAACTGGAATAGGACTCTCATCATATCTTCTTTGAAACCAGTGGTAACCAAATTGAGGAGAGAACCGTGTTTCTTGATGAACTGGGCATGATCGGGGAGCTCAGACACTAAATTCTTCAGTTGAGGAGAGATTGCTACAAAATTGATCCGGATGGTCTTCCTGGGAGCCATAGCCTTACAAAACAGAGCAAAGTTAAATCCCTAAGTCCTTGAAATGGTTAGTACAATGTTATGATGTTATGATGTTATGATGTTATGAGGTTAAATAAATAACAAGCACAAGCAAGTCACACAACTATCATTCCTAGGTTTTAAGGCTTTCATGAGTTCCATAGGTAAGTACCCTCCCCACTGAAGTTTAGTTGGTTCAACCTGTCCTAGAATACTAACCGGGTTCTAAAAGGATCTCCAATCATTGACCTTCCTTTAAGTCCACTTCAGTGCAACACCAAGTGGTTGACCGAAGCTTCCCTAAAGTCCAATCTCAAAGAGTGTAGTATCGAGTCTCAACCAACCCCAGTCGGAACCGAAGCCAGTTATCTCACTACTTTCTAATGGCCAGGATGAGTCAATTAGGGTTCTAAAGGTCTGGTTAATGCTTTAATGACACCACGCGGAAGCCAAATTTTTCCTCAAGTGAACATGAGGAACATCAGGACATCCAAAGTGTCACATTAACCGTAGCCATCATTTTAACCATTCCAGTATACGCCGGATAGTCGCGATGATCTATTGCTACTTACCTAAGGTACACTAGATCCGGGTGTAGGATCTTTCACTCAAAAATACCCAAGCAATCCCTTAAAAGTAAATCAGATAATTTGGAATAAGTGATCTTGTTTTTAAGGTAACCTCTCTTTTTAAAGTGTCCCCAGCAGAGTCGCCAGTTCTGTCATACGGTGAACTGACTTGGGGTGTTTTGCTTTTTATCGCAATGTCGCAGATAGCAAGAGTCGCCACCGACTTTTCTTTTATCCAATAAGGAAAGGAGGAAAAGAACAGGAAAGACCTCAATAGATTTTGGGTTCGGGAGGTACATTATACAAAGGGAAGGTATTAGCACCCTTTGTATCCATGGTTATCCATGGGCTCTTAATTGCTGGATCACTTATATTTTTGTCTGAAAAGTGTTCGTGAATTGTTTAAAAAATGTTTCGAAAAGAGAATTTAACTTTGTAATGATTCTCGTATGAATGTATACAAAGTATTTATCTCGTTTGATTTTGAAAATGGTTTAGAAAAAATATAACTCGGTAATGATTCTAGTATGAATGTATACCAAGTGGTGATTTTCTAGGATTTGTAAAGTGTAAAGTGTGAGGGGTGGAAAATGTTTTAGGTTATGATCCAGTAATTGAGAGTTATACCTTCCTGAGGTCGTTATGGGCATTTCCTATCCTTATGAGGGTAAAACTGTCCTTACTATTGAGAAGTAAGTAGTTTTATCCTTTGGATGTTTAAGGGTCATCGTAGGGTCATCGATAGGTCATTGAAGGCAACAATTGTAAGGATACCTTAGCATTTGCAGGGACGATCATCATTTAACCGTAGGCTACACCGAAGGGTCATCGAGGGACAAAATCGTATTTTCGAAGGCAACATCCGAGGGACTATGATTTATTTTATGATGATTTAATCGAAGGGTCTTTGCTAAGTGTATCCCTACATTCACGGGACATGACCGTTATACCGTAATACCGTAAGGCAGCAAGGAGAGGTCCAAGATCACGTATTTAAAGGCCGTATTTTAAAATCAATTAGGTGATTTAAGGTGAATCTCCACATTAAAATCAATACATTAAAATTAATACATTAAAATTAATACATTAAAATTAATTATTTAAAATTAATTAGGTAATTTAGGGTGAAAATCCACAAGGGTATCCCACAAATAAAGTGGAATACCTAGCCGGCCGTTTCTTCGGGAATATGTAAACCCTTACAAAATTCAGCAAACGGGTTAAAATACCGAAATAAAGTGCAATGGAAAATTGCACCACACAATGAACACAACAGTCATAAAAATCAGGCCAAATAATGCAGAACTGTAATAAATCTTGGTTAGATAAACATAAGGCAGAACATAAAAGAAACAAAACAGCCACTGTCTCGTTCGCCCCTGCTTCGCCTAGCGAGGGCTTAGCGAGTGCTCGCTTCAGGCTCGCTTAGCGATGTGCTAGCGAGCGGCCACGGGTTTTGAATTTCAGAACAATACAATCTCAACCTGCTGCATGGTGTAACACCTCAAATTTTCACCCTACCATTGAATACATTCATTTCATGTTAGGTCATAGCATTAACAGTGTCCACTGCATAACATTGCATTGTCCATTTGCCCAAGTGCAAGCTCAATTGATGGATTGGGTCAGAATGATCAAGAGAATCAGTCAATCAAGCAAGTGAGTGCCATTTTCATTGGGACAAGGCCCTAGGGTTGATTTATCAAGCTCATATGGTCCAAGGATCATTTTGAGGTGGTTTGGCCAAGGGTTGGATGCTCAGAAGTCACCAGTCATTGTTCAGTCAACCAGAAACCCTATAAAGTCAACTGTGGTCAACTGTGCCCGATTTTATGGATTGGAAGGTGGGAAATGGTTTGAAAGGCCTCATTCATGTCCATATGAGTCTCATTTGACATATCAAAGGCCAAGGTTGAAGGAATTGAAGTCCGACAGAAAGTTTCAAAAAATGGCAGGTGACCTGTAATTTCAGCTGCCCAAAATGGAAACTTTTTCTCCTCAAAATAACTTCATCATACAAGCTTCAAATGGAATTTTGTCCAACATGAAAGTTGAAGATCTTGTTCTCACCATTCCAAAAAGTCCAAGAACTCAAAAATCCCATGTGTGGTTTGCAAGATATGGCTCAGTGAATTTCAGAAAAGACCCGTAATCAAGAGGCCATAACTTCCACATGGATTGTCCAAATTGCAAGTTCTTTATATGCACAAACTCCATTTAATATGTACTTTCATGGTGCATAATTGGATTTCTTTGAAAATGCTTCATGCAAAAGGCCATTTTTGAAGTGAAACAATTAAAAGTGAGGGGCAAAATGGTCCAAAATGCAAAGTATGAGGAATTTGGGCATGAGACCTATGCCATTAGCTTCCAAATGATATTTGCAACTTGTTCAAAGTGAGAAATTGCTGCTGAAATGCTTCTAAGGATTAAAAGGAAAAAAGGCCAAATGCTTCACATAAGCATATTTGCTAATTCACTATTTTTTACTTAATTGTGATTATAGTTGGATTAGTGCTTCATATATAAACTTAATCTATAATAGAATTACAGGTTAATCACAATTTGGAATCACAATTCACAAATCAACAAGAAAAAACTCTCAAACTCTCTCATTTTGCTCAAAATTTCACAAGACTTTTTTTGATTCCTTCATCAAGATTTCATCAGCTTTTGTGCAAATCTTTTGTTGATTCATAATCTGCAGGTGAAATAGAACTTCTGTTGAGCAAGATTGAGGCGAAATTGAAGCCAATTCGCAACTGTAGCAAGAAGGTTCTTCCATGGCGGTTAAAGATCTTGCCTGATTCGAACATTCTGGAGCTAACGATTCATCACCATTCATCCTCCACAGCTATTTCCAGCATCTGTTTCCGGAATCCACAGCCAAAATCCGACGGAATCCATTGCTGCACAATCTTAAGGTTGGAAATCAAAACTCGCGATTGCTTCGATTTTGTTAGGGATTTGGTAGTTTGTTCATCGTAGAGCACTCTGGAACTTGTAGATTGTGATTTCGTTGTGAATTGATTAAGTTATCGTCGTTTGAAGTTTATGTGCCGTATTTTCTTTCCATCGATTCGCTGCGTACACGAGGTTCTGGACGTTTCCATTAGGATATCCGTGTTCTACTCGGTTAAACCTTTCCAACGGTATGCGGTTTGTGCGATTTGGTCAAGAAATAGCCGTAACCGAATTTGCCGGTGATGATGAACATGAACGCGAATAACGCTTAATTTTCTGGAATTTCCTGCGTTCAATCCTGTTCCGCCTGGCTTCTTTTCAAAATAGTGTTTCCCGCTTGGCCTGGACAAATCAATTGCCGCCACCGCATTAATTTGGACGGCACCGTTTTTGGCCTTGGCTATAGATTCCACGTTACTGTCATTTGCTGTAACAGTAAGGCAATTCCATGATTAATCCACTGCACTATTAATTAATTAATCCTAATCCATCCTAAATAAATATTTCAATAAATATTTAAAAACTTCAAAAAATCATATATTACTCAATATTGATCCAAATAATTCAAGATTTTTTGTGTTAATCTTCATTTTTCATCTACTTTTTTTTAGAATCAAAAAATAAAATAGTGCTTGGTGGAATTTTTAATTGGTGTAGAGGTCTTTACAATGTATGCAAGTTTTACATGTTCTACTATTTCGATCATAAAATCATCATGCCTAATCCAAATTAAATGAAATTTTAGATGTAGATCCTTGACTCATTTCTGGAATTTTTGATATAGGATTTGTATTTTTTAGACCTCTGGTCTTTTAGCTATGATTTATTGAACTTGAGTGTGACAAAATGTGACACAAAATGATATGTTGAGTTCCCTGAATTTTTTACCATGCTTCCCTTTGGCCTATGGCCTTGAATTTTTGCATGAAGTGCCTTTAATATGTTAACATTCACTATGATTTTTCGTGGATTTTTATAATCCATTTCTTAATTGATTAGGATTTTTGAGTGCTGCCTAGCATTTTAGGGCTTTACTTGTGTAACCTTTTGTATATATGTTGCCATATCCTCATACATTACCCTATGATAATGAAAATTGGTAGAGTGTTTCTTAACACATTAAGCTACAAATTGGCTTTGGTCCCATCCATTTACCATTTAATGCCACTGTTTACCATGTGATTGAAGTTAGCATACATTTTGTAGCTTCATTTGATTGTGTTTTTGCATGCCTTGTCATGTTGAATTAATTCCCATAGTCCCACTAGGCCAAATTGTATGAAAATTGACATGTAGCTTGTTGAATGTCCTCTGTTTAGGATATAATTTTTGTGGAATTTTCCATGCTGTTTTGATATTTTTTTTGGATGTGATCTTGCTGGTTGCTCATATGTGGTTTACATTTGCTTCCTTTGCCTTACAGGTTGCATAAATTGAAATAGGTGTATAGTTTGGATATGGGACCAATTGGAGTCCCTTTGTAATTGAAATATCTTGGTTTTGATCATGATTGGCTTGCTGTTTTAAGATTTTTCCCTCCTTTTGACCCTAGGCTTGGCCTAGTGGTCTAGTTACTTATGTTTGAGCTTGACTTTGACTTTTCAGGTTAAAAAGCTAATGCCTTAAGGAGGTTGATACATGATTGAGTTGAATTCATTTGACTAATTGTTTGTTTTGTAGGGCTTGGTTCACTTGACCTTTGTGTTAAGCACATGATGTACATCATTGTTTGATTGTTGATTGATTCTTAATGTTGTTGTTTTGTTTATGTCGGGATGCTGATTCTGTTTGACTGTTTCCAGGTACCCCTAGTTGCTCAGTTCTCTTAAGAACTTGCATTGCTTTGCTTATAAGCAATTGGCATTGAGGTATAGAACCTTCTTCTTCATGTAGTCTGGAGACCCGGCTGTTATTTGGCCGGGCAAACTGTCTGAAGTCCTCCTTAAGAGGCAATGCTTGTGTATGTTTATATTTGTCCCAAGCAGGAAAAGTCCTCATTTGAGGCAATTGGTGGAAGGTAGGGATAAGCAATCTATCCCCCACTATTCTGTGAGTCTTCTCCTTGCTCCCATTACATGGTTGTAGCATTGAGATCCAAACCCAAGATCTATCGAGTCCAATTGGGGAAAGAGTTCCATCTTTCTGAACTCCCCCACATTCTTATATTTACATGCTCTCTCGGACCTGAGATAGAAGCAATGAGGCACACCCCTCATCACCTTTCATCTAGCTTCACCTTAGCCCCTCAATGGCAAGGTTAAGAGCTAACCTGACCCCGATACAGAGGCTTGTTTGTTAAGGTTGATATGACCCCTCGACTAAAGCCTAGCCCTGATGTTTGAGCCCCTTGTTGGTGTGTTTATTTCATGTTGTATATGTTTGTGTGGTGTGATTGTATCCCCTAGGTTTGCTAGACTCCGCGTAGTCTCGTTTGCATGACAATTAAGGTAGCACGGTTCCTTCGTATAGGACTTCCTTTCTTGCTTGAGCTTTCCTAAAACACAAACAAACATTACCCCCTCTTAAGGATACGTCAACTCCTTCTACTACAGATGAGTAAGTCTCCAAAGGTCGAGCATCCGGTAGATTGCGTAGTGACGTTGTCCACCTAAAAAACACAAACCAACAGGAATAGTTTAGCCGAACTACGGCAACTCTGATTCTCATGTCCAGATGAGATACGTAGGCACGAGATGCGATGTCTTGTCGAGTTTGACTAACAACTAACACTAATTCTTTTCTCTCGCCCTCGTTGCGATTGAGACCTCCCTTTTCTCTTGCCCTAGTTGTGATCGAGACCCTTCTTCTTCCTGTGTTGGTGTTAGGAGGTGGATGTAAGCCCAGCGATTGGCATTCCACATCCTGTGTCTTGTTGTGTGCTTGGAAGCTGATGTAAGTCCATCGAGTGGCATTCGGGTTCCAGTGTGCGTGTGTTTTGGTTCGGATGCTGATATAAGCCCAGTGATTGGCATTCAGGCTCCATGTTAGCCTTCTTGTGTGTGTTTTGGTTCGGATGCTGATGTAAGTCCAGTGATTGGCATTCAGGCTCCACGTTTGCCTTTGCCTGTGTTTGTTTGTGCGCGTGTTTGCCGAGCTACGAATGCTCTGATTCTCCTTCGTCCAAAGGAGATACGTATGCATAGGATGCGACATCCTAGCGAGCATGTGTCGTTCCCCCAGGTCGAACTACTTTGACTCTGATGTCTATGCTTGATAGACTAAGTAGGCCCAGGATGCGATATCCTGCCGAGTCAGTCTTGTCTGTTTTCTTGTGTCTCTTTCAGCCTGTGTAGATGTGTGTTTGAGCAGTATTTTTAGCAACCATTTCCCTTCCTATAGTGCGTGGATCCCGTCGAGTACGACGGATGCGTAGGGGTGCTAATACCTTCCCTTCGCATAACCGACTCCCGATCCCATTCTCTTTGGTCGCGAGACCACGTCTTTTCCAGGTTTACTCTGAGCGTTTCCTTTCCCTCTTTTGGGATAAATAACGCACGGTGGCGGCTCTGTTGTTTCTTCTTTTCCCGCCGGTTTTTCGCGTAATGCGACAGCTGGCGACTTTGCTGGGGAACCATGAAGTTGACCTGTGCTGGTCCATCTTCCCTAAGCGAGTCTCTCCTAGCGCTCTCTAGGTTGGGGCTTTGGTTGCTATTTGCTGTTATTTATTGCATTCATTTCATTTATTGTTTGCATTCATTGTTTGCATTTATGTTTGCATGCATCATACTATCATTGAGCTATTCTCTGTGCAGGTGGTTCCTCTGTTTGGGGTGGGTGTTCTGAGTGGGGCTAAAACCCAGGCCCGAGTATACACCTAGGATTAGTGTGGTCTCACGTTCCTCATTTGCTATATTAGTATATTGTTGTAACGTGACATACCACAAGCCGGACGAGGTTCATTGGAGAGCTTTCCATTGTGGAATATTTCACTTTGGTTTAGTTATCTCTTCTGGGCTATTGACTCCGGTGACCGATCATTTCCCGGATCTTTGGTTTAGACGATCTTAAGAGAGCTACAATGGCACACCCGAAAGGGCAAACCCATTGAGTATCTTTGTCCGATTGTCGAGACCATTATCCGCCTTAGGATAACCTGATTAGAATTTACCTGTGAGGGGAGGGTGATCCTTACAGATGCATGTTCTGATGGTGATTTTGTTGGAGACTTTTGGTTCCGTTGATCAGAGTCATATTTATAAGTCGGATTTATGGATCATTATTTCTGGACGCCGGAGGTTTGACCCTGGTATTGATCAGAGGGTTCCGTTTATTTCGGATCCCTGGGCTGAATTTAAGGTTGCTCCGTTGGTGACTCGGTTCCTCAGATTGGGTTCAGATGACAGTTGACCAGTTGACTTCGGGGTTTCAGATGGTTGTGATCAGAGTTCGAGCAGAAGCTTCGATCCTGTGTCCAGATATGCACAGCTTGCCAGTCGTGTCTGCATCATGTGCATCATAGCATGTTTATTTTTCAAAAGAAACGCAATCAACAACAAAAAAAAAGAATCAAAAAAAAAAAAAAAAAAAAAAAAAAAAAAATGATCTCTGCATGCATATCATTTCTCAGGTACATTCCAGAGTCTGTTCACTGATAGATCCAGGTGCTCATTTACAGATGAAATTGTTGGTTTCACTCGGTACTCATTGCTCTTGTATACTGTGTCGTTGCTGCAGATTGCTTTCTTTTCGAAGATGAATCAGACTCTTTGAAGGCCTGAGAAATGATCATTATCATGTGCATCATATGCATTAGCATCATAATCATAACATGTTGCATAACAGGTGTTCTAGTTCGGACTTCTCACTCTGGCTCCTGTCTGAGACAGGATTGTTGATCATCGTCCGCACCGCAACCAGATCGAATCATCAGAGGAGTATGGATCAGGTTCAGACTGAGTTGGCTGAGATGAGGGCAAACATGGCCCAGTTCATGACCATGATGCAAGGGGTCGTTCAGGGGCAAGAGGAGCTGCGAGCCTTAGCCCAGAGACAGGAAGCCATGATTCTGCCACCCAGTCGTGCTTCACCAGAGGGGGTCCCCGTTAATGATCAAATTGCTGCTGTCACTATTCCCGTCAACAACTACGACGTGGATGATGATTTGAGGGGTATCATAGTCAATGGACAGCCGCTTGCTACAGAAACTATTAATGTCAGAGCAACCCGTACTCCGGTTCGCCATCGTGGCTCTTCAAGTTCGTTCAAATTCTAAGAAGTCATTCTCTGGAGCACCCAAAAAGGGAGAGAGTGAAACAAATGCTGTGCACCGGCGAAGGAGTGCGAACAGAGGACAATATCGTCAAGCTGCCGCTGTGACTATTCCAGCAACCCAACAGCAACAGGGAAGGCCAACTCAGCGGTATCAACATCAGCAACATCGTCCGCAACAGCAGGCTTACCAGCCTCCCTATGATAATCAAGCCGGTACAAGTAATGAGAGGAAGAGGGTCATTTTTGATCCGATCCCTATGTCTTACGCAGAGCTGTATCCCTCGTTGATAGAGCGGAACTTGATTACTCCCAGAGACCCGCCGGCTATACCCGTCAACCCTCGGTGGTGGTATAGGCCTGAGCAGCATTGTGTGTATCATTCGGGTGCTCCTGGTCATGATGTGGATAGTTGCTTTCAGTTGAAAATGAAGGTTCAAGACCTCGTGCAGTCAGGTATTCTGAACTTTGAAGACTTGGGTCCCCGCGTTAATCAAGCTTGAAGATAACAAGTCGCGGGCTGGCGTCGGCTTTTCTCCTGAGGTCTTCAACAAAGAGGGTTGATCAAAAGCAGAAGCTACTAATGCAAGAGATTCTGACAGATGTTATCCCTGGTGGGATCTATCACAATTGGGTCACTGTGGGCGTTCCTACAGTTGTTCATAAGTCAGAGTAATAATCACTTTGTTTAAAAACCCTTCTCCCATGCCAAAAGGAGAAGTGATGACATTGTTGGCAACATTTTGTGCAATGATACATTCAAGTAAATGCATGTTAAACATTTGTTTTTCCAATTGTTTTCCCTTTTCGCTTTTTGCATGAAATTGGTGATCACAAAAAACCCTAAAAACAGGAATAAAAGCAATCTTTTCATCTGCATAACGATTGTCTTGTTTGTTTTCCAAAAAGTTTTTCATATCGAAATCCTTATGCAGGTTGTTTCTCAAACCCATTGAACATAATGATCGGACGTCATCTCCCAATTTTGAATTCCCTGTATTCGAAGTAGAAGAAGATGATGTTGAAGGGATTCCTGACGAGATTTCCCGACTTCTTGAGCAAGAAAAGAAGACCACTCAGCTGCATCTCGAGAATCAGCAGAACAGCCAACTGGGGCATCAAAAAAAATCAATCAAAAAAAAAAAACAAAGAAAGAAAGGGTGCAAAAGAAATCAAAAGAAATCAAAAGAAATCAAAAGCAAAATCAAGAGAAAAAACAAAGGAAAAATAGCACCCTCAAAGTCCCAAGTTGACTGATGCTGAATTCGATCGAAAAGAAGAGATTAACTGCCAGGTGTCATGGTCAGTTATATCAGCAGAGAGTGACGAAAGCATTTGACTAGAAGGTCGAGTCTCGAGTTCTGAGAAAATAACCTGGTGCTCAAGAAAGTCTTGTCTTTCGTGCCCGATTCCAGGGGCAAGTGGACTCCAAGCTATGAACGTCCATATGTTTTCAAGAGAGCCTTTTCAGGCGGTGCTTTGACACTTACAGCAATGGATGAAGAAGTTCACTCGTCCTGTGAATCCAGATGCAGTCAAGAAATACTTAGCCTAAACAAAAAAAAAGCAAAACAGCTCGCTAAGTTGAACACCCCAAAGGGTAACTTAGGCAAAAAGGAGCGTCTCGGTGGATTAAAAACCCGAAAGGGCGATCCAGGCAAAAGTTAGAGACATTGAAAAAAGAGTCTGCATCCCGCTAGATTGATCACCTCACACTGGGGCAATCTAGGCAAAAATTAGGGATTTGGCAAGTAACTGCATCTTGACAAGACCGTGTTCTATATCTGTCATCCGCCAGGAATTCTCTATGCGTCGTCGACCGAAGCTCCGAATACATCGAGATTCAGAATGGTAGAGGAAAGGTCATTATGTTCAATGTAGCCCTCTCCAATATATATCACCGATTTCAAACTTGTACAGGTCTATGGAGTCTCGCCCTTTGCAGACTACCATTCCATCACATCGATTTGAACTTTTACCCCATTATTTGCACTCTTATTTGTTTCAACTCAACAAATGTTTTGCATGTTTTAATTGATAAAGTATCATTGTTTTCAAAATAAACAAAATTTTTCACAAAATTGTTCTTAAACAAAGTGAACATTCACAATGATGAAAGGATACCTAGGAGACCCGCAGTGCTCTCCCAAGGATGGTATGATTACCGACGGGTAAGACCGTCGTTCGTATCTCGAGCATAACTGTATCTTTGTCCTGTAGAACCTTTTCATGGTCTCTCCTCAGCGAGGTTGCTCAGTGCAGTGTTGGTTGAAGTTGTTCATCTTCACGTCCCCGACAGTGCAACATGTTTTCTCCAAGTCTCTGTTAGCCCTATGGTGGGGCATCCCTAATAGAGTGCTGTTTGAGCCCTATCGTGGGGCATCCCCAGCAAGGTGGTTGTTTTGGACATTATCGTCGGCCAGTTCTCAAGCAGTAGGTGTACTGAAGACTTCAATTTTCGTCTCTCCAGCAGAGCAGTCTTCTCCTCTCCCTGGCACGGATGCTTTTCTGCAACGATTCGGTATTTGGAGGATTGACGTCTCAGTATTCCGTCATTTTCTCAGGTAGGTCCTCAGCAGAGTGGTTAACATGAGGAACTTCATCGATGCCTATCTATTTTCACCAGAGATCTGGCTGATTCTTGGTATCTCTGTTCTCCAGCATGAGTGAGAAGTCAGTGCTCTCCCTATAGAGTTTTCATCAAGCAGATTTCCTCAGCAGAGTCTCCCCACAGAGTGGAGTATTTGATCAGTGGGCTCCCTAGCGGGGTTTTCATTCACTTTGCATTTTGCATGTAGTGATCATTGCATCCTCAAATCGCGTAGCATTTCCATTCATAATGGAGCATTACGCCATAGAAAAATTCAAACATATGCATTCATGTGTTAACCCGATCAGACCGTCTCCCCGGCGGAGGCAGATTCTTGTTCGACCTGTACAGCGTTTTCGCTACAGTTGCTCCTGACGGCACTCAGGATTGGTACCCCCAGAGAGGTTTATTTCCTCATCCGTTGGTGAAAGAAAAACCTGGTTCTACCCAGTAGCCTCCTAGTAGATGTGGGTGTGTCTGATCTCTTCATATAGAGCCGACCCTTTAAGCAGAAAATGTCTGTCATTTCCTTCTGCGCTCCCCACGAGTTGTATCCTCGTGGATGACGGTTGTTTCCGTTCCCTCCCCTTGGGATGGGTTTTCCCTAGTGAGTTCTTTCCTCATTAGGATGTCTTGGTTCAGTTTGCTTTTTCAGATCGATCCTGAATTGGCCTCCTTGGGTTGTCTCCTGTTTTTCCCTGGGGCATAAATGAATAGTTGCTCACTAACCGGTACTCATTCATCTTATCCTCAGCGGAATTTGTGGGCTTCTACCTACAAACCGGTAGTTATAAGTCCTATCTTTGTGGTTTTCTACCCAACCGGTAGTTGTAAAATCCCACTTTCATCCCCTAGCAGAGGTAACCTTTGTGGTTCATTCTGTCGGTTGGCTTCTACCTACAACCCGGTAGTTGTAAGTCCTATCTTTGTGGTTTTCTACCTACAAATCGGTAGTTGTAAAATCCCACTTTCATCCCCTTGGTGGAGTTAACCCTGTGTGCTCATCTTATCGATGACTGGTTACTTTTCCGTGGTTTTCTGCCTACTAACCGGTAGATGTAATCCCCTCTGCGCAGTTATCAGTATCCGGTTTGCGGTATTGATATTCTTTTCCCCTCTGGATACTCGCCTTGATCAAGCAGTATTGTCCCCAGTGGGTCTCCCCCTTTCTTTTGGGTATTTGCTCCGAGTCAGCAACTTTATCCTCTTTTGATTGGTCATCTTTGCATACCTGTTCCTGGTATACGATGCCTTTCTTTTCGGTCGTTTATCCATTTAACAATCAACCCGATTATGGATAATCTTCCATGCGAGTATGTTATCTACGTTTTGACGGCTATAGATAATATATCTCATGCGCTCTTGGGTCGAAGTCGTCCTCCTCAGTTGAGTAAGATTCGTATTCCTTTGTTCGGAATCGAATGTCCATCCTTTAACAAGTTTGCCTTTGCTCTCTTCAGGATGAGGTCGGTTGATCTATCCATTTAACAATCAACCCGGTTATGGATAATCTTCCATGCGAGTGTGTTATCTACGTTTTGACGGCTATAGATAATATATCTCATGCACTCTCTGGTCAGTCTTTTGATTGTTTTCTCCAGCAGAGTAAGATTCGTATTCCTTGTGGAATCGAATTTCCATCCTTTAACAAGTTTGCCTTCGCTCTCTTCAGGATGATGTCGGTTGATTTATCCATTTAACAACCTCAACCCGGTTATGGATAATCTTCCATGCGAGTGTATTATCTACGTTTTGACGGCTATAGATAATATGTCTCATGCGCTCTTGGGTCGAAGTCGTCCTCCCCAGTCGAGTAAGATTCGTATTCCTTGTGGAATCGAATGTCCATCCTCTAACAAGACTGCTTTTCTAGCCCTCTTCAGGATGTTGAGTGTTTTGGAACACAAACCAATTCACGCTTTGGTCGGTCACCTGTTTCATACCTACAACCCGGTATCTTTGGTGTTCCTTCCTGTCGACTCTCTGTCGTGACCTTGATCCCCAGTGAGTTTCCTCCTCTCCGTTGGTGTCGATAAACGTCGAGTTTTTCCTATTCGTCCTATGACGTCTAGTTGTACCCTTCCCCAAGTGGATTTACCTCCCCGTTGGTTTCGATAAACGTTGTGTTTTTCTCATTCGTCCATGAACGTCTGGTTGTATACCCTATTCCCAGTCATTCATTAATGTCTGGTTGATTTCCCAACCAGAATTCCCAGTAGACGTCCTATTCGGTTTCCGGTTGTGGTGCCTTTCCCTCGTGAAGTGGCTTTCTCCTTCTCCCTTTCGTCCTATGACGTCTGGCTGAGTTTTCTCCTTCTCCCTTTCGTCCGATGACGTCTGGTTGAGTCTCCCTTTCGTCCTATGACGTCTGGCTGAGTTTTCTCCTTCTCCCTTTCGTCCGATGACGTCTGGTTGAGTCTCCCTTTCGTCCTATGACGTCTGGCTGAGTTTTCTCCTTCTCCCTTTCGTTCGATGACGTCTGGTTGAGTCTCCCTTTTGTCCTATGACGTCTGGCTGAGTTTTCTCCTTCTCCCTTTCGTCCTATGACGTCTGGCTGAGTTTTCTCCTTCTCCCTTTCGTCCGATGACGTCTGGTTGAGTCTCCCTTTCGTCCTATGACGTCTGGCTGAGTTTTCTCCTTCTCCGTTGGTGTCGATAAACGTTGAGTCTCCCTTTCGTCCTATGACGTCTGGTCGAGTCTTCCCAATCATTCATTAATGATTGGTTACCTCTCCGTTGGTCTTGGTAAACGTTGAGTTTTTCCCCATTACGTCCGCTGACGTATGGTTGTATCTCTCTTTCCA
Source organism: Lathyrus oleraceus (assembly GCF_024323335.1). NCBI lineage: Eukaryota > Viridiplantae > Streptophyta > Magnoliopsida > Fabales > Fabaceae > Lathyrus > Lathyrus oleraceus. The sequence continues at coordinate 541,805,019 of NC_066583.1, read as the reverse complement.
TTCATCCTATGATGTCTGGTTACCTCTCCGTTGGTTTTGGTAAACGTTGAGTTTTGCCCATTTCGTCCGCTGACGCATGGTTGTATCGCTATCCCCGCCTTTCATCCGATGATGTCTGGTTACCTCTCCGTTGGTCTTGGTAAACGTTGAGTTTTTCCCCATTACGTCCGCTGACGTATGGTTGTATCCTTTCCTGGTTATCCCCAGTAGAGTTGATTTACCTCTCCGTTGGTCTTGGTAAACGTTGAGTTTTTCCTAGTTGTCCGCTGGCATCTAGTTGAGATTTCTGTTCCCCATTCATCGTGTGTCGGGGTTTGGATATGGTTGTACCTCTAAACAAGAAAACATAAAATTTCCCAGCAGTGCAAATTTCTACGGTTCTTGGTATTCAATCCCTGTTTACCCTGAAAGTCTGACAACCGTTGCTCTCATCCATTCGGGTTCCCAGTTGATTGAATAGGGGCAGCTGTAACACCTCAAATTTGCACCCTACCATTGAATACATTCATTTCATGTTAGGTCATAGCATTAACAGTGTCCACTGCATAACATTGCATTGTCCATTTGCCCAAGTGCAAGCTCAATTGATGGATTGGGTCAGAATGATCAGGAGAATTAGTCAATCAAGCAAGTGAGTGCCATTTTCATTGGGACAAGGCCCTAGGGTTGATTTATCAAGCTCATATGGTCCAAGGATCATTTTGAGGTGGTTTGGCCAAGGGTTGGATGCTCAGAAGTCACCAGTCATTGTTCAGTCAACCAGAAACCCTAGAAAGTCAACTGTGGTCAACTGTGCCCGATTTTATGGATTGGAAGGTGGGAAATGGTTTGAAAGGCCTCATTCATGTCCATATGAGTCTCATTTGACATATCAAAGGCCAAGGTTGAAGGAATTGAAGTCCGACAGAAAGTTTCAAAAAATGGCAGGTGACTTGTAATTTCAGCTGCCCAAAATGGAAACTTTTTCTCCTCAAAATAACTTCATCATACAAGCTTCAAATGGAATTTTGTCCAACATGAAAGTTGAAGATCTTGTTCTCACCATTCCAAAAAGTCCAAGAACTCAAAAATCCCATGTGTGGTTTGCAAGATATGGCTCAGTGAATTTCAGAAAAGACCCGTAATCAGGAGGCCATAACTTCCACATGGATTGTCCAAATTGCAAGTTCTTTATATGCACAAACTCCATTTAATATGTACTTTCATGGTGCATAATTGGATTTCTTTGAAAATGCTTCATGCAAAAGGCCATTTTTGAAGTGAAACAATTAAAAGTGAGGGGCAAAATGGTCCAAAATGCAAAGTATGAGGAATTTGGGCATGAGACCTATGCCATTAGCTTCCAAATGATATTTGCAACTTGTTCAAAGTGAGAAATTGCTGCTGAAATGCTTCTAAGGATTAAAAGGAAAAAAGGCCAAATGCTTCACATAAGCATATTTGCTAATTCACTATTTTTTACTTAATTGTGATTATAGTTGGATTAGTGCTTCATATATAAACTTAATCTATAATAGAATTACAGGTTAATCACAATTTGGAATCACAATTCACAAATCAACAAGAAAAAACTCTCAAACTCTCTCATTTTGCTCAAAATTTCACAAGACTTTTTTTGATTCCTTCATCAAGATTTCATCAGCTTTTGTGCAAATCTTTTGTTGATTCATAATCTGCAGGTGAAATAGAACTTCTGTTGAGCAAGATTGAGGCGAAATTGAAGCCAATTCGCAACTGTAGCAAGAAGGTTCTTCCATGGCGGTTAAAGATCTTGCCTGATTCGAACATTCTGGAGCTAACGATTCATCACCATTCATCCTCCACAGCTATTTCCAGCATCTGTTTCCGGAATCCACAGCCAAAATCCGACGGAATCCATTGCTGCACAATCTTAAGGTTGGAAATCAAAACTCGCGATTGCTTCGATTTTGTTAGGGATTTGGTAGTTTGTTCATCGTAGAGCACTCTGGAACTTGTAGATTGTGATTTCGTTGTGAATTGATTAAGTTATCGTCGTTTGAAGTTTATGTGCCGTATTTTCTTTCCATCGATTCGCTGCGTACACGAGGTTCTGGACGTTTCCATTAGGATATCCGTGTTCTACTCGGTTAAACCTTTCCAACGGTATGCGGTTTGTGCGATTTGGTCAAGAAATAGCCGTAACCGAATTTGCCGGTGATGATGAACATGAACGCGAATAACGCTTAATTTTCTGGAATTTCCTGCGTTCAATCCTGTTCCGCCTGGCTTCTTTTCAAAATAGTGTTTCCCGCTTGGCCTGGACAAATCAATTGCCGCCACCGCATTAATTTGGACGGCACCGTTTTTGGCCTTGGCTATAGATTCCACGTTACTGTCATTTGCTGTAACAGTAAGGCAATTCCATGATTAATCCACTGCACTATTAATTAATTAATCCTAATCCATCCTAAATAAATATTTCAATAAATATTTAAAAACTTCAAAAAATCATATATTACTCAATATTGATCCAAATAATTCAAGATTTTTTGTGTTAATCTTCATTTTTCATCTACTTTTTTTTAGAATCAAAAAATAAAATAGTGCTTGGTGGAATTTTTAATTGGTGTAGAGGTCTTTACAATGTATGCAAGTTTTACATGTTCTACTATTTCGATCATAAAATCATCATGCCTAATCCAAATTAAATGAAATTTTAGATGTAGATCCTTGACTCATTTCTGGAATTTTTGATATAGGATTTGTATTTTTTAGACCTCTGGTCTTTTAGCTATGATTTATTGAACTTGAGTGTGACAAAATGTGACACAAAATGATATGTTGAGTTCCCTGAATTTTTTACCATGCTTCCCTTTGGCCTATGGCCTTGAATTTTTGCATGAAGTGCCTTTAATATGTTAACATTCACTATGATTTTTCGTGGATTTTTATAATCCATTTCTTAATTGATTAGGATTTTTGAGTGCTGCCTAGCATTTTAGGGCTTTACTTGTGTAACCTTTTGTATATATGTTGCCATATCCTCATACATTACCCTATGATAATGAAAATTGGTAGAGTGTTTCTTAACACATTAAGCTACAAATTGGCTTTGGTCCCATCCATTTACCATTTAATGCCACTGTTTACCATGTGATTGAAGTTAGCATACATTTTGTAGCTTCATTTGATTGTGTTTTTGCATGCCTTGTCATGTTGAATTAATTCCCATAGTCCCACTAGGCCAAATTGTATGAAAATTGACATGTAGCTTGTTGAATGTCCTCTATTTAGGATATAATTTTTGTGGAATTTTCCATGCTGTTTTGATATTTTTTTTGGATGTGATCTTGCTGGTTGCTCATATGTGGTTTACATTTGCTTCCTTTGCCTTACAGGTTGCATAAATTGAAATAGGTGTATAGTTTGGATATGGGACCAATTGGAGTCCCTTTGTAATTGAAATATCTTGGTTTTGATCATGATTGGCTTGCTGTTTTAAGATTTTTCCCTCCTTTTGACCCTAGGCTTGGCCTAGTGGTCTAGTTACTTATGTTTGAGCTTGACTTTGACTTTTCAGGTTAAAAAGCTAATGCCTTAAGGAGGTTGATACATGATTGAGTTGAATTCATTTGACTAATTGTTTGTTTTGTAGGGCTTGGTTCACTTGACCTTTGTGTTAAGCACATGATGTACATCATTGTTTGATTGTTGATTGATTCTTAATGTTGTTGTTTTGTTTATGTCGGGATGCTGATTCTGTTTGACTGTTTCCAGGTACCCCTAGTTGCTCAACTCTCTTAAAAACTTGCATTGCTTTGCTTATAAGCAATTGGCATTGAGGTATAGAACCTTCTTCTTCATGTAGTCTGGAGACCCGGCTGTTATTTGGCCGGGCAAACTGTCTGAAGTCCTCCTTAAGAGGCAATGCTTGTGTATGTTTATATTTGTCCCAAGCAGGAAAAGTCCTCATTTGAGGCAATTGGTGGAAGGTAGGGATAAGCAATCTATCCCCCACTATTCTGTGAGTCTTCTCCTTGCTCCCATTACATGGTTGTAGCATTGAGATCCAAACCCAAGATCTATCGAGTCCAATTGGGGAAAGAGTTCCATCTTTCTGAACTCCCCCACATTCTTATATTTACATGCTCTCTCGGACCTGAGATAGAAGCAATGAGGCACACCCCTCATCACCTTTCATCTAGCTTCACCTTAGCCCCTCAATGGCAAGGTTAAGAGCTAACCTGACCCCGATACAGAGGCTTGTTTGTTGAGGTTGATATGACCCCTCGACTAAAGCCTAGCCCTGATGTTTGAGCCCCTTGTTGGTGTGTTTATTTCATGTTGTATATGTTTGTGTGGTGTGATTGTATCCCCTAGGTTTGCTAGACTCCGCGTAGTCTCGTTTGCATGACAATTAAGGTAGCACGGTTCCTTCGTATAGGACTTCCTTTCTTGCTTGAGCTTTCCTAAAACACAAACAAACATTACCCCCTCTTAAGGATACGTCAACTCCTTCTACTACAGATGAGTAAGTCTCCAAAGGTCGAGCATCCGGTAGATTGCGTAGTGACGTTGTCCACCTAAAAAACACAAACCAACAGGAATAGTTTAGCCGAACTACGGCAACTCTGATTCTCATGTCCAGATGAGATACGTAGGCACGAGATGCGATGTCTTGTCGAGTTTGACTAACAACTAACACTAATTCTTTTCTCTCGCCCTCGTTGCGATTGAGACCTCCCTTTTCTCTTGCCCTAGTTGCAATCGAGACCCTTCTTCTTCCTGTGTTGGTGTTAGGAGGTGGATGTAAGCCCAGCGATTGGCATTCCACATCCTGTGTCTTGTTGTGTGCTTGGAAGCTGATGTAAGTCCATCGAGTGGCATTCGGGTTCCAGTGTGCGTGTGTTTTGGTTCGGATGCTGATATAAGCCCAGTGATTGGCATTCAGGCTCCATGTTAGCCTTCTTGTGTGTGTTTTGGTTCGGATGCTGATGTAAGTCCAGTGATTGGCATTCAGGCTCCACGTTTGCCTTTGCCTGTGTTTGTTTGTGCGCGTGTTTGCCGAGCTACGAATGCTTTGATTCTCCTTCGTCCAAAGGAGATACGTATGCATAGGATGCGACATCCTAGCGAGCATGTGTCGTTCCCCCAGGTCGAACTACTTTGACTCTGATGTCTATGCTTGATAGACTAAGTAGGCCCAGGATGCGATATCCTGCCGAGTCAGTCTTGTCTGTTTTCTTGTGTCTCTTTCAGCCTGTGTAGATGTGTGTTTGAGCAGTATTTTTAGCAACCATTTCCCTTCCTATAGTGCGTGGATCCCGTCGAGTACGACGGATGCGTAGGGGTGCTAATACCTTCCCTTCGCATAACCGACTCCCGATCCCATTCTCTTTGGTCGCGAGACCACGTCTTTTCCAGGTTTACTCTGAGCGTTTCCTTTCCCTCTTTTGGGATAAATAACGCACGGTGGCGGCTCTGTTGTTTCTTCTTTTCCCGCCGGTTTTTCGCGTAATGCGACACATGGCTTATGGCATTCAATTACAGAAATAGCATGGTCAAATATTCAGGGTATTCAGGCATACTTAAATTCATACATGAAATCATATTACATATCCGAAAGTTTAATCATGATGCCTTATATATGTAAAGATTATCGAGTAGAAGCATAAAACATTAGTGATAGGCAAACCTATTTGTAACTGAGCTTGGTATCGAATGGAGTTGGGCGGCGGTAGCTTCGGAGCGGATGAGCGGCCTTCAGGGTTTCTTTACTCGGAATGCTCTGAGTTATTCTCCCGGGTTTCTATGCCAGGGTTTCCGTCCGTCTTCCTCTCTGTTTTTCCTTCTCCCCTTCATTACTGAAGTGCTGGTATTTATAATGCTCTTTTTTGTGACCTAATGGGCTCAGAATGAAGCCCGAAATTTTCTGTTGTCTGTCAGCTTCGCTAGGCGAGCTGGTAGCGAACGCGTAGCGAACGTTCGCTAGGCGAGCGTGTAGCGAACGTTCGCTAGGCGAGCGTGTAGCGAGCGCGTAGCGAACAGGCCAGTTTGGGCCATTTTCTGGATTGGACCATTCGTGAGCTGGGCCTTTGTTCCTTTAAGATCAGTGTCATAAAAATGAGTCGGAATGCCCTGCAAAATGTCTTAAAATATTAATGGGCAAATTTTGGGGTATGACAGGAACACAACTAGGGAGACTACGACTCGAGCCTAGCTGTTATCATGCAAAGTTGTCCCTAAGTCAAGGTTTCTAGCTAACTTGCACGGGAAGCAAGCCTATCCTATTCAACACAAGCAGTAAATCAAGCATTCACAAGTAGCACACACTATATGCACACCAAAGGGGCTCAATCAAAGGGTAAGACTGCAAGAGCAAGTCATCTGTACAGGGGTATGGTTAGCTCTTAACCTTGCCATTGAGGGGCTAAGGTGAAGCTGATGAAAGGAGAGTGAAGATAAGACTTCACAGCTCTTATCCCTGGTCAGGGAGAGCTCAAGACAAAGGAGCGTGGGTTCAGAAAGGAGGAACCCCTCTACACTCAAGACTCTGACACAACTGTACATTGTACAAGATCTTGGGTTTGTGTCCCAATGCATCAACACAGTGGTGTGAGCAGAGGGACGACTCAACAGAATAGCGGGGGATAAATTGCATATCCCTTGGGTTCCGCCAATTGCCTCATTGAGGTCTTTACCTGCTTGGCACAAAAGTAAACAATCACAAACATCGCCTCTTAAGGAGGACTTCAGACAGGTGCCTGGCCAAGTAACAGGCCAGGTCTTCCAGACTACATGGAGACAAGAATGTTATACCTCAGTGCAAATTGCTTATCAAGCAAAGCAAAGCAATATTAGCAACTTAATGTACCTGAAATCAATCAAATATCATCAGTATACCAATCACAGAACTAAACAGCAAATGGTTCACAATTAGCTATACACAGACAAACACAATCCAATGCACCAAAGTGCAAGTCAACTCAAAGGATCCAAACATCCTACAAAACAAAACAAGTTAGTGTACAATGTCAAATGATATCTCAATCAAATGTGAATCCACCTCCTTAAGGTATTTTGCCTCTTAACCTGAAAATCACATTCAAATATGAGATACAAGACCACTAGGACAAGCCTAGGGTCAAAAGGAAGGAAAAAAGTCAAAACAGCAAGTGAAACATGATCAAAATCAACATTAATCAAATACAAAGAGAATCCAATTGGTCTCACATCTAAACTATGCACCAAATTAATTTTATGCACAAATTAGATCAAGCTAGGCAATTATGACCCATATAGGAGCAAACAGAATGATATCACTCAAACAAATACCTAAACAGCTCAATAAATTCCACAAAAATTCCAGCCTAAACAGGACACATTCAATGAACTACATATCAATTTTCATGCCCTTTGGACAAGAGGAAGTAGGGAAATGAAAATCATAAAGTCAGCAGCAATCCAAACAAGTCAACACATGATAACAAAATGAGCATCAACTTCAATCTCATGCCAAACAGTGAAAACAATTAAGAAATGGATGGGACCAAAGCCAAACTACACCTAAACATGTTATGAATCACTCCATCAAATTTCACATTCATATGATATAGTATGAGCATTTCATGAGACATGGAAGACAAGTAGTCAAGCAAAGACCAAAAAATGCTAAACAGCAATCAAAAATCTCAATTAAATGGAAAATGAGTCAAAAATTCATACAAAAATTCATGGTGAAACTAGACATATACAAGACACAGCATGAGAAATTTGAGATCAATTGGAAAAGCCTAGGCATGTCAAATAAATTCATGAAATTGACCTAACCTAGTGTGACACAAATTGTCACACTCAAATTAATTAAATCATATCTATCAATCCAGAGATCCAAAAATTACAAATGATATACCAAAATCTCCAGGAATGTTTCAAGATTCATCATGTGAAATTTCATTCAATTTGGACAATGTATGAGCATTTCATGTTAAAAATGGTGAAACATACAAAAAATGCACACATGGCAAAGATCCCTAGACAAAAGCAAAAAATCTCCATGCACAACTTGAGTTATCATACCTATAAAATTCTAGACAAAATTATGAATCTAACAAAAAAAGTCTCACTAAATTTGGACTTAAAATGGATTTTATATGAATTTTATAAGTTTTGGAGTATTATTGAGTAATTATCTAATGATTAACGAATTAATTAAGCTTGCAATGGCGTTTTCGTAATTAGTCCAAAAACGTGGTACAGTACTCATTTATTGCGTGTCAGCGTTTCATTGGCTATTATGGGAGGGAAACAAGATTTTCAAAAGTGCCATGAACAGAAACGGATTCAATGTGAAACATTTCCAGATTTTTCTCGTTCTTCCTCGCATTCAAGTTCTTGAGTCCCAGCTACGGTTTCGATCAAATCTCAACGAAAACACACAAATGATATACCGTTGGAAAGGTCTAAACACGTACGTTCCAAATATGACTATGAAATCGTCCAGAAACTCATATACGAAGCGAATCGAACGAATGAAGTTTTGGCATACAATCTTAAATCCAAGATATCTCTCTCAATAATTGATGAAAACGCATGATACAAGCTCTATGCTACTCTACAATGAAAGATCTACAAATTCCCTATCTCAATTTGGCAAACGGTGAGATTCGAAATCCAACCTTGTTCGATGGCAGTCGCGGAATTTGTGCTCGTTTTGCTTCGATTCACGAAAACAGATGAAGTATGGTGATTAGGAAGATGATTGGCACAGCTTTGGTAGCTCAACAACACTCCAAACGTTTGGATTCTTGATTTGCCATTGATGAACAATCTTGGACAGTTGGAGTTTTTGATGGTTTTGAGCTCCAATTGATGCAAACAGCTCTTGATTAACACCTGCAAATGAGAACTACACCACGAATTTGCAAGAAAATTGATGAATTATTGATGAATTTTGAAAAAAAGTGAAAGTTCAAAGTAAAAAAAGTGAGAGAATTGAGAGAGTTTTTTGTGATTTTCTGTTTGGATCTTGAAAAATGATTAGTGCCTAATGATTACAGTTACAATTAGCCTTATATACCAATCCATTAATCCAAAATTAATCATGATTAAGCATAATGGAAAGATTAGTGTTAAGTGTATTTTTCAAGTGTGTGGCCAAAATGCCCTTCCTTAATGCAGCTCATTTTCTGTCCAAATTTGGTTCAAACAAGTCACAAATGATATTTAGAAAGTGTTGCAAAAAGCCTCATTTCAAAATTCCAAGTATTTCTCAAATTGGACCATTTTGCCCTTGGATTTTAATTAGTGCACTTGAAAATTGACATTTTTGTGTGAATGCTTTTGGCAAAATGTGATGATGGATTATGAAAGTACACATCAAATGTGGTTTGCTCAAAGAAAAACCATCCAAATTAGCCACTCCATGTGAAAGTTATGCCACTTTGATTTCGGGCATTTTCTGAAAATGAATGGACCATATCTTGCCAACCACATATGGGAATTTCAAGTTCTTGGACTTTTTGGAATGGTGAGATCAAGATCTTCAACTTTCATGTTGGACAAAATTCCATTTGAAGCTTGTATGATGAAGTAATTTTGAGGAGAAAAACTTTCCATTTTGGGCAGGTGAAATTATAGGTCACCTGCCATTTTTGGAAACTTTTTGTCTGACCTCCAATTCTTCAACCTTGGTCTTTGATATGTCAAAGGAGACCTATATGGACATGAACGAGGCCTTTCAAACCATCTCACACCTTCCAATCCATAAAATCAGACACAGTTGACCACAGTTGACTTTATAGGGTTTCTGGTTGACTGAACAATGACTGATGACTTCTGAGCATCCAATCTTTGGCCAAATCACTTCAAAATGATCCTTATACCATATGAACTTGATAAATCAACCATAGGGCTTCGTTCCAATGAAAATAGCACATGCTTGCTGGATTGACTGATTCTCCTGACCAGTTTGACCTAATTCATCAGCTGAGCTTGCACTTGGGCAAATGGACAATGCAATGTTATGCAGTGGCCTATGTTATGTTAATGACCTAATATGAAATGCATATACAAAAGGTAGGATGCAAATTTGAGGTGCTACATCATTTTAGGTTGCTAGAAAATGATACTTGTTGTTTTTACAAGAACAAGGAAACACTTTAAAATATCCTTTTTTCCTTCCCAAACATGAAAAGTATTTGGGAACATATTTTGAATTGGATGCAAATAAATCATACCACATAATGAGATTTTTTTTAAAATAACCAAGTTTTTCAAATATATTTCCAAAATAACCACTATTTCAAGTTATTTACCAACATAATTAGCCTTTAAAAGCATGCTCAAGTTGGAATGGCGCATGCATGTTTCCATTGAACTAAGGCGTCAATTGGAATGACGCATGCATGCAGATTAAGCCAATGCGATTGGCACATGCTTTGTGACATGAAGAGCACACACCATTGCATGTGGCACATGCTTTGAATATTATTATTTTTTATTTAAGTTTTTATGTTATACTTATATAAAATTAAAATAAATAGCTAAATGAAAAAGAATTAATAATATTATGATACAAAGCTAAAATATACAACAATTGACAAGAAAATCAATGACCCACCCGATTGGAACGCCCTCATGTCCCTCATCCCGGTGCGTTAGTATTTGTCAAATTTGTCACCATTTCTTCCCAATAACTGGGGGTGTTGTTGCCAACGGCGCTGCCGTAATTGAGTTTGGTGCCCATGTTGTCGTAGTTGGGTCGTTGTGGTTGAGTTGTTTATGGACGGTATGGTTGCCCGAATTGGGACATTGAATCGTTTTGGAAACGAAGCAATGGTTCATGTGGTGTAAGAAAGTCAAATAATGGTTGGGTGTTGTGGCGATGGGATGTTTGGGTGTTCATGAGTGGGGGATATGGTGGGATGTGGTTGAATCGTATGAATTATCGAGGCTATAGACAAATGTGGTGGCTGCATATGATTGTTGGTGGTAAGGGTTTGGTTCCTGATTTTTAAGTTTGGGTGTGTGGCATGAATTGGTTGCGAGGTTGGGTGTTTGGTGGTTGAGTGTATATGGTATGGTGATGGTGTGCGGTTGATCGTTGAGTTTGGGTGGGTTGACATTGTTCTTGGGTTTGTTAAGGGTGTATGGTTGGTTGTTGGGCGTATGATGACGAAACTCGTTGGCGTGGATCAATCAAATACCTTGGCTCAGACACAAATTATGGCATTGTAACCGGCCTAAACCAAGCCATATAATGTTGAGTTGGTCTAACACCATGTATGACTAGTTCGTTTAAGATGTGCTTATGTCGATTCATCCAATGACGACACATCTCTTTTGGGAAGTCTCTTTAATCAGAATAATCCCATTGGCCATCAGCTTTTTATTGATTCCAATCTCCTAAACACGTTGGAGGTTCTGGAATTTGTTGTTGCATGTCGAACTGCAGTTTCACACGGTCACTCTGGTGCATCTCTGCAATAGTGAACTAGATGATTGGTGTTTTTTCTATCCAAACCGCATCATCATCATGGTTAACCTAATGGTCAAGACCAAAATATGGCCTCTAGATAAACTATATAATAATTTGACATGATTAGAGAATATGTGATTGGATAACTTTTTAAATCAAAAGTAGAGTTGTTTAGTAGTAATACATTGTCTGGTCCAATGTGGTCCAAAAGATTGCGATATACTACTACAACGTGTTTGGGACACCTGTTGTAGTTCATACCCTGAACTGACCACTAATCCGCTATCGCGCATGAGTCAAAATGAGTAATTAGAAAATTGTAGTTTAGCAGAAGCGATAACTCGAGTATCGTATCGCAAGGATTCTTGTATTATCATTAACCTACTGAAATCGATTTGGGGGGGGGGGGGGGGTTATGGTTTAGGGATCGATTAAGAAAACAAAGTAAACAAGTGATTAAAATAAGTGATTATAAAATAAGTAAATCTACTGTTTTCGGTTTCCGGCTAATCACTATTTTTTACCTACCAATTCCCTAAGCGACTTCGATCTCTATTCGATTCAATATTGATTAGCAAGCGCAATAGATATAAGACAGATAGATATTCCTATATTCCTAATTAAGCAAACAGATTAATACAATTGTGAATTAAGCAAACATGATTTATAAACGCGATTTAAGAACAAAGCGACGTAAACGACGATTAACAGTTAGGAATACAATCATACGAATTTAATCAAAACCATCCATAAAATAAAGATTAAGCTAATGAATTTTCATAGAATATAATTGAAAGAGAAATGAAATTTAATTGATAGAATAAAAATCTCAAAGCGTTGGAAACTCGATTACAACATATCAACTCTAGAAGATTAGTTCCTCACCATAATCATACAAAGCAAAAAGTTTATCGTGAATACTGTGTAAAAGCTACAGTACCGCGGCTGATCCCTTTTTACAAAATAAGATTTTCACTTATAATTCAAACTGGGTCGGAACACATAAACCCGACCCAAAAATGACCAAAAACAAATTATTTTCTAAAGTACGAAACTTCAATGAATTATGTGAGACTCATGCACTCTGAATCAAATTTTGGATTCAACATGAAAGTTGTAGCTCTTTCTCGTTGCTTTCCAACACATATCAGAACATACAAAACGATATCCCTTAGCTCCAATTATGATCTGAACTGTGACAAGTTATCAAATAACCAATAAAACTGAAAACAACAAACGAAAATAGGTTAAAGGCAAACATGAACTTAAATCTAAAAACATAATAAAATAGTAAAATAAGAAAAACAAAGTAGGGAAATGTCTAAGTAAAATTATAGAAGAATGTACATCAAAATGCATTGATCAACCATCTAGATTGAAAATATAGAAAATATATTAGTTACAATCAGTTATAGTATAAAGTCTAACAAATTAGAAGATTTAATATAAACTTACTTTGTTACGTATGAGAATGTGAATGACTTCTCGTTGACTGGGGCGAGTGACGACATTCTTCACCAACCTTATGCTTGTAGAAAATAGGCGCAAGAATAAAACGTACAAGTATTTTTTTTTTGTTGCATTTTTACACAACGAATAATATAGATAGGACAAAATAGTTGAACCCCAACTACATGTGCCTACTTTATTTATGTTTCGTAACAACAAAAAATACATAATATTTACCGTATTACTAGTACTTTCAGGAAATAAATAATTACCAAATAGAATCATAATATAACAACGAGTTTTAATTTTCTTTTCGTACTCAGTAGATTCTTCATTTAATATTATACTTGAATAATGCTGTTTAAGATATTTTAAATTAATACCTTGGCCCCTAGGTTGACCCGAAGTTTGTCCCGTAGTTGTGTCTTCACATAAAGGGGCACCCAACAATTCATCACATATAGAATTATCTTGGTTAACTCTATCATTTACAGCCTTACCGTCGATAGATAAACCTTACAACATGTAGACGTCCTCAAGTGTGACGGTACATTCATCGAAAGGAATGTGAAATGTGTGGGTCTCGGGTCTCCATCTTTCTACCAAAACAAGAATAAATTTATAATCAACTGAGTATGAGACTATGTTGAGTAGATTAACAAAACCGCATGCTCGTAAATACGGTTCTATCAAAGGATTGTGTGGTACATATTCATGTACACGATATCGAAATCTCTTTGGATCCTAACAAAAGATAATTAAGAAATAAGTAAGAATAAATAATAAACAATAGTCTTAGGTAAGTTAAATATAATGACACATATATGAAGATATTTTAAATAAAAATGGGAGGAGAATGAAGAAAAATGGAAGGAGATAGTAAGAAGATGTGTGAAAAATTATGGGAGAGCGATGATGTATTTATAGATGGAGTACATGAGCAGTAGCCAAATGCATTGACGTCTCCACTGAGTGGACTATACACGCGCCATTGCATGTGGCATATAAGACATTCATGCGCCAATGCAAATGGCGCATATGTACAATAGTTTCATTGCATGCGCCAATGCAAATGACGCATTTGTTAATTTTTTTGGGAAAATTGTTATATTGATAAATATTTTGAAACAATGATTATTTTGGAAATATATTTGAAAAATTTGATTATTTTAAAAAAAAAATCCCCTCAAGGATGTAAAAAAGAACTTAATTAAATGAATGACAACTGTAAAGGAAAAGTCTTGAGAGCAGAGATTCTTAAATGTTCCTTTGCAAAAACTATTTATGAGATTTGGAATTTAGGAATATACATTGTTTTGGTAACAAAGTGAATAGTACTATCATAGGTCCTCAAGTCATAGATATCGTTGTGTATAAACTTGGACAAAACCTAAATATAGACATCATATTGGTAGATTAATGATGACATAATTTGTCTATAGATGGTTGTTTTTCTTCTTTTGCTAGGCTGGATCATCGTGGATCACCTTGATTGTATTGTGTTTTCGGAACTAAAAATAAAAAATTTCATTTCATTTCATATATATATATATATATATATATATATATATATATATATATATATATATATATATATATATATATATATATATATATATATATATATATTATATATATATATATATATATATATATATATATATATATATATATATATGGGCGGGGTTACATGCATTGAAATGGGGGCAAGTGCCCCATTATGTTTTCTAGAAGTGTTACTGATACACACATAATAAATGTAACTCTTCTCTATACATGAGTGCTTCTATATACAAATAAATAAATAAATGTAATACTAATAATAAAGATATAAAGTAAAATAGAATAATTAATTAAAAGAGTACTTTTCAGTAAATATGTTATTAAAAATTAAGTATAAATTATATGGTATATGGATTATTATTTAGGGTTCCATTCAATATGATTAGGAATTTGTGAGTTTTTTTAAAAGTCAATTTCAAAATAGTTTTTGATTATATTTTTAAAAAAAATTATTTATATATTTTTAATTAACACTAAGACGTTATCACCAAAAACCACATACAACTACTTATACCATCATTAATTTTATTTATATAAAAAAAGATATAAAAAATTGGTGATAATAAAATTGAAAACATTACACACACAAAAATTGCAAAAATTATTAAATTTTTTTAAAGATAAATGTCATAAAAAAAATACACATATAATATAGATTTATGTTTTAAAAAATAAATGTTAATTTATTACAATATACAAATATATTACCCCCACAACTTTTATATATATATATATATATATATATATATATATATATATAATATATATATATATATATATATATTGTTAGATTAATGATGAAATAATTTGTCTATAGATGGTTGTGTTTCTTCTTTCGCTAGGCTGGATCATCTTGGATCACCTTGATTGTATTGTGTTTTGGAATCTAGAAATAAAAATTTTCATTTCATATATATATATATAGCATAATATAATTTTTGGTCTCATATATTAACATTGAGATTTATTTTGATCCCTAAACTTAAAAAATGTTTATATTGTTCTCTTAACTCATGTTAGTACTTTTCATCTAATTAACGACATAAAAATTCCGAAATCGATTGCTAAATTCTTCGTTCATTGAACGAAAAGGACTAACATGATACATTTTAAAAAGTTAACGGACCAATATGGAGATTGTTTAAGTTAAGGGACCAAATTAAACCTCAATGATAACATAACCAAAATGGATATTATACATATCTCTCTCTCTCTCTCTCTCTCTCTCTCTCTCTCTCTCTCTTCTCTCTCTCTCTCTCTCTCTCTCTCTCTCTCTCTCTCTCTCTCTCTCTCTCTCTCTCTCTCTCTCTCTCTCTCTCTCTCTCTCTCTCTCTCTCTCTCTCTCTCTCTCTCTCTCTCTCTCTCTCTCTCTCTCTCTCTCTCTCTCTCTCTCTCTCTCTCTCTCTCTCTCTCTCTCCTCTCTCTCTCTCTCTCTCTCTCTCTCTCTCTCTCTCTCTCTATATATATATATATATATATATATATATATATATTTATTTATTTATTTACACTCTTTCTTATTCTATTTTCATAGAATATTTATAGATAAATAGTTAAAATAATGTATGATTTTAAGGAATTATAACTCCATAATTTAATTGTAATGATTTTACAATATTAGCCTTTAAAAGTCTAATTTTATTTTTTTCATTAACTTTTATAATTCTATATAATGAAATAAAAATTAAATATTAACTTTTTTTTATCAATAATGATTTTTGCTATTTTTTTTTCTATTCCACAATTCATTTAAGATATATATATATAATATATATATATATATATATATATATATATATATATATATATATATATATATATATATATATAATAATATATATATATATATAAATATATATATATATATATATATAATATATATATATATAAATATATATATTATATGAATTGCGGAATAGAAAAAAAAATTATTATTTAAAAAAGTTAATATTGAATTTTTATTCTATTATATAGAACTGTAAACGTTAATGAAAAAATAAAATTGGACTTTTAAAGACTAATATTGTAAAAACATTACAATTAAATTATTGAGTTATAATTCCTTAAAATCAAGGTGACTTTATGTAGTTAATTGAATCAATGGAAAACTATCTCCAGCCACGAGAAATAAAAGCGATGTTACTAGTGAAAGTTAAAATTGAGATCAATGCAAACTTAATTCAATGCATTTATTTTTAATTTTTATTGATGGAGAGCAAAATGATAAATTTTTATTCACAACAACATCGATGTCCATGACAACTGCCAGTAAGCAAACCTCCACGTTGACAATTGTGTGCACAAGTTTCATCAGACAATGGACATTCCGCTGTGTTAAAACAATCCAATTTGGGATCCCCACTCATATTTTCTTCATATCTTCTTGCACCACCTACAATCAATACAAAGAGTTACTACTTACAGCCAAATGATAACCATTTTTCACGTGGACAAATTAATGATATATTGACAATGATTAGATCTAAGTTTCGATTTTGAAAGGTTTGTGGCATCAATTATATTATAAATTATTTTTAGAAATATATGAAAAATAGGGAGAGAATAAATAAGTGGGTTACCTGTATGCAAAACTAAAGCAATGCAAAGAATCGTAATGAAAATGTGTACTCGGTTGATGCCATGAGCCATGTTCTCTTAAAAGAAGAATGGACACACAACACTGTAAAATAAATATTTATTGAATTTTCTATGGATATTTATACACTCATTCTCGTCCTTAATATAATAAAGAATTTATTTTTTAAATTCAATAAAGAATCAATGTATTTGAACCGATTCTTTAATAAATTTAAAGAACATATTTTTATATATTAAGGACTATAGTTAATACTCCCTCCGTTTTTTATTATAAGTCGTTTTTTACTTTTCACACGTATTAAAAAATCTAAGAATTATGGTATGAAAAAGAGAAATTATGAAAGATTTTATAAAATTATCCTTCATTAATGATATTGAAACGACAAATTGATATAATTGAAAGGATAATAAATATTTTAGGATATAATAGAAAAAATTACATTAATGATTAATTGATATTATAAAACGACTTATATATTATAGTAAACAATATTTTTCTAAAGTGGCTTATAATAAATAACGGAGGTAAATCTGTATGTTTGACCGTAATGAAGTAATTATGTTTACATAGAAATTAGCTTTATAAAAATGTGTAAAACTACCCATTATTAAAGTAAAATAATATGTTAAAAAAGAAAATATATTTTCAAAAAAGGAATTGCACATGCTTATAAAGAACAGGTTTGTTTTACTTTAAAAAATAAGGAACTGCAGATGCTAATAAAAGAACATGTTTGTTATAGTTTTAAAAATAGATTTTTTCTATATTTTTTAATATAATTTTTAAGAAAACTTCTTTTAAAACACTAAAAGTTTTTTTATTTTATTTTTTTAATTTAAATAATTATTTTTAATATAATATAACATGAATGTACATTATTCAAAACATAGTAAAAATCATAATATTTATTAAAGAGATGTGTTTTAAAAACGACTTTTTGAAGACATTATTATAAATAGTTTGAAATATATTTTTTTTTTAATTTTGATATAGAAAAAGTTATACTATAAAGATAAATGAGTAAAATAACATTTTAAGAAAAAATATTAATTAAATTTTTATTTAATAGTATTTTTAAAGTTGTAAGTTTTCTTTAAACAAAATATGTACAACTATAAAGGTTATTTTTATAAAACAATGAACCAAACGGGACCGAAATATCATGTTAAGATTTTTATCAGTATTAAAATATCTCTAAAAATAGTATTTATTTGTATTTCTTTATAATATATTAAAATAAATTATGTATGTTTGCAGTGCGGTTTGGATAAATTGAAGCAAAATTTTATCCGATTCAAAGATAAATTTACTCGCAGTTCTTTTAGATTTTGAATTTTTTATTAAATAATGTGATCCGATCCGATCCTATTTCATATAATGTAATTTAAATAAGTTTTTAAATATCCAAATTATAAATTATTTTAAATACAATATATTAAAATAATAAATAATAATATATTTAATATAACATATAACATATAATATATTTAACTTTAATATTACATAATAATAATAATAAGAATGATTAATTATAATTGAAAAAATGAAATAACAAAAATAAATAGATTAAACTAAAATAGTAAATAGTATAAAAGAAAATAAGCATTATCAAATAATAAGATAACACAACATAATCATACTGATTAAAAATAATTATATATAACGGTATATACATATGTCGGTTAATTCTATTTACAATTGTTTCAAAAACTGAATCATAAATTTGTTTTAAAAATTGAATCATACATTTGATTCGAATTGATCAATTTTCACAAAAAGACAAACCAAACACATTAAATAAATTTTAATTTTTTTGCGATTTTAATTTTTAAATTGGTTTACATTTTTTATTTAGCTCGGTTTGAATTTGAACACTCATAATATTAACTAAGTTTTGATATTTATAAATAAAAAGTTTAATAATAATAAAATAAAAAAATTCAATAAAAATATGGAAATACGTACTCCGCACAATATATATAAATATTTTATCCTTTTAATATTGTTCCCAGGTAAACTTACTTTAAAATAAATATTACCTTAAAAATTAAAATAAATTAAGAACATGCTAAGATGAAATACCTTCGTAGTAATAAGAATTTTTTTGGTCAAAACAAATATTATCTTTTGATGCAATAATACTTATTTTTATTAACCTATTAATAATAATTTCTTTTAGATTTCACGTGATATATTTCTAAGTTTTATATTTTAGAATAATCTATATGAACATTTCTCATTTTATATTTTTTAAAGTGTTTTTGCTTGAAATTTATAGGAATTTAGTTTATATGCATTATAGTAAAAAGAAAATAGTATGCATGCATCCGATTCATTATATCTTACAGTTATACGTCGCGACACAAACTAAACAGCTCAAAGTATATCATAGATCATCCATAAATTAATAAAGCTTACAATTTAAACTATAAGACAGTCTCAATACAATACAAATAATTTTGTAACACTCCAAATAATTTTGAATCATACTACTCGATACGTTAATTTTGGTACTGAAATATAAAACAATAATATACAAATACATGGTTACAAAACTTTTTCATATGTACAATATACTATAGGATGTCTAAAATACAACATGGAATGAATACAAAATATACAACAAAACTAAACAAAGGAAATTACATCTTCATTTTGGATCCATGCTGATCCTCAGGCCAATACATGCTTATCTATAAAATAATCAATGAGAATGTGATGAGATTTTAAATCTTAATGAGCACTAGACTGCACCATTGTGTTATATCATACCATGATACCTCTAATTTGTTGCCCTCAAGGAGGCTAGAGACAACTTCCATCATGAAGTTCCCTAATATATTGCAGGAGAAAATATTTGGCAAATCCTGTCACGGATATTCTTTAATATCCTGCGGGAGAACTCGGTAAATCACTTCACAGAGATTCCCTATTATCCTATATTGGGGTTTACTTTAAAGTATCGATTGAGAAATGACATTACACACACTCCTTAATATCCTACAGAAGAAAGACTCAGAAATCTCATCATTGTGATTCCCTCAATACCCCATTTTCCGAACTACCATCACAACAAGAGTAATATTCTTACTCTTCACGAATTACGTCCATAATCGAGACTTCATCACTATCGATATTAGCCTCAATCTAAGGTTACATCACTTACCAATTCTCAAAATTAGGAAAGCAGAATTAACATGATATTAGGTTTCCATTACTATCCTAATTCGGGGACCGTTAGAGGTTCACTCTAACAATAGTGTTAACTAGAAACGAGCTTCCTCTTAACTATACAGAATTAATTACTTTGGGGCCAAAGAACCTACATTCAAACACCAATACAACCAACCCCAAATCCATAAATCATGCAACACAAGAATATGCAACAATTTCCACAATTATTTCACAGCAAACAAGGATGTGTCATCATCACCAATCCCTAGCTCTTCCATGTTCTAAGTACACATAGAATATATGATGATTAACAAACTCACTAAAAGTTATTCATGGATGCAATGATAAAATCATGAATGATGCACATTTATTCAGAACATCCCAAACCAACACATATCAAATAACTCACATTACCACACATAAACATACAATTTCATTAGCAAGCAAGAATCAAGAAATCATACTACAAATCCCTTCCCATCATTTGATTAACCTAAAATGATACTAACCCCAATTTAAGCCTAGGGATATAACTCATCTTAGGGCTGAAGGATTCTAAAATGGTACTAGAAATCCCTTGGTTGATGAATTGCCTCTTCAAAGATCTTAGGGATGAAGGATTCTAAAATGGTACTAGAAATCCCATGGTTGATGAATTGCCTCTTCAAAGATTCATAGCTTGTGATTGCATGTAAATTGGTGGTGAAGCTTGAACCCAAAATCCTCCCCTTCTTTTCCAATTCTTATGTCTCTCTATACTATCCCAAGAATCCTTTCAATTTCTTATTTTTAGAAGGACGGGGGAATGATAAAAATGAGGAGAAATGGGTCACTTTCACTTATAAAATGGCCTTGCGTAAATTACAACTTTGCCCTTGACTTGAACCACTATTTACTAACCATGTCATTCTTATTTCCCAAAGGTCATTAGCACTACTAACCTTCTAATTAATCACACTAATACATTTTAAACATGTTGGTTACTCGGTGTTAGAAAGTTTGGTGTTACAAATATATTGTATGACAACACTTTCATCTCACCCAATGAAAATTCGAGATATAATTCCTGAACGTGCCACACTTTTTTTCTCTAAAAAAAATATATTCTATCGAAAATAGTATATAATCGAGGGGTAAGCAAATTCAGGGTACATACACTATTACAAAAATGTCTTTTTACCAAGATTGGAAAAGGGATATCATCAAGATTGATGAATTGTGGTAAGATATGGTGTGGTAGTAGGTATGCTGCTTAACACCACGACCGTGTGACTATAGTGAGAAACTATGTAACACAGTACATATCACCCTTGGTCATACTAATCAATTATGGTGAAATATATAAAGGTCATGAGTTCGAATCCTAATCATACCATGATATAGTATAATCGAGGTGCCACTTTTCACCAATGTTGACTATTTCAACAAGGGTGAAAAACTTTTTTTTTAAAATAGTTTTTTAAAATATTCCAAATATGCCTCATTTTTAAGTACATGTCTTGTATACCATATTTTCTACTACAAAATAAAATGAATAAGAAAATACATTTTTTTTAAACCAAAATATTACTTACATTGCTTATATGTACACATTCTATGTAAGCAAATATGCTTTAATATAGTATCAAACCGTTAAAGAAACATAAATACTATTTACATAAAACCCAAATATATTCCAAATATATATTACAAGCTCAATTTAATTACTCTGGCCTATTAGGCGCATTGATGCAAGATGTCCAACATGTACGCACGTATTTAAAGTCTTTTTGTTAGCATGATGTATTATTAGTATTTATATAAAAAATTGAAATTAAATTGAACTTCACTTGAAATAATAACAAATTTTTATTTATACAATTTAAATCATTAATATGTTATTAGACATATATATATATATATATATATATATATATATATATATATATATATATATATATATATATATATATATATATATATATATATATAATTTAATGAAGTACACTGACAGTGTAAAGAGATTTTACACCGTCAGTTAATCTTAGACGTTGAATATTGAAATAAGTTTTGACTTTTATTTTAAAAACCTATAAAGTAATGCAAACGGGTGATGGTGATGAATCGACAGTGTAAATTTTTTACACTGACAGTGCATAGTAATTAATCATATATATATATATATATATATATATATATATATATATATATATATATATATATATATATATATATATATATATATATATATATATATATATATATATATATATATATATATATATATATATATATATAATCCCAAGAATTAACAATGTAGAAAGAGGCAATGTTTAACATGTGTTTCATGACAAAAAACTACCCTCTATTCTCCCTTATGTTTCCTCTTCTACGAATCAATGAATAGTGTTAAGTAAAAATCTTTATTTTCCTCTTTTAACTGCGACGATATGAATGTTTCAATCCGTTTTGGAGAGTGATATGTAAATCAAATACTAAATAGATCCAAGAATCAATAAATATATGTTTTATTTGATTCTATACAAAGATGAGGCAAGTACCTAAATGGTTAAACAAAATTCAAAAAATAAGTGAATCTTATCATTAAAATTACTGATGATGCACAAATTTAAAATTGACTTTTATTATAATATAATTAAACATATGAGTACCACATTTGTAGTAGCCCTACGTCCAACCACTCATTTTCAAAAATAAAATTCCTTATATCTTCAGGATCGATGTAGAAAACCTCTAACTCTCGATCATGCTCAAATTGAATAAGAAATAATTCTTTAAGATCTATAATGGAACATACCAATTTTTCTATAGAATCGTCACAAGGAATCATTTCATTTTGGGTATGGGTATAGGCGCCTGAACACTTCATTTTGTAATCACACCACCTAAAAAAACTCTTTCAAGCAATTCATCATCTTCATTTGTATACAGGTGGACGATTACACCCATCAGTGCGAGTGTTTGCATCATAAAAAGAACAACAACACACAATGCATAAACATTTATCTTAAAACAACACACAATAGATTCAACACACAAAATTTATGCACAAAGCTTCTCTAACTCTTTCTTGTGCATTTCCTGATCATGTGTTAATGCTTCTTCCAACTTCTTATCGCACATCTCCTCCAACTCTTTCTTTTGGGATTTGCGATCCTGTGCTAATTTATCTTACAACTCTTTCTTTTAGATTTCTCGTTCATGTACTAACTTCTTATCAACGAGCTCATGCATCTCTTTCTTTCATAATTATTTATTCTTCCTCAATGTACCAAATAATAATCTAAGATCAATGCCTTCTCCAACATCACGTACAAGTCAACCATGCTACTTCCTTCCAATTGCTTCTACTAATATATCATGTCGTTTTTATGGAACAAAGGAACCTTGATTGGTCATATCAACCAAAACATCATACGTAACATGAATAAGATATCATTACCAAAACTAACATACAACAAATCTTACATTTAATATTCTAATTGACAAAAAAATATACATAAAATTTTATCAGCGACTACTCGTGAGGCATCCGAAGTTAACTCTCCAGTTGGTTTTACTCGATCCCTCTTCCACTTCTCATGTCATGATGATAGTGATGGGTTGCGATGATAATTCATGGAGTCCTCATCTCCCATTTGTTGTTTTTTTTCTTCATTTAATCAATAATTCCTCATTTATTCTATAACCTCCATAAAACCATCCATGGGGTTATTTATTTTTTCTTTATTTTTCTTTCCTGATTCACTTTTAACCTATTATTAACATAATGAAAATATTAATTTTGTATGGTTGTATCTATAAAGCATAAGCATAAAATTATCAGAAAATAAGATTACTACTAACCAAGAAATCATCAGAACCACGAGACTTGACAAACTTCTCTCAAACCTTCTTGTCAATAAAATTATATTTTACAGTTGGATGCTCATAATCAGGCTTAGGCTTCATAATGTAATCTCGCATGAGATTTGACTTAAAGCCCTTCCAACACTCATCGTCATAAGAGATACACTTTTTCTTCAACTTATCATCATCAGTAAACTCAAAAATCAAATACAGTTACATCAATAAGTATGTATAAGTAATTATATTAAAAAATACTATACATCAAATCATTCATTAAAAAATCACCTTAACACATGTCCATATGCTTTCTTTCAATTTTCCATCTTCTTAGGTCTTATCATCTATCAAAAATACTATTATTTCTATGTCCAAGGAACGCAACATAACTCCTAAAAATGGATGAATTATCACCATAATAAGTCTAAGTTTTATCATTAAACTCGATCGAAAATCTATCACCCGAGTTGAGGACTTTTGTTAATCTATCCATCATTGTAGCACCTCTTTGTTTTCTTTTCTTTTTTCCCTCAATATTATGAGATTCATTTGTATGAGTTTCTTCGCTATATGAATTGTTTATCTATGTTCAAAACAACAACAAAAGAAAAATAATACCATATATAATCCTCAAACATTCATGCGACAACATGACTAAACATTTTCATCAATAATAACAAATAAACCTCTAGGATTTAGGCACTAAAGATTAACAACAACAACAACAACATCCATAGGGTATCTAAGGTTATGTCAAGTATATATTCTTTGGTTTGTTCCTTAACAATAACGACAACAACATAAACATTCAACAAAAACAACAAAAACATTCAAAAACAACAATAACATAAGCATTCAACAACAACATAAATATTTAGCAACAACAAGAGAAACATTCAACAATAACAACAACAACATTAAAGAATGTTATTTTACTCTACATGCATGGTAGAGATATTTACGTACCAGAAACGTGATGAAAAAGTCAAAGATCTAAATAGTGTGAGTTTCTTCCTTCCTTCTTGCAAGTTTCTTCGTGTTCCTCCTTCGTTTTTCTTCATTTTTTGTGTATTGAAAATATTTTGTCATGAACGATTATGACGGTGTTTTTTCAAAGTTCACAAAAGAATGATATTGATGGTAAAGAAATAATTTTAAAATAGTTAATGATGGAACAATATGATGATTCTTTTTGTTAATGGAGATCAAAAAATTGTTAGGGTTCAAATGGTTTCTCAGAGCTGAATGTGTGTTTCGATTCGTAAGGCAATGACAACTGAATAGACATGACAAGCTAAGTTATGTTTCTTGAATAAGAATAAACATTTTAACCATAATTGATTAAACCAAGTGATATATAATTTATTTAATTTAATATTATAAAAAGCGCTAGTGTTAACCGTTTAAAAATTAAATAAAGGAAAAATATATCACCACAGTCATATTAATCAACCGTAGTGAAATCTAGATAAATTTTAGATTATAAATAAATCAAAACAAAATCTGGAAAACATATGACCAAGGTTGGAATATCCAACTGTAGTGAAATCTTTATTATATTAAATTTAAAAATGAATTAAAAAATAAAGGCGATGAGATTCACGAATTTGTTGGCGCTAAGATTCGAATTAATGAACTTCACAAAATTTTGCGTCGACTTCTATGACCAACCGTGGTAACATACTAGCTACTTTTTAGTTAAAAACAATTAAAATGATGGCGCATGATTTTACAGATTTCATCTCGGTCCTTCTAAGAACCATGGTAAAATGGGCGTCGTATTATATATATTTGGTAGTAATAATGTTTTGAATCTCAGCAACTGCAGTTTATGTTTTTATTTATTTAAAAGTAGCGCCTTTATTTTATACTATTTTTATTTAATTATTAAAGAATTTATTCTTTTAGTTACACTAATAACGGAGGTGTATGATACATATATTCTACTATAAAAGGTTTTGTTCAATATATGTTACCCTAAACCTAATTCATAAACAACCGCTCTATACTCGTAAACATCATTCTTTAGAATGGATTGCAAGACTAAAAATTATTTGGCTCTAAGTTGTTGTTCTTCTAACACCAACCTTGAACAAAATATTTTTTTGTTGTAATTTATCTCACATAATGTTGTTATTTTTTGTTATTATTGTTGTTGTTATTATTATTATTATTATTATTATTATTATTGGTGGTGGTGGTGTTTCTACCTCTTGGCAATGTTTAATATTAAAAGAAAACATTGTTAGATTTGGGAATAACTTCTCAATATTATCAATAAAAGGAAACATTCTATAATATATTGCTTTCTTCGGTTGAGAATATTGAGAAACTTATTTCTAATCATATTACAACTTGTTTTGAATATAGTCCTTACGAAGAAATTTGAGAATGATAAAAAATTGAAAAAGGAAACAATACATGTTTCTTTCATTTCTTTCATTCACCAATATTTTTGCAATAGTAGTAATCTATTACCTTACTTGATTTTAAAACCAAGGGGGAAAGTCCCTATTTTAGTTATTTTTAAGTTAAAAAGAACTATCATTTCCCCTTGGTGGTAGGTAACAATCGAGGGAAAAGGTAACCTAGTTTTGTCTCAATATATCTTTTTTGTCCATTTATAAAGTAACAATGATTGAGATATATCAACACATCAATACATAAGATACCCTCTACATCAATTCATAATGCGAACACCACCATTATATACCTAAGACGCTACATTGTTAAACTCAAACATAGATAATGAAAGAATTTGTCATGAAAACTATGAAACTTAAAAAAACTTGGAAAAGATCTTTGTGAAGGATTGCAAGAGCAGAAAAAATTTGGTTCAAAGTTGGTTTTCGTACATAATCTATTATCATGTAACTAAAAATTATTTTATTTATCTAACAGTTTTTTTTTCGTATCAGAAACAAATGCAAGAAAAAGCCATTGAAAATATCATTGGATCCCACATTGTTATTCCATAAATGAAACAAGGATTGAACATTTGATCTTCACCCGAGATTGACAATGATGACGATGAAACTAATTCAGAATTTGTCAAAGATTTATACTTGCAAATTGAAACGAGAACAATATAAAATAAAAAACATTGTATATTAATAAAACAAGGAAAATGCAATTGTTATATATATATATATATATATATATATATATATATATATATATATATATATATATATATATATATATATATATATATATATATATATATATATATATATATATATATATATATATATATATATATGTATACCCTCGGTTATTCTAATAATACTATCATAAATAATACATTTCACAATCATTGGAATAAATACTTAATCACGGTTGAAGGTCAGTGGTAACGTTGGGTGTGGTAGTAAGTGAGATACTTACCACTACAGACTATTGGTCGTGGTAGTAAATTGGAAAGTGCACTATATATAACCAAAATTGGATTATACAACCGTTATGAAAAGCTTAAAGGTAAGTGGTTCAATATTCATCAAAGTCATTTTTGAGTTTTAATAAACTGGATAACGTGTTACATATCACTACGGTTGCTAGGACAAACCGGGGTGAAATATTTGTTTTTTTTTAAATATATCATTTTGATTTTACTGGATTCCCATTTTAACCTGTATTTTTATGAATAAAAAGCATACCAGAAACAACAGCATAATACATTTGTGACTCAAAAACAAACTGTCAACTATTAAGAGCTAAACTTGCATTACATCAAAATCAAAATGGAATCGAAACTACATACAATTTGCACATCATTACATCAAATAAGAAATCAATCAACATTCAAAAATATTGTGCAATACATTCTTCAAATAAGATCCCCAACGATACAGGGGACACCTTTTGGTGTCTTTTCTCTAAAAACCTATAACTTTAAATAATAATGTTTTTTAGTATATATTTGAAATTCTGTTCTTGGGGACAGATGTTAGACACGATGTCAGGGATAACATGAACAACTTGTTTATGACAAGTTAACACAATTTGACAACTATAGTGAAATAAAGCAAAAACAATAAAGAACACAAATGAATTGGTAACCCAGATTGGTGCAACGTCCCCTATGTCTGGAGGACTTCTAACCCAATATAGGAAATTCATTCTCAATAGTATTAGTATAAAGTGTCTTAGACAAACAAGGTCATTGTTCATTACCCTCTTCTTTACTACGAGTGTATTTTTATTTAGGACTCCCCCTAAATATGAGATCCCTCTCACTTTCTCTCAACCACTAACCCTAGTGATCAACATAATAAACCTTTTAGAAAATATTGAATTACAACTAAACTAACAAACCAAACTCCATGCCTTTTGATATGAATGCAACCGCTAGAGTGGTGTACAAGTAATAAAACAAACAAAGACTCAAATATAAACCCTAACACAATGATTTTCAAGTCTTGTGCACATCCTCAAACGTTAGGTTTGAGTTTTCTTAAATAGCAATGCAGAATATGGGCTTTTCTCCCTTGGGCATATGATTTGATCACGTCCATATTTGTAGAGGATTTTATTTTGATTTGTTTTTCCAAACGCCTCAAACAAAAGATTTGTTTTGTTTTGATTATAATTTAAAAATCTAATTAAATAGATTTGATCTCACTCAATTTGTCAAACAAATTTAATAAACTCATTACTAAAAGATAGCAACAAATTGATTGAAACATAACCATAAGTTTTGCTCAGAACAACAACATTAGCTTCCTGACAAGGGCCAAATGTTACACACATGATGGAACATCATGTCCTACATGTGTTCTTTCTTCATCAAAATATTGTGTACACTCCATGTTGTTTTTCATAATGCAGCCAAACAAAAGGGACAAAGATATCCCCCTTTAGCAAATTTTGGCAAAAACACTCTTGCAAAACTTATAAGATGTGTATAGGTAAATCTTCAAAATACAACTCAAACTGAGAAACATAAGCACATCACAAACATTCATAAAAATCATAACACACAACAATAATAGAAGTATCATAAAATCAAAATGGGGTTGCTACACAATCAAAAAAAATCCAACACAATGAACCCATACAATCAGGCACATAAGCACACATGCATGCATACAATATTTGTTAGTAGTCAGATAGTCAACACAACCATAACACACCATGGTTAGTCATTCACATCACTAATAACACCACCACTCCTTATTATAACAGTAAATTTTTTGAGATTAAGCTATCGATTAACTTAACTCATAAATCAAGAGTCGCCACCGCGCTTTTATTGTTTCCAAAGGAAAAGGGAAAAAGTACGAACAAAACCGGAAGAAGTTTTAAAAACGAAACTAAAAAGAGAACAAGGATCATGTGGTTAGTTATATAAAGGGAATGTATTAGAACCCTAAACACCCATGGTACCCCATGGGAACCTCTTTGAAAATATGTACATTTTGGTTTGAAAAGGGGTGTTATTTGTTAAAAGATTGAAGAGATCGGAAAAGAAGTATATTTTATATATTTTTATATTTGCCGAGACTTTTGAAGTCTCATACCTACGTACCAACAAAGTGCAATGGAGGATAAAAACCTCGTAGTTCATGGTAAAAATAACAAATGGGGTTTGTTTTGATTTTTTTTTATGGAAAAAGACATTTTGTCATTTTAAGGATAATACTCAACTAGTCACTCATAAGTATGAGAACTTTGCATCATCATGAGAAGGGATCAAACTTGGATAAGGATCAACAAGTATGTCACTAACTCTCACAAATGAAAAAGACTTATCATCAGTGCTATGGGGATAGGAGAATTATATCTCAACTATGAAAATGAGTCATGTCTAATGCTTTGAGAAAAGTTTTAAAAGGAAAAGTGCACTAAGGCACAAAATGCTTTGAATGAGTTAGGCATTTTTTAGTCTTTTGAAATTGGTCTAAATATTCTTAATATGAATTAGCATTTATTGGGAAAAGGTTTTGAAGATCACTTGACAAGAGTCAAGGTTTATTAAGAAAAATGATTCAATATTGAAATCAAGAAGGTTTTGAAAAGAGAGAAGATTTTAAAAATTAAAGAAGGGGAGGAGAAGAAGAGAGTATCCTAAAGCATAAATTAAAAGCTAGGGAGGAAAGATCTAATAAAGAAATAGTAAGTTTTATGACATAAGTCAAGTGAGAATTCTCTCATTTGGATTAAGCCTCAAGCAAGCCAAATAAGCAAATAATAACCCATGCATCAGATGAAACCAAAGCAACCAAAACCAAGCCTTCAAAGGAAGTCCCGAGTCAAAGGTACCAGATGGATTCCAAGGTCTCAAATCACAAGTCCCAAAGCAAGGCCAAGGTCCTAATTCTAAGTCCATAACAGTACAATGATGCTAAGGATAGTAACCACAAGTCCATTAGTTAGGAGAAACAAGATCTCTTTAGGTTTTTCCTTTATTAATGTCTTCTTTACAATGATATAAAGAAAGGTCCAAATGGACAAAGAGCAAAATGACATAATCAAAAACAATATGATATGAAATTATAAACATAAAGTATAAAGTAAATGGCATAAACTAAAAGAGAATACAAGTAAATGACTTTGAAGTAAAAGTTAATACAAAAAAAGTGTTAGTAAAGGATGTTAGTGAAGATGAAAAGAGGTTTTGGTCATTTTTTCGAGAAGATTCAACTATCCATTCATAAGCATGAAAATATGAACCTATACATCATTTATGAGAAGGGATCCAACTTGGATAAAATCAACAAGTATGCCACTAGCTCTCACAAAATGGAAAATGATCAAAATTTTCATACAATACCATAAGGAATAGGAGACTTAAAATCTCACTTATAAAAATACCTTTGCTTTTGGGATAAATTTAGCGCTATGTTAAGCAATCGTAATTGGACTTATGTAGAAGTAACAACTATCTGAGGCCAGACAATAATAATGTTTGTGTTAATACATGCTAGAGAAATCATTCTCCTAAAGCCATGCCAGACAAAAAAAGAAAGGGGGGATGATCAAGCACATAGGCTAGAAGGATGGTCCATTACTTCAATCCATATTTCATGGTACCTATGATGAATTTATGCATCAATTCAAAGTACCTTAAATGATCCATGATCAATTAGTAGGTAGATTTGAAATGATGAAAGTTCATCAAGTACCAATCCATACATCATGAACAAGATGGACACAAGTCATTCAATTGATCAAAGGGAAAAGAAAGAGATTAAGAAGAGAGACACAAGAGAAGTCACACCCAAATTGGATAAAAAATTTGATCAAGTCATCATCAAAACCAATCATCCATTTTGGTGGATTAGGGTTTTCACCCCATTAACACCAAAGATCCATTGATTTTGATGAGACTTGAAGTCCAAACCATCATGATCTAAGGCCAACAGAAGTTCATAAGGTCACACAAATATAAAATGTAATTAAATGAAATAAAAATGCATCAAAGGTATTTTTAAATGAATTTTAAAATAGACATAAAAATGGAAAATCTACAAAGTCCTTCAAAACACCAATAAACGGCCAAGAAAATTATCGGAGGTTGGAAATAAAATAAGAAACATATAATAAAATTTTCAAAATTTTAAAATGCATAAAAGTATTTTTAAACCAATTAAAATAAAGGAGAAAATAGAAAATTCATGAAAAATAGCAAATCAGTGAAATAAAATATGGAAAAATAAAAGTCAGATGAAGAAAAATAAAAGAGAATTTTATATATTTTTTGGGATTTTTTGGATGAAAAATGAAATTACTATTAATTTTTAAAGAAAAAGAAATTTAAAAAAATAAAAGAAAAAGAATTAAAATCAGAAAAAACTCGATGGAAGATCCAACACTCCCAAGGTTAGGATGCATGATGGAACATGCTGCAAGCCAAACATAGTATCTAGTTTTAATCCTACCAATCAAAACATTTTAATCTGCCGACGTGTCTGATTCAAACTCAGGTAACTTGAGAAAGCTCCGGTCGTCTTTTCTGGTGATCTCTCACCAGAGTTTCATCATTTGGTAAATTCAAGACACGAGACCACTACCATTGTGATCCTCTTCTCATCTCGAATTCAACCTTATACTCCAAATTCATTTATGTGAATTGAACAAAGGGAATTTCAGAGAAGTTTCAGAAACAAGCAAGCAACAAAAAATAAAATTAAATGGTGAACTTGATCAATCAACACCAGATAAGTTAGGGGAAAGCATCCAAGAGTGAAGGATTACATTGTGGTGACTTGTTTGAGTTCAAATGATGCTCAAAATTACCTTATCCATATGGTGATCAGAAGTTAATGAAGCTCGATCTGGTTAGAGCACTTTAGGATGTCTCAGAGCTTGGGAATTGTTGCAAACGTTTTAGAGGATGTCGATGGTGCTAATGGAATCAAGACACGATAGTTGAATTTTCTCGAAAAATTTCAAGTTGCACCAGGGATTTCTTGGCTCTCCAAATCTTGCAAATGAAGGCAATAGCTTCCTCTATTTATAGGGAATGTGTTTGGATCCAAATACGTGTGAAATGATGCAAAATTTGTGCAAAACGAATTTAATCCGAATGTGTAAAAAATGTGACTTGAAACTCATCAAAACTTAGCCAATGATGCATTTTAAGTGTCAATTAATTCCTGGAGACTTTTTAAAACATGTTTAGGGCCAAAACACTTGTTAATTTGGCTTGGTATTGATATTATTCATGATCAAATTTTGGGCAATGGTGATTTCTTCAGTTCCAAGTCACCATGTTAAACTCAATGGGGCATCCTACTCAAGAGACTTTTTGATCTCATTCTTTTTACAACGTGTTAACATCATGGATAAGATTACAAAGTGACAATAAAGATTGTGTTTGGATGTTTGAGCACAAAATTATGGCATGTTGAAGTTGGCATGAAAAACTGGTTATGTAACTTAGAAAAAATTGAGTGCTTCATGGCTAAAAATGACCTATGATGTCCCAATGAATTCCATGGTCTTCCAAGCATATTTTGACCTTGATCCTTGAAGCAAAATTGTATATGGAATCACAAATTACTATATTAAAAAAGAACCAGCTTCATATGTTGAAAATTGAAGAAGTTATGATCCTTGAAAGTTGGGAAAAAATCACTTGAAAATAGGTCAAATTTCACTAAGTCCACAAATGACCTCTAATGACTCCAAACTTTTGATGATCCCCAAGCATAATTGGCTCTTGTCATGTAAAGAGAAGTTGTAGGGGATGCTAAGAAGTGTCATATGAAAAAAGAGGCATTAAAAAATGTTGAGAATTGAAGACGTTGTGATCATTGGAACCTTGACTTCAAATTGTTGACTTTTAGGTGAAACCACTTGGAACAAGCCTGTGTAGTTGGCATTTTCTTGCATTTCAAAGCATATGGGTGATCATATGAACTCAAAATAAGGTTTCCTTTATTGCCTCTTGATTAAATTTCTCAAAGCTTGAAGTTGCTGGTTGAAGAAGGCATGGAAATAAACATATGAACCGTTGACTTTCCTTGAGAAGTAAGCCACCAAACTTTGAGATGCTCTTGATTTGAGAAGCCCTGCCTTTCTCAATAGACTTAAGGGAACCAAGACATATTTTTGGTATTTGATTAGTGGTTAGATAAGCAATGGATCTAATAAACACAAAGGTAAAATACTATCGAAGAGGTGCTTGGTGATCCCTGTAAAAGCAAACCCAAAGATGGATAAAGGGGAAAAACCAAAATGTAGCCTTGCTTGTATGCAAAAATGAAAATGAGATGTGGGATATTAGGGTTAAAAATTTGGGTATGACACTTATTTTTTTCCATAATTTGGAAAAGGCAGTCAATATCAACCAAACAATTCAATCAATATCATCCATAATCACAGTCAAGATGTTGAATAGTTCAACCATGAGTACATACACCAAAGCAGGAGTAGACAAAAATCATCAACAATGAGCACACATGTTTAACAGAACTCCAAAACATTACACATATTTATTGGCAAAAAGTCCATTAAAAACCCAAAATTTTAAACATGCCCATATATAGAAGAGCCAAAAGTAGTTTGAATGAAAATAGAAAAAAGTGAAATTAATCAGCAGTCACCCAAATTAGTCACCACATGTCACACGGGATTTCTAGCCCATCCTGATTAAAATTTTCACTCATAAAAACCTCAATATTTGGATCTTTCCTCTTCCTCTTCACTTCTAGATTGCTCCTTTTCTTTACTGTCAACTTCTTCTTCTTCTTCCTCGACTTCCTTCTCATTGGTCATCATTTTGATCAATTCATCCACTTCCTTCTTCTTGATGGTACTTGTAGTGATTATTTCTTGAAGTGCCTTAGAGACCTCCATTAGTTCAAGTAACACATCCTTTTTAGTGGGTTTGGACATAGGAGAAGAATATCCACCACCAGCTTCACCTGGGTTCATTGACACCACAATGTCTGAAATATGTGTTTCAACAAAGAGACGTAGACAAAATTTAGTAGCATTAGATTTTTTCTCTTAATTTATTCTACATGCACAATGTTGGGGTGTTGGTTCAATATAATCCTAGTGATTAAATAAGGAAAAGCTATGGGAAGCTTTACAACATAGGAATCAACATGTTTCATGGTTTGATCAAACACATACTCTCAAAAGTTTATCTTAGACTTGGTTCCAATTTGTTAGACCAGTTTGGCCAAGGCAAAAATGATGCATGAACTTTGATTAGAGGGTTACCAATTGGTTCCACCTATCATGTTCAATATTTCATACTTCACACATAGGCTTCCAGAAGGAGGTAAACCTTTCTTTTGCCATTGCTTGATTTGCCCAACAATGATTTCTCGTAATAAATACTCGGATGAAAAACCATTTAGTTGGATGTACTTGTCCCTTTTAATCTTTGTCTATTTGGATGATGGTTGTACTTAGCCTATCATTTGAATATTCATCTTCCATTTTAAATCATGTTAAATAACTGAATCAAGTTCCTTCTATCGTGGATGAAAAAGGATATAGTTGGACGTACTTTTCCCTCTTTACCTCCGAGTATTTGTATGATTCCCGTACTTAGCCTCATGCGCAAATACTCGTCTTTCGTTTAAAGAAACATGACTTAATTCATCACACAAATTTCATGAATAACTTGGACAAAAAAGGATATAGTTGGACATACTTATCTCTCTTAATCTCCGAATATTTGGATGATGGTCGTAATTAGCTTCCCATCCAAGTGTTCGTCATCCACCTAAAACACACCCAACCAATCAAACTCCTTGTCTTCCTTAGCGCGATATCAAAAAAAATTCAAAAACGAAAGATGCTTCATCCATTCCGAGACGATGTATATAAAGCTTCATTCTTACCATGCACAAGAATTAGAACTCTTTCGTTGAATATGATGAGAACATAACTCTATCAAATTCCAAGTTATGTTGTCCATTTTGACGCGATGCCAATGTTGACTTCTCCATGTTTTGGGTAGCAAGCAATGTTTTTTTCTCGAATGCGAACTAAGCATCGTTTGCTAAAATCGACCAAACCAAAAATAATTTCTACCCAGAACTACATAGCTTTTAGTTCCCCATCCCAAATAGGGATACGCAGGAGTGAGATTCAATGTCTCGTCAGACATCCTCATAAGAAATTTATTTTTTAGTCCTTCTTATTTTGATCCCAAAACTTTTAATAATTATAAGAACGCAAATAATGAAAGATAACATGTTATGCGCAAATATAACTAAATGGTTCCCGTTGAGTACAACAGATGTGAGGGATACTAATACCTTCCTTTCACAGAATCGACTCCCGAAACCGAATTTGGTTGGGACGCCCATTTTATTTTTCTTTAAGGGTTTTATCAATATTTTCTCTTTCCTCTTAGAATAGATAAAGTTCGGTGGTGACTCTATTATCATCTCGAGCGTGCAAGCGCTCGTGGTCATTTTTCATGCCACGACAACTTGCGACTCTGGTGGGTATTGCCTCCTACAAGAGAGTCGAACCTAGTTTAGTTTGATTTGCGATGAATGTTATCTTTTCTCATATTCTTTCTTCTCCCGCTTTTCCTTATGTTATTGTGTTATTATTATTGGTTGTCTGCTTTTGGTTCTCATGGGTATTATGGTGGATGATCTGGTTGCTTGAAACACACTATTGTTACGGTGAAAAAAAATACCCGAGTGTAAGGAACACTCAAAATATGAAAAAAAGGGAGTCGCCACCGAACTTTATTTATTCCCAAAAGGGGAAAGGGAAAATATAGATAAAACCCACGAAAAACAAAAGAAATGGTCGTCACAACCAAATTGGGTTCGAGAGCCGGTTATGCAAGGGGAAGATATTAACACCCATCACATTCGTTGTACTAAATGGGACCCATTTAATTACTTTCGTGTAAGAGTGTGTAGCGGTAAACTCATGACCATCAAGCTATGGATAAACTTGACGTCAATAAAACCAGAGTCGCCACCATACTTTTATTGTTTCCAAAGGAAAAGGGCAAAAGTACGAACAAAACCTAAAGATAAGAAGTTTTCAAATCAAAACTAATAAAATGTCATAGATTACAGGTAAGGGGGTTGGTTACATAGAGGGAAGGTGTTAGCACCCAAAGTGATTTGGTCTAAATGATATTTGATAAAAAGAGAATAAGGGGATGAGAGGAGAATTCATTAATTATATCAAGGATAAACTCAAAGGAAGAATATTAGGGCAGAAGACTAAAGAGAGAGTATCCGTCACCGATTAAGATGAACATATCAAGGATAAACTCAAAGGAAGAATATCTGTCATCGGTTAAAGTGAACATATCACGGATAAACTATCGAGAAAATAGGGTTTACAACTATCGGTGAGGATAGAAGACCAAACAAAGAGGAAATATGTCACTTATTAAAGTGAAAATATCAAGGATAAACTCTGAGGGGAGAATAGGATTTATATCTACCATTTATTGGGCAGAAGACCACAAATAGGAATTATAACTACCGGTTACTAGGTAGAAGACCGAAAAAAGAGACAATCCGTCACTGGTTAAAGTGAACATATCAAGGATGAACTCTTCTGGGAAAAAATAAGGGTTACAACTACCTTTTACTGGGTAGGACACCAAAAAATAGGAAGAATATTTCTCATCGGTTAAGATGAACATATCAATGATAAACTTACTGAGGAAACAAAAACAAATCCTCTGGAGAAGAATAATGAAGTAGATTACCTTTTACCGGTTATTAGGAAAATTAACACAAGTGAAGTACTCAACATCAAGAAGAATATTACCAGTTACTGGGCAATAAACTCTCGGGGGACCAAAAGATCTATATAGGTAAGAACTAGAAATAAACGGTTAATCAAGACTCAACCCAATGAGGATATAACTCAAGGGGAATGGTTTCATCAAGATAATGAGCTGGGGAGGAGACTGAAATAATAATCATCCACGAGGAAATAACTCAATGGGGACAGGAGAAAAGATAAACTTTTTCTGCTAAAGGGGATGACACTCTACAATTGAAGGAGGACAAACACACCAAATCTGCAAGGGGATATAATATCACCAAGGCAGGGAATCAGAAGAAAAATCAATGTGATAAAATGCACAAAGAAATATATGATGATGTTCTATATGCATGTAATATGCATGAGTATGTATATAATTATGCTGGCAAACGAGCATAAAGGAAACAAATAACAAAGATTTGAATCATCATAACTAGATGTTCGACTAATCTCAACAAGATGGAGCACCAACTAGAGAACCTGCTAGGGATGAAAATAAACCATCGAGGATATAAATCCTCACTGCAAAATGAATTCAACTCTGGTTAGGGAAGGACATGGAAAGTCATGCATCAAACCCGAAATGCTAACAAATCAACACTGCGAGGAATTATAAGTCAATGCCATATCACATGGGAGACAACCATGCATGGGGACTCACCAATACTTCTTAGAATCAAGCACTGATGGGGAAAGAACTCTTATCAAAATATGGAAGTCCATTGAGGTCTTAATCAATAGGTAAAACTCTGAATGAGGAGAACCAGATGGTCTACAAGGGATTCCACCAATAAAACATCTCTTGGAGCTTTTGCTGGGGACACAATGATCTGTCAGATCAAATTAAAGACCACAAAAATTTCTACAATAATCATCAGATTCTTTTTGGTGATTGAGAAAGAAACCAATCCCAAGGCACCGAAATATCAACTGTATCTGCAGACTCACGCAAGGAAGAAACTATCACGGTTAAGCAACATAAATAACTGCGTTGGAGATCTGGAGACCAAATAAAGGTTCCAATATAATCCAAGGTTCCTTCTCCAAATCATAAACTGGGAAATGCAAAAACATGAACGCCTCAGCTGGGGAAAGATGAATTGCAAAGGAGACAGATCATCAACTCAGTTGGGGCAGAAAAAATGCCCACCAACTCTATTGGGGATGATAAATTACTCAGAGAGAAAGTTATCCATCATGCTGGGAATGAATGACGAACTATTAGGGAGGGTAAAGTCACGAAATTCTTGGGGAATACCAACAAATACTTCACACATCAGACTTACCGTCCTTGAGATTGTTGTTAACTTTCCCTTTTTGAAATCGATTGCTCTTAAAATAAATGCTTTATTATTTTAGGAAAAATGATTATTCATTTATTTATTTCAACATTATCACCATAAAAATTCAATTTTAAAACAGAAACAAATAAGAGTATAAATAATTGGATAAAATCTCAACTTTAATTAATAGAATGGTAGTCCACAAATGGCGGGACTCCATGGATCTTTACAAAATTTGAAAATGGTAATTTACATGGAAAAGGGCTACATTGATTACATTGATCACTACTCTCCCTACCAATGTTGAAGTCTATTGTGTTTACCTTTGGCTGAGAATGATGAATCAAAACCAAATGACTGCTCAAAATTGCCTCAATGACCAGGACCAGCCGAATGCAGCTACTTGCCATAATCCCTAATTTTGGCCTAGATTGCCCCAAGGTGGGGTACTCAATCTACCGGGATAAATTTTCTATTTTATGTCTCTAACGTTTTCCTGGATCGCCCTTTCGGGTTTTCAATCCACCGAGATGCTCATTTTTGCCTAAGTCTCCTTTTTGGGTTTTCAACTTAGTGAGCTGTTATTTTCTTTTTAGTTGAAATATTTCTTGACTGCATCGACGTTATAGTTGTAAGAATCAAAGCACCGCCTAAAAAGGCTCTCTTAACAACATATGTGCCTTCATAATTAGGAGTCCATTTTCCTCTAGCATTAGATTTGAAAGATAAGATCTTCTTGAGCATGAGGCCACATTCTCTGAACACACGAGACTTGACCTTCTTATCAAAATCTTTCTTCATTATCTGCTGATACAATTGACCATGACACATGGCAGTCAACCTCTTCTCTTCAATCAAATTCAACTGGTCATATCTGGTTTGGCGCCATTCAGCTTCTGACAACTTGGCTTCCATCAATACACGCAATGATGGGATCTCAACCTCCACGGGGAGCATAACTTCCATGCCATAAACGAGAGAGAAAAGGGTTTCCCCTGTTGAAGTGTGGATGGATGTACGTACCCATGCAAAGCAAATGGGAGTATCTCATGCCAATCTTTGTATGTCACAACCATCTTTTGAATGATCTTCTTAATATACTTGTTTGTAGCTTCAACAGCCCCATTCATCTTAGGTCTATAGGGAGAAGAATTATGATGTGCGATTTTGAAGTCTTTGCAAAGAGCTTCCACCATATTATTGTTCAAGTTCAATCCATTATCTGTAATGATCTTGCTTGGTATACCATATCGGTATATAATTTGGTTCTTGATAAATCGGACCACCACCTGCTTGGTCTTATTTGCACATGATACCGCTTCAACCCACTTTGTGAAGTAATCAATAACCACTAAAATGAAGCGATGTCCGTGTGAAGCTTTGGGCTCAATCATGCCAATCATATAAATTCCCCACATGGAGAAGGGTCATGGAGAGGAAATTACATTCAATAGTGTCGGAGGAACATGAATCTTATCTGCATAAATTTGACACTTGTGGCACTTCTTCACAAACATGCAACAATCAAATTCCATTGTCAGTTAATAGTAACCTGCTCTCAACATCTTCTTTGCCATATCATGTACATTGGAATAAGTACCAAAGGAACCTTCATGGACTTCAGTCATCAACAGGTCTGCTTCGTGTCTATCCATGCATCTGACCAAAACCATATCAGAATTTCTCTTATAAAGTACATCACCATTCAGGTAGAAGTTACAAGTTAATCTTCTCAAAGTCTTCTTATCTTTCAAAGATGCCCCAGACGGGTAAATCTGACTTTGGAGGAAACATTTAATATCATAATACCATGGACTTTCATCTTCGACTTCTTCAATGGAAAATACATGAGTTGTCCTATAAGGACGCATCACAGTCAAAACCTCATTCCAAAACTTCACCATAATCATGGAAGCCAATGTTGCAAGAGCATCTGCCATCCGGTTTCCATCTTGAGGGATATGATGAAACTCAAACTTTGTAAAGAAAGTTGAAATCCTCCTTGCATAATCTCTATATGGTATCCAACCGGGTTGATTCGTCTCCCATTCACCTTTGATCTTATTCACAACCAAAGTCGAGTCTCCATAGACGTCAAGATACTTAATTCTAAGATCAATGGCTTCTTCAAGTCCCATAATGCAAGCTTCATACTCAGCTATATTGTTTGTACATTTGAAGGCCAATCTAGCTGTAAATGGAAAATGAGTTCCTTGAGGAGTAATA
Organism: Lathyrus oleraceus; assembly: GCF_024323335.1. Taxonomy (NCBI): domain Eukaryota; kingdom Viridiplantae; phylum Streptophyta; class Magnoliopsida; order Fabales; family Fabaceae; genus Lathyrus; species Lathyrus oleraceus. Next base: position 541,764,221 of record NC_066583.1, on the reverse strand, counting down.
ATCACTGCCCCAATGCCATTACCATACGAATTAGAGGCTCCATCAAATACCATGCCCAATCGGGATACAGGCTCTGACCCTTCTTCAAGCAATGGTTCATCACAATATTTCATCTTTAAGTAAAAAATCTCTTCGTCGGGAAAATCATAATGTATTGACTGATAATCTTCGATAGGTTGGTGAGCCAAGTGGTCATCTAAGACACTACCTTTAATAGCTTTTTGATATTGGTATTCAATATCATACTCAAATAATAACATCTGCCAATGGGAATCCTCCCAGTTAAAGCAGGCTTTTCAAAAATGTACTTGATTGGATCCATTTTGGATATCAACCAAGTAGTATGATTCAACACATATTGGCGCAAACGCTTAGCAGCCCAAACCAATGCACAACATGTCTTTTCAAGCAGAGAATACCGAGTCTCGCAGTCGGTGAACTTCTTACTAAGGTAGTAAATTGTGTATTCCCACTTCCCATATTCATCTTGCTGACCAAGAACATAGCCCATACTTTCTTCGAGCACAGTCAAATACATGATCAACGGTCTTCCTTCAATAGGCGGACACAGAATCGGAGGCTCAAGAAGATACTCTTTGATACTATCAAAAGCCTTCTAGCAATCCTCAGCCCAATCACAAGACTGATCTTTCTGAAGAAGCATGAATATAGGCGCACATGTGGCAGTTATATGCGATATAAATCTTGAGATATAGCTCAAGCGGCCGAGAAAACCTCTGACTTTCTTCTCAGTTTTGGGTGCATGCATCACTTGTATTGCTTTGACCTTGATAGGATCAACTTCAATACCTCCCTCGCTTACAATAAAGCCCAACAACTTACCAGAACGAACACCAAAGTACATTTATTGGGATTCAAGCGGAGTTTATACTTCCTCAAACGCTGGAATAACTTCAATAAATGCTCAACATATTTTCCTTCATTCCTTGATTTAGCAATCATATCATCAACATAAACTTCGATCTCTTTATGCATCATATCATGAAAAAGAGTGCTCATAGCTCTTTGGTACGTTGCACCAGCATTCTTTAACCGAAGGGCATCACTCGATAATAGAATGTTCCCCAAGGTGTAATGAATGTGGTCTTCTCCATATCTTCGAGTGCCATTTTGATCTGATTATAACCGGAAAATCCGTCCATAAACAAAAAGACTTTGAATTTAGATGTATTGTCTACCAACATATCAATGTGTGGCAGAGGAAAACCATCTTTCGGACTAGCTTTATTTAAATCTCTATAATCAACACACATACGTACTTTTCCATCCTTCTTCGGAACAGGCACAATATTGGCCACCCATTATGGATATTCGGAGGTAACAAGAAAACCAACACCAATTTGTTTCTGCACTTCCTCTTTGATCTTCACTGCCGTATCAGGATGAGTTCTTCTTAACTTCTGCTTGACTGGCGGACATCCTGGCTTCAAAGGCAATCTATGCTCCACAATCTCATAATCCAAACCAGACATGTCTTGATAGGACCAAGAAAACACATCGGAATACTCTTGAAGAAGATCAACCAACCCCTTCTTAGCTTCTGGACACATTTGAAACCCAATCTTGACTTCCTTCACATGATCATTGGAACCCAATATGACTAATTCAATCTGCTCTTCAAATGGATGAATTACTTTTTCCTCGTGCTCAAGCAAATGGGATAACTCATCAGATACTTCTTCATCATCATTCTCTTCCTCAGCTTCAAACACAGGAAAATCAAAGTTTGGAGAGGGAGTATGATCATTATATTCAATGGGTTTGAGAACCAACCTGCATAATGATTTGATATTTTGATTTTATAGAAGTGGAGTGCAAACAAATATTATGCACATGGAAAGATTATTATTCATTTATGTTTTTTTGTGATTACCATCATCAAAAAAAATAAAAAAGTAAAAATAAAAATCATAGATGTGGATGAATAAAATTGTCTTTTATCGATGATGATAAAAAAATGCCCAACAATGTTTCACTTCTCCCTTAGGCATAGGAGAAGTATTTTCTTAAAATAATAAAAGCAACAAATTACTTCGAGCGATGCATAACAATAACCCAATTGTTGCAAGTGTGGCCGTGTGTTACAAAGTTAGCGCAAGCCTCGTCTTCATCACTATCTTCAATAATGGCAGCTGAGTGTTGATCATCCTTGTGAATGAAGAATCCATTGTGGAAAACTTCTTTCATAGCCTTGACATTGGCGTTGAATGGCCCTTGCTGAAATCCCAACCCTGCTCTATTCTTGTTTCAACGAATTCCATGATACGACCCCATCTACCGGTGCTACCAGTCGTAACAATCTCTTTTGCATCCTTCAAAGAAGACATGGGTGCCCCATCCTTCTTGAATTCATCAGTAATGGACAAAGCTTGGAACAGAGTTCCAACTTCCTCATCAGTATCTACATAAGTAAAGGATGACAAATGGATTACCAACAATGCTTTCTCTCCACCCACAACGACAAGCTTCCCGTTCTTCACAAATTTCAGCTTTTAGTGTAGAGTGGACGTCACATCGCCAACTTCATGGATCCAAGGCCTTTCCAATAGACAACTGTAGGTCGGGTGAATATCCATTACTTGAAAAATAATTTGAAAATCACTCGTACCTATCTTAATTGGAAATTCCACTTCTCCAATGACGATTTTCTCAGAATAATCAAATGCTTTAACAATCACACCACTGTACGTCATTGGGGCGCATTGATAGGAAAGTCTTGCTAGAGCTGACTTTGGCAATACATTAAATGACGACCCAGTGTCAACCAACACATTGGACATAACGTCCTCCTTAAAATTCATTGAAATGTGAAGTGCCAAATTGTGATTCCTACCTTCCTCGGGAAGTTCTTCATCACAAAAGCACAAATTTATAGTAGGTAATGTTGGCAACAATGTGGCCAAACTGATCCACGGTCACATCGTGTTCCACATAAGCTTCTTCCAATACCCTCTGCAAGGCTTCTCTATGTGCTTCCAAATTCATCAATAATGATAGCACAAAAATATTTGAGGGTGTTTAAAGCAACTGCTCCACAATGTTGAATTTGCTTCTCTTAATTAGATGTAACACCTCATCATCATCATTAGTCTTCAACTTGTTGGATTCACCAGACTGACACGTTGGAGCACTAACTGGATCAACTGAAGGAATCTCTGCCTTCTTCCCTACGGAAACATCTTCCATAATCTTAGGAAAAATCATACTAAACACATGACCACTATGGGTCACCATCACTACATCTGTGATATTTACCATTGAATCTGTAACTAATCTGAGCAAACAACTCCCTCCATCTCTAGGAATATTCTTTGAACATCTCTTTGTCTTTCTGAGACATAGACCTTAACTGATCTCTATCTTACGCCATATCAACATTACACTTATATTGCTTGACAAAGGCCTCACCCAAGTTGTTAAAAATACGGATGCTAGCACTGTCTAGGCCCATATACCATCTAAGGACGGCTCCAATCATACTATCATGGAAATAGCGAATAAGCAGTTGGTCGTTATCAGTTTGAGTAGACATATTTCTAGCATACATGACAAGATGACTCAACAGACAAGTATTCCCCTTGTATTTTTCAAAGTCTGGGACCTTGAACTTCACCGGTATCTTGACATTGGGAAATAAACATAGCTCGACATCACTCTTCCCAAACAAATCCTTTCCTTTTAGAGTTTTCAATTCCTTGCGCAGTTTAAGGAACTGGTCCTTCATTTCATCCATTTTCTCTTAAACATCTGGACCTTCAGATGACTCAGAGTGGTAAATGGTGTCCTCGACACGAGGCAGAGTATGAACAATATGAGGAGGCATAGTCAGGACGGGGCTAGATGCCAACACAGAAGCAAAAGTAGGCGCATACCCTTCAGGCACAAAATTAGGTGGCATTCTCCACGGGAACCCAACAGTCATGGCAGGAACAGAATGGCTAGCCGCCACAGGCATAGTTGATGAAGTGATCTCTGAGATAATAATCCTCTGAGAAGGAGGAGTTGCAAGAAATGGAGACTATTGGTTCTGAGCAGTTATTATAGACTCCATCAAGGCTGTCAGTCTTGCAATCTCGTCCTTCAGTTCTCTGTTCTCTTGCTCGAGGTGCTCTATTCTTTTCAAACGATTAGCTCGTGTGTTATAAGGATGAGTCATCTTGGCTGATACACAGAAGAAGAACTGATAAGACACCTGGCGGAAGAAACCTGCTATGCAAATGATGCATGAAATGCAATGTTTTTTATTTTAATTTCAAGGAACATATGAAGTCTTATTTTCAAATATAACAATAATTAATAATAATAACTCAATTGACCATAAAATCTCTTTTTATTCACAAACTTGGAAGGATTACACTGAGTACAATTTCAGAAACCAAAGTATAAATACAAGATAAAAGGAAACTATCATCCTAAGTATCCCTAGCAACTGCATCAGATGATCTGGCTATGGGAGCATACTTCCTTTGGATGCATCTAGTCTTGGACTCAAAGGATGTCTTCATCTGAGCCTTCTCAAGGACAAGCTGGTCAACAATCTTCTTCCAATCACCAAAAGGTTGAGGCATACTAGAGGAAAATAAATCCTCTTGTTCTCTCTTTCTCTTTATTGCACGCTCCTCAAGAATCTCAATAAGCGCGTCTTTGTCTTTCGACTAAAGCTGTAACTCCTCATGCTTTTGGTTCAAAGCATGGAACCTCTCTTCCCACAAATCTCTCTCTTGCTTCATCTTGGCAAGTGTGTCTTCCAACTCCTCTACATCTTGGTTTAGGAGAGTTGATGGCTCAGCCATAACCACATACATAGGTCTCTCACAAGCATAAGGAACATTGAGCTCCAAAGCTCTCTTCTTCACCAAAATAGTGTAAGCTTCCAAAGCTACACAGTTGCATAGACCAAGCTTGGATCTACCTTTCCTATGCACATTGTGCCAAGCACGCACCATTATACTCTTCAGAAGTTGGGGATCTTTACCCTCTTGATAAAATAGACCCTCTAACTGAACATTATTAGGCTTGTCTCTCAAGGGGAACCCATGTTGACGATGGGCCAATGCTGGGTTGTAGTTGATTCCTCCATGCGTACCAATGAGAGGCACATTAGAGAACTCACCACAACTGTCAATAATGTCTAAGCTACCCAATGCAGAATCATACCAAACAATATCTTCATTAGTGAGAGACATAAGCCTATGGGACCACCTTAGACATTTTCGGTTCTCCAGGAAAGCAGGTGTCTGAGGCAAGTGCGAAATAAACCACTTTTACAAAAGAGGAACACAACACAGAATAGTCCCACCACCTTTAGAATTCCTCAAATGCAAAGAGAAATACATGTCGCCCAACAGAGTCAGAACAGGGTTCCCAATCAAGAAAATTCTAATGGCATTAACATCAACAAAAATGAGCAGTACCAAGATAGCTTCAAAAGCATCCATGCTACCGGCTTGAGCAAAAACAGTAGCTCTACCAATGAGAAACTCAGAATTCAACCCAAGAATCCCTCTTTTCTTCACCAAATGAGCATCAAACTCAGATTTCTTCAGATGAAGAGCTTCGGCTATGACATGAGATCTCGGGATCTCCTCCAATCCACTGAAAGGTACCTTGTCAGATACTAGTATACCTAAGAGATGGGCATACTCCTCCAACATGGGCACGAGCTGATAGTCGGGAAAAGTGAAGCACCGGTATAGAGGGTCATAGAACTGAACTAAAACACTTAGAAGTCCTTCAACCACATCAGTAGACAATACAGATAAGATCTTCCCATGACGTTGCTTGAAGTCCAAGGGATCTAATATGAAGGATGAAAACTTCCTTAGCTCTTTCAAATCAGGACATTTGAAGCTGTACTTCTTAGTGTTCCTTCGCCCACAATCCATGGTCTGAAAATATTTGCAAACAAGACCTTAGTTTCCTTAAAATTTACTTTCTGTGATGAAAATTATGATGCGCATGTATGCATGAATGAAACAATCACATACAAGGGATCACACACAAGGAAAACACAAAAAAAATCTCAAGGGATGGGTCAAGTCATCATCAATATTAATCATCCATTTTGGTGGATTATGATTTTCACCTTATTAAGACCCAAGTTCCATTGATATTGACGAGACTGATCAGATCAACCAAGAATCAAAGGGTTTATTGTGAGTCACGAGCATGGAGTAAGGTTAAGAACCATCACAAAGGAGTGTGTCAATGATAAAAACCTATAGATCATGTTCTAAAAAGTTCCTAGTGTCTTGACCCCATCTATCGGATACTATAGGTTAGGATGACTGGCTCATCAACCCATAGTATTTTCAAGAGAAACTCGTCTGGGTGTAGTATCTTGTAACAATTGTTATCAAGTCTACACTTAACAGTCTCCACACTACGTCCTAAATAGGCCAAGTTGGGTTAAATGTTCTACGGTCCTCAGCTTCTCAGACCCCAGATTTAGAAAGAGTAATGTCTATCCATGACAAACTTGTATGACATCAGTAACTCCAAAGAGGTCTCCATTGAGAGGGGGATCTCATGTCAACTCTTTCGGGACTACTCCTTCAAAGTCAACATGACTATACCACCCTCCTATCTTAGATTTCACTCAAGTTCGGGTTAGAACTTATCTCACCATACAGAGATCACCAAGCACAACAAACAAGAGTATCACACAACAATATATACAAATAAACAATTAAATATACAAATATATACACACACAAAATTAGGCTAAACCCACTAAGGACTACTCCCTAACAGAGTCACCACTTAATTTCTGTAGCAGTAAATTCATGACCATCAAGCTATGGGTAAATTTGACGTCAATAAAACCAGAGTCGCCATCGCGCTTTTATTGTTTCTAAAGAAAAGGGAAAAAGTATGGACAAAACCCAAAGATAAGAAGTTTTCAAATCAAAACTAATAAAATGTCATAGATTACAGGTAAGGGGGTTGGTTACACAGAGGGAAGGTATTAGCACCCAAAGTGTCCTAGGTACTCCTAGGGAGACCTTTTTTGTGTTCATGTGATTTGGTCTAAATGATGTTTGATAAAGAGAGAATGAGGGGATGAGAATAGAATTCATTAATTATATTTTTGTGTTTGACAAGACCTTCGGTCTTATGCCTACGTACCAACATAAAATGAGGGATCAAAACCTCGTAGTTCATGGTAAAAATTTCAAAGAAGTTGGTGGATTGATTTTAACAAAACTTTAATAAGAAGGAACAAAAGGCCAAAGTTTTGAATGGGGTTGTTAGTTCTTTTTGTATTTTTTTGAAAGTAAAGTCAATTTTGTTAAGTTCATTTACAAGTTTGATCTAAGAAAGAAGTTTGAGAATTCATTGGCATAAGGCCAAAGTTTCTAATCATTAAAACATGTATAAGTTGAAAAACACAAACAAAGAAGGTTTTGAAAAGAGGGAGAGATTTTGAAACTTAAGAAGTGGGAGAAGATGAAAGTACTATCCTAGACAAAAAATTAAAAGTTAAGGGTTGAAAAGGTCTAACCAATGGGATGCAATCCAACAGACAAGAAAGTCATATAGAAACCCATTTTCCTTTTTGGACTTTAGCAAGCAACAATCATAAGCAATATCCAATAAAATCAAATGAAGACCATGGCATCAAATAAAGATATCTAGAATATCTAAGCAAGCATTCCAATAGCTAGCAGTCTTCCATTTCTTTCAATGCATCAGATGAAAATATATCCCTTGGTCAACTCAAAGAGAAAACATCAGATATCAACAATAATAACAGTATAATAAGTAAGCACAAAGTCAAAGTTACAACTGTGATAAAGTCAATCAAGGATCTTGCATCAGATGAAAGGTATAGGCAAGGATAACTCAGTCTCAGATAGTGGCATTGGCCAAGTCCTTAAAGCATAGGGAATTTGGCTATCCTAAGTCCAAAAGTTCAGATCAAGTCCAACAGTCCACCAAGATGTTTTTTAGGGTTTTTATTGTTATTATGTATTTTAAGGTCCTAAGACCAAAAAAAAAATCAAAACAAACAAACAATATATACAACCACAAGATATGGCTCAAGTGAGCAAACTGAAAAGAACTGAAGCGTAAACAAGTTGCATGAAATGTAAATGACAGATGAATGATAAATGTACTAAAATTTAAATTGCATAAAGTAAATGACTTGAAAAACAAAGCAATATGAATAAAAGTTAGTCAAGTGTTAGTCAAATGTTAGTGATGAGTTTTAATTGTTAAGTCATTCTTTGGAGAATACTCAACCATTCATTAACAAGTATGAATCCTTGAACCAAGACATCATCCATGAGAAGGGCTCCAACTTGGATAATTCAACAAGTATGCCACTAGCTCTCATGAAAGGAAAAAAGGTCAAGTCTCCACACAATGCCATGAAGAATGGGAGACTAACAATCTCACTTACTAGAATGTTATGCCTTCTTGATCAAATTTAGCTCTATGTTAAGCAATCGTAATTGGACTTATATAGAAGTCACAAATATATGAGACCGGGCAATAAAAATATAGGTGTTAATGCATGTTATAGATTTGGTACAAGGAATCAAACTCCTAAAACATACCACACACTAAAAGAAATATGGGGGGGGGGGGGGGAGGACCTATCCCAGTCTGTCTCATGTTGATTCATCTGACACAAGGTCATTTATGAATTAACTAGCATTAGACATGAAGAGATTTCATTGGTCAATGATGGATTGGGGAAGAATAGGGATGAATATGAAGATGGAAAGGGAAATAGGATCCAAATTGATCACAGGAGGAAATTCATTTGATCAATATTATCCATTCACTTTGGGAGATGAAATGTACATTTCATCAATCCCCTAAATCCAATAGTATTGGTCAAACAAAAGTCAAACATAATAAGACCATAAAAATGGCTCAACATAATTTTTAAGCATTTATTCAATTAAAAATCAAATTAAAAATGAATTAAAATGCATTTTAAAATGGACAAAACCTCAAATCCCTTCAAATCACCAAATAAATGGCCAAAGGATTTATCCTAGGTCAAACAAGGTCAAAGGACCTTAGACAAAAAAAATTAATGATTTTTGGAAAGTCAGAATTATTTTAAAACAATTAAAAATAAGTCGAAAAAACATTTAATTCATGAAAAATATCAAAATTAATCCAAAAAATGATTTTAATTCAAAATATGGAAGAGGAAAATATTTAAAGATTTTTGGTGAAAGTCCCATATTTTTGGATTAAAAAGGAATTTAATATGAAGTAAACAAAATAAAGGGATTAAATGAAAAATCAGAATTTAAAAAGAAATTAAAAAAAACAAGGGTCATCAGATCTCCCTCATTAATTGAGGTGGCAGATTTGATGGCCATGCGCTAGAGTGCACCAAAGACCTGATTCAAACGCGTAACACGAGTGGTAATCGCAATGGAGGGTTGAGATTAGAATATGGTGTCATGATCAGATGGTCTTGGCGTTCCAGCGCATCACTGTAGCCCTAGCTCCGGTCATCTTCTCTGATGGACCTCACCGGACTGGTCCACCACCTACCACCACTAAAATAAAAAGTGAGTACACTATTTTAAAGAAAAAATGCCCGAGAGCTCGAATCTGGCATCAATTTTACCCAATTCCAAGTATATTTAAAGATACATGGACTTGAAGTTTGAGGTGCATGATCTGAGTTGCTTTAATTTGGCCTCAAAGCAACTCAATCTTGTTGCCTACATTGGTAGGTCTTCAGACAACCAATAATCAATCAAAATAGTTGAGAAATAAGGGAGAATCGAAGAAGATAAGTTTGAGAAAATTCACCTTCGGGTATTTTAAATTAAGCTTGATCTTGCTTCCAATTTGCCTTGGCTCGACTCTAACAGCTTGTAGGAAGTGAAATGGATCAATGAAAGGCTTGGATTCTTGGAGTTTTAATCTCAAAATACAATTAGAATTTAAACTTTATTTCAAGTGAAATCTTCAAGTTTATTCTTTAATGGAGGTTAGAGAGGCAATGGTGCAAAGCTTGGGCAAAAGGGATCCTTTTTCTGAGCAGCAAGGCAATGTATTTATAGCATGGGAGTTGCTTTCCACACCTTTCCATAATTTGTCCAAAAATAGTAATGTGATGTGCATGGGTGCATGGACATGTATTAGGCCCAAAATTATGATTGCGTTCAGTCCAAATTCGTGCATAAACCATGCTGAGATCATATCATGAAGCCATGCAGTGGTAATTGGGAAATGAATTCAAAAGTTGCCAAAACAAGTCATGCAAAGTATCCATGCCTAAATCCCCCAATTCTTGTCCAAATCAAGTGAACTTAGATGATTTAGAAATGTGACATCAAGAGTAACAACTTTTATCTTGAACACTTTTCCATTTGGAGCTTGGATCATGATGAATTTTGAGGTGGAAGTTTGAGAAATCAAACATGATTGAAAATTTTCTAAGTCCCAAGTCAAATGACCACTTTTTCCATCTTCAATAACTTTTTCTATGAGCTTCAAATAAAAATAGTTTCTTCACCAACGTTGTTCATATTTCAATCCTATTCAATTTGGTCACCTATTTGACATCATTTGGATTTGGCATGAGGGAGTTATGCATTTTAGAAGTTGAGGAAAATTTCTTGTTCAATGGTAATGGCCCAAAATGACCTATAATGTTTCCTCTTGGAACATTCCCTTTCAAGTAGACTTTGAAATTTCTAAAAGAATAAATTTTGGATATAACATATTGAAATGGATTATGAACTTGTATGGTCTTCATATCATAAAAATTGAGCAAGTTATGGTCTTTGGAAGTTGATCTCCTAACTAGGGCACATACAAAATGACCTATAATCTTTCACCATAAAAAATGTCTTTGCAAGAAAAATTAGCTGTTGATGCCAAAATGAAAGTTATTTGGAATGTCATAAGGAGTAACCTTTATCTTGGAATCATTTTCATATGACAAATATTGTAAGAGATAGGATCTAGGGAACCCTAGTTTTGACCAATTGACTTTCTCTAGTCAACTTCTTTGAACCAACTTGCAAAATTGAAACTATCTTGATCTTTGGGACTAATGGAGGATCATATATGCATAGGATGATGTAAAATTAAGTATACCTTGATATATTTAACCAATTGTTGAATAAAATTGTTGAGGAAGTCACACAAGATACCTAGATGAATTAGGGCTTCCAAGGCAAACAAGCTTCAAACTCTTGATGAGTTCTTGATCAAAATGATAAATGAGGAACATGGGGATCCATATATAATTCTTAGAACAAATGTGGATCATTTTTGGATTGATCTCTTTGCATTGGGGGTCTCAAACCCTAGTTGTGAGTTTGATAGGGCACATATGGATGGATATACTACCTACAAAAGAAACAAAGACATATATAGACATATTTTTGGTATTTTGGATAGTAAACAAAAGAAAAGAAATTATGATACAATCAAAAGTTCTGGGTGATCTCTCCTAATGCAAACCCAATGAATGAAGGGTAAGGAGATTGCCATGGTGTGATCCCAAAGTCAATGCAAATGATGAGCTAGCATGAGGTATATTAGGGTCAAAATTGGGGTCTTACAGAGTGTTAGCGTGACATTGTTTGTGATCTTCTACTTATCGAGTGAGAAAAGAGAAAATAAGAACATTGTTTATTAAAGGGGTGCCTGACAAGATTTTTCAATCATGCTCCTATGTATCTCTTGGTTCTATGGAGAACTGAAGGCTACATAGTTCTACTTAGAAAGAACTAATGGGTTGATTTCTTTTAAGGAGTGATCATGTAGACATATCGAGTGACTAATTCTTTACTTGTTGCTCACTCTTGGAGGCAAAAGTCTTTTTTTTGTTTCACGTCGAATATGGATAAATCGTACTCATTTCTAAAAATGTTTTCAGGGTCTCACAAGGGCGGAAAACAAGTTTGATTGGTTAAGTTTCTTTTATCATGAAGATTTGTTCTTTGTGGAAGGTGAGTAAACATTTGAGCAGAGGTAAGCACCAAGCGCACGTTTAATCGGGGTATGCATGGATGTGGCCCATTGTCCCCTTATTCCAAGTTTGTTTAACATATTTTTGATTTGAAAGACTAATAATCATTTTGAATCTGGTGTGCTCCAAACGCTCGACCATTAAGGGGTCTAAAGAGATGCGCCTCTCCCGATCCTTTGTCTTTCAATTTCATTACCAAAAAAGGTTTTGCATCAACGACTTGACGTTGGATAAAGGGTTGCAAGTTGATTATGAAAAGAGTTTGAATTAATCTGGAGAGATGTTCTACTTTGCATTCAATATTGATTTGATTTGGGAAAAAAGACTCGATGTTGAATCGAGTGTTTTTTTTGTTCTTTTCTGAAAGTTGTTGATTTTAATCTTTGAATTAACAATCAACTAACATAATAACAGTAAAAGGAAAGCGGTATCCTTATTACACATTACAGGATTGGGGGTACAATTTTTCAAATGGGGATACAATAAAACAATTAATAATACAGGCTCAATAAAGAGTTGTAAATAACAAAAATTACATTGTAAGAAGGCCTAAGAGAAACCTAAGGGACGAAAAATAAAATCGGAGTTTTGAACTACTGAATTTAGTGCTATGTTAAGAAATCGTAAAGAGATTCATATGGTAATCACCCTATCTAAGATCGATGAACAAAGCTCTATGAGTTTAATCAATTTCTGAAGTTAAATTGAATTTTTAACTTCGAAATTGCAACACATATGTGAAAATCCAACAACTCGATGATTTGAACGATATTTTTAAAAGTAAAAAGAAATGACAATTAAATTTTAGAATTATGCACTGTGTTAAGCAATCGTAAAGTGATTCATGTAGGAATCTCCATATTTGAGGCCGGTTAATAAGACTCTATGCGTTTAAGGAATTTCTGAAGTAAAATTAAATTTTTAATTCTGAAAATCACAACGTAATGAAATAAACTTGATGCAATTTTTAATCAAATAACCCTTTCAAATAAAAATAAAAATGAATAATAAATTAAACTATAATTAAATAATAAGTAGTTAATTACTAGTATAAACAAATTACTTAAACAAAAAAATCAAAGATAAATATAGCTAAATAAAAAGAGTGTAAAAACAAATGGGTAGGGGTGCAAAGAGGAATTAAGTTAATTCAGACCCAACTTAAAATCAAAAACAAAACCCTAATTAAAATAAGAAAATAATAATAAGTCAAAAGAAAAAAAATATGAAAAAAAAGGAAAAAGGTGGTTGATTTGCATCATAGAGAGAGGGGTTAAATTTCTCAACATAAAAACAACGACCCAAGCTTTTCCATGTGTTACCCATGAAGCGGGGGAAAAGTAAAAAAAAAAAAGAGACACATTGTTCTCTTCCTAATCTCAATGTGAACAATAACAAAACCAAGAAAATACCAACAAAGCATAAACCCAACGCCCTCCCTCTTCTCACTCTAGTCATGCTTTCACCATAAGGGGTGGTCGTTGAATGTTTCGACCGATGATGATGGTCGTTGTCGAAACGTCGACAACGAGGGTGTGCGTCGGAGGTTGTTTGTGTTATTTTTGTATGATAAAGACTGGAAGGAGGGATATGTTGTAAAAAATATTATGGTGAAGATGAGTTTTGAAATTGTTGGAGAAATGATGGATTAGTTTTTATGACCGTAGAGTTTTGTGTTTATGGTAGATGGTTTTGGTAGTTGCGTTGTGGTTTGGAGCTTGAACATAATGATGAAGGTTGGAATGAAGTGGTTTGAAGATGGTGGCGCGTCACACAATGGTTCAGTGTCGGAGGTTGTCGGTGTCACTTTTGAAAGGTGGTCGTGATGGTTTGTGAGATGTTTTCAAAATAGTGGCGAGTTGAAGAAGGTGAAGAGGGGTTTGTGTTATTTTGTTTGATGATGAAGGATGCCATGAGGAACATGGAGGTGTTATTAGTGTGAAATATGGAGAGTTATGTTGGAGGTTATTTTTGAGTTTATTTAAGTTTGTATGGTCTTTTTTTGAAATGAAATAGAGGGAGTTTCAGGTGGAGGGAGTTATGTGTAGAGGTGGTATGAGTTCTATGGTGTTTGGTGTTTGGTTGAGAGGGAAGATGGAGGGTGAAAAGAGAGAGGAAGTTGGATCCGTGGGAGGTGATCGTGTAGGAAAAGATATTTGAGTGTGGTCACCTTCTTTTTGTAGTGTTCTAGAAGAGAGGATGATTTTTTTTTTGTTATGAAGTGAGAGGAGAGTATCAAAATGAGAGAGAGGTATTAGTGATATGAGTGGTTTAGTAGATGAAAGATTATGAAGTTGGTGCGAAGGAGGAGATATGAGTTTGCAGCAGGAAGAAAAAATTGGATGAAGAACTTTTGTGTGTTGTAGAGTGGAGATGAAAAATAATATAAAAAAACCTGAGAAGAGCAAAACGTGGGAGGAAAGAAAAAAAGGAAAGAAAATATCCACCCCAAAGGAACGTGTCCCCTTTTCCATGGTTCTAAATTAATATATTTTAAAAATAAAATAATGACAAGTGTTGTGAGGTGATTGGTCTTTCATAAAAACTTAATTCAATTTTTAAAAAATAAAATTCTTAATCTTACAAAATAAATTAAAAAATAATTAACATAAACTAAAACTGAACCGAAAATCCAAATAATTATGAATGATTCCACCGATTATTTTGGCTAAAAAACATAAATAATCGGATAAAGAAATGAATAAAAATTGGGCGCAAAAATGCTCGAAAAAATGAACTAATTGCGCAAAAATGATTTGCACGAAATAAACTTCTCGGAAACATACAAAGTTTGATCAAACTTTGAAATAAAAGATGATCGGTTAAACGACTCAGGCTAATGAAAATGAGACCGAAAAAGTAGGAAAAAAATTAAAACGAGCATGCTGGGTTAAACTACATGGATCGTAGATTAAGAAAATTGATGTTTGTAAGCTTAATTTTGAATTCCCCCCCCCCCCCTAATTCGACGTACATTTGAAAATTGATTCGAACAGACTGTTAGTTTGAAAATTATTTTGAGCGATATTTTAAATGATACGCGTAACGAAACGCATGTTATGATGAGTAGAAAAATGCAGATGTCTTATGAATGCCTTGATTTACTGATTGAGGAATTGCAAATAGACAATTAGATGTAAAGGAATCGTTTGTGAACCATTTGCTTATGATTCTATATTACAATTAAAGCCATACAAAGATTTAGATGACGACATTACTCTTGACAATTACCCTCTGAACCTCTGAAACATGATGAAATGGAATGAATGATGCATTAAGATTGAGGAATCAACCCTTTTGACTTCTTAATCAACAGATGACTGAATAAATGTAATCAAGACCATATGAAATGCCAGAACTTCTAACTTTTCATCTTAACTTTGATGAAGGCTTTTGATGAATGTAATGAATGATGAGATGAATTTGCTATGCTGATGCAAGTGAAAAACCCATGGTATAATTTAGGGTGTGACAGTTGCCCATAATTAAATTTCTTTAACCAGAGGATATGAAGAACTCTTATCTTCAAATTATCATGGTGAAAGATAGTTTAAATACCAAACAAACCCAAATTTTTCCCTCTTATGCAATGATATGCTTATGGTTACTAGTGAATGCACATAGATTAAGAAATACTCTAGATTTCTTAATCATCATATGATGTGAAAAATATGTGATGAGATTAAGAAATACTCTTAATTTCCTAGTCACCGGGTGTTATGAGTGAATGCAATGAAGGTTAAGAAGGACCTTTGGCTCATTAGAAATGAATGCAAATGAGTTAAGAAACACTCTTTATTTCTTAATCGATAGATGCTAATGATATGAAACTTAAGAAGTTCTCTTAACTCCTTAAAAATGAATGCATATGAATTAAGAAATACTATTGATTTTTTAATCATTAGATGCCCATGATATGAATGAAGTAAGAAATACTCTTGATTTCTTAATCATTAAATGATATGCAAAATGACTTAAGAAATACTCTTGGTTTCTTAATCGTATGAATGTTAAGAAATGCTATCGACTTCTAAAAACTGAATGCAGATGAATTAAGAAATACTCTTGATTTCTTAGATTTTATGCAACTAAATTAAGAAATACTCATGATTTCTTAATCATAAATGATAATGATATAGATGTAATGACGGTTAAGAAGTACTCTTGACTCGTTAAAGATTCTTAATATGTAAATGATAATGATGTAGATGTTAATGACGGTTAAGATGTAATGACGGTTAATCACAAATGGAAATGAATACAAAATATTCTTGATTTCTTAATCATGAAATGACAATGATATGAATGTTAAGAAATACTCTTGATATCTTAATAGTTATATGCTATGCAAATCAACTGGGGATTATAACATCATGTACAACTGCTTTTAACTGTCAGTAGACCTATAGGGATGGATTTGTTACAAAGTAACTTGCTCGACTGTTCTTCAGACGTTCTTCGTTGAAGGTAGACTCCCTTGGGGACAAAATGATCATATTTAGCCACTATTGGCTAAAGATGTCATATTCAGCTACTCTTGGCTGAAAAGTATCGTATTCAACTGCTCTTGGTTCAAGTAAACCTGTGCAAATATAATGGTCTCCAACTGCCTTTGGCTAAAACTAATATATGCATATAATGTATCCAACTGCTCTTGTTCGAAAATATTATATTTAGTAACTCTTGCATTTAACTGCTCTTGGTTAAAGGTACTGCATCCAGCTCCTCTTGGATGGAATCAGAACAACGCAAATATAATATCCATCTGCTCTTAGATGAAACCAATATATGCAAACAATGTATTTAGATGCTCTTGGTTGAAACATCAGTCTCAACTACTTTTGGCTGAGAATATCGCATTCAACTACTCTTGGTTGAAGCTACTACATCCAGCTGCTCTTGGCTGAAAGAAAAATATGTTTAGGAATATACCTTATCCCGAGGTTTACTGAGAAATCTACTTCCTAGATTTAACAGAGGAATCTATTGCCGAGATTCATGCTGAAAAGATACCTACTATCGAGGTATGATTGGGAAATCTACTGCTGAGATTTACCAGGGAATCTACTGACGAGATTCATATAAAAATATACCTATTTCCGAGGTATGAATGGGAAGTTTAATGTTGAGATTCATGTTGAAAAGGTACCTACTCTCTGGGGAATAAATACACAAGAGACTCGTTAGAAATATACTAAGAATCATTCAGTATAACTTGTATGTTGGGGGAATGTAAACGACTCTTTGGGGAATAAACTGTCTATTCCAGTTGTTATAGGATGGCAATAGACTCATATGGGGTTATAACATATCAACTATGGGGTTGAGAAAATAAATACATTATCGACTCGGGGGTGGAGAACATATCAAATCGGGGATTGAGGGAACATCAAGATGAAAACAACATGAACTCTAGGGCTGGAAGATGTTTAAAGATAACGACATCGACTCTATGTTCAAAAGTAAAGAAAAAATCAACTTGGGGGTTAAGTAAAAAAAGATAACATCGACTCGGGGATCAAGAATAAATCAACTTCGGGGTTGAGGAAATAAAGACAACATCGACTCGGGGGTCGAGAACAAATCAAGCATATTGGACTATGGTTACCTTTAGATACTTTTGAAAGAGAAGTAACTTCGATGTTTCCCCTTAAAAAAATATTTTTTAGCAAAATTATTTTACCCCAAAATTTCAACACAATGTTAGTTAAAGAAAAGACACACTTCACCAACAAAGCAAGAAAGGTAAATATATTGAGCTCGTATGATGAAATCAATATTATTGATAAAAATGATCCCAAAAAATGGGTAATTCGTACAAGGAAGCAATTCGTAAAAGAGGTGATTGCAAAAAGAAATTGAAAAATTATAATGGCAATGGCAATAGCTCAGATTTCAACCATGTTTTGATTTTGCTATAGTTCTTATGTCCTCAAAGGTCCTTGAATCTTGCTTCGAGATAAAGTGATTGGATTGAATCGCTGGGGAGTCTGGATGATTCTTTGAGGAACACAACCTCTCGTTTTCATGAATCCCTAACTTTTGCCTAGACCTTCCTTTCAGGTTTTCAGTCTATCGGGATACCCATTTTTGCATAAGTCGCCCTTTCGAGTTTTCAACTTATCGAGCTTTTTTTTTTTCAAGCTTAGTATTTTTTTAGTGCATCCGCATTCACAAGGGGTGGAAAATCTTCACCATCCATAGTTAAAACTATTAAGGCTCCTCTAGAAAACCTTTCTTACAATGTATGGGCCTTCGTAATTCGACGCCCACTAGCCCCTTGGGTCAGTATGAATCGGTAGAATCTTCTTCAACACAAGGTCTCCGGCCTTAAGTTTATGAGGAAAGACCTTCTTGTCATGTGCCCTCTTGATACGCTTTTGGTAAAGTTGTCCATGGAAGATGGCAGTAAAGCACTTCTTATCAATGAGGTTCAGTTGGTCAAATCTGGCTTGTATCCATTCGGCCTAATCGAGCTTGACGTCAGTCAAAATCCTTAAGGAGGGAATCTCTACTTCAACTAACATAATTTCATCCATGCCATACACAAGAGAGAAACGGTTTTCCCTAGTGGAGGTGCGTACGGATGTACGATAGCCATGCAACACGACTGGGAGCATCTCGTGCCAATCTTTGTAGGTTTCCACCATCTTTTACACAATTTTCTTGATGTTTTTGTTGGCTGCCTCAACAGAACCATTCATCTTTGGTCTATATGGTGACGAGTTATGATGTTTTATCTTGAAGCTCTGGAATAACTCTTTCATTATCTTGTTATTAAGGTTAGATACATTGTCAATAATGATCTTATTGGGGACCCCATAGCGACAAATGATTTCCTTCCTCAAGAAATGAGCCACCACTTGTCTTGTGACGTTTGTGTACGAGACTGCTTCCACCCATTTGGTAAAATAGTCTATAGCTACCAAGATGAATCGATGTCCGTTCGAGGAAGTTGGCTCAATGCATCCAATCACGTCAATTCCCCACATGGAAAAAGGCCAAGGTGATGTAAGGACATTGAGTGGCACTGGTGGTACATGGATCTTATTGGTATTAATCTAGAATTTATGACATGTTTGGACGTGGAGATAACAATCAACCTCCATAGTTATCCAATAGTAACCGACCCTCAATATTTTCTTTACCATCGTGTGTCCCAAAGGAACCTTCATGGATATCCCTTATAATCTGGTTTGCTTCACTTTTGTCCATACATCTGAGCAAGACCAAATCATAATTCCTTTTGAACATAACCCCTCCACTCAAGAAGAACTTGTATGATAGTTTCCGGAGGCACTTCTTGTCGGTGATAGACGCATTATCAGGATATTCTTGGATTTCCAATAACTTCATGATGTCATAGAACCAAGGATGGCCATCGAACTCGTTTGCGGTTGCCAAATAGTAAGTTGGATTTCCAAGAACTTCATGATGTCATAGAACCAAGGTGGAAGGTTGGTGCTTCATTTTTCCATTTGACTTTAAATATGGATGAAAGAGTTGCTAAGGCATTGGCCAATTGATTTTCCTCTCGAGGGTTGTGTTGGAATGTAATCTCTTCAAAGTATGAGATCATATTAAGCACATGCTCCTTGTAAGGGATTAGGTTGTGATCTCGGGCTTCCCAGTCTCCTTTGACTTGGCTGATGACCAAGGCTGAATCACAATAGACTTCAAGGATTTTGATCCTAAGATCAATCACATCTTCAATACCGAAGATACAAGTCTTGTACTCCGCCATATTGTTGGTACATTTAAAACACAACCTTGCAGTGAAAGGTAGGTGAAAACCAGATGGGAGGTGATGACTTCCCCAATGCCATTTCCTTGAGTGTTATAAGCTCCATCAAATACAAGTGTCCACCAAGATCCATGTTCTGGTTCTTCCTCGGGGCCAAGGATGTTGCAATCCCTTATCAGCATGATGTCCACATCAGGGAATTCAAATTGCATGGACTGATAATCTTCCAAGGGTTGGTGAGCAAGATAGCCAGATAACACACTTCCTTTGACTGATTTCTGAGTGACATGTTGGATGTCGTACTCAGTTAGGGCCATTTGCCAACGGGCTACTCTCCTGGTTAGAGCAGGCTTCTCGAAGATATACTTGACTGCATCCATCTTGGAGATCATGAGTGTTGTATGGGTAAGCATGTATTGCCTCAATCGTTTGGCAGGCCAAGCAAGTGCACAACAGGTTTTCTCAAGCACCGAAAACCTACTCTCTCAATCGATAAACTTCTTGCTTAAGTAGTATATAGCATGCTATTTTCTTCCGGTTTCATCATGTTGGCCGAGGACACACCCCATAGATCCCTCAAGGACTGTTAGGTACATGATTAAGGGTTTGTCCGACACAGGGGGCATCAGAATTAGAGGCTCTTGTAAGTACTCCTTGATCTTCTTAAAGGAAATTTGACATTTGTTGTTCCAAATGACGGCTTGGTCCTTTCGAAGTAGTTTGAAAATTGGCTCACAGGTGGCCGTGAGGTGAGATATGAATCTAGATATGTAGTTCAATCTCCCAAAAAATTCTTGGACCTCCTTTTCAGTTCTAGGTGCAGGCATAGCTTGTATGATCTTTACCTTCTCATGATCTACTTTGATGCCTCGTTGGATGACAATGAAATCTAGCAGTTTTCCCGATCTTACTCAAAATATGCATTTACTAGGATTGAGCCTCAATCTAAACTTCCTCAGGCCTTCAAATAGCTTCTAAAGGTTAACCAAATTCTCCTCTTCAGTTTGGGACTTGGCAATCATATCGTCAACATACACTTCAATCTCTTTCTGAATCATATCCTGAAAGAGTGTCACCATTGGACATTGGTACGTTGCACCGGTGTTCTTTAAGCCAAATGGCATGACCTTGTAGCAGAAATTTCCCCATGGGGTGATGAAGGTTGTTTTTTCCATATTGTCCAGATCCATTTTGATTTGGTTATATTCAGAGAAGCCATCCATAAAGGAGAAGACATAGAATTGAGTTGTGTTGTCCACTAGCACATCAATGTGAGGCAGTGGGAAGTCGTCTTTGGGACCTTCTCTATTCAAATCTCTATAGTCTATGCACATACGTACTTTTTCGTCTTTTTTGGTACATATATGTTGTTGGGAATCCACTACGGGTAGTTGGAAATTGCTAGAAACCCTGCGTTGAGATGCTTTTGCACTTCCTCTTTGATATTCATTGCCATGTCGTTCTTCTCAGTTTCTGCTTGACCGAAGGGAAATCTGCTTTGAGAGGTAATTGGTGGACCATGATGTCGGTATCGAGATCGAGCATGTCTTGGTAGGACCTTGAAAACACATCCTTGTATGCTTGTAAAAGTTTGACTAACTTCTCTTTCACGTCTTCTTGCAGGGTTGCGCCTATTCTGACCTCTTTCACTTCCTTTTCGGTTCTAAGATTGACCACTTCTACCGATTATTAATGTGGTTGGATGACCTTTGACTCTTGCTTTAGCAGTCGAGCCAACACCTCGGGGAGCTCACAATCTTCCTCGCAGTCTTTATCAGCGTGATTGATTGGATTGTCGAAGTCATATGGAACCACAACAATATCGTTGTTGGTGGTAATCGGGGGGAATTTGCATGATTCAGGGTTCATGATTTTATTTTTGTGAAAGAGAGGAAAAATGAATGAATACTTAAAAGAAAGTAAGAAAACATTTCCATTTTTTTAAAGTGAAAAAGTAAAAAATGAATGAAAGACAAAGAGAATAATTTGAATGTAAGGGGTGATGATTTCATTGATTGATTGATTAAAAATTAATGGGGGCCCTACAAGCGGTTCCTCCATGCCTTGGGCATAGTATGGGTTCTTTTCTTAAAAGGGAACAAACAAAACAGGAAATTACTTTTCAAACAGGGTAGCTTCAGATAACTCAAACATGGTCCAATTGGTCAATTCTTGTTCTTCCACCTTCTTGTACAACTACCCTTCTTCCATAGCGATGCTAACTCCTTTTTCCTCCAAATCACTGATCTAGTTATCTACGAGGTTTTTGACACTTGCAAAGAAATTGGATAAGGGGAGCATATGTCCCTGCACAACTTTTGACACTTGTTTCTTCAGATTTTGGGAGTTGTAACCCAAACCGGGGCGGTCCTTATTCACAGGCAGATTCAAAACCCTACCCCAACCTTCGGGGTGTCCATTCTTGATCACAATTTTCATATCCTCCAAGGAGATCATCGAAAATTCAGTTTTCTTCTCTTCCCTCGTAGGGGCAACCAACTATACATTCACAACTTCAAATGATTGGAACAGGGTCTCATGTACCTCACCTCCCCCTTCAACATACCAAAAATATGCCATGTGGATGACCATGATGTCCTCCTCGCCTTCAATTACCACAAGCTTGTTATTGACTAAAAATTTCAACCTTTGATGGAGTATCGATGTTACAGCTCTGACTGAGTGTATTCATGGTCGTCCATGTAAACAATTATAAACAGGATATATATCCATTACAAATAAAGTGTTATGGCCAACCTATATGGGATGTTCAACTTCACCAATCACAGTCCTCCTCGATCCATCAAATGCTCTAACAACCAACTCACTCGATTTCATTACTAGCCCTTTAATGGGTAATTTGGATAACGAGCTCTTGGGTAAGACGTTCAGAGATGAACCAGTGTCCACCAACACCCTAGACATAATAGTATCCACACACTCGATAGAGATGTGTAGAGCCTTTTTATGATTTTTCCCCTCGAGTGGGAGCTCATCATCGTTAAAACCCAAACTGGTACTGGCTACAATGTTGTTAACTACACCATCGAATTGACAGATAGAAATTTCTTGTGGTACATGGGCGACCCAAAAGAATTTCACTAAGGGATATCTATGTGTCTTGAAGCATATGAGCAAAGAGAATATTGAGATCTTCGACGGGGTTTGGTTGAGTTTGCCAATCACCTTATAGTCGTTTTTCTTAATGATGCGCATAAATTCTTCTCCATCATTGTTAGGTAGGGAATCTTGCCTTTGTTGGTCAGCTTCAACTTGTTTGCCTTTCTCTTGATTTGGGGTCCCACTATTGTCAACGACAAGGAGTGGAGGTGCAAAAATTCTTCCACTTATGGTTACCTCACCGGTTCCGCTTATATTCACGATTGCCTCATTGGATGCTACAGACTCTTCTTGTACTTTCTGTCCATGGATGTAGATAGTTGAGTCATAGATCTATTAATCTTCTTTAGTATTTTCAAAAGGGAACAGAGTGGGCACAATTATAAACAGAGGAGTAAATGGATTATCATAAATAGTCATCGGAGAAATATCATATGGGATTTTTAGTGGTTGTGTCATACCCCAAAATTTGCCCGTTGATATTACAAGGCATCTTTCAAAGCATCTCTCAAGACCCTCCGACTTGCTCTGCAAGGCACTGATATCAAATGAACAAAAGCCCAGCTCACAACCGGCCCAATCCCGAAGTGGCCCAAACTAGCTTGCTCGCTAGGCGAGCAATTCCTTCGCCTAGCGAACACTTCATCATGACACTCGCCCAGCGAAGCATCAGATCCAGAAAAAAGCCCAAAACTAGCTTGCTCGCTAGGCGAGCAATTCCTTCGCCTAGCGAAGCTTGCGAAAATCTGAAGTTTTGGACCTCATTTTAAGCCCATTAGGTCACCTCTACTACTATAAATACCAGCTCTTCACAGACACACAGACAGAGATAGACGGACGGACACCGAGACGGAGAGACCAAGACGAAGGACGGAAACCCTGGTGCAAAAACCCTGCTAACCTGAAGACAGCCCCTCCGCGCCGAAACTACCGCCGCCTCCAAGCAATCAGTCCCTTTCAATATCGCAATTGCACACAGGTTTGCGTATCATCGCTGTTTTACGTTTCCAATTGATATTCTTTACATACATGATGCATTCCGATTAAAGTTTTGATATGTAATTCGATTTCGTATGTGAATCTAAGTATGAGCATCCTGTATAATTGTCTATGCTATGCTTGTGATCAAATGCCATAAGAGTGCAGGTTTTCGGAAGTCATGCTGCTGTCAAACTCCAAACCCGTGGCCGCTCGCTAGCTCATCGCTAAGCGAGCCTGCAGCAAGCCTTCGCTGAGCCTTCGCTAGGCGAAGCAGAGGCGAACGGGACAGTGGCTGCTTTGTCTCTTTGCTGTTCTATCTTATGCTTATCTAATTACGATTTTGCATCATTTGGCCTGAACTTATAACTGTTATTGTTTATCTTATGGTGCAATTGTCAAATCATACTTTATCTCAATGCTCTAACCCGTGTGTTGAATGGTGTAAAGGCTTCCATATCTTCAATAAGGCGGCCGGCTAGGTACTCCACTTTACGTGTGGGAGACCTTCGTGGAGATGGATTCTAAATTACTTCACTTTAATGTGAAGATTCATATTGATTGCCTAATTAATTTTAATGCTTTAATTTTTAATGTATTGATTTTAATGTGTTGATTTTAATGTGGAGATTCATCATAATTACCTAATGAACATTAAAATATGGACTTTAAATAAGTGGTATCGGACCTCTCTTTATTACCCCCACGATTACGGTATTACGGTCATGTCCCGCGAATATGGGGATATCCTTAGCAAAGACCCCTCGGTTAAATCATCATAAAATAAATCATGGTCCCTCGGATGTTGCCTTCGAAAGTACGATTTTGTCCCTCGATGACCCTTCGGTGTGGCCTATGGCTAAATGATGATAGTCCCTTCGAATGCTAAGGTATCCTCACTACTGTTGCCTTCGATGACCAGCCGATGACCCTACGATGACCCTTCTACATCCCAAGGATAAAACTACTTACTTCTCAATAGTAAGGACAGTTTTACCCTCACAAGGATAGGAAATACAGTAAAGACCTCGGACAGGTATAACCCTTAATTGCTCATTCATAATCTAAAATATTTTTCCCACCTTACACATTTCAAACATCCTTTTGGAGAATCACTACTTAGCATACATCCGTACTAGGATCATTGCTGAGTTATATTTTTCTAAATAACTTTCAAATCTAAATGAGGTAATCACTTTGTATACATTCATGCAAGAATCATTACAAAGTTAAATTCTCATTTTCAAAGCATTTTTCACACATTTCTCAAAACACTTTTTCAAACAAGGAAAACATAAATGATTGAGCAATTAAGAGCCCATGGATAACCATGGATACAAAGGGTGCTAACACCTTCCCTTTGTATAACGTACCTCCCGAACCTAAGAATCTAAATTAAGGTCTTTCCTGTTCTTTTCCACCTTTCCTTATTGGATAAAAGAAAAGTCGGTGGCGGCTCTTGCTAACCGCGACATTGCGATTAAAAAACACAAAAAGTCCAGTTCACCGTATGACAGAACTGGCGACTCTGCTGGGGACGAAAGAGAGGTCACCTTAAAAAATCATTTATGTTTTCAAATTGTTCCTCCTTGTAAGGGAATTTTTGAGTGAAAGATCCTACACCCGGATCTAGTGTACCTTAGGTAAGTAGCAATAGATCATCGCGACTATCCGGCGTATACTGGAATGGTTAAAATGATGGCTACGGTTAATATGACACTTTGGATGTCCTGATGTTCCTCATGTTCATTTGAGGAAAAATTTGGCATCCGCGTGGTGTCATCAAAGCATTAACCAGACCTTTAGAACCCTAATTAACTCATCCTAGCCATTAGAAAGTAGTGAGATAACTGACTTCGGTTCCGACTGGGGTTGGTTGATACTCGATACTACACTCTTTGAGATTGGACTTTAGGGAAGCTTCGGTCAGCCACTTGGCGTTGCACTGGAGTGGACTTAAAGAAAGGTCGATGATTTGAGATCCTTCTAGAACCCGGTTACTATTCTAGGACAGGTTGAACCAACCAAACTTCAGTGGGGAGGGTACTTACCTATGGAACTCATGCAAGCCTTAAAACCTAGGAATGATTGTTGTGTGATTTGCATAACCTCATAACATCATAACCTCATAACATCATAACATCATAACATCATAACATCATAACATCATGGCATTATACTAACCGTTTCAAGGACTTAGGGATTTAGCTTTGCTCTGTTGCACAGGTTATGGCTTCCAGGAAGACTATCCGGATTAATCTTGTAACAATCTCTCCTCAACTCAAGGATTTAGTGTCAGAACTTCCCGATCATGCTCAGTTCATCAAGAAACATGGTTCTCTCCTTAATTTGGTCACCACTGGTTTCAAAGAAGATATGATGGGAGTTCTATTCCAGTTCTTCGATCCTAAACATCATTGCTTCACTTTCCCAGATTATCAGTTGGTACCCACATTGGAAGAGTTTTCCAAGCTGCTTGGGATACCTATCCTTGATCAAATACCTTTCAGTGGTCTGGAAAAGATTCCGAAGGCTGAAGAAGTTGCCGCAGCTTTACACATGACGAAATCTGACATTGAAACTAATTGGGTAACAAGGAGTGGAATGAAAGGTTTACTTGCCAAATTTCTGATAAGTAAGGCCCGAGAATTCCTAAAAGTTATGAATGTCCATGCTTTTGAAGACGTTCTAGCATTGCTAATCTATGGTTTGGTGCTATTCCCTAATCCGGACCAGTTCATAGACATGAATGCTATCAAGATATTTCTCACTCATAACCCTGTGCCTACCCTGCTCGGAGATATTTTGCATTCCCTTCACACTCGTACTATGAAGAGACAAGGGACTCTCATGTGCTGCGTACCTTTGTTGTCTAGGTGGTTTATTTCGCACCTTCCTCAATCAGTCTTGAAGAATGATCAAAATTTGAAGTGGTCTCAAAGGATAATGGCACTCTCCCATTCAGACATCCGTTGGTGTTCTAATCTCAGAGAAAATGTTGTCATCATCGACCGTTGTGGAGAATTCCCTAGTGTACCACTCATGGGGATAAGAGGAGGTATTACTTACAATCCTGCCTTAGCCCTACGTCAGTTTGGGCATGCTCGAAGAGATGGTCCACATGAAATGATTATTCAAGGTACAATGTTTGACTATGACAATGACTCTCAAGGTCTCCGTCAAAGGTTTATACGAGCTTGGGGCATGGTGAAAAGAAGCACTTTAGGACAGAAATTTTTTATTCCTATGGAGCCTTATCTCAGATGGGTACGCGCCAGAGCTCGTGAACTTATCATGCCATATCTTGCCGTCGGACCATTGATTGTTGAATCAGAGGTCGAAGGAGGTACTTCCCAGATCATTCCTTATCCAGATATGCCTACTGATGTCGAGGAATTGAAAAGATCCTGGACCCAGTTGAGAGAGGAGAGAGATACTTTCGAAGCTCAGTTCAATGCAGAAAGGAAGAAAGTATTAGAGCTCACCAGTCAGCTTAATGAGGAACGAAGACTCAATGCATATCTTCGCCCAAAAAGAAGTCGCCCCTGGGAGACTTGAGCTTTCATTGTATTTTACTATTATTCCTTCTGTAATGAACATTGAAAAAAAATTAGCAATAAACATTTCTCTCTTGTTGGTGATTTACGCAAAGTTAAGTTCCAAAAGTCCTTGAAAACATTTCATGCATTGCATCGTGTCGCACCTCAAAAAATGATGATAATGCGATCCCTCGCGATAGGACGCGGAAAAAATGTTGTTCGAAACAGAGTCGCCACCGAACTTTATTCATTCCAATGAAGGAATAGGAAAATATCGAGAAAACCTTTATAGATAAGAATAATGGTCGTCGCAACCATATTCGGGTTCGGGAGTCGATTACGCAAGGGGAAGGTATTAGCACCCCTTACGTCCGTTGTACTCAACGGGAACCTCTTAGTCTGATTTTGCTATTTGACTGTTAATTGACTGTTTATTTGCTTGCTTCGAGTGATTAGAATTTGATGATAGATATGGAGGAAGACCTCATGAGGGGGAAATGGGAGGGTTTTTATTAGTGTGCTCGCGAAGATACAGCAATCTCCTGCCTACGTATCCTTATGGTGCAATAAGGAAATCAGAGCATTCGTAGTTCGGGCTACTACGAATATTTGATGGGGTTTTGTTTTGATGAACGACTGTGTAGGTCGGCGTTCTAAAGGCTAAACGCTGGCATGTCTACTCTCGGGGGAGGCTCTAGCACTGGTTTGTTGTGCGCATTAGAAAGGATTGACAGTGTTCTTTTTGGTCACGCGGGGGTGACAAGTTGATTTGATGTGTTTGGGTGTTTGATTGGTTGATTGGTTTCGATCGCACGGGGGCGAGAGATTAGGTTTGATTTGTTTGAGATGTTTTTGGAGAACGACGAAAGATTGAGCAATGTGGTGTTCACCAATTGTCCAATTCTTTCGAGGAATAATAAGGCGTCCGCCTTCTATTCCTTTTTCATTCGAATTATTTTGAAAGTTTGTTTGTGGATGTTGAATGTGCACGGTAGTGAGGCGTACGCCCCCTACTTGCTTATTCAAGGAATAATGAGGCGTGCGCCACCTATTCCTTTATCCAAGTTTATTTAGCATGTTTTAGTCGGAAGTCGATAATTTGTGCAATATGGCGTTCGCCAATTATCCAAATAATCGAGAGATGGCGAGGCGTACGCCTCTCATCTTTTATCATCCGAAGTTTAATTTAAGAAAGATATGTTTTTTAGATATCGTATTTGATTCGTGAAGATATTTTGAATTTTGGATTGGCTTTAATTCGATGACGAAGATTCAAGCAATATGGCGTACGCCAATTATTCGAATAATCGAGAGATAATGAAGCGGATGCTCACTATTCTCCTTTTCATCTGAAATGTGGAGTTAAAAGGATTAGGATTTGTAATTGATTTGAAACATTATGATTTGAAGTCGTATGATTATTAGGGTTTTAATTTGATGACGAAGATTCGAGCAATGTGGCGTACGCCAATTATTCGAATAATCGAAAGATAGTGAGGCGTACGCCTCCTATCCTCTTTTCATCTGGAATATGGAATAAAAAGGATTTTGAATTTGTAGAAATGATTTGGAAGATTTGATTTGAAATTTAATCGGGTGACAAGAACTTGCGCAATATGGCGTACGCCAATTATTCAAGTGCTTGAGAAATAGTGAAGCGTACGCTTCCTATCTCCTTTTCAACCTAAGTTATATTTAAGAGAAAATTACTTTTTAAAAGTTGAATGATTTGAACGATTTGAATTTGGAAATTATATTGATTTGAAAAATTGATTTGAAATTGTGTGATTTAAGATTTAAACGGGTGACAAGAACTCGCGCAATATGGCGTACGCCAATTATTCGAGTAATTGAGAAATAGTAAGGCGTACGCCTTCTATCTCCTTTTCATCCCAAATTTATATTTGAAAGAGAAAAAACTTTAGAAATTGAGTTGATTGGAAAATGATTTGAATTTGTGTTGATTGAATAAATGAATTTTATTTTGTGTATTATTTCATCTACTCGATTAATCAATAACCAAGTAGGTTTCATTGTAAGGAAGCCCAAGAGTAAGCTATGTGAGGTTGATGGCGATGCAAAGAGCGATCGACTTACAAGGGTGTTTTAAAAATGGACTCGATATTTAAATCGAGAATTGTATGATGTGATTTTTGAAATTGGCTTTGAATGGATAATGAATTGAAATAAAATTGAAATTGAAAATGATTTATGAAGTGATGAAATAGTTTTTTTTTGTTTGAAATGTGAAGATGTGAGAGGAAGAAACTAATCAATTTCTTTTAACAAAATTAATTTATTAAAATTTGTTCAAATTGATTAATTAAATTAATTAAAATTAATTATCACAATTATTTAATTAATTTAAATAATTAAGTTAATTAAAATTAATTAATAGAAATTAAACTAATTTAAAGATTTTGAAAACTTAATTAAGTTAAAAGAGAAAGAAGATGGACATTAACATTGATTTAACCGGTGTATGACGATGAATATGAGTACGGAACCGATTTAATTTGGTTTATAACATACTGAATATCTAACAGCGACAATACAAGAATAAATATTACACATGAAAGCAGCATAATCCAGTCAACACCAAAATCCAACGAGTAACAAATGGACCGAAACAAACCACAAGCATAAAGATCATTGGTTTTCACTTGTCATGAACAATGGTACATAAATGAAAGAAAAACAGCAAATGACTAACCAAGGAATAACAAATGGAATAAGGGTGGAATAACATCAATTTGCTACTGTGATTGATAACACCTAACAGAAACTTTTATTTTGAAAACATAACTGATAACAATAAATAATTAAAGAAACAATGAGAACAGCCACAAACAGAGAGGGAACTCTGAACATTCTTTACACTTTCAACCGGAATTCAACATTAATATTTCAATCACTATAGACACAAGTTATAAACTTCAGCATTTCAAAAAGTGAAAAGATCTTGCCAAGCTTTGGACATAGCAGTTAGCATTTGGACATAGCAGTTAGCAGTTAGCAGCAACAGATTATATATACATTCAAGTCGAAAATATAGACACAAATTACAATCTATGCACAGCCGCGGTTTATTCGCATAACCATTCGCAAGTATCAAAACCAAACATAAAAATCCATACAACACATCAAAATATGATTATCGTATCAACCCAACATTAAAGGACTTATTTAAAAGCAATCCAACACTTTCTAACCAGCAATACATTGACTCTTTACAGAACGGACTACTGAGTTTGAACCTTGATTCAGGGCCTAACATGTATAATGGAATCTGAGCTCAAATTATTATCATTATTGTATTTTTCCAGAATATTCACCAACAGGAATTTAAACGCGTGAAACTTGGCTTACCGTAATCATAATAACAGCTGTAGTGGAATCAAGTCATAGCAGCAGCAACTTGGAATTGTTCATCCAATCAATGTATCCATTGCGACCTTAAACCCAGAACTTGATAATCCTTTGTTTCGCTTCGACCAAGATCGCACAATGACAAGAGAGCTGTAAGCTTCAGAGAGGAGCTGAGTGGTAAAGAACCGGCGGGCGATCGTGACCTTTACGGTTGAGCGGTGGTTGTTGATCGAAGGTCGTGAGTTCGTGCCGTACGGTGAAGAGTGAAGGGTTTTGCGATGTTGTGGAGGTGGGGCGGATTTGTGGTTGTTGAAGAGGGTTTCGCGGTGGTGTTTGAGCGACGAAAGGGTTTGGTGGTTTAATGGAGGAGCGCCGAGGGTTGACGATGAAGATGACGGCGGCGAGGGTTTGCCGGTGGTTTAAATGGTTTTTTGTGGCAGATGGTGAATCGATGGTTTTTAAAGCTACCGGTGGATGGAGTGTTTTACGGAGGCGGCGGCGATAGGGGTTTCGGCGGTTGAAGGGGTTTGGATGGTGGCGAGCGAGCGATGAAGGGTCTGAAGCGGTTGGGATTTTGAAGGTTTGAGGGACGTGATTTGAAGGTGGTAGTGAGGGTTTTGACGGTTTACGGTGGGAAGCGATAAGGGTGAGGTTTTGTAGTGGGAGTGTGAGCTGGGAAATGAGGAGAGAGAGCGTGAGGTTTTTTCAGAGTTTGTTGGGAGTGGAATTAGTAGTGGAGAGTAACGTTAGGGAGTGGAGTGTGAGTGTCTGTGAATTCTGAATTTTTGTCTTTTTGCGGATTGGAATCCAATGTAGAATATATATACTTATTATTTACTTTAGCAATCTCATAAAAACATTAATAATAATAAAAAAAAAATTAATTGACATTTAATTAAAATAAATTCTACCTATTTTAAAAAATTAACTAATATTTTAGAAAATCTAACTAATATTTAATTGAATAAACTAATATAAAAAAAACTAACCAAAACTTAATTAAATAGCTAATACTTACAACTAACTAAAATTTGAATATTTGACCAGTTAAAAATAAAAATCGAGTACAAATTTAATCAAAAAAATGAATCGGTCATACTAAAATTGTCAGGACAACACATACTCATTAAAAATACAGTCTTTCCTCAAATTTTGACGCTTCAAACGATTTTTTCTGTATTCTCAAATAGATTCGTTCCGACTGACATTTCAGGCATTTATTCATGATACAATGTATGTAATGGTATGCATATGATGCAAAAATCGAAATGAAACTAATTCTACTAGAAATTAAAAATGTGCCCGGACAAAATTGGGGTACGACAGCTGCCCCTATTTAATTATCTTGAATTAGAAGGTAAGAATGACAATGGTCATCATACATTCGTGGTGGAAGGTAATTAAATACGAAAGGATCCAAATTTTGTCCTTTGGAATGCAATGGAGAGATGCAAATGAAAATGCAATGGATTCTAACAGCACCAAGGTAATAGGGGTAGAATGCCAAATCAATGCCAACCCTCGAGTCAACACTTAAATCTTGCCCAGGTCGTTTCTGATGTAAAGACAAAGGTGGACGTGTTTTTCTGACACCAAAAGGATGAAAGTAGATTTAACTGCTATCACCAAAAGGATGATAGTAATTCACCACGATTGTCAGGATTGTCATCACCAAAAGGATGATGGATAAACCAAGCTTTAACAGTAGTCATCACCAAAAGGATGATGGTTATTCTGATAAAGTTTCCATTAACAGAGAGTATAATATCAAGGCTATCACCAAAAGGATGA
The DNA here is from genome assembly GCF_024323335.1 of Lathyrus oleraceus. Lineage (NCBI taxonomy): Eukaryota > Viridiplantae > Streptophyta > Magnoliopsida > Fabales > Fabaceae > Lathyrus > Lathyrus oleraceus. The sequence goes on along the minus strand of NC_066583.1, from coordinate 541,731,694 downwards.
TAGTTGACTCATCAACTTCAGAGATCACCGTTACCAAAAGGATAAAGGTAAGATCCAACAACAAAACTTGTTATCACCAAAAGGATGATAATAAGTCGAAACCCAATGATCACCATCACCAAAAGGATGAAGGTATAGTCACACAACAAACTTGTTATCACCAAAAGGATGATAATAAGTCAACACAATCACCATCACCAAAAGGATGAAGGTATAATTAAAAACAAAACTTGTTACCACCAAAAGGATGATAATAAGCACACAACACAATTGATCACCCTCACCAAAAGGATGAAGGTAAGATCAAGACAAAAGCTTGTTATCACCAAAAGGATGATAATAAGCAAACACACAATTGATCACCATCACCAAAAAGGATGAAGGTAGGATGAAGACACAAACTTGTTATCACCAAAAGAATGATAATAAGTCAACAATCACCATCACCAAAAGGATGAAGGTATTGTCAAATGACAAAACTTGTTACCACCAAAAGGATGATAATAAGTACACAACGCAATTGATCGCCATCACCAAAAGGATGAAGGTAGGATCAAGACACAAACTTGTTATCACCAAAAGGATGATAATAAGTCAACAATCACCATCACCAAAAGGATGAAGGTATTGTCAAACGACAAAACTTGTTACCACCAAAAGGATGATAATAAGCACACACGCAATTGATCACCATCACCAAAAGGATGAAGGTAGGATCAAGACAAACTTGTTATCACCAAAAGGATGATAATAAGTCAACAATCACCATCACCAAAAGGATGAAGGTATAATTAAAAGACACAACTTTTATCGCCAAAAGGACGATAATAAGTCAACAATCACCATCACCAAAAGGATGAAGGTATTGTCAAACGACAAAACTCGTTACCACCAAAAGGATGATAATAAGCACGCACGCAATTGATCACCGTCACCAAAAGGATGAAGGCAGGATCAAGACACAAACTTGTTATCACCAAAAGGATGATAATAAGTCAACAATCACCATCACCAAAAGGATGAAGGCATTGTCAAACGACAAACTCGTTATCACCAAAAGGATGATAATAAGTCAATAGTCACCATCACCAAAAGGATGAAGGTATTGCCAAATGACAACACTTGTTACCACCAAAAGGATGATAATAAGTCAATAACCTTAAATATCACTGACACCAAAAGGATGACAGTAAGATCAAACGAACCGAACTTGTTATCACCAAAAGGATGATAATAAGGACAGAACTTCAAAACTTGTTATCACCAAAAGGATGATAATAAGCTGAAACAGACTCAATGATCGCCATCACCAAAAGGATGAGGGTAAGATCAAAACAAAACCCGTTATCACCAAAAGGATGATAATGAGCCCATAACTCAAATGGTCACCATCACCAAAAGGATGAAGGTAAGACCAATCAACAAAACTTGTTATCACCAAAAGGATGATAATAAGTCAATAGTCACCATCACCAAAAGGATGAAGGCACTACAAACAATAGAACTCGTTATCACCAAAAGGATGATAATGAATCCACAATCACCATCACCAAAAGGATGAAGGTGAGATCATAACTTTAAAACTTATTACCACCAAAAGGATGATAATAAGTTATAATAACTTCAAATATTGCTGACACCAAAAGGATGACAGTGGGGTTGGATTTTTTCAAGTGTCACCATCACCAAAAGGATGATAGCTTAAACTGAACTCCATAATCTTTATCACCAAAAGGATGATTTTAGATTAAACTGGACGTCGTCACCAAAAGGATGATGATCAAACCGAAATGACAAGGATTGCTTATCACCATAAGGATCGCCGACACCCAAAGGATGACGGTAAGCTGTAGTAATTGCAGAGGTCGCCATTCACCAAAAGGATGAAGGGTGGACCAAAACTCCAAGGATCTTCGACACCCAAAAGGATGACAGTAAGATCATAAATGTCAAGGATTTACCATTACAAAAAGGATAACGGTTATTGTAAACAGGGTGATGATTAATATTATTCCTCAATGAACTTTCACCAAAAGGATGATAGTGAGAAAAAAGATTGGAAAAGTAAGGATTACTGTCAAAGTTCAGTAAACCTGATTTGCAGGGTAGTGTTGGAACATTACTGGGTAAAACTTGCTTGGGGTATCCATCAACAAAAGGTTGCAAAACCAATATTCTCTGGGGAGATGTAGTTTCTGTCAACAAAAGGTTACAGGAAACGACTTATTGAGGGATGCTCAACGTGAAACAAGGTAAGTGTTTCGATAAACATTGTTTGACTAAGCTGAGGATAACATCTTATCAACAAAAGGTTGAAGGAGGTAACTCGATGGGGAACGCCCTATGGTAGGGTAGGAACTCACTCAGAGAAAAACAATGACTCAACTGAGGGTTGGCCTGGATGCCTACGACTAAACCTTGGATTATGGTTTGTGCTATATGCATAAATGATATATATGCGTTATGCAATGAGTTGATGCATATGATGCATGTGATGCATGTTTGAATGCAAGGGATTATTGGTTTATTTGGAATTGGCCCCTCTTTTCAAAGGCAATGCATTTTGTGGAAACCAGTGTTGGTTGTATTCGTTTTTGTGAAGGCGCCAAGCAAGTGGACTTTGTTTTTTGTAGTTGACGATGTGGATTAGACTGTTGGTTGGTAAAGGGTCCTGACTCCCCGACACTCGGTAGTTGATGATGTGATGAACACGCAATAGATGCGGATACTCTTGGTGCCCCAAGTTTGATCTCTTGCCGATATATTGTGTATTTGTCTTTGAGAAGATTTCGATTTCTTCTGAAGTGTTTGGCCAGCCTATAACTGAGCATAGCGACGTGATCAACGCATGATGATTATACTTTTGATGTGCCCCAAGGATTCTTGTCAAGATATGATGTTGCCCTGGTGTGAACCTTCAACATTTTTGTTGTGAATTCAAACAGTTACTAGTGTCTGATGCAATCTGCTTGACTGATTTGAGGATATGGAGGGAATTTTGCCCCTTGCAACTCGTCTTATCCTTGATTGTAGGGTGTTCAAAGGAATTCTCCCTGAAAGGAAACCTTGGGAGTGGTTATCCGATGACGTGGTCTGAGTCCGTTTCCTTCAATGTTTGATTCTGGCAATGGTATGCCCCTGATTAGCCTCTGAAGGACTTTCCCCTGATTGGCTGAGTATTGAAGTGTTTTTCCTCCCTGATCAACCGATGCTTGGAGATTTGTCTTATACTGACTACTTCTTAAGTCAATATAATCAAAAGATGTCATGCCCCTGATTCACAGGATGGTTTTGATTTGTGTCAGCACCAACGATCAAGTGCCTCTTGAATTGCCCCTTGTTTGGAATTTTCTCGATGTCAAGTACTGACTAACAGTTAAGAATTGTTATCCAAGAAATGGTGATGTTAATGCAACAGTTATGCAAGTTTTGAAAAACAATCATTCATAAGTGTTGTGGTAATGTATGGCGAGTGGATCATGTGTCCAATCGCGGTGTTGATTCAGCTAGTGTGTGAATGATATAGTGAGAAAAGAATATTAGCAAATATTTCGGAGTCAGTTTACTCAACCTTGCTGCAGTATGCCTTCAGAATAAACCCTACTTCAATTAGGTCTTTTGAGGGTTGTAATGTGGCTTGGTTCACGGTTTTTGAAACAAAAGGATATAAGGCTCAAAGTTTATTTTAACCCACCCCTTCTTCATGATGATCTCCAATCCTACGTTCAGTTAACTCATACACATTCGTCTTTTGTAAGTGTAAGGATAAAGATGGTGATTCAAGGTCTCTTGGAATGGCAGCCACCTTTTTTCGTTTTTTGGACGTCAGTGACCCTTTGATTTTGGTATGGTGGTCACTGAATCTTGTTTTATTTTGTTGGAGACTTTCATTGTCTCTTTCGATTTTTGTTTTGATCCCTAACTTTTGCATGGACTGCTTGTTGAAGCTTTAATCCATCGGGATTGCCCCAGTTTTTTGCCTAAGTCTCCTTTTAGGGTGGTGGACTTAGCGGGCTCTTTTTTGTTTTTGATTTTTTTTTTGAAATTGTGACTGCCAAGTCATTGGTCATTGAAGAACAACCAATATGAAATTTGGATTTGTATGGTTCCTTCGACACTTCAGGATGTGTGTGAAGAGTGTCGTATGGTTGATCCTCGTATGTGATATCTCATCTTTGTAATTCGAAAGTGTAGTCAGATTAACTGAACACTACCCCGCCCCAGGTTAAGCGTAAGGGTTTGTAGATCCGAAAGAAACTCCTACTTCTAGGCTCGAAGTGGTTGACTAGGGATTAACTCCTTATCTCTCCAGTGTTTGGGGATTTGAAACAATGCCTGTACATCATCAGTAGGATTTTATCCGAAAAAACATACGATCAGCAACTATGAGTATTTCGTTTTCGTCATCCTCCTTCCAACGTTTACTAACAATAGCGTGATGAAAGAAAGTGAGGTGGAAAAGTATGTGTTTGTGCTTTGCAAATGTGATAGATGAGTGAATTATGAAAGATTGATTCAAAGCATGCATAATCATCCCATTAACAAAACCAAATACAAACAACAATGTTCAAAGCATACAGTACTTAAACAAACAAGATCAAATTACAAGAATGTGAAATGGTAAAGAAGGGCATAATGATCGCCTTCATTCTTTGTTGACCATGGGAACAGGAATAGGGATTGGTCCTCCTCTAGGTTAGGAAGGGTTACCATCAAGTTCAGTTACTCCAGGGATGCTAAGTGATGGCGATCCAAACTGGGCAGCAACTTTCCTAGCTTCGGCGCTAGTCTCAGCATCTTTCCTTTTGGACCAAGAGTAACATGGTCTCAAGCAAGCGATCCATCTTTGCCTGCATGGAGTCAATGTCGGTCCTCATCGAAACTTGGTTGGCTTCAAGCTGTTCAAGTGTCATCTTGTAATTGCGGCGTGTCTCGTACCGGTGTCGAGTAGTCAGCGTTTACTGGACAAGGGGAGAATATGGTGTAAGTTTTTTTGTTTCTGGAATATGATATGCAATGCATGCTGATGATATGCAAATGCATGAAATTTTGCCATGATTTTTCACAGAGGAATACAGACTCAAAATTATTCACACGTCGGGTACGTCAGGATAACAGGAAGAAGTACGGGTTTCTCTGATCACTAGAAATTCCCAAAGGTAGGTTCTAAAGTTATGTTTTCAAGGAAGGAACTTAGACTCACGGATCAAGTTCAAAACTTCCTCGCAATGGTGGGCTAGCCACATTGTGATGGGAGTTCTGAAATGATCTAATCTAAGTGGGATTCTCGTATTGTACGAACAGGGTGTACACCCTTCGGCTCAACACTACATAATCACCGATTATGAAAACAAAACTTGGTTTTAAGGCGAGGTCCCTAGAGTCACGGATCGTGTTTAGAACCTCCACCGCAATGATGGGCTAGCCATATTGTGATAGGAACTCCAAACAGATCTACTCTAGGTGGAGTCTTCGTATTGTCCCAATAGGCGTACGCCCCTCGGTTCAATACTACACAACTCCGGGTTCTAAGTTTTTCTCGAAGCTCGGGTATGAAGCTTATCTCACAGCATATACCAAGTCCCATATCAAAGTATCAACACATTATATATAAACAACATAATAAAATACAGAGAAGCAATACGGAAGAAAGGAATATCCTCTAACAGTCCTAGCAAAATCAGACTAAGCTAGGCTAGACTCTCTCTTGCTTGGAGCAGTTTCCCCAGCAGAGTCGCCAGTCTGTCGCACCTCAAAAAATGATGATAATGCGATCCCTCGCGATAGGACGCGGAAAAAATGTTGTTCGAAACAGAGTCGCCACCGAACTTTATTCATTCCAATGAAGGAATAGGAAAATATCGAGAAAACCTTTATAGATAAGAATAATGGTCGTCGCAACCATATTCGGGTTCGGGAGTCGATTACGCAAGGGGAAGGTATTAGCACCCCTTACGTCCGTTGTACTCAACGGGAACCTCTTAGTCTGATTTTGCTATTTGACTGTTAATTGACTGTTTATTTGCTTGCTTCGAGTGATTAGAATTTGATGATAGATATGGAGGAAGACCTCATGAGGGGGAAATGGGAGGGTTTTTATTAGTGTGCTCGCGAAGATACAGCAATCTCCTGCCTACGTATCCTTATGGTGCAATAAGGAAATCAGAGCATTCGTAGTTCGGGCTACTACGAATATTTGATGGGGTTTTGTTTTGATGAACGACTGTGTAGGTCGGCGTTCTAAAGGCTAAACGCTGGCATGTCTACTCTCGGGGGAGGCTCTAGCACTGGTTTGTTGTGCGCATTAGAAAGGATTGACAGTGTTCTTTTTGGTCACGCGGGGGTGACAAGTTGATTTGATGTGTTTGGGTGTTTGATTGGTTGATTGGTTTCGATCGCACGGGGGCGAGAGATTAGGTTTGATTTGTTTGAGATGTTTTTGGAGAACGACGAAAGATTGAGCAATGTGGTGTTCACCAATTGTCCAATTCTTTCGAGGAATAATAAGGCGTCCGCCTTCTATTCCTTTTTCATTCGAATTATTTTGAAAGTTTGTTTGTGGATGTTGAATGTGCACGGTAGTGAGGCGTACGCCCCCTACTTGCTTATTCAAGGAATAATGAGGCGTGCGCCACCTATTCCTTTATCCAAGTTTATTTAGCATGTTTTAGTCGGAAGTCGATAATTTGTGCAATATGGCGTTCGCCAATTATCCAAATAATCGAGAGATGGCGAGGCGTACGCCTCTCATCTTTTATCATCCGAAGTTTAATTTAAGAAAGATATGTTTTTTAAATATCGTATTTGATTCGTGAAGATATTTTGAATTTTGGATTGGCTTTAATTCGATGACGAAGATTCAAGCAATATGGCGTACGCCAATTATTCGAATAATCGAGAGATAATGAAGCGGATGCTCACTATTCTCCTTTTCATCTGAAATGTGGAGTTAAAAGGATTAGGATTTGTAATTGATTTGAAACATTATGATTTGAAGTCGTATGATTATTAGGGTTTTAATTTGATGACGAAGATTCGAGCAATGTGGCGTACGCCAATTATTCGAATAATCGAAAGATAGTGAGGCGTACGCCTCCTATCCTCTTTTCATCTGGAATATGGAATAAAAAGGATTTTGAATTTGTAGAAATGATTTGGAAGATTTGATTTGAAATTTAATCGGGTGACAAGAACTTGCGCAATATGGCGTACGCCAATTATTCAAGTGCTTGAGAAATAGTGAAGCGTACGCTTCCTATCTCCTTTTCAACCTAAGTTATATTTAAGAGAAAATTACTTTTTTAAAAGTTGAATGATTTGAACGATTTGAATTTGGAAATTATATTGATTTGAAAAATTGATTTGAAATTGTGTGATTTAAGATTTAAACGGGTGACAAGAACTCGCGCAATATGGCGTACGCCAATTATTCGAGTAATTGAGAAATAGTAAGGCGTACGCCTTCTATCTCCTTTTCATCCCAAATTTATATTTGAAAGAGAAAAAACTTTAGAAATTGAGTTGATTGGAAAATGATTTGAATTTGTGTTGATTGAATAAATGAATTTTATTTTGTGTATTATTTCATCTACTCGATTAATCAATAACCAAGTAGGTTTCATTGTAAGGAAGCCCAAGAGTAAGCTATGTGAGGTTGATGGCGATGCAAAGAGCGATCGACTTACAAGGGTGTTTTAAAAATGGACTCGATATTTAAATCGAGAATTGTATGATGTGATTTTTGAAATTGGCTTTGAATGGATAATGAATTGAAATAAAATTGAAATTGAAAATGATTTATGAAGTGATGAAATAGTTTTTTTTTGTTTGAAATGTGAAGATGTGAGAGGAAGAAACTAATCAATTTCTTTTAACAAAATTAATTTATTAAAATTTGTTCAAATTGATTAATTAAATTAATTAAAATTAATTATCACAATTATTTAATTAATTTAAATAATTAAGTTAATTAAAATTAATTAATAGAAATTAAACTAATTTAAAGATTTTGAAAACTTAATTAAGTTAAAAGAGAAAGAAGATGGACATTAACATTGATTTAACCGGTGTATGACGATGAATATGAGTACGGAACCGATTTAATTTGGTTTATAACATACTGAATATCTAACAGCGACAATACAAGAATGAATATTACACATGAAAGCAGCATAATCCAGTCAACACCAAAATCCAACGAGTAACAAATGGACCGAAACAAACCACAAGCATAAAGATCATTGGTTTTCACTTGTCATGAACAATGGTACATAAATGAAAGAAAAACAGCAAATGACTAACCAAGGAATAACAAATGGAATAAGGGTGGAATAACATCAATTTGCTACTGTGATTGATAACACCTAACAGAAACTTTTATTTTGAAAACATAACTGATAACAATAAATAATTAAAGAAACAATGAGAACAGCCACAAACAGAGAGGGAACTCTGAACATTCTTTACACTTTCAACCGGAATTCAACATTAATATTTCAATCACTATAGACACAAGTTATAAACTTCAGCATTTCAAAAAGTGAAAAGATCTTGCCAAGCTTTGGACATAGCAGTTAGCAGTTAGCAGCAACAGATTATATATACATTCAAGTCGAAAATATAGACACAAATTACAATCTATGCACAGCCGCGGTTTATTCGCATAACCATTCGCAAGTATCAAAACCAAACATAAAAATCCATACAACACATCAAAATATGATTATCGTATCAACCCAACATTAAAGGACTTATTTAAAAGCAATCCAACACTTTCTAACCAGCAATACATTGACTCTTTACAGAACGGACTACCGAGTTTGAACCTTGATTCAGGGCCTAACATGTATAATGGAATCTGAGCTCAAATTATTATCATTATTGTATTTTTCCAGAATATTCACCAACAGGAATTTAAACGCGTGAAACTTGGCTTACCGTAATCATAATAACAGCTGTAGTGGAATCAAGTCATAGCAGCAGCAACTTGGAATTGTTCATCCAATCAATGTATCCATTGCGACCTTAAACCCAGAACTTGATAATCCTTTGTTTCGCTTCGACCAAGATCGCACAATGACAAGAGAGCTGTAAGCTTCAGAGAGGAGCTGAGTGGTAAAGAACCGGCGGGCGATCGTGACCTTTACGGTTGAGCGGTGGTTGTTGATCGAAGGTCGTGAGTTCGTGCCGTACGGTGAAGAGTGAAGGGTTTTGCGATGTTGTGGAGGTGGGGCGGATTTGTGGTTGTTGAAGAGGGTTTCGCGGTGGTGTTTGAGCGACGAAAGGGTTTGGTGGTTTAATGGAGGAGCGCCGAGGGTTGACGATGAAGATGACGGCGGCGAGGGTTTGCCGGTGGTTTAAATGGTTTTTTGTGGCAGATGGTGAATCGATGGTTTTTAAAGCTACCGGTGGATGGAGTGTTTTACGGAGGCGGCGGCGATAGGGGTTTCGGCGGTTGAAGGGGTTTGGATGGTGGCGAGCGAGCGATGAAGGGTCTGAAGCGGTTGGGATTTTGAAGGTTTGAGGGACGTGATTTGAAGGTGGTAGTGAGGGTTTTGACGGTTTACGGTGGGAAGCGATAAGGGTGAGGTTTTGTAGTGGGAGTGTGAGCTGGGAAATGAGGAGAGAGAGCGTGAGGTTTTTTCAGAGTTTGTTGGGAGTGGAATTAGTAGTGGAGAGTAACGTTAGGGAGTGGAGTGTGAGTGTCTGTGAATTCTGAATTTTTGTCTTTTTGCGGATTGGAATCCAATGTAGAATATATATACTTATTATTTACTTTAGCAATCTCATAAAAACATTAATAATAATAAAAAAAAAATTAATTGACATTTAATTAAAATAAATTCTACCTATTTTAAAAAATTAACTAATATTTTAGAAAATCTAACTAATATTTAATTGAATAAACTAATATAAAAAAAACTAACCAAAACTTAATTAAATAGCTAATACTTACAACTAACTAAAATTTGAATATTTGACCAGTTAAAAATAAAAATCGAGTACAAATTTAATCAAAAAAATGAATCGGTCATACTAAAATTGTCAGGACAACACATACTCATTAAAAATACAGTCTTTCCTCAAATTTTGACGCTTCAAACGATTTTTTCTGTATTCTCAAATAGATTCGTTCCGACTGACATTCAGGCATTTATTCATGATACAATGTATGTAATGGTATGCATATGATGCAAAAATCGAAATGAAACTAATTCTACTAGAAATTAAAAATGTGCCCGGACAAAATTGGGGTACGACACATCGCATAACATAACATCGCATAACAGGTATTCTAAAGGACCATATTCTCACGGTCTGCCTCTTACACAGAAAAATGGATCTCGAACAAACTGTCAAAGATCTCCAGACTCAGAATGCTCAATTCAAGGAGATGATGCTAAGCTTATCCAAGGGGCAGGAGGAACTGAAGGCTCTTTTGGTCGAAAAGAAGAAAGACAAGAAAGCTGTGAGTTTCATTAACCCAGGAAGAAGGCGTAAAGGACAGGCTACGGGAATCAAATTTGGAATCCCGAATGGCCCAGAAGGGGCGGAGAATGATTCAGAGGAAGAGAATGCTGATTTCTCCAACCCTGAGGATGACGATGAAGAGTATGAAAATGAACAGTACTCTCCAAGAGATGATAAGTACAAATTGCTGGAAGAACGCATGCTAGCTATGGAGGGTCAGAAGGCGCCCGGTCTGGATTTCGAAAGTTTGGGTCTGGTCTCCGATGTGACCATTCCTCGCAAATTCAAAATCCCCACTTTCACTAAGTACGATGGTGCGTCTTGTCCTCAGATGCATCTAAGGGCTTATGTGAGAAAGATTCAGCCGCATACCACTGATAGGAAGTTGTGGATCCATTTCTTCCAAGAGAGCCTGTCTGGCACACAGTTGGAATGGTATTATCAGCTCGAGAGCTCTGACATCCGCACCTGGACTGACTTAGCGACAGCTTTCTATAAGCAGTACCAGTATAATTCTGAACTAGCACCTACTCGGTTACAGTTGCAGAATATGGCTATGGGATCTAAAGAAAGCTTCAAAGAGTATGCTCAGAAATGGAGAGATTTGGCCGGCAGGGTCAAACCCCCTATGACTGACCGAGAGTTAGTAGACCTGTTCATGGGTACCCTGACTGGCCCATTCTACAGCCACCTACTGGGGATTTCTTCATCAGGTTTCACTGAACTTATACTGACAGGTGAACGGGTGGAGAGCGGCATTCGAAGTGGAAAGTTACAGGAAGCTACTTCTACAAGCAGTAAAAAGTCCTACCATGGGAAGAATGAATCGAATGCTGTGTATGGTCAAAAGAATCATAATAAGAAAAATGGTGACCACGCCGTTGGAGCAGTGATGATCGCAGCCCCGCCAGCTCAAAACTTCCAGCAAAGACAAGACAGACCAAGAAGGCAGTTTACCAAGCTCAATATGACTTTAGCACAAGCACTGCAAAGTATGCTAAAGGTAAACTTAATCACTCTCAGAGGTCCTCCTGCAAATGTCAACACTGCTTCGCCTCGTTATAATCCCAATGCCAGGTGTGCATATCACTCCGATAGCCCCGGGCATGATACAAACGACTGTTGGTTGTTGAAGAACAAAATGCAGGATATGATCGACGCTGGAGAAATTGAATTCGAGCCTCCGGAGACTCCTAATGTCATCACTGCTCCTATGCCTAATCATGACAAGGCTGTTAATGCTCTCGATGACGATTCTCTCATCACTACTGTAGCGGACTTAACATCTCCTCTCCCGAACATAAAGAGGAATTTATTGCAAGCTGGTTTATTTCCAGGTTGTACTGAAGATTGCAATCTCTGCAATCTCTGGCCCGAGGACTGTTTGAAATTGAAGAATGGTATTCAACGGCTGATGGACGATCGTACAATTCTCTTTGAAAGGGTTTCTAAGGCGGAAAACCCTGTTGAAGAAGTATCTGTGATTGCAAGGTCCAAGGTTCCCGTGAAGATTACTGCTCCCAGAATACCTGTGAAGATTGTTGCTGAGCCCAAGGTAGCCCCCCTAATCATTACCTCACCTGGCCCAGTACCGTATTCTTCAAGCAAAGCCATTCCGTGGAACTATGGAGGTGATGTCTACATCCATGGCGTAAAGCAAGTTGGCGATTCTGCTAATCCTGATGACATTGTTGGGACTAGTAAAGTTACTCGAAGCGGAAGGATCTTCTCTCCAGAGATCTCACCTCCCGTTCCCAAGAACCGAGGAAAGGAACCAGTCAACCCTTTCCAGTCAGAGACACCGATCGAAGCTACTACTGAAGACGTTGCCAAACGAGAAATGGAAGAAGTGCTGAAAATCATCCGCAAGAGTGATTTTGATGTGGTAGAACAGTTGGGGCATACCCCGTCTAAGATCTCGATGTTGTCCTTGTTGTTATCTTCTGAATCTCACGCCAATGCCTTGATAAAATTCCTGAAGACTGCCCATGTACCTCAGGAGACCTCCGTCGATCAGTTCGAGAACTATGTTGCTAACCTGACTGTTGACGATGGCCTAGGTTTTTCCAATGCTGACCTGACACCAGCAGGGAAGAATCACAATAAAGCCCTGCATATCTCCATTGAGTGTAAAGGGATCACCCTGTCTCATGTGTTGATCGATAATGGCTCTTCTTTGAATGTGCTACCGAAAGCCGTGCTCGATAAACTTGACTGTAAAGGCATTGAATTGAAGCCTAGTGACATTGTGGTGCGTGCTTACGATGGGGCAAAGAGTGTTGTCCACAGTGAAGTTGTTCTCCCTATCAAGATAGGACCTCAAGTCTTCAACACTACCTTCCACGTAATGAACATTCGCCCCGCCTATTCCTGCTTGCTGGGACGCCCTTGGATTCATGGGGCAGGTGCTGTAGCTTCGTCTCTCCATCAAAAGCTGAGATATCCAATAGAGGGTAAGATTGTCACTGTGTGTGGGGAAGAGGAGTATATCGTCAGTAGTGTGCATACCTTTAGATATGTTGAGATGAATGGTGAATTCTCCGAGACTTCGTCTCAGTCATTTGAAGTGGTTCCTCCGCTCCGTCCTGTCCTTAAGCCAACTCCCCTTGTGCCGTTATTCGAGCTCCTCCTGCCATGGTGTCCCTGAAGGACGCTCAAGCTGTGGTTGAAGATGGTGGTTGTGCCGGCTGGGGTCAACTGATCAACATACCCTACAAGTCTGATAAATCTGGTCTGGGATTTAGCTCTGAAAAGATGGTCAAAGATCAAATCAATGCTGTAGAAGATGTTGACAGTGATTGCGACCTGGATAGCTGGATCTTCCCAACAATTGGTGACGGACTCAATAATTGGAAGGCTGAAGACACTATCCCGATCTCCTTTAGTCAGGAGTAATTGTTATTGTCCATTTAGTATTGCAAATTTTTAATTTTACAATTGAACTTCTCCAAGCGTTGTCTCTATGCCCGAGGCACAATAGCTAATTTGTTAAGGGTTTTGTCATTTCATAAGCATATTCATATTCAATAAATCAATGGACTTTGTTGCATTCAAATATTGCGCTCTTTATCTTTTCTGTCGTCTTTCAGACAAGCTATGCTTTCTTACACACACTCACACAACGAATTGCAGATCCGTATCCACCCTGGATCCTATGGATAATAATTCCGCTACTGTTCATTATGACTTTGAAAATCCGATCTACCAAGCCGAAGATGGAAGTGAGGAAGATTGTGAAGTACCTGGAGAGCTTGCCAGACTGTTACTGCAAGAGGAAAGGACTATACAGCCGCATGAAGAGTCACTCGAAGTCGTAAATCTAGGTACTGAAGTGGACAGAAAAGAAGTCAGAATAGGAGCTGGATTGGAAAACAGTGTCAAAGAAAGATTGATTCGGATGTTACATGACTATGTAGAGGTTTTCGCTTGGTCTTATGAAGACATGCCAGGATTGGATACTAACATAGTAGTGCATCGTCTGCCAATGAAGGAGGACTGTCGGCCTGTCAAGCAAAAGGTTCGCCGCATGCGTCCTGAAATGTCCGAGAAAATCAAAGCCGAGGTTATGAAACAATTCAATGCCGGTTTTCTAGCCGTTACTTCTTATCCTCAATGGGTTGCTAATGTGGTACCAGTGCCGAAGAAAGATGGTAAGGTGCGAATGTGCGTAGATTACCGAGACCTGAATAAAGCAAGTCCCAAAGACGACTTTCCACTACCGCACATCGATGTTCTGGTAGATAACACCGCTCAACACAAAATATTATCCTTCATGGATGGACTCTCGGGTTATAATCAGATTAAGATGGCACCTGAGGACATGGAAAAAACTACGTTTGTGACGCAATGGGGCACTTTCTGTTACAAAGTAATGCCATTCGGTTTAAAGAACGCCGGGGCAACGTACCAGCGTGCTATGGTAGTTTTGTTCCATGATATGATTCATCATGAAATAGAAGTATACGTGGATGACATGATAGCCAGATCTCATACTGAAAAAGAACATCTCGATCATTTATACAAACTGTTCGAGAGGTTGAAGAAATACCAGTTGAGATTGAATCCGAACAAATGCACCTTTGGAGTAAGATCCGGTAAACTCTTGGGCTTTATTGTCAGTGGTAAAGGAATTGAGGTTGACCCGGCTAAAGTGAGAGCTATTCAAGAAATGCCAGTTCCCCGTACGGAGAAAGAAGTCAGAGGTTTCTTGGGACGCTTGAACTACATTGCCCGATTTATCTCCCATTTGACCGCTACCTGCAAACCCATCTTCAAATTACTGAGGAAGAACCAAGAGATGATATGGAATGACGAATGCCAAGAAGCTTTTGACAAAATCAAGAAATATCTCCAGGAACCTCCAATTCTGATACCACCAGTTGAAGGAAGACCTCTAATCATGTATTTGACCGTGTTAGAAAGTTCAATGGGGTGCGTGTTGGGGCAACATGACGAGTCTGGTCGAAAAGAGCATGCCATATACTACCTGAGCAAAAAGTTTACCGACTGTGAAACAAGATACTCACTGCTCGAGAGAACTTGCTGTGCTTTGGCCTGGGCTGCTCGCCGACTAAGATAGTATATGTTGAATCATACCACTTTGTTGATTTCTAGGATGGATCCCATCAAATACATGTTCGAGAAGCCTGCCCTCTCCGGAAGAATAGCAAGATGGCAGATGATCTTAACAGAGTACGATATCCAGTACACTACCCAGAAAGCAATCAAAGGAAGCGTGCTAGCCGATCATTTGGCTCATCAAGCGGTGGACGATTACCAATCTATGAATTTTGAGTTTCCAGATGAGGATGTCATGCTTGTTGCCGATTACGAAAAACCTAGACCGGATGAAGGACCCGAACTGGGATCCCGATGGACTATGGTCTTTGATGGATCTTATAATGCATTGGGCCATAGTGTTGGGGTTGTAATTATTTCTCCCGGAGGCTACCATACACCTTTCACTGCTAGGTTGTGCTTTCATTGCACCAATAATATGGCTGAGTATGAAGCATGTATTTTGGGACTCAAGGCTGCCATAGACCGGCGAATCAAGTTTTTGAGTGTGTACGGAGATTCAGCCTTGGTAATTAGTCAGATCAAAGGAGAATGGGACACTAAACATCCGAATCTCATCCCTTATCGAGAGCGGGTGATGACATTAATCCCATACTTTGAAGAGATTACATTTGAACATATTCCACGAGAGGAGAATCAGTTGGCAGACGCATTAGCTACCATGTCATCTATGTTCAGAGTCAGATGGGACGGTGAAGATCCCAGGATCACTATTGAACGATTAGATGAACCAGCACACTGTTATGAACTTCGCACTGAAAGGGTACAGGGGAAACCTTGGTTCCACGACGTAAAAAGATATTTAGAAGCTCAGGAATACCCTGAAGGGGCCTCCATCAATGATAGAAAATTCTTGAGGAAGTTCTCCGCTAAATTCTTTCTGAGTAATGGAGTATTATACAAGCGTAATCATGATTCGACTCTGCTTCGCTGTGTGGATAGAAAGGAAGCAGAAAGGATTATGGAAGACATGCATGACGGTATTTTTGGGACTCATTCTAATGGACATACAATGGCTAAGAAGATTCTGAGATCGGGGTATTATTGGTCTACCATGGAAGCTGATTGCCACCATCACTCCAGAACCTGTCACAAGTGTCAGATCTATGCGGACAAAGTACATGTGCCTCCTGCTCCATTGAACGTGTTGACAGCACCTTGGCCCTTTGCAATGTGGGGCATCGATATGATTGGAGAGATTAAACCCACGGCTTCTAATGGACATCGCTTCATTCTCGTCGCTATTGATTACTTTACGAAGTGGGTAGAGGCAGCCTCATTCGCTTCTGTCACCAAGAATGCGGTGGCACGGTTCATCAAGAATAGCCTTATTTGTCGATACGACATCCCTGAAAGAATTATCACTGATAATGGTACTAATTTGAACAACAAGATGATTACTGAACTCTGCACGCAGTTCAAAATTAAACACCATAACTCTTCTCCGTACCGGCCAAAGATGAATGGCGCCGTAGAGGCTGCTAATAAGAACATCAAGAGGATCATACAAAAGATGACACTAACGTACAAAGACTGGCATGAGATGTTACCGTTTGCTCTCCATGGTTATCGCACTTCAGTACGCACTTCGACAGGGGCAACTCCTTTCTCTTTCGTCTACGGAACGGAAGCCGTTTTACCAGTGGAAGTCCAGATTCCCTCTCTAAGAATCATGAAAGAGGCGGGCTTAGATGAAGATGAATGGATTCAGACTCGACTCGATCAGATAAACTTGATTGATGAGAAGAGACTTGCGGCTGTTTGTCATGGACAGATATATCAGAAGCGCATGACTCAGGCATTTAACAAAAGAGTCAAGAGACAGATGTATCAAATTGGCGACTTGGTGATAAAGCGTATCATTCTACCACAAGGTGATCCCAGAGGCAAGTGGACTCCCACATACGAAGGGCCATTTGTGGTTAAGAAAGTATTCTCCGGTGGAGCCATGATACTCGCTACAATGGATGGCGAAGACTTCCCGCATCCTGTGAACGCGGACATAGTTAAAAAATACTACGCATAAAAAAGACCCGCTAGGTCGACGTACCTAGGCAAAAGTAAGGGCATCCCGGCGAACCAAAAGGGTTCGGGCAAAAATTAGGGATAAACATATAAAAATGTACACCCGGCAAGTCGAAAACCTGAAAAGGCGGCTTGGGCAAAAAAGGGTATCCCGGTGGACTGAAAACCTGAAAAGGCGGTCCAGGCAAAAGTTAGGGATTAAAGCGTATGACTACATCCCGTTCTCTGTCAGCTTCAACCAAGTTCAAGGGACTGAACAAATCAATCACTTCTATCCGACAGCAGGAGATGAGATGCTTGAAGACATAATGACCGTAGTGAAATTAGAATTGATAGGATTTTCTCCCGCATAGCTTTCTCTCTGTTTTCCTGGCAATGTCCTCTTACTAGGATGTCTGTCTCCTTGTACATAAGTTGCCTCTTTGTAGGCCCTCTTTCAAAATCAATCCAATTTTATTCCCAAAAAGATGCTTTTGTTTTACTTCCTCTGTTTTGATTGCATAAACGTCCATTGATTTAATTTGAATTGATATATGCATTTGAATATGATCAATGTTTATCAAAAATACATGCCTAAAATGGAAATTGCAACTACTACGAGACTTCAGGACCAAGGAGAAGGTCTAACCATGCTTTCCAATGAGTCCGTTGCTAATTCGATTCCCCGGCAACGCCAATTATTCTCCAGAAGAGGTCGGCACCACCATACCGACAGGTCGTCTCTTCCATCCCCAGCCAGGCTCTGTTGAGTGTTTTCATCGTCAGACAGAAATCAAGTATCCCCCAGCTAAGAAAGGATCATCAATACAAATATCCCCGATCAGCAGACTGAGATTTATTTCCCCAGTAGAGTTCCCTGGAGGAATGTTCAGACGCATAGAGCATTCATTACATCATTCACATTTACTTCATTCCGCATCACATACTTTACATCATTCCATAGCATGTATATGCGTACCATGTTCGCGAGCATGAAGCATCTCATGCATCATGACAGTGCATGAAACTAACTTTATTTTTCAGGCTAATCACATTCAAGATTCGAGTACGGCTCTCAGATATAATCCATCTGACGAACGTTCTGACATCCTCCCAATGGTGGCATCTCTAAGCCCACCCCAGATAGTCACTACAAATACAACAAATATCATCAGATACCGCCTAACGGACGGTTCATTCTGATTCAGCCCAACATATGACTCCTTCAGCTCAGATACGGTCTAACGTACGATCCATTCTGGCTTTCAGCAACTCCAATACGGTCTAACGTACGACCCATTTGGATCTTCAACTCAGATGCGATCTAGCGTACGATCCGTTCTGACCCCTTTTTAGATACAGCCTAACGTACGGCTCATTCTGCAACTCCAATACGGTCTAACGTACGACCCATTTGGATACTCAAATCCTCAGATGCTGCCTAGCGTACGGTACATTCCGAGGTGTAGTCTAGCGTACGACTACTTTCTTCTTCAGATACAGCCTAACGTACGGCTCATTCTGCAACTCCAATACGGTCTAACGTACGACCCATTTGGACCTTCAGCTCAGATACGGTCTAACGTACGATCCATTCTGACTTTCAACCAACTCCGATATGGTTTAATGTACGACCAAGTTAGACCTTCATCTACTCAGATGCTACCTTAGGACAGGTACATTTCTGAATGGTAGTCTAGTATACGACTACTCCCTTTTAAGCAGATTCAGCCTAACGGACGGCTCATTCTGTTACTCAGATGCTACCTTAGGACAGGTACATTTCTGAATGGTAGTCTAGTATACGACTACTCCCTTTTCAGCAGATTCAGCCTAATGGACGGCTCATTCTGCTCAGATATGGTTTAATGTACGACCAAGTTAGACCTTCATCTGCTCAGATGCTACCTAGTGACAGGTACATTTCTGAATTGTAGTCTAGCGTACGACTACTTCCCTTGCATCGTCAGATTCAGCCTAATGGACGGCTCATTCTGTTACTCAGATGCTACCTTAGGACAGGTACATTTCTGAATGGTAGTCTAGTATACAACTACTCCCTTTTCAGCAGATTCAGCCTAATGGACGGCTCATTCTGCTCAGATATGGTTTAATGTACGACCAAGTTAAACCTTCATCTCCTCAGATGCTACCTTAGGACAGGTACATTTCTGAATGGTAGTCTAGTATACGACTACTCCCTTTTAAGCAGATTCAGCCTAACGGACGGCTCATTCTGTTACTCAGATGCTACCTTAGGACAGGTACATTTCTGAATGGTAGTCTAGTATACGACTACTCCCTTTTCAGCAGATTCAGCCTAATGGACGGCTCATTCTGCTCATATATGGTTTAATGTACGACCAAGTTAAACCTTCATCTCCTCAGATGCTACCTTAGGACAGGTACATTTCTGAATGGTAGTCTAGTATACGACTACTCCCTTTTAAGCAGATTTAGCCTAACGGACGGCTCATTCTGTTACTCAGATGCTACCTTAGGACAGGTACATTTCTGAATGGTAGTCTAGCATATGACTACTCCCTCTTCAGCAGATTCAGCCCAATGGACGGCTCATTCTGCTCAGATATGGTTTAATGTACGACCAAGTTAGACCTTCATCTGCTCAGATGCTACCTAGTGACAGGTACATTTCTGAATTGTAGTCTAGCGTACGACTACTTCCCTTGCATCGTCAGATTCAGCCTAATGGACGGCTCATTCTGCTCAGATACGGTTTAATGTACGACCAAGTTAAACCTTCATCTCCTCAGAGGCTACCTAGTGACAGGTACATTTCTGAATTGTAGTCTAGCGTACGACTACCCCCTTTCATCATCAGACACAGCCTAACGGACGGCTCATCCTGCAACTCCAATCCAGGCTATCATAAGACCCATTTGGGTATTCAACTCAGAGACGATCTAGCGTACGATCCGTTCTGATTTTTCATCCTCGACAAAGTCATCCGCCTAACGAACAGCTCACTCTGGTATTCAGATACGGTCCAGTGTATGATCCATTCTGATCCCTTATCCCCAGCAGTATATAGCATGCTCTGACTCCTCAGCGAAGTCAACAGCATGATGGATGATTCACTATACGGTCTAGCGTATGACCCGGTATGACATCCATGGCTTCAGACATCGTCTAACGTACGGCACAATCGGAAGCTCGTCATCAAACTTCCTGGATGGCATCTCTAAGCCCATCTCCATCAAGACTAGCTCCTGATTGACAAGCGCAAATTTTTGGGGCATTCTGGTGTTCAATAATCTTTCACCTCCAGACCACGAACGGCACATACCATTCTACTCTCTCGGTTCAAGAATATTGAACAGGGGCAGCTGTCATACCCCAAAATTTGCCCGTTGATATTACAAGGCATCTTTCAAAGCATCCCTCAAGACCCTTCGACTTGCTCTGCAAGGAACTGATATCAAATGAACAAAAGCCCAGCTCACAACAGGCCCAATCCCGAAGTGGCCCAAACTAGCTTGCTCGCTAGGCGAGCAATTCCTTCGCCTAGCGAACACTTCATCATGACACTCGCCCAGCGAAGCATCAGATCCAGAAAAAAGCCCAAAACTAGCTTGCTCGCTAGGCGAGCAATTCCTTCGCCTAGCGAAGCTTGCGAAAATCTGAAGTTTTGGACCTCATTTTAAGCCCATTAGGTCACCTCTACTACTATAAATACCAGCTCTTCACAGACACACAGACAGAGATAGATGGACGGACACCGAGACGGAGAGACCAAGACGAAGGACGGAAACCCTGGTGCAAAAACCCTGCTAACCTGAAGACAGCCCCTCCGCGCCGAAACTACCGCCGCCTCCAAGCAATCAGTCCCTTTCAATATCGCAATTGCACACAGGTTTGCGTATCATCGCTGTTTTACGTTTCCAATTGATATTCTTTACATACATGATGCATTCCAATTAAAGTTTTGATATGTAATTCGATTTCGTATGTGAATCTAAGTATGAGCATCCTGTATAATTGTCTATGCTATGCTTGTGATCAAATGCCATAAGAGTGCAGGTTTTCGGAAGTCATGCTGCTGTCAAACTCCAAACCCGTGGCCGCTCGCTAGCTCATCGCTAAGCGAGCCTGCAGCGAGCCTTCGCTGAGCCTTCGCTAGGCGAAGCAGAGGCGAACGGGACAGTGGCTGCTTTGTCTCTTTGCTGTTCTATCTTATGCTTATCTAATTACGATTTTGCATCATTTGGCCTGAACTTATAACTGTTATTGTTTATCTTATGGTGCAATTGTCAAATCATACTTTATCTCAATGCTCTAACCCGTGTGTTGAATGGTGTAAAGGCTTCCATATCTTCAATAAGGCGGCCGGCTAGGTACTCCACTTTACGTGTGGGAGACCTTCGTGGAGATGGATTCTAAATTACTTCACTTTAATGTGAAGATTCATATTGATTGCCTAATTAATTTTAATGCTTTAATTTTTAATGTATTGATTTTAATGTGTTGATTTTAATGTGGAGTTTCATCATAATTACCTAATGAACATTAAAATATGGACTTTAAATAAGTGGTATCGGACCTCTCTTTATTACCCCCACGATTACGGTATTACGGTCATGTCCCGTGAATATGGGGATATCCTTAGCAAAGACCCCTCGGTTAAATCATCATAAAATAAATCATGGTCCCTCGGATGTTGCCTTCGAAAGTACGATTTTGTCCCTCGATGACCCTTCGGTGTGGCCTATGGCTAAATGATGATAGTCCCTTCGAATGCTAAGGTATCCTCACTACTGTTGCCTTCGATGACCAGCCGATGACCCTACGATGACCCTTCTACATCCCAAGGATAAAACTACTTACTTCTCAATAGTAAGGACAGTTTTACCCTCATAAGGATAGGAAATACAGTAAAGACCTCGGACAGGTATAACCCTTAATTGCTCATTCATAATCTAAAATATTTTTCCCACCTTACACATTTCAAACATCCTTTTGGAGAATCACTACTTAGCATACATCCGTACTAGGATCATTGCTGAGTTATATTTTTCTAAATAACTTTCAAATCTAAATGAGGTAATCACTTTGTATACATTCATGCAAGAATCATTACAAAGTTAAATTCTCATTTTCAAAGCATTTTTCACACATTTCTCAAAACACTTTTTCAAACAAGGAAAACATAAATGATTGAGCAATTAAGAGCCCATGGATAACCATGGATACAAAGGGTGCTAACACCTTCCCTTTGTATAACGTACCTCCCGAACCTAAGAATCTAAATTAAGGTCTTTCCTGTTCTTTTCCACCTTTCCTTATTGGATAAAAGAAAAGTCGGTGGCGACTCTTGCTAACCGCGACATTGCGATTAAAAAACACAAAAAGTCCAGTTCACCGTATGACAGGTTGAAATTCATTGTACGAGATTTCCAAAATGGACACATCTTCATTGGTGGGTAGACACTCTACTACCAAGATTCCTTGGTCCATAAATCCTTGTATAATAAACTTCAGAACTTTGCATTCTTGAGGGTTGATTAAACAGTGCTCACAGTTAGCACTACAAACAGGAAACACGTTATTCTTCATCAAAACATTCTTAATATCAAGGAGGGGAGTCTTCAATTCGTCCACACGAGACACCGATCTTCCTCCTTCATACATTTCCACCTCATTCACTTTTGGTTTGGTATGGGGTGGCATCAGGTTGTTGTTTACATTTAGGCTGTTAGGTGAAAACGTAATAACATTCGAGTATATCAAATCTTAGACTTTGTACTTCAAGTCTTTTTAGTTCTCAATAGAGTGACCGATAGCACCAGAATGGAACTCGCACCAGGTGTTAACATGATAGCCATAAGGAAGGACCATTGGTGATGGTCCTAGATCCCTTAACTGCACCAATGAACCAGTTAATAGATATGGTAAAATATGACTGTAAGGCATAGGCACTGGATTAAATCTCCTTTCATGTCTTCGTAGATGTTGTTGTTGGTGTTGTAGAAAACGTTGTTGTTGTTGTTGATGATGTTGTTGTTGTTGATATTGTTTTTAATTGACTGGGATAGCATACTGATTGGGATAGCATACTGTCATACCCTAATTTTTAACCCTAAGATCCCACATCTAATTTTCATATAAGCAAGGTCACATCTAGGCCCTTCCCTTATCCATCTTTGGGTTTGCTTCTTGCAGGGATCACCAAGCACCTCTTTGTGTTGTTTTGCTTTTGTGTTTATTTCTTATCTAACCATTAATTAAAATATCAAAAATATGTCTTGTTTCTCTTAAGTTTATTGTGCACGGTAAGGCCCCTCAAGTCAAAGGCATCTCAAATTTTGATGGCTTACTTCTCAAGAAAAGTCAAAGGTTCATGTATTTATTTCCATGCCTTCTTCAACAAGAAACTTCAAGCTTTGAGCATTTTAATCAAGAATCTATCAAGGACACCTGATCTTGAGTTCATATGATCACCCATGTGCTTTGAAGTGCAAGAAAAGTCCAAGTGCATAAGCTTGTTCCAAGTGGTTTGACCTAAAAGTCAACATTTCAGAGTTAAAGTTCCAAGGATCACAACTCTTTTATTTCTCAACATTTTTGAAAGCCTCTTTTTAAATATGACTCTTCTCAGCATCATCTACAACTTCTATTTACATGACAAGAGCCAATTATGCTTGGAGGATCATCAAAAGTTTGGAGACATTATAGGTTATTTTAGGACTTGGAGAAATTTGACCTATTTTCAAGTGGCTTTTTGCCAACATTCAAGGATCATAATTTCTTCAATTTTCAACATATGAAGCTGATTCTTTTTGCATAATCCCATTGTTAATACCCTCTACAAGTTTTATTCAAGGACCAAGGTCAACTATTGCATGGAAGGCCATGGAATTCATTAGGACATTATAGGTCATTTTCAGCCATGAAGCACTCAAATTTTTCTATGTTATGGAACTAGTATTTTTTTTCCAACTTCAACACACCATAACTTTTTGCTAAAAAATCCAAATGCAACATTTCTTGGCCCATTTTAAACTTGGCCATGATGTTTACAAATTGCAATAATAATGGGATAAAAAAGCCTCTTGAGTAGGATGCCCCATTGAGTTGAACATGGTGACTTGAAACTGAAGAAATCACCATTTCCAAAATTTGATCATGACTAATCTCAATTCCAAGCCAAATTAGCAAGTGTTTTGGTCCTAAACATGTTTAATCAAGTCCCTAGAAGATAATTGACACTTAAAATGCATCATTTGGATGAGTTTTGAGGAGTTTCAAGCCACACTTTTCACACACTTGGATCAAATTTGTTTTGCACGAATTCTGCATCATTCCACACGTATTTGGATCCAAACACATTCCCTATAATAAGAGGAACTTGTTACCTTCATTTGCAAGCTTTAGAGATCCAAGGAACCCCTACTGCAACTTGAAATGTTTCTAGAAAATTCAACTATTGTGTTTTGAGTTTCAACCAGTTTCAATCCATTTTCTTGATTCTATTAGCTCCATCGACATCCTCTAAAACTTTTGCAACAATTCCCAAGCTCTAAGACCTCCTGAATTGCTCAAACCAGATCAAGCTTCATAAACTTCTGATCACCGTCTGGACAAGGTAATTCTGAGCATCATTTGAACTCAAACAAGTTACCACAATGTAGTCATTCACTCTATAATGCGTTCCCCTAACTTATCTGGTTTTGATTAATCGTGTTCATCATTTAATTTAATTTTTCATGGCTTGCTTATTTCTGAAACTTCTTTGAAATTCCCTCTGCTCAGTTCACATAAATGAATTTGAGGCATAAGGTTGAATTTAGTATGAAAAGAGGATCACAATGGTGGCGGTCTCGTGTCTTGATGTTACCAAACGATTAACCTCCGGTGAGAGCTAACCAGAGAAGACGACCGGAGTATTTCTTAGGAGGTCTGAGTTTAGGCCAAACACGTTGGCATTTTGAAATGTTTTGATTGGTTAAATTCAAATTGGATCATGTGTTCTGATTGCAGCGTGTTCCATTGTGTTTCTCATCATTTGGAGTGTTGTATTTGCCACGTCAACTAATGAGGCATGATCCAACGCTCCCGATTTTTCTGATTTTAATTCTTTTTCTTTTATTATTTTAAATTGCTTTTACTTTAAAAATTCGTAATAATTTCATTTTTTATCCAAAAAATTCCAAAATAATTTCTAAAATTTTCTTTTATATTTCTTCATCTGATTTTTATTTTTCCACATTTCATTTCATTAATTTTCTATTTTTTATGAATTTTCTCTTTTCTTCTTTGTTTTAATTGGTTTAAAAATACTTTTCTACCTTTTTAAATTCTAAAAAATTTATTATATGTTTCTCAATTTATTTCTAACCTTCCATAATTTTCTTGGCCATTTATTTGGTATTTTGAAGGACTTAGTGGAATTTTCGTTTTATTTCTATTTTAAAAATCCCTTTAATGCATTTTTATTTCATTTAATTGCATTTTTAATTTGTTTGACCTTGTGGACTTCTGTTGGCCTTGGATCATAATGATTTTGACTTGAAGTCTCATCAAACTCAATGGATCTTGGATGTTGATGGGGGAAAACCCTAATCCACCAAAATGGATGATTGATTTTGATGATGACTTGATCAAATTTGTGATTCAATTTGGGTGTGACTTCTATTGTTCCCCTTCTTCTTCATCCCTTTCTTTTCCCTTTGATCATTTGGATGGATTTATGTCCATCTTGTTCATGATATGTGGATTGGTGCTTGATGAACTTTCATCATTTCAAATCTACCTTCTAAGTGAACATGAATCATTTAAGGTACTTTGGATTGATGCCTAAATTTGTCGTAAGTGTCATGAAATATGGATTAAAGTAATGGACCATCCTCTTAGCCTTTGTGATTGATTATCCCATTTCTTCTTCTTTTCTTGTGTGGCATAGCTTTGGGAGGATTATTTATATATCATTTCTCTAGCATGTATCAGCCTTAGATAGTTGTGACTTCTACATAAGTCCAATTACGATTGCTTAACATATCGCTAAATTTGTCCCAAAAGCAATGGCATTTTTATAAGTGAGATTGTAAGTCTCCTATTCCTTATGGCCTTGTGTGAAAATGTTTCTCCTTTTCCATTTGTGAGAGCTAGGTGTATACTTGTTGATTTTTATCCAAGTTGGAGCCCTTCTCATAAATGATGTATATGTTAATATTTTTCATGCTTGTGAATGGATAGTAGAGTGTTCTCTAATAAATGACCAAAACATCTTTTTATCTTTACTAACATCCCTTACTAACTCTTCACTTGTATTAACTTCTATTTCAATGTCATTTACTTTATGCCTTTATCTTATGTCATTTACTTTATGATTCATGTTTAGCATTTCATATCATATTATTTATGTTTATGTCATTTTGTTCTTTGTCCATTTGGGCCTTTCTTTTATATCATTGTTAAGAAGACACTGATAAAAATAAAACTTGTTTCTCCTAACTCATGGACTTGTGGTTACTATCCTTGGCATCATTGTGGAGTTATGGACTTAGAATTAGGATCTTGACCTTTGATATGGGACTTGTAACTTAAGACCTTGGAAATTCATCTGATACCTATGACTTTGGAATTCTCTGTGAAGACTTGGTTTGGTTACTCTGGATTCATCTGATGCATGGATTACTATTTACTTATTTTGTTTTCTTAAGGCTTAATCCAAAGGAGAGAATTCTTGCTTGACTTATGTAATAAATCTTGTTATCTCTTGGTTAGATCTTTCTTCTTTAGCTTTTACTTTATGCCTTAGGGTAGTCTCTCCTTCTCCTCCCCTTCTCTAATTTTCAAAATCTTCTCTCTTTTTCAAAACCTTATTGTTTTAAAACTTAAACCATTTTCTCAATAAACCTTGAATTTTGTCAAGTGATTTTCAAAATCTCTTTTCTTAATAAATGTCAATCTATCTTAAGCAGATTTAGGCCAATTTCAAAGACTAAAAATGCCTAACTCATTCAAACCATTTTTGTGCCCTTGTGCATTATTCCTTTTAAAAAAAAATCTCAAGGCATTAGATATGAGTCATTTCCATAGTTGAGTTATAATTCTTCTATGTCTATAGTATTGATGATTATTTTTTTCCATCTGTGAGAGTCAGTGGCATACTTGTTGATCCTTATCCAAGTTGGAGCCCTTCTCATGATGATTCAAAGTTCTCATACTTGTGGGTGACTAGTTGCGTATTCTCCTTAAAATGACAAAATGTCTTTTTCACATTAAAAAAAATGAATCAAAACAAACCCCCTTTATTATTTTTAGCATGAACTACGAGGTTTTGATCTTCCATTATACTTTGTTGGTACGTAGGCATGAGACTTTAAAAGTCTTGGTGTCGTACCTCGATGAAAATGGGGATACGACTTCAAAGCGAAGCGCGATCACACGCTCGCAATGATGGACTGAACAGAGTCGCCACCGAACTTTATTTATTCCTAAAAAGGAAAGGGGAAATATCGATAAAACCCAAGACAAAAGAAAGGATAAGATATGGTCATCGCAACCAATATCAGGGTTCGGGAGTCGATTACGCGAGGGGAATGTATTAGCACCCCTCATGTCCGTTGTACTCACTTAATGTTTCAATATGATGAGAGAGAAATATGGCATTGACCCAGAACCGGAACACTATGCATGCTTCATAGATGTCTTAGGCCGAGCCGGTAATATAGAAGAAGTATGGTCTGCTTATCAAAATATGATTCAGCAGGGTACTAAACCTACTGCAGGAGTATGGATAGCGTTGTTGAATGCTTGCAGTCTCAGTCAAGATTTTGAAAGAGGCGAGTTTGCCGCAAAGCATCTTTTGTTGTTGGATCCCGACAAAGCTAGCAATATTGTGCTTGTATCAAACTTTTATGCAGCCATTGGTAGGTGGGATTGTGTTGATGAACTGAGAAGCATAATGAGGACAAAAGGGTTGGTCAAGGAAGCTGGGAATAGCTGGATCGGCGAGGGCTTCAATGGACATGCTAGGTCACTATCTACTTGATTGTTCAGCTATACACCTGGAAAGTGAGAGCCTCACTCCTGTTGGGGTGATTTGATTTCTAGTAGAGTCAACCTGGAACTGGTTACATGAAAGAAAAGGAAGCAAGTCAACTGGTAAACGTCTGCTTCCCCATTCCTATAAAATTTCTCTCCTTGCTATTCTGTCATTTTATGTTTCACATTTTATGTATCTCTTGAGTTTCGGTAGCATATTTTTGGTATATATGGGCTAAGTCAAATGAATTTTCCGTAGGAAGAGATTTTCTCATGATGGATTTTGCTTATGTTTTTTTTTCTTCCAAAAGTAGATAGGCTTAAATACTCCTAAAATTATCACTCACTTCTAAGCTGTAACTCTTCCGAGTTTCACTACTTAACATTGAGTGGCATGTTGTGGGAGACATATATTCCATTGTGCTGACAACTGCTTGACGCTGCTACTTGTTATCTGGCATGGCCCCCTATCCATGACCATGACCATGACCATGACCATGACCACTATCCCACTCCTATTTGAATAGTCTAATGAGACTGCTCTCAGGTATGTTCAACTCTAACCTAAACATTTAACCTTAATTTCCCTGTTATTTGACTTGGGCATTAGGGTGTAGTTATTCATTATAGATGTTGTTGATCATACACCAACCACTAAGTAGGAAATTCTTTGGCTTGACCAATTAAGCAAACAAACCACCCCCAAGTTTGCCTGGAAACATATCACACTTTTGATTTTTCTCTTGTTTTTTAATATTTTAGTTTTATAGTTCCCAACCCTGGCCCCATCATTAACCTGAATAGAATCCATCTGATTCATTACATGCATGTATGACGAATGATGGATGTATTTTAGAATAGTTTAGAATGATGGATGCACATTCATTTAGTTCCGTATTTTCTCCTGTGAGTGTGGCAGGAAAGTGTGCAAAATTTGAGCTTAAAGATCAAAACCAGACTTTTGTTAGGTTAGCAGAAGCCCGGAGAAAAGATGAATTTGCTTCTAAGTCTTCAGTGCTTCACACTAGATTTTCTATGCATGTGCACTTTTGAGTTCAAGAATCTAAGTTTACAACTTCAGCGGCTTGGCACCCATAATCAATGTCTAAGCACCCGAAAAATGACTCTCTCACGAGTCATGAGACACCAGAGTTCCAGTGAAATTTGTACCTTCAAAAAGTAAAAGGGTTTTGAGATTAAAAATGTGAGTCCCGTGTGAAATGTAAACGGGAGGGAATCACAATCCCAAGACACTCAGACCTGCAAGTGTTAGGGGGGGGGCGCTAAGAATTCGGTTAGCAGAGCATTTCATTGAAACGTGAATTGTGGAAACCTTAATGCTTTGGGGATTGGCAAGTTGCTACCAATTTGTTCTTGTAATTGTGCTATTTCTCATTAATACAATTACAATTGCCTATATTTCTTCTAAATCCTTTGATTGATAATATGAGACCCATCAGATTACATAATAGTCATGTTTAAACTTTGGATGTTTGTTGTAAGTCTGTCCACCACGCTATGTGATTGTCTATAAATAAACTATTATGTGCCATTTTTCCTATGTTGTTGTCCTTCTGCAAAACTTTAATTAAAGTAGGTGGTCTTGACATCTAATTAAAAAAATACTTATTAGAAATAAAGACAATAAACAAATGAAGGGATACAAATATTTCTATTCAAACCTTAAAAATCAAAAATCAGAATAGTCAGCAGTATTTGAGACATTTAATGTTTAAAGCATTTAGATGAAGAAAATAAAAATATTGAAGGAATACAAATAATATTTTATCAAGCATTGGCACAGATAAATAGAAAAAGACATCACATAAAGGATTGAAAGAGTTCAATCCTGAAGAACAACACTTGCCATATAAACAAGTTTTTCTCTCTTTCTGGCTCTGTTAAGTAAGGATGAAAAAAAGGAAATACTTACCACCAATAACAATTAGGAAAGGACATAAATCTCAAAAGTAACAAAGATGAAATATTTTAAAACAAAAGGAAACAATAAATATAGGAGTTGATAGTTGATGTTGATGATGAAAATGAAAACAGAAAATGCTAAGTTTTAGGAATCAATAATGAAAGTTGTGAAAGGAAAATAAAACAAAAATAACATACCTTGATGGAGAAAGATCAATGTATAACCAAAGTCAACTCCAAAAATAGAAGAACAATTAATAATGAAATGAGATTGAAGGTAAACAAACTGATAATGCAGTTTAGAACCATAAAATGCATTATTAATATAAACAAATAATGAAAGTTTCTAAAGGAAAAGGAAACGAAAATAACATACCTTGATGGAGAAAGATCATTGTAGAAAAAAAGTCAATTGCAAACATGGAAGAACAATCAATAATGAAATAAGTTGAATGTAAATAAACCGAAAATGAAAATGATGTTTATGAAGAAGATGATAGTTGAAGCTGATGAAGAACCTGATGATGAAGATGAAGATGCAACTTGCTTCAAGAAATATTGAAATTGATGAAGAACCTGATGATGAAGATGAAGATACAACCTGCTTCAAGAAATGTTGAAGTTGATGAAGAACCTGATGATGAAGATGAAGATGCAACTTGCTTCAAGAAATGTTGAAGGATATGAAAAAGAAGAATAGAAAATGTGAAGATAAAGATTTTTGTTATGTGTGTGTGAGAGGGGGAGATGTAAGTGATATAAAATTTGAAGGAGGGTTACGTTGTAAAATAAGTGACATGTGTCAATCATGGGAGGGCGTGGATTGTGAATTAATCGATTCATTTGGAGAGAGAGAGAGGGAGAGAGAGAGGGAGGTGGACGCTAACTCTAAGATCCAAATTACAATGATTAAATTACCTTTTAAAATAAGATGAAAAAGAAATACATAGTTGTGTCAAAATAGAATTACTATGAGATACATAGTTATGTCAAAATACAATTACTTTATTGAATTAATCTCATTATTCAACCTTTAATTTTTATTAAATTGATCACATATTAATTAATTAATGTTTATGAGAAAGATGAAGTAAAGATTTAGCATAAGAGATGAAAAAATAATTTGATAAACTTATATGAAATTTTATATAATTTATTAAATTTGAATTTAATCGATATTTTTATGGCGTAACTAAAAAAATCAAACAAAGATCTTAGTAACAAATCAATTATCACGTATTCCATTTGAATCCTTCAAGTAACTTAATAAGTTTTGGGATGGATAAAATAAGACTAAAGATTCAAAAAAGTGAAGAGAACTTCTTACCTATCTTCAAGAAATAGAAATTAGAGGTGAATCTATAGAAAATTCCCCCAAAAACTTGCTTGAAGAACCTTAATCTCCAAGTCTCCTTTGTCTTGAGTGTTATAAACCTGAACATGGCACTTAATCTCCAAGTCTCCTTTGTCTTGAGTGTTATAAACCTGAACATGGCACAGCCAAAGAAAGAAAGAAGAAAGGACTTTATCGATGAAATTGTTGACATATTAGATCGTTTCAACTCAACATTACGTAACATTGATAATTAGGGGTGTTCGCAGTACGATTTGAGTAATTTTGATATTAAAAATCATCCAAAACGTAAGAGAAAAAATTACGCGGTTCAATTTAATTCAATTGAATTTTAAAAATAAAACTTAATCAAACCAATGCGATTTCAACTTTTTACAAAATTTTCATTGAAGCATACAAATATAATTTTATAATTATATATTCATACATTACTATAAAATAAATTTATAATTATCAAAATAAATGTATATTTTAATGCATAAATATGAATTGTATCTTACAATTTTATCTTATGTCTAAAGAATAATATATATGAAATTGGATTCTCAAATAAATTTAAAATAATATATTGCAAGTGCGTGCATGTAACTATCAATATTTATTTTAATCTTATCTTTATTAATGTCGATAAATAAAAAATGAAATTAAAAATATAAATATAAATATATCATTTCAAATAAAAACAATATCATTTATAAATAAATAATATTTTTTTGTTAATATGTAAATTAAAATAAATATCAAGAATATGATAAAATATTCACATATTTGTTAATATGTGTGTGTTGGAAAAGATAACACTTAAAATTCCTAATACAAGGCCAGCGGATGATTATCCCAAGATCGTAATTTTTCCACTATAATAATAATAGTAACAATGGAGTAACAATAATAATTTTGTAAAAATAAATGAGAATCCAGATGTTATTACAATCTCACCAAAAATAAGTGGTGGCTAAACTCTTTTGGATTTTTCAATAAATGGTGGCTAAACTCTTTTGGATTTTTCTTCTCAAAAGGTTGTTTATACGATGATGTTATTGATGTTATAGAATATGACTTTTATAACAAATGAAAGATAGTAAATATAGACTATAATTCAAAGAGAGTTTTTCTCCTTTACTTTCCATAAATTTCCTAGAAAAACTCGTTCTATCCTCCTAAAGAGGAAACCTATCAATTTCCCCCTTCCGATTTGATGGAGGGCTCGAATAGTTCAGCATCTCTTTTGCAGAACTCGTACTTCTCCTTAGGTAAGGACTTAGTTATCATATCTGAGCAATTATCATCAATATGAATTTTCTCAAGTTGTAGTTGCTTGGAATCCAACATATCACGTATCCAGTGATATCTCACATCGATATGTTTTGACCTTGAGTGAAAACTTGAATTCTTGCTTAAGTGGATTGCACTCTGACTATCACAATGCACGACATACTTATGTTGTTCTTGTCCTAATTCATGCAAGAACTGTTTCATCCATAACATTTCCTTGCAAGCTTCTGTTATTGCAATGAACTCTGCCTCTGTGGTAGACAAAGCAATACACTTTTGTAGCTTCAACTGCCAGAATACTACTCCCCCTGAATATGTAATCAAGAATCCATAAGTTGATTTCCTATAATCAATATCTCCCGCCATATCTGCATCTGTGTAGCCAACCGGTTTAGGTTTTCTACTTCCAAAGCACAAACTCATTTTGGAAATTCCTATGAGATATCGCAAGATCCACTTCATAGCATTCCAATGCTCCTTTCCTGGATTTGCCAAGAATATACTGACAACACCAACCGCGTGTGTTATATCTGCTCGTGTACATACCATTGCATACATCAAGCCTCCAATAGCTAAGGCATATGTCACCTTGTTCATCTCTTGATTTTCAATGTCAGTTGTCGGACTATGCTTTGAACTAAGACAAAAGTGACTAGCAAGTGGAGTAACAATTGGCTTTGCGCTTTCCATGTGAAAATGCTCTAACACCTTCTTAATATATTTTTCTTGTGATATCCACAACTTGTGTTTAGTCCGATCACGATGGATGGACATGCAAAGAATATGTTTCGCTGGTCCCAAGTCTTTCATTGAAAATTACTTCTTCATTTAATTCTTCAACTTACTTATCTTCTCACTATTTTGTCCAACGATCAACATATCATCAACATACAAGAGTAATATGATGAACTCACCATCATCAAATCTCTTCACAAACACACAATGACCAGAATTAGTTCTTGGGTATCCATGACCAATCATGAAGGAATCAAACTTCTTGTACCATTGACGCAATGCCTGCTTAAGTCCGTATAAACTCGTTTTCAGTTGACATACCAAGTTTTCTTTGCCTGTGACTTTGAATCCCTCTGGTTGCTCCATGTAAATTTCTTCTTCTAAATCTCCATGAAGAAATGCAGTTTTCACATCCAGTTTTTCTACATCTAGATTTAAACTTGCTGCCAAGCCCAACACTACCCGAATAGATGACATCTTTACTACGGGTGAAAAAATCTCTTCAAAGTCAATTCCTTTCTTCTGACCAAAGCCTTTTACGACTAATCTTGCCTTGTATCTGGGTCGTGAGTTATTCTCCTCAGTTTTCAACTTGTACACCCATTTGTTTTTTAGTGCTATTTTTCCTTTCAATAAACCTACCAGCTTATAAGTCGAGTTCCCAGGCAAGGATTGAATTTCTTCTTGCACGACTTTCAACCACTCTTCTTTGTGGTTATCCATCAAAGTTTCTTCATAAGACTCTGGTTCTCCCCCGTCAGTGAGTAATACAAATTCCGTTGCAGGATATTTGGTTTGCGGTTTAGGTATTCTGGATGACTTTCTTAATTGAGGCTCTTGTTCTTCATCCTCATAGTCTTCAATTATATCTTCATTATCACCAACACTTCTATTACCATCTGTTACTTCTTCAGTTGAACCATTATTAATTGGAGGTTCATTTTCTACATCTCCAATATCTTCTATTTGATCTCCCCCGTAATGCTCTAAAGGAGGCATTGGATCCAAGTTGATTGGATGTTCTCTAGAAATAACAGGCTTAACTCCCTTCTAAATATCTTCAGTATTTTGGTCTTCAAAGAAGACAACATCTCAGCTTCTAATAATCTTCTTCTCTACAGGATCCCATAACCTATACCTGGATTCTTCATTTCCATATCCCAAGAATATGCACTCCTTCGACTTTGAGTCGAGTTTTGATCTCTCATCTTTTGGAACATGAATAAACGTTATACAACCGAACACCTTTAAGTGATTGTAGGATACATCTTTACCTGTCCAAAATCTATTTGGAACATCACCATTCAATGGAGCTGAAGGGGATAAGTTGATTAAATCAATTGCAGTCATTAGAGCCTCACCCCAAAAACTCTTTGGTAATTTGGTATGAGATAAAATTGTTCTCACTCTTTCAACAATAGTTTTGTTCATTCTCTCAGCTACTCCATTGTGTTGAGGTGTCTTCGGAACAAATATTTCATGCTGGATTCCATTACTCATACAGTAACGTTTGAAATCTCCAATAAATTCTCCTCCATTGTCAGTGCGAACACATTTTAACTTCTTGTCAGTTTCTCGTCGACACTAGCATGAAACTGTTTGAATACTACAAACACCCGATCTTTTGTTTTGAGGGCATACATCCATACCTTTCTGGAGTGGTCATCAATAAAGGTAAGAAAATACCTTGCACCTCCAAGAGTACTAGTGGTCATTGGACCACAAACATCATAATGTACCAAATCTAAAACATGTGGTTTTCTATGTGGGGCCTTATATTGAAATGAAGCTCTATGTTGCTTTCCAGCCAAGCAATGTGTACATGGCTTAAGAGACATTTTCAATCCTTTCATACATGCCAAAATACCTCTTTTGGCTAGAATTTGAAGTCCTTTCTCACTCATATGTCTGAGCCGTTTATGCCATAGTTCGGATGAGGAGTCTTCTCCGAGAGCGTTAATGCACTCATTATTGACTTTGGCCTCTATCACATAAAGAGTGCTCATTTCCTTGCCTCGGACTATTACCAAGGAAATTTTTATTAGCTTCCACTTCCTGACCCCAAACACACTAGTATGGCCTTCTTCGTCTAGTAGTCCGGTGGATATTAGATTGAGACGCATGTCAGGAACATGTCTCACATCTTTCAATGTTAAGTAACAATCAGTGTTTGTTTCTAGACAAATATCTCCTTTCCACGTAATTTTGGATGTATTATCATTGCTCATCCTCACATGACCAAAATCACCTATTGTATAAGATAAAAAGAAATCCCTTCGTGATGTTACATGAAATGATGCATCGGAATCCACTACCCAACATGTTTCTTGTGATGTCAAATTAACATGACCATCATCACAAACAAAGATTACTTCATTGCCTTGAAAAATGCTAGTGGCTATGTTACTCGCATCACCATTTTCTTGTTGCTCTCTTTTGAGCTTCCTACATTCTCTCTTTATGTGACCTTTCTCGTGACAGTAAAAACATTCAACGTCTTTTCTTGCCCACGATTTTCCATTGAACTTATCTCTAGACTTGCCTCTTGACTTGTCTCTATTATTGAACTTTCTGTAGATACTTCTTCCACGATACTCTGTGACAAGCGCCTCAGATTCTGATTCCATCAAGATTCTTCATTGAACATGCTATCTCTTACTTTGTCCAATGTTAGAACACCTTGTGGTTCCGAGTTACTCAATGAAACCACAAGTGTATCCCAATTGTCTAGCAAAGAACTTAATAATAACAAAGTTTGGAATTCGTCTTCAAGAACCATCTTTATATTGGTGAGTTGATTTATCAATCTTCAAAATATGCTCAAGTGTTCGGAAACACTTCGGGTTTCTTTATACTTGAGATTCACCAATCGCCGAATAGTAGAGGCTTTATTCTGGGTTGTCTTTCTCTCGTACAATGTTTCTAGTTTCGTCCATAATGTGTACGCAACTGTTTCTTGTGCAACATGATGGAAGACACTTTAATCTATCCATTGTCAAAAAAGTATGTCTTGCAACGGTTGATACAAATCCTTGCAATAAAGTATGTCTTTCATTCTTGGCTTCCAAATGGAGTAATTCGAAGAGGTTAACTTAATCACCGTCGCTGATCCCGTCGAGGTTGACTCGTCCATTGTTAATAATAGAAGTTAAAATGTATGGTGAGCCGAAACTCTGATACCACTTGTTGGGAAAAATAACACTTAAAATGCCTAATACAAGGTCAGCGGATGATTATCCCAAGATCCTACTTTTCCCACTATAATAATAATAGTAACAATGGAGTAACAATAATAACTTTATAAAAATGAATGAGTGTCATACCCCAAAATTTGCCCGTTAATATTTCAAGACATTTTTCAGGGCACTCCGACTCATTTTTATGACACTGATCTTAAAGGAACAAAGGCCCAGCTCACGAATGGCCCAATCCAGAAAATGGCCCAAACTGGCCTGTTCGCTACACGCTCGCCTAGCGAACGTTCGCCACACGCTCGCCTAGCGAACGTTCGCTACGCGTTCGCTACCAGCTCGCCTAGCGAAGCTGACAGACAACAGAAAATTTCGGGCTTCATTCTGAGCCCATTAGGTCACAAAAAATAGCATTATAAATACCAGCACTTCAGTAATGAAAAGGGGAGAACGAAAAAGGACGAAAGGAGAACCCTAGCAAGCAAACCCTAGCGCTCACAGACGGAAAACCCTGAAGGAAAAGCCGGCGGCAGCAAAGCTACCTCCGTCCAACTCAATCCGGCTCGCCAACTCAAGGTTGCAATTCGATTGCAAACAGGTTTGCATTACTATTATCGCTTCATTTTCTTAATTTGCATGTGATACCGCTTTATGTTCTTAACTTGCATGTGATATCATAATTGAATTCATAAACATATTTGAGGTTTTGCATGTGAGTTTAAGTATGCCAGCCTATCCTGAATGTTTGACCATATTATTTCTGTAATTGAATACCATAAGACTTGCCGCATGCTGAGATTATACTGTTCTGAAATTCAAAACCCGCAGCCGCTCGCTAGCACATCGCTAAGCGAGCCTGTAGCGAATATTCGCTAGGCCTTCGCTAGGCGAGGCAGAGGCGAATGGGACAGTAGCCTATATTTCGTTTGTTCTGTGCTATGCTTCTCTGATCTGTTCCCTTATCATCATACATTATTTTGCATGACATTTTTGCTGTTGTATTTCTTTTGCGGTGTAATCCTCGATTGCACCCTGATTTGGTATGCTAACCCGTTTGCTGAATTTTGCAAAGGTTCATATGTCCCAGAAAAAGATCGCCGTTTAGGTCTTCCACTTTATTTGTGGGATACCCTTGTGAAGAGCTGCCCTAAATTGCTTAATTAATTTTAATTAATTAATTTTAATGTATTAATTTTAATGTATTATTTTTAATGTATTAATTGTAATGTGGAGATTCATCCTAATTACCTAATCGATTGTAAAATACGGCCTCTAAATATGTGATCTTGGACCTCTCTTTATTGCCTTACGATATTACGGTATTACGGTCATGTCCCGCGAATGTGGGGATACCCTTAGCAAAGACCCTTCGATTAAATCATCATGTCCCTTTAAAATAAATCATAGTCCCTCGGATGTTGCCTTCGAATATATGATTTTGTCCCTCGATGACCCTTCGGTGTAGCCTACGGTTAAATGATGATCGTCCCTTCGAATGCTAAGGTATCCTTACAACTGTTGCCTTCAATGACCTATCGATGACCCTACAATGACCCTTAAACATCCAAAGGGTAAAATTACTTACTTCTCAATAGTAAGGACAGTTTTACCCTCATAAGGATAGGAAACGTTCATAACGACCTTAGGAAGGTATAACTCTCAATTGCTGGATCATGTCGCGTTACGCGAAAAACCGGCGGGAAAAGAAGAACAACAGAGCCGCCACCGTGCGTTATTTATCCCAAAAGAGGGAAAGGAAACGCTCAGAGTAAACCTGGAAAAGACATGGTCTCGCGACCAAAGAGAATGGGTTCGGGAGTCGGTTATGCGAAGGGAAGGTATTAGCACCCCTACACATCCGTAGTACTCTACGGGATCCACGCAC
Organism: Lathyrus oleraceus; assembly: GCF_024323335.1. Lineage (NCBI taxonomy): Eukaryota > Viridiplantae > Streptophyta > Magnoliopsida > Fabales > Fabaceae > Lathyrus > Lathyrus oleraceus. The sequence continues at coordinate 541,693,272 of NC_066583.1, read as the reverse complement.
AAAAGGAAGGAAAATGGTTGCTAAAACACTGCTCACACACACACACACTGGCTGAAAGAGACGCAAGAAACTGACTGAAATTGACTCGGCAGGATATCGTATCCTGGGCCTACTTAGTCTATCAGGCATAGACATCAGAGTCGAAGTAGTTCGGACTGGGGAAACGACACATGCTCGCTAGGATATCGCATCCTATGCATACGTATCTCCTTGGACGAAAGAAGAATCAGAGCATTCGTAGCTCGGCTGACACGCACACAAACGAAACAAGACACACAGGCAAACGTGGAGCCTGAATGCCAATCACTGGACTTATATCGGCATCCGAACCAAAACACACACGAGAAGGCAAACATGGAGCCTGAATGCCAATCACTGGGCTTACATCAGCATCCGAACCAACACACACACTGGAACCCGAATGCCACTCGATGGACTTACATCAGCTTCCAAGCACACAACAACACAACAGGTTAATAGGGAGTCGGGGACTCGAGCCTATAACCGTCAAGCACACACTCAAACAAACAGACAACAAATTGCTAAGGAGTCAGGCACTCGAGCCTAGCAACTGTCAAACAACACACACAAAAAGAAAAAAAAAGGGCGCCCGGAGAGATCAGCTCATCTCCTGCCTACGTACCTCATCTGGTATGAGGATCAGGGCGACGTAGTTCCCCTACGCAAGGAAAAGGACTAGCCTAACCAGATAACAGAGGGAGACACAACACTAGGGAGACTACGACTCGAGCCTAGATGTTGTCATGCAAAGTCGTCCCTAAGTTAAGGTTTCTAGCTAAATGGCACGAGGGCCAACCTATCCTAAGCATGGCTTGCACAGGAAGCAAGCCACACACACACCTAACTTGCACAGGGAGCAAGTCAAGCACAACCTATCTTGCACAAGAAGCAAGTCTAAACTAACCCTAGGAAGCAAAGCAAACAAACACAAGCACAGGTAGCACACACTATATGCACACAAGAGGCTCAAACAGGGGTTAGGTTTTAGTCAAGGGGTCATATCAACCTCAACAAACAAACCTCTGGAACTGGGTAGTGTAACACCTCAAAATTTGCCCTCCTCTCTTGGGACTAGCATTAACATATTTGCATTTCATTTTAGGTCATTAGGCATTGCATATTGCATATCATGTGGTTACATTGTGCAAGCTATCCTCCCAAGTCTTGATCAGAAGATGAGGAAGTCAAAGTGCAAGCCTAGGGTTTATTGACTGATCATTAGCCATCTGAGGATTGGGCTGTGAATTAGGGTTTTATGATTCTCAAAGGATATTGGTCTTCATCTTGATTGAAGTGATATATCATCATCATCATGGTTTGATTTCATCATAAGATTGAAGTAGATTCCTTGAGATTAGGGTTTTGACCACTGGTCAACCCTAATCAGCTGCATTGGGCCAGTCAGGGCTGGATCAGGAGATGGGGTTTGTGATGAATATGGGGTTCATTATATGATTATATTGAGCTAATTGAGGCTAGGGTATCACCCTTGAGCCATTTCAATTGAAGATCGGGGCTTAATTTGATCTATGCATTGCCAGATTCATCTGTCAGTTGAAAAGTCAACTGTGGTCAACTGTACATGATTTGATGGATTTGGAGGTGGAAATGAGTTGAAGACAATTCATTCATGTTGGAACAAGTGTTATATGACATCTCAAAGCTTAAGAATGAAGAAAATCAAGTCAGGACAAAAACTGCCAAAAATAGCAAGTGACTTGTAATTGAAGTTTCCAAAAATGGAAAGTTTTTGACCTCAAAGCCACGTGTCCAAGGAAGCTTCAAATGAAAAATTGTTCAACATGAAAGTTGTAGATCTTGTTCTCACCTTTCCAAAAAGTCCAAGAACTTGAAAATCCAATGTATGGTTGGAAAGTTATGGCTCAGTGAATTTCAAAAATGACCCGTAATCAGGAGGCCATAATTACCACATACTTTGTCCAAATTGCAAGTTCTTTATATGCACAAACTCCATTTGACATGTACTTTGAGGGTGCATCATTGGATTTGTTCAAAAATGGCCAAGGCAAAAAGTCACTTTTCAACTGGACAGCTGAATTGGACCAGGGGCAAAATTGTCCAACTCTCAAAATAATTGGAATTTTTGAATGGGACTTTTTCCAACACCTCATAATTGGCATTTTAAACTTGTTGGAATCATCATTTTATGGCTAAGGCATTTGGTTTGGAATTTGGTTTGGAAAATGAAATGGTGAAAATTGGACAATTACCACACACATGTGAATTTAAGAAATACACTACCAATGGGAATGGGACAAGTTTCTATGGTTCACATATGACATTTGGGGTTTGCATGAGCTGTCAAAACAGCTGGCATGAGCTGGCATAGTGGAATTACAATTTTGCCCTTATTTGCAAAATGACCATTTTCATTAACAATGCCATTTAACTAATCAAGTGGATTAAGGGATAATTAAGCATCCATATAAATTCCAAATCACTTCCTAATCCTAACAGAATGCACAATTACCAAGTTCAGATCTCAAAACCATTCCAATTCTCTCACATTTCATCAAGAACACAAGAACTTCATATGCATCAATCTTCCTCATCCTTCAACCAAATCTCAAAATTCTTTTTGCTTTGGATTTGTATCATCATGTGCTAGGACTGTTTTTGGAGATTGGAGGAAGAAACTCATCAAATCTCGACTGTTCCAAGAAGCATCTTCCATGGTGAATCATGAATTAAAGCATTAGGAACGAAATCGAGTGAACCTAGGCTTTGCATCTCACTTCCACCAGCGTATGCTACTTCTGTTTCGTGGAATTGAGGCTCAAGAACAACAGAAACTCCATTGCCGTGCCAGGTATGCCAAAACTCGAGCCTCACGATTTCTCAATTGCTTATATGCGTTAGAAAGAGCATGAAACGTAGGTTCTAATGCTGTTTGTGGTTTAGAAAATGATTAACGGTAGCTTGAGAAATCTAGGTTTGAAGATATGAACACAAACCCTAAGTGACTCGATTCGTTTGATTTAGGAAGAGTTGGGAGAAATAGAGTTCATATTTGTAATCCTCTTGTTTAGACGGTTCGAATGCATATTTACTTGTTGATTTTGGTGACGATCTGGAAAATTCGTGTTCTTCATATTTCTGGAAATATTTGAGTGAAGATGATGAAATGAACTCTGTTTGATCTAAAAAGCCATTCGAAAATTCAAACTGGAGGTTTCCCTCTCCCGCCATGAGTTATTTACCAAACTGCCACTGTGCAACTTTAATTAATTTGTTTAATTATTAAAAAATTCATATGACCTTAAATAATTCATAAAAAATAGTAGAAAAATCACAAAAATATGGCAATTTTTTCTATGACTTTGTTGATGAGTGTAGGATTTTTTTGACCTATTGGTCAAAGTTGTGCTTGGTAAAATTATTATTTGGCCTAGGCTTATTTCACATGTGTCCACTTTTGCTACACTTTGCCAATTGTTTCATGAAATGCACATGACATAAAATAAATTCTTGAAAATTTTTGTGATGATTGTGGACTCATTGATGCTCATTTATATGTAAATTTCATGCATTTTTGATACCTGGTCAATGAGCAGCAAATTCTGGAACTTAGGTGTGACAATTTGTGTCACACCTCATTATGTCAACTTGCTGGATTTTTTTGAGTGACCTATACTTGTTGGATTAATGTGAAATTTTGCATGATGGTTGATTAACATGTCAAGATGCTATGTGAATTTTTGTGGAATTTTATGTGGCATTTTCAAATTGATTTCTATTTTTCATCTCTGGTGATCATTTATGCAAGCTCATGTGACATAGGTTGGTAGATTGAATGGGAAATGCTCATGTGGTACTGGATAATCATGAAATTTGACATGCTTGTAATAGACACATGATAGGACCTCCCTGTTTTGGTCTCATCCATTTCTTTATTGTTTTCATTGAGATATGAATTTTTGAAGTGGAAGCATGTGTTGATATTGTGTTTTGGAGCCTATGATTGTGACTGTTTTTGTTGATTTTCATTGACATGGTTCCATTTGCCCAATTAAGCTGAAATTTGGTGTGCCATACCTGGATTAGCCCCTGTTTAGGTGTATTTAATTTGAGAATTTTTGGATTTATTTTGATGTGGATTTGAATGCAATAGTTCTGTTTGTATGCTTGGTGCTTCATTTGAACTAGTTTGCCTTATTTTGTGCATAACATGAGCATAATGAATGATATGAACATGAGACTAATGATGTTTGCTCTTGTTTGACTTTAATTTGAGTTTGGTTGGTGGATACCTTGCTGTTTAGGAATTTTTATTGCCTTTGGACCCTAGGCTTAGCCTAGTGGTCTAGTTGCTAATGTTTGCTTGATTTTTCAGGATCAAAAAGGCAATGCATATGGAGAATGATTCAAATTAACTTTAATTGATGTTGTTGATGTTTGTACACTAACATAATTGTGTTTTGCAGGTTGTGAAGCATAGGCTTGAGCCTTGGCTTGCTTTGTTTGTGCATAGCTTGTATAGTTTGTCTGATTGAACTTGCTGTTTGGTTTTGTCTGTCTGAGTACTAACTGTGTTTGATTGTTTCCAGGTACTTTAGTTGCTCAGTTCCTTGTGAACTTTTGCTTTGCTTTGCTTAAGCAACTTGCATTGAGGTAAGTCCTCTTGACTTCATGTAGTCTGGAGACCCGGCTGTTACCGGGCCGGGCAAATAAATGTCTGAAGTCCTCCTTAAGAGGCAATGAGTGTGGTTGTTTATTTTTAAGCCCAAGCAGGTGAAAGTCCTTTAAATAAGGCAATTGGTGGAAGGTAGGGGTATGCAGCCTACCCCCCACTATTCAGTTGAGTCTTCTCCTTGCTCCCATTACATGGTTGTAGCATTGAGATCAAAAGCCCAAGATCCTGTGCAGTGCACATTGAGTCAGAGTCATCGAGTATAGAAGGGTTCCCCTATTCTGGACCCATGCTCATTTGTCAGCTCTCCCTGGTTAGGGATAAGAGCTGTGAGGTCTGATCCTCACTTCATCCCATCATCTGCTTCACCTTAGCCTCGTAATGGCAAGGTTAAGAGCAAACACAGCCTGTACAGACGATTGCTTAGGCAGTCAAACCTGATTGATTGAGCCCCCTTGTTTGGCTATAGTGCGTGTTATGTGGATATCTGATTGACATGCTTGTTTGAGATACCTATTCTCATTTGATGATATATGATTGTATGCTTGTGTGCTAGCTTCTTTCCTGGTTAGGTTAGTTTGCTTATGCAAGTAGGATAGAAAACCGAACTTAGGGTTAACGATGCATGACAACATTAGGCTCGAGTCTCAGCTCCCTAGTTGTGTATCTTTCCCCGGTTTCTGGTTAGCAATTTAGTCCCTTTCAGGGGAACTACATCGCCCTGATCCTCGTTCCAGACGAGGTATGTAGGCAGGTGTTCGTGCGAGACCACTCCGGGCAACCTTTTTCTTTTTTGCGTGTGTTTGCTTGTTATCTGATTGTGTTTTGGCTCGGATGCCGACGTAAGCCCAGTGATTGGCAGTCGGGCTCCACGTTTGCCCTTGTGAGTGTGTTTTGGTTCGGATGCCGACGTAATTCCATCCAGTGGTTGTCGGGCTCCATGTTTGCCACCCTTGCTTGTTTGTATTGTTTTGTGTTGTTTGGCGTGCGTAAGCCGAACTACAGTGGCTCTGATTCTTGTTCCAGACAAGATATGTAGGCATAAGGTGCGATACCTTATCGAGCTCGTTCCTCTTAACCCCACCTGCGTTCCCCGTGTGTGTGTGTGATGTTTAGCAACCTTTTCTTTATTCTAGAGCGTGGATCCCGTCGAGTACGACGGACGTGAGGGGTGCTAATACCTTCCCCTTGCGTAACCGACTCCCTTACCCTTTCTCTTTGGTCGCGAGACCATGTCTTTCCAGGTTTTTCTGAGCGTTTCCTTTCCCTATCTTGGGATAAATAACGTTTAGTGGCGGCTCTGTGTGTTTTTATTTTGAGCTACGCCGGTTGATTTTTCGCAGGATGCGACAGGTAGTAGGTGCTCTTAACCTTGACATTGAGAGCCAAGGTGAAGCAGATGAAAGGAGATGAGGGGTGTGCCTCATTGCTCTTATCCCTGGCCAGGGAGAGCATTTGACAAGAATGTGTGGGTTCAGAAAGTGGGAACCCTTCTACACATTTAAAACTGACTCAACTGTACAATTGTACAAGATCTTGGGTTTGTATCTGCAATGCATCAACACAGTGGTGTGAGCAAAACAGATGACACACAGAATAGCAGGGGATAGGTTGCATATCCCTTGGATTCTGCCAATTGCCTCTTCACTTAGGAGGTCTTTGACTATGTACAAGGACAAATTAAACATACACAAACATTGCCTCTTAAGGAGGACTTCAGACAGTTGCCTGGCCAAGTAACAGGCCAGGTCTTCCAGACTACATGAAGATTAAGGGATATACCTCAAAGCAAGTTGCTATTAAAGCAAAGCAAAGCAAGTTCAAAGAACTAAGCAACTAATGGTACCTGAAATAGTCAAACAGATCAGTACACAATTCACAAGTTAAAGCAAAGGAAATAGGAATCAACAGTCAAATCAGACAATCAAATATGCAAAGCACAAGACTCAAATCATATGAGTCAAGCCACCTACAAAACCAAGAGGTCAGCTCAATGATATTCAAGTCAGCTCAATCAAAAGAAATGGTCTCATTGGAGCATTTGTTGGTCAACCTGAAAACACAAGCTCAAAAGTGAGTAACAGGACCACTAGGACAAGCCTAGGGTCAAAAGAGAATGAAAAAGTCAAAACAGCAAAGGGCAAGCATTCAAAATCATGTTTAATCAATCAAGAAACAATTCCAATTGGGTTCACATTCATATCAATCACTATCATCATTTCATGAACAGTTTAAGTCAAAGCATTGCAAACAGAAGCTCATAGGAGTCAACAGAAAAACTTGCATCAAACGTCAACTCAAACATTTCCAAAAATGACCAAATAAATCATGAACAATCCTAACACATAGCATGGTAAGCATGTCAAATTTCATCACATTTGGACAAGTGGAAGGCAGTCAATGAAAATCAGAAAATCAAATCAATTTTGAACATGCTCAATGAAGTCAACCAAACATGCATCAACTTAGAAAAATCGTAAATCAGAGATGGTGTATGATAAATGAATGGGACTAAAACCATGGCAAAGATGAGGATGTCTAGTTATCTCATGTAAAATTTCATGTCCATCTAATAAAGTATGAGAATTTCACAAATGAAATGGCAACATGCATCACAATAAGTCCACATTTTGGTCAAACAGGGGAGAAAATCTCAAACAATTAGGAAATGGCATAATTAATTCCAAGAAAAATCACAAGTGAACTAGACATATAAGAGTAGGTTCATGCAAAAAATCAGTTCATTTAGAGGTCAAGAAGCATGGATACAAAAATCAGCAATTTTCACATCCATGGTGTGACACAAGTTGTCACACCCTACTTCAAAAATTCACAACTCTCAAACCACATAAGATAAATTCATGATCTTTACATCAAAATAAACATGGATGAGTGTAGATTAAGCACAAAAAATTTCAGATCAAATGGATAAGGCATCACAATTTCACAATTGAATTGGCAAGAGGTACAAAATGTGCATACATGTTACAAATCCTAATGCCAAACAAAAACCAATGATCAAAAAATTCTGGAAAATTTATGATAAAAAAGTAGAGATCATGATGAAGATGATGCAAAAATTCTCACTAAATTTGGATTTGAAATGGATGATTTATGATTTTTCAAAGTTGGACTTCAAAAAATGGAATAAAAATGAAAAATAATGATTTAATTCAATGGGACACATGCCCCGAGTGGCAAACTTGTAAATAAACCCACCACTTAACAAAACGACCATGTTTAGGTTGCTGGAACGAAATAATGCTATTGGCTCATGCAGGAACAGTGCCATGCGATACGTATAAATCCAACATTCTGGGAAATGGATGAAGGTTTCTAGGGTTTGCAAGAACAGTAACAATGTTCATCACTTCCAAATCGAGTTTCACAAAAAATTCCCATAAATCAAAATTAAATACACAGAAATGATCATCAAACAACCACTAACATGAATCCAGCATCGATTTTCATTAAAACACAGTATACATCATGAATCGAGCAAGAATCAAAAACAACATCAAACTTCATTTCAGCATAACTCTATAAATATCCAACCATTTCATGTGATTTAAACTTCAGAATGATCAGCACAACAAGATCTACACTAAACATGGCATGGATTTGAGAAACAAGTGAATCGAAAACTGACCAATTTGGAAGCACAGTGATGAAATGGATGATGTTTGGTCATTTTGTGATGAAACGGTTGGAGCTTCAGCTTTGCTTTGATGAATGGCCAAGAGATTTCAACCCAAAAGGACTCCAAATAGCTTTAAACAACATCTGCCATGGAAGAGTTCTTTGAAAACCAGTCTGGCAAAACCTTCTTACAGATGTGGAATAGTGGTTGCAATGAGCCTAAAATGTGGTTTAGATGATGAATCGAGCAAGGCAAGGCTCAGCTCTTTGGAGCTTTTGGAAGGATTTTGGAAAATGCAAAGAAATGAAGTTTTAGAGAATGAATGAATTCTGTTTGCACAATGACTGCTAGGGCTTCCAAAAGCTCAGAAAAAGAGTTTATATGGTCTGTTTTAGCTCTAATCTAAGTTTGCTAATCATGTTTAACTCAAAAATACCAAATTGCCAATTTTGCTAAACTTCAACCATTTGCACATGGGTGTATGTTCTGCCCGAGTTTGGGCTTTTGGCAAGTCAGAAATATCATTCTAAACCAATTCCAATTGGTCATTTGGATGGAAATTGCTTAATTCAAAAAGTCAAAATTGCACCTCACTTGAAATTAAACATGCTAGGTTCAAAAGTGCCATTTTGATTGGCAATGTTTTGGCACATGAAATTTACATTTTTGGAAAGAGGAGGTAAAATGTGGTTTGTAGGAAAAAACCTCACCAATTTTGGCCAAATGGTTTGAGAGATATGGCCTTTTGAAGTTCAAGATTTTGTGAAAATGATTTGATCATATCTTGACAACCATACATGGGAATTGAGAGTTCTTGGACTTTTTGGAAATGGGAGAACAAGATCTTCAACTTTCATGTTGGGCAAAAATTCATTTGAAGCTTGTATCATGATGTAAGTTTGGGATCAAGAAGTTTCCATTTTTGGCAGTTAAAATTACAGGTCCAGTTTCTATTTTTGGAAATCTTCTGTTTGGCTTCAAATTCTTCAATGATGTTGATTGCCATGATATATGAGGCCTATTGGGACATGAATAAGCTCTCTCAAACCAAATCCATCCATCAAAACCATAAAATCAACCACAGTTGACCAAGTTTGACTTTCTAGGGTTTTTGACTGATTGTGCATGGACTGATGACCTCTGAGCCTCCAATCTTTGACTTAAACACTTCAAATGGATCCCCAAGTCATGTGGACAAGTTGGACCAACCCCAAGGCCTTGGCTCCTTGAGAAACACCCTTGCTTGCTTGGTTGACTGATCTCCTGATCAGTTTGACCTAATTCTTGATTAGCTTGCACTTGAGGCAAAAAGGACAATGCAATGCTATGCAATGGACCATGTTATGCTATGACCTAATATGAGAATGTATGTACAATGATAGGTGCAAATTTGAGGTGCTACAGCTTCCCCTATTCAATCAGCTGGGAACCCGAACGAATGATAGCAATGGCTGTCAGACTTTCAGGGTAAACAGGGATTGAATACCAAAAGAACCGTAGAAATTTGCACCGACTGGCTATAATAAAAAGAGAACCACGTCATTTACCGATGACAACCGCATGACAACTTCAGAAAAGCAAAACCATTTACCGATGGTTAGAAACTGGAAACTTGATATTTACCGATATCAACTTCAGCGAGACCATTTACCGATGGCTGCTGGGAAAACAAACTTGAAAAAAACAAAACCATTTACCGATGGTTGAAACTGGGACCTTGATATTTACCGATATCAACTTCAGCAAGACCATTTACCGATGGTTACTGCAACTGGGAATTCGATATTTACCGATATCGAAGAGAACTGGGCCATTTACCGATGGCATCTCCGCTTGGGGAGGGACAAAATCTTCGTAGTAGAACCAGACAAGACGTTTACCGACGACTTCTGGGGATTTTGGTTTTATTAGCAAAAGAACAAAGAATGACCGGACATTTACTGATGACTGGGATGAGACTCTTATTGGGGGAGAGACAAACAAATATTTGCAACTGGAAACCAGGTAGGACATTTACCGATGACCCTACTGGGGATTTTTGTTGGGGATTATCAGACATTTACCGATGACTGAAGGAAAGACTCGATGTTTACCGACACCGAAGCAATGGCGTTTACCGACACCAAAAAATGACCAGACATTTACCGATGACTGGGGTGGGACTCGATGTTTACCGACACCGAAACAATGGCGTTTACCGACACCAAAAAACGACCAGACATTTACCGATGACTGGGTGAGACTCGATGTTTACCGACACCGAAATAATGGCGTTTACCGACACCAAAAAAACGACCAGACATTTACCGATGACTGGGGGAGACTCGATGTTTACCGACACCGAAACAATGGCGTTTACCGACACCAAAAAACGACCAGACATTTACCGATGACTGGGTGAGACTCGATGTTTACCGACACCGAAACAATGGTGTTTACCGACACCAAATAAAGAAAAACACGCGCGGATGCTGATATGACACTTACTGGTATCTGTAGCACCTCAAATTTGCACCTATCATTGTACATACATTTTCATATTAGGTCATAGCATATCATGGTCCATTGCATAGCATTGCATTGCCTCTTTTGCCTCAAGTGCCAGCCAATCAAGAAATTAGGTCAAACTGGTCAGGAGATCAGTCAGTCAGGCAAGCAAGCACAATTCTCAAGGAGCCAAGGCTCTAGGGTTTGTCCAACAAGTTCACATGACTTGGAGGTCCATTTGAAGTGTTCAAGTCAAGGGTTGAAGGCTTGGAGATCATCAGTTCATACACAGACAGTCAAAAACCTTAGAAAGTCAACAGTCAGTCAAAGCAGTGGATGGTGGCTATTCTTGTGGAATTTGGGCACCATGATCAATAATCAAGAGTTCCATACAACTTGGGACATCATTTGAAGTCAAGTTCTCAAGGAATTAGGGTTCAGAAGTCGTCAGTCAATGCACAATCAGTCAGAAACCCTAAAAGTCAACTGTTGGTCAACTGTCCATTTAATCAGTGATTTGATGATTGGATTTGGTCTGAGAGAGTTTATTCATGTCCAAATAGTCTCCATACATCATGTCAAACACCATCATGGAAGAATTTGAAGCCAGATCAGAAATTTCCAAAAATGGAAACTGGACCTGTAACTGGAACTTACCAAAAATGGAAAGTCTTGATCCTCAAACTTACATCATGATATAAGCTTCAAATGAATTTTTGCCCAACATGAAAGTTGAAGATCTTGTTCTCCCATTTCCAAAAAGTCCAAGAACTCTTAATTCCCATGTGTGGTTGGCAAGTTATGATCGAATCGATTTCAGAAAATCTTGAACTTCAAAAGGCCATATCTCCCAAACCGTTTGGCCAATTTTGGTGGGGTTTTTTCCTACAAGTCACATTTGATCCCCTCTTTCCAAAAATATAAATTTCATGTGCCGAAACTTCACCAATCAAAATGGCATTTTTTTTGACTTATCTCATTTAAATGCAAGTTTGACCAATGTTTGACTTTTTGATTTATCATTCTTTAAACCACTTGGCCAATTGAAATAGCTCAGAAATGTCATTTAAAGTATGTTTGCAAGCTCAAATTATGCAGTACTTGCACCCATCATGTATCCATGCTTAGTTGCTTGAATTGGAAGAAAGGTACACTTTCACCATGCTACTCCATACTATCCACCATACCTTGCTTTGTACTCTTAAAATAGAAAATTAGAAGGTCATTCTCTGTCATTATGAACACAATTTGCAGCCCAAAACCAACAGCAAAACAAAGGCCATGTCCTAGTTGCTTGAAAATTGGCAAAAGTACACTTTCATCCATACTTCCACACCTTGCTTTGTACCACAACCTAGCAGACCTTAGGCATGATTTTTTCTGTCATTTTGAGATTCAATGGCAGCCACAATCAAACACATTGCAGCAGAAAATCACTCATCCTAAAAAAAAATTCATTCACCTTGCTTTGGCATTTTTGAGAAAAGGGTGTCAAAAAACTCAAAAGTTTCAAGGCTTGGCATGACCAAATAAAACAACATCAAACAGAACTTCCAAACATCTTTTTCTGTCATGGCCAAACCCTCATAGCAGACAGCACAAACCAATAGAACCTCATTCATTCATGCTCACTCTTGGCCATTTTCTCAAAAGGCTGCCAAAAGCCTCAAGTAACCTAACCTGGCCTTGCTTGAGACAATAATAAAACATCATTTTTCTGTCAAGAAAACACTAATAGCAGCCTCACTTTGACAGCAGGAGGCATTGGTTCTCTCACTCTCTAAAAATCCCTCTTACTTGCATTTCTCAAAACCAGTCCAAAACACAAAAGAACCTAAGCCTTGCATTGATGTTTCACCATCCATTCATCATTTTGAAGACACTAGAGGCAGCCACAAACCAGCAAAAGAGCCTCTAATCTCATTTTCACATTTCATTCAAAAAAGCCACAAAATAGCCAAAACATGACAGCTCTTGTTCTAAGCATTTGTTGATCAAAAGAGCATTGCAAACACATCTCAAATATCACATAGCAAATGTCCAAAGCCTCAAAACCTGCAGAAAACATCAAGAACTCAAAATCACTTTTCAACTTGTCACATTGTGTCAAATTTGCATTTTCAAAGCTACTTTCACTCTCAGGCCATTCCGAGCTTAGCAAATTAGTTTGTCATGGTCCATAGGGTATATTGAAGCTGTCTCAAACCTCCATTGCTCACTGTTTGAAAATCAAAAAACATCACCATTCTCAAAAATCAAGCAAAACCAGTTCAGTGGCCATCTTCATTTCCAGCTTGATTCAAGTTCAAGTAAGGTGTCAAACAGCTTGCCTTGGACCCTTTGAAGCTATTTGGATACCTGTCAAGCATTGAAAGCATCTCCAGCATCACATTCAACATTGCCCTGTTCAGGTTAGCAATTTGCCTTCGAAATGCTTGATAGAATGATTTTCATGTCTTGATGTATGAATGGGAAATGCTATATTCAACCCCCTGAACATGACTGAATGCCTATTTTCATCCAATTTTGCTTGTGTGTGATTTTGAGTTTTGCTGCTAGATGTTAGGGTTTCTGTGCTCATCATGATATATCTCTATGCACAGTGCACCATTTTGAATTTCATGGCCATGGTTGTGTTAAGCACATGAAGTAGATGAATTTTGGTTTTTGTTTCATTTAATTTCGTGCACTGTAGAGGAAGATACATGGTGTTGAAGTTTGAAAAAAATATGTTTTCGTATGAGTTTGAGGAAGAAGATGAAGCCAGGGCGCGCGAATTTTAAATTTAGAAATATTGCTTGGCTTGTTTTGACTGGAAGCGAAAATGAATCACCAAGTGACACATAGCCCAGTGGTGGGCGCGCTGATTTGAATTATTAGGGGGAGGGGTTCGAATCCCACCTCCCCCATTTGTGATTTTTACCTTTTAAAAAATGCATTTTTTATGTTTTCTTTTAAATTTCCATTTTGATTTTTATTCTTGATTTTTATTTTACTTAACATGAAATAAATATGTGAACATGAAAAAATGACAAAAAAAAATATGAATGTTTGACTTTGTTGACTTTTTTGGCCATTTTGTGAATTTATCCCGATTTTATGAGTCCTATCGATTAAATGTCGTCTTGTGCGTTTCATGTGGTTATTTTGATCTTTCAGACCTAGGATTTTTTGTGTGAAATCAATTTAGGGTAGGAACATGTCCCCTTAGACACTTAGGGTAATTTTGCACACAATGCTCGATTTAATTTTGACAAAGTCCCGATTAAATGTTTTGACCTCCTAAACTTGTCCAAATGGGATGAAATTTGACATGCTTACCATGCTATGTGTTAGGATTGATCATGATTTATTTGGTGATTTTGGAAATGTTAAGATTGCTTTTGATTCAAATCTTGCTGTTGACTTCTATGAGCTTCTAAATGCCATGTTTTGACCTAATTTGTTCATGAAATGATGATGATGATTGATATGAGTGTGAACCCAATTGGTTTTGTTTCCTAATTGTTTGAACATGATTTTGGATACTTACCCCTTGCTGTTTGGACTTTCTCATTCATTTTTGACCCTAGGCTTGTCCTAGAGGTCCTGTTACTCACCTTTGAGCTTGTGTTTTCAGGTGGACCATCAAATGGCCATTGAGACCAATTCTTTTGATTGAGCTTGCTTAAATATCATTGTCTAACTTGTTTGTTTTGTAGGTGGCTTGGCTCACATGCCTTAAGCCCTGTGCCTTGCACATCCATGTGCCTCTAATTAACTGGTTGATGTCTGTTTCTGTTTACTCTGTTTGAAGTTGCATACTAACATCTGCTTGACTGTTTCAGGTGCTTTTAGTTGCTCAGTTCCTTGTGAACTTTTTACTCTGCTTTGCTTGTATAAGCAATTTGCATTGAGGTATGTCTCTTTTTCTTCATGTAGTCTGGAAGACCTGGCCTGTTACTTGGCCAGGCAACTGTCTGAAGTCCTCCTTAAGAGGCAATGTTTGTGATTGTTTATTTTTGTCCTTGCATAGAGTTAAAGACCTCCTAAGTGAAGAGGCAATTGGCAGAACTCAAGGGATATGCAACCTATCCCCTGCTATTCAGTGTGTCATCTGTTTTGCTCACACCACTGTGTTGATGCATTACAGATAAAAACCCAAGATCTTGTGCAATTGCACAGTTGAGTCAGTTTCAAATGTGTAGAAGGGTTCCCACTTTCTGAACCCACACATTCTTGTCTTGAGCTCTCCCAGGCCAGGGATAAGAGCTGTGAAGTCTTATCTTCACTCACCTTTCATCTGCTTCACCTTAGTCTCTCAATGGCAAGGTTAAGAGCACATTCACCCAGTTCCAGAGGTTTGTTTGTTGAGGTTGATATGACCCCTCGACTAAAACCTAACCCTGGTTTGAGCCACTTGCTTGTGTATAGTGTGTGCTATCTGTGCTTGTAGGATTGTTTGACTTGCTTCCTGTGCAAGATAGGTTTGTTTGACTTGCTTCCTGTGCAAGATAGGATTGTTTGACTTGCTTCCTGTGCAAGATAGGATTGTTTGACTTGCTTCCTGTGCAAGTTAGGGTTAGTTTAGACTTGCTTCCTGTGCAAGTTAGGTTTTGCTTGGCTTGCTTCCTGTGCAAGTTAAGTGTGTGTGTGGCTTGCTTCCTGTGCAAGTCATGTTTAGGATAGGTTGGCTCCCTGTGCCAGTTAGCTAGAAACCTTAACTTAGGGTTGATTTTGCATGATAACATCTAGGCTCGAGTCGTAGTCTCCCTAGTGTTATGTCTCCCTCTGTTATCTGGTTAGGCTAGTCCTTTGTCCCTGCGTAGGGGAACTACGTCGCCCTGATCCTCATACCAGATGAGGTACGTAGGCAGGAGATGAGCAGATCTCTCCGGGCGCCTGTGTCATTGTTTTGTGTTGTTGTGTGCTTGGAAGCTAATATAAGTCCATCAAGTGGCATTCGGGTTCCAGTGTGGGTTTGTTTGGTTCGGATGCTGATGTAAGTCCAGTGATTGGCATTCGGGCTCCACGTTTGCCTTCTTGTGTGTGTTTTGGTTCGGATGCTGATGTAAGTCCAGTGATTGGCAGTCGGGCTCCACGTTTGCCTTTGCCTGTGTTTGTTTGTGCGCGTGTCAGCCGAGCTACGAATGCTCTGATTCTTCTCTCGTCCGAGAAGATACGTATGCATAGGATGCGATATCCTAGCGAGCATGTGTCGTTTCCCCAGTCCGAACTACTTCGACTCTGATGTCTATGCCTGATAGACTAAGTAGGCCCAGGATGCGATATCCTGCCGAGTCAGTTTCAGTCAGTTTCTTTTGTCTCTTTCAGCCAGTGTGTGTGTGAGTTTGAGCAGTGTTTTAGCAACCATATTCCTTCCTTTTGTGCGTGGATCCCGTAGAGTACTACGGATGCGTAGGGGTGCTAATACCTTCCCTTCGCATAACCGACTCCCGAACCCGTTCTCTTTGGTCGCGAGACCATGTTCTTTCCAGGTTTACTCTGAGCGTTTCCTTTCCCTCTTTTGGGATAAATAACGCACGGTGGCGGCTCTGTTGTTCTTGTTTTCCCGCCGGTTTTTCGCGCGATGCGACAGTATCATAAGAATAACATCTGAGATATGCCAAGGCAAGACTGATCACTTGCTAGGGGTCTCACTGGAGAGAAATAAACTTTCTGTCACCATCGGGTGAGGAAATAAACCTCTGTGGGGATAATCAATTCTGAATGTTGTCAAAGCAACTGTAGCAGACGGGCTGTGCTGATGTTGAACAAAATGATCCGCCTCTGCCGGGGATACAGTCTGATGGAGTTTCGAACACATGAATGCATATGTTTGAATTTTTCTATGGCGTAATGCTCCATATGGGATGGAAATGCTACGCAGTTTTGAGGATGTAATGATTACTATATGCAATGCAGTATGATGAGAACTCCGCTGGGGGAGTACACAGGACGACTGTGCTGAGAAATCTTCAAGGCAATTCCGCTGGGGGAAAACAGGGCAAATGTCGGGGAACCAACAATACCAATCCACTAGGGGAAGACAAGGCAACTCGCCGGGGAGTAATAAAGCAACTCTGCTAGGGGACAACAACGGTAAACTGCTGGGGATAGCCCAATCAATCCACACAAAAAAATTCCGCTTGGGGAAATAAATGCTCCGCTGGGGGGAGATAATCCAGGCAACTCTCTGGGGATAAGGCTCATACAAACCTCAGATAAAATAGACTATGCTTTGGGGAATAACTATTACTCCGCGGGGACGACCCACAATATTCACAAGTAGAATCAACTCAGCTGGGGATGCGGATATCAATCTGTTACGGTAGACTCGTCTAAACCACTAGTAGGATAAACTCTGCTGGAGAAAATAATTGCTTCGCTGGGGAAGATAAACCAGGCAACTCTCTGGGGGATAAGGCTCATACAACGATAAACTCTGCTTTGGGGGAATAACTATTACTCCGCCGGGGACGACCCACATAATTCACAAGTAGAAACAACTCAGCTGGGGATGCAGGTATCGACCTGCTACGGGAATTCGTCCAATCCATTGGTAGGATGAACTCTGCTGGAGAAAAAACAATCGAAAGATTGACCAAAGAGTGCATGAGATATATTATCTATAGCCGTCAAAAACGTAGATAATACACTCGCATGGAAGATTATCCATAACCGGGTTGCAGGTTGTTAAATGGATAAACGACCGAAAAGAAAGGCATCAGGGTACCAGGCTAGGTATGCAAAAGATGACCAATCAAAAGAGGATAAAGTTGCTAACTCGAAGCAAATATCCAAAAAGAAGGGGAAGACCCAATGGGGACAATACTTCTTGATCAAGGCAAGTATCCAAAGGGGAAAAGAGTATCAATACCACAAAGAGGGGATTACATCTACCGGTTTGTAGGCAGAAAACCACGGAAAAGTAACCAGTCATCGATAGGATGAGTACACAGGGTTAACTCCAACAAGAGGAGGAAAGTGGGATTTTACAACTACCAGCTAGTAGGTAGAAAACCACCAAGATAGGACTTACAACTACCGGTTCGTAGGTAGAGGCCACCAAACGATCTGCTGAGAGACAGAGTGAGAAAAAAGGATTTACAACTACCGAGTAGTGGGTAGAAGACCGTAAAGAAAGGACTTACAGCTACCGGTTCGTAGGTAGAGGCCACCAAATTCCGCTGAGGATAAGATGAATGAGTGTCGGTTAGTGAGCGACTGTTCATTTATGCCCCAGGGAAGCACGGGAGACAGCCAACAGGAAGCCAATTTAGGATCGATCCAAAAAGGCAGACTGAAACAAGACTCATCCTAATGAGGAAAGAACTCAATAGGGAAAACCCATCCCGTTATATGTGGGAGGGAACGGAAACAACCGTCATCCACGAGGATGTATCTCAGTGGGGAAATGGCAGGAAAGGATAGACGCTTTCTGCTTAAGGGGTTGGCTCTACATGGAGAGATCAGACACACCCATATCTGCTAGGGAGGATCTACTGGAGAGATCTGTATCACCAAATAGCAGGAGACAACCATCAACAGATACACGGCAACAGCTGCATCATGAGTATCCAAATGCTATGATTATGCATGTATACATTCTACCTAAAAAATGTATGATGAATGTTGACAAACAGACATGTAAACACACAGGTTCGGGAATCAACCATCCGGTACTACTCTTCTTCCATAGGGAAGGCCAAAAACACCAGAGAGAAAACGCGATCTGCTGGAAACCGGGATATCAGGGAACCACACCATCCTGCGGGGAGAGGAGAAGACCGCTCTGCTGGAGAGACGAACGCTAACGTCTTCAGTAAACACTCTGCTTGGGGAACTGCCCCACAAAAGTATTTCAACAGCAACCTTGCTGGGAATGCCCCACGGTAGGGCTCGAACAATCCTCTACTGGAGATGCCCCACAATAGGGCTAACAGGGACCTGGAGGAAGAATGTTGTACTGCCGGGAACATGAAGATAAACAACTTCAACCAACACTGCATTGAGCAACCTCGCTGAGGAGAAACCAAAAGAGGTTCGACAGGAGAAAGATACAGTCATGCTCGAGATACGAACAATTGTCTTACCTGTTGGTAATCATACCGCCCTTGGGAGAGCACTGCGGGTCTCCTAAGTATCCCTCCATCATCGTGAATGTTCACTTTGCTTAAGAACAATTTTTTTTGAAAAATTTGTTTATTTTGAAAAACAATGATACTTTATCAATTAAAAACATGCAAAACATTTGTTGAGTTAAAACAAATAAGAGTGCAAATAATTGGACAAAAGCTCAAATTGATGTGATGGAATGGTAGTCTGCAAAGGGCGAGACTCCATAGATCTGTACAAGTTTGAAATCGGTGATATATATTGGAGAGGGTTACATTGAACATAATGACCTTTCCTCTACCATTCCGAATTTTCGATGTATTCGGAGCTTCAGTCGACGATGAATCGAAAATCCCTGACGGATGACAGATATAGAGCACAGTCTTGTCAAGATGCAGTTACTTGCCAAATCCCTAATTTTTGCCTAGATTGCCCCAGTGTGAGGTGATCAATCTAGCGGGATGCGAATTCTCTTTTTTTCAATGTCTCTAACTTTTGCCTGGATCGCCCTTTCGGGTTTTCAATCCACCGAGACGCTCCTTTTTGCCTAAGTCGCCCTTTGGGGCGTTCGACTTAGCGAGCTGTTCTGTTTTTTTTCTTTTAGGCGAAGTATTTCTTGACTGCATCGGAATTCACAGGACGAGTGAACTTCTATCCATTGTTGTAAGTGTCAAAATATTGCCTGAAAAGACTCTCTTGACAACATACGGACGTTCATAGCTTGGGGGGTTCGCTTGCCCCTGGAATCGGGCACGAAAGACAAGACTTTCTTGAGCACAAGGTCCCTCGGAACACACGAGGCTTGACCCTCTTATCGCGTGCTTTCGTCACTCTCTGCTGATGTAACTGACCATGCTACATGGCAGTTGATCTCTTCTTTTCGATTGGATTCACCTGGTCATAGTGACTCTGAATCCATTCAGCATCAGTCAACTTGGGACTTTGAGGGTGCTATTTCTCTTTTTTTTTTCTTCTTTCTTTTTTTTCTTTCTTCTGATTTGATTTCTTTTGATTTCTTTTGATTTTGATTGATTTCTTTTTTTTTTTATTTTGCACCCTCCTCTTTTTTTTTCTTTTTCTCTTTTTTTGATAAATGCCCCAGTTGGCTGTTCTGCTGATTCTCGAGATGCAGCTGAGTGTGATCTTCTTTTCTTGCTCAAGAAATCGGGAAATACCGTCAGGAATCCCTTCAACATCATCTTCTTCCGCTTCGAATACAGGGAATTCAAAATTGGGAGATGACGTCCGATCATTATGTTCAATGGGTTTGAGAAACAACCTGCATAATGATTTTGATATGAAAAGCTTTGAAAATCAAACAAGACAATCGTTATGCAGATGAAAAGATTGCTTTTATTCTTGTTTTTTAAGGTTTTTTGTGATCACCAATTTCATGCAAAAAAGCAAAAAGGGAAAACAAATGGAAAACAAATGTTTTATCATGAATTATTTGAATGAAAATATCATTGCACAAAATGTTGCCAACAATGTCATCACTTCTCCTTTTCGCATGGGAGAAAGGTTTCTAAACAAAGTGATTATTACTTCGACTTATGAACAACTGTAGGAAAGCCTACAGTGACCCAATTGTGATAGATCCCACCGGGGATGACAACTGTCAGTATCTCTTGCATCAGTGTCATGAACCGGACCATGTTTGCCCTCATTTCGGCCAATTCTGCTTGAACCTGATCCATACTCCTCTGTTGATTCAATCTGGTTGAGTAGCGGTAGGGACGATGATCAGCAATCCTCTCTCAGTCAAAACCCAAAGTGAGAAGTCTCTCCCAAGCATGTCTGTAATGCAAGGATGATATGTACATGATATGCATGATGCGGATGCGGATGCTATTTTATCATGGATGATCCCGATAAAGGATATGCGTATGCGAGTTAACTTTTTCGGTTTTTTCATGCATTATTATTTTTTTGAAAATAAACATGCTATGATGCAAATGATGTGAACATGACTGGTCAGGCTGTGCGTCTCAAGGCACAGGGTCAAAGCTTCGGCTTGAACTCTGATCACAAACATCTGAAACCCAAAGTCAATCTGATCAACTGGCATCTGAAACCAATCTGAGGAACCAAGTCACCATAAATCCGACTTGGGGAGTTCCGAAATAAACGAAACTGGAGATTACATCACTATCATCACAGGAACATCCACTGAACGGATGACAATCAGATCCTCTGAACCGGTACTCTCAATTCAACCCGGGGATCCGAAATAAACGGAACCCGCTGATAAACCACGGACAGAACTCCGGCGTCCCAGAAATAAATGTCCATAAATTCGGCTGAACCAAATTCACCATCACAGCACCACTGGCAGAAACCATATCTGTAGAGATCAAAACCCTCCCCTCACAGGTGAATTCTAACAAGGTCATCCTAAGGCGGACAAGGGTGTCAATAATCGGGCAAAGATACTCAACGGGTTTGCCCTCTCGGGTGTGTCGTTGTAGCTCTCTTAAGATCGTCTAAACCAAAGATCCGGGAAAGAACGGTCACCGAAGTCAACAGCTCATAAGAGATAATCCGACCTAAGCGGAATAACTCCACCCGGAAGGACTCTCTCAAATGAACCTCGTCCGGCTGTGGTGACATGTCTCCTCATCATGTCGTACAACATGTGAAGATACATGAGACCACGCTAATCCTAGGTGTATACTCAGGCCTGGGTATTGGGCCTCACTCAGAACACCCACCCCAAAACAGAGGAACCACCTGCACAGGAGACAGCTCAATGACAGTATGATGCATGCAAACATAAATGCAAACAATAAATAACATGAATGCAATAAGTCAAACAGCAAACAGCAACCAAAACCCTATCCTAGAGAGCGCTAGGAGAGACTCGCTTAGGGAAGATGGACCAGCAAGAGGTCAACTTCTCTATGTCCCCAGCAGAGTCGCCAGCTGTCGCGTTACGCGAAAAACCGGCGGGAAAAGAAGAACAACAGAGCCGCCACCGTGCGTTATTTATCCCAAAAGAGGGAAAGGAAACGCTCAGAGTAAACCTGGAAAAGACATGGTCTCGCGACCAAAGAGAATGGGTTCGGGAGTCGGTTATGCGAAGGGAAGGTATTAGCACCCCTACGCATCCGTAGTACTCTACGGGATCCACGCACAAAAGGAAGGAAAATGGTTGCTAAAACACTGCTCACACACACACACACTGGCTGAAAGAGACGCAAGAAACTGACTGAAACTGACTCGGCAGGATATCGTATCCTGGGCCTACTTAGTCTATCAGGCATAGACATCAGAGTCGAAGTAGTTCGGACTGGGGAAACGACACATGCTCGCTAGGATATCGCATCCTATGCATACGTATCTCCTTGGACGAAAGAAGAATCAGAGCATTCGTAGCTCGGCTGACACGCACACAAACGAAACAAGACACACAGGCAAACGTGGAGCCTGAATGCCAATCACTGGACTTATATCGGCATCCGAACCAAAACACACACGAGAAGGCAAACATGGAGCCTGAATGCCAATCACTGGGCTTACATCAGCATCCGAACCAACACACACACTGGAACCCGAATGCCACTCGATGGACTTACATCAGCTTCCAAGCACACAACAACACAACAGGTTAATAGGGAGTCGGGGACTCGAGCCTATAACCGTCAAGCACACACTCAAACAAACAGACAACAAATTGCTAAGGAGTCAGGCACTCGAGCCTAGCAACTGTCAAACAACACACACAAAAAGAAAAAAAAGGGCGCCCAGAGAGATCAGCTCATCTCCTGCCTACGTACCTCATCTGGTATGAGGATCAGGGCGACGTAGTTCCCCTACGCAGGGAAAAGGACTAGCCTAACCAGATAACAGAGGGAGACACAACACTAGGGAGACTACGACTCGAGCCTAGATGTTGTCATGCAAAGTCGTCCCTAAGTTAAGGTTTCTAGCTAAATGGCACGAGGGCCAACCTATCCTAAGCATGGCTTGCACAGGAAGCAAGCCACACACACACCTAACTTGCACAGGGAGCAAGTCAAGCACAACCTATCTTGCACAAGAAGCAAGTCTAAACTAACCCTAGGAAGCAAAGCAAACAAACACAAGCACAGGTAGCACACACTATATGCACACAAGAGGCTCAAACAGGGGTTAGGTTTTAGTCAAGGGGTCATATCAACCTCAACAAACAAACCTCTGGAACTGGGTAGTAGGTGCTCTTAACCTTGACATTGAGAGCCAAGGTGAAGCAGATGAAAGGAGATGAGGGGTGTGCCTCATTGCTCTTATCCCTGGCCAGGGAGAGCATTTGACAAGAATGTGTGGGTTCAGAAAGTGGGAACCCTTCTACACATTTAAAACTGACTCAACTGTACAATTGTACAAGATCTTGGGTTTGTATCTGCAATGCATCAACACAGTGGTGTGAGCAAAACAGATGACACACAGAATAGCAGGGGATAGGTTGCATATCCCTTGGATTCTGCCAATTGCCTCTTCACTTAGGAGGTCTTTGACTATGTACAAGGACAAATTAAACATACACAAACATTGCCTCTTAAGGAGGACTTCAGACAGTTGCCTGGCCAAGTAACAGGCCAGGTCTTCCAGACTACATGAAGATTAAGGGATATACCTCAAAGCAAGTTGCTATTAAAGCAAAGCAAAGCAAGTTCAAAGAACTAAGCAACTAATGGTACCTGAAATAGTCAAACAGATCAGTACACAATTCACAAGTTAAAGCAAAGGAAATAGGAATCAACAGTCAAATCAGACAATCAAATATGCAAAGCACAATACTCAAATCATATGAGTCAAGCCACCTACAAAACCAAGAGGTCAGCTCAATGATATTCAAGTAAGCTCAATCAAAAGAAATGGTCTCATTGGAGCATTTGTTGGTCAACCTGAAAACACAAGCTCAAAAGTGAGTAACAGGACCACTAGGACAAGCCTAGGGTCAAAAGAGAATGAAAAAGTCAAAACAGCAAAGGGCAAGCATTCAAAATCATGTTTAATCAATCAAGAAACAATTCCAATTGGGTTCACATTCATATCAATCACTATCATCATTTCATGAACAGTTTAAGTCAAAGCATTGCAAACAGAAGCTCATAGGAGTCAACAGAAAAACTTGCATCAAACGTCAACTCAAACATTTCCAAAAATGACCAAATAAATCATGAACAGTCCTAACACATAGCATGGTAAGCATGTCAAATTTCATCACATTTGGACAAGTGGAAGGCAGTCAATGAAAATCAGAAAGTCAAATCAATTTTGAACATGCTCAATGAAGTCAACCAAACATGAATCAACTTAGAAAAATCATAAATCAGAGATGGTTTATGATAAATGAATGGGACTAAAACCATGGCAAAGATGAGGATGTCTAGTTATCTCATGTAAAATTTCATGTCCATCTAATAAAGTATGAGAATTTCACAAATGAAATGGCAACATGCATCACAATAAGTCCACATTTTGGTCAAACAGGGGAGAAAATCTCAAACAATTAGGAAATGGCATAATTAATTCCAAGAAAAATCACAAGTGAACTAGACATATAAGAGTAGGTTCATGCAAAAAATCAGTTCATTTAGAGGTCAAGAAGCATGGATACAAAAATCAGCAATTTTCACATCCATGGTGTGACACAAGTTGTCACACCCTACTTCAAAAATTCACAACTCTCAAACCACATAAGATAAATTCATGATCTTTACATCAAAATAAACATGGATGAGTGTAGATTAAGCACAAAAAATTTCAGATCAAATGGATAAGGCATCACAATTTCACAATTGAATTGGCAAGAGGTACAAAATGTGCATACATGTTACAAATCCTAATGCCAAACAAAAACCAATGATCAAAAAATTCTGGAAAATTTATGATAAAAAAGTAGAGATCATGATGAAGATGATGCAAAAATTCTCACTAAATTTGGATTTGAAATGGATGATTTATGATTTTTCAAAGTTGGAGTTCAAAAAATGGAATAAAAATGAAAAATAATGATTTAATTCAATGGGACACATGCCCCGAGTGGCAAACTTGTAAATAAACCCACCACTTAACAAAACGACCGTGTTTAGGTTGCTGGAACGAAATAATGCTATTGGCTCATGCAGGAACAGTGCCATGCGATACGTATAAATCCAACATTCTGGGAAATGGATGAAGGTTTCTAGGGTTTGCAAGAACAGTAACAATGTTCATCACTTCCAAATCGAGTTTCACAAAAAATTCCCAGAAATCAAAATTAAATACACAGAAATGATCATCAAACAACCACTAACATGAATCCAGCATCGATTTTCATTAAAACACAGTATACATCATGAATCGAGCAAGAATCAAAAACAACATCAAACTTCATTTCAGCATAACTCTATAAATATCCAACCATTTCATGTGATTTAAACTTCAGAATGATCAGCACAACAAGATCTACACTAAACATGGCATGGATTTGAGAAACAAGTGAATCGAAAACTGACCAATTTGGAAGCACAGTGATGAAATGGATGATGTTTGGTCGTTTTGTGATGAAACGGTTGGAGCTTCAGCTTTGCTTTGATGAATGGCCAAGAGATTTCAACCCAAAAGGACTCCAAATAGCTTTAAACAACATCTGCCATGGAAGAGTTCTTTGAAAACCAGTCTGGCAAAACCTTCTTACAGATGTGGAATAGTGGTTGCAATGAGCCTAAAATGTGGTTTAGATGATGAATCGAGCAAGGCAAGGCTCAGCTCTTTGGAGCTTTTGGAAGGATTTTGGAAAATGCAAAGAAATGAAGTTTTAGAGAATGAATGAATTCTGTTTGCACAATGACTGCTAGGGCTTCCAAAAGCTCAGAAAAAGAGTTTATATGGTCTGTTTTAGCTCTAATCTAAGTTTGCTAATCATGTTTAACTCAAAAATACCAAATTGCCAATTTTGCTAAACTTCAACCATTTGCACATGGGTGTATGTTCTGCCCGAGTTTGGGCTTTTGGCAAGTCAGAAATATCATTCTAAACCAATTCCAATTGGTCATTTGGATGGAAATTGCTTAATTCAAAAAGTCAAAATTGCACCTCACTTGAAATTAAACATGTTAGGTTCAAAAGTGCCATTTTGATTGGCAATGTTTTGGCACATGAAATTTACATTTTTGGAAAGAGGAGGTAAAATGTGGTTTGTAGGAAAAAACCTCACCAATTTTGGCCAAATGGTTTGAGAGATATGGCCTTTTGAAGTTCAAGATTTTGTGAAAATGATTTGATCATATCTTGACAACCATACATGGGAATTGAGAGTTCTTGGACTTTTTGGAAATGGGAGAACAAGATCTTCAACTTTCATGTTGGGCAAAAATTCATTTGAAGCTTGTATCATGATGTAAGTTTGGGATCAAGAAGTTTCCATTTTTGGCAGTTAAAATTACAGGTCCAGTTTCTATTTTTGGAAATCTTCTGTTTGGCTTCAAATTCTTCAATGATGTTGATTGCCATGATATATGAGGCCTATTGGGACATGAATAAGCTCTCTCAAACCAAATCCATCCATCAAAACCATAAAATCAACCACAGTTGACCAAGTTTGACTTTCTAGGGTTTTTGACTGATTGTGCATGGACTGATGACCTCTGAGCCTCCAATCTTTGACTTAAACACTTCAAATGGATCCCCAAGTCATGTGGACAAGTTGGACCAACCCCAAGGCCTTGGCTCCTTGAGAAACACCCTTGCTTGCTTGGTTGACTGATCTCCTGATCAGTTTGACCTAATTCTTGATTAGCTTGCACTTGAGGCAAAAAGGACAATGCAATGTTATGCAATGGACCATGTTATGCTATGACCTAATATGAGAATGTATGTACAATGATAGGTGCAAATTTGAGGTGCTACAGCTTCCCCTATTCAATCAGCTGGGAACCCGAACGAATGATAGCAATGGCTGTCAGACTTTCAGGGTAAACAGGGATTGAATACCAAAAGAACCGTAGAAATTTGCACCGACTGGCTATAATAAAAAGAGAACCACGTCATTTACCGATGACAACCGCATGACAACTTCAGAAAAGCAAAACCATTTACCGATGGTTAGAAACTGGAAACTTGATATTTACCGATATCAACTTCAGCGAGACCATTTACCGATGGCTGCTGGGAAAACAAACTTGAAAAAAACAAAACCATTTACCGATGGTTGAAACTGGGACCTTGATATTTACCGATATCAACTTCAGCAAGACCATTTACCGATGGTTACTGCAACTGGGAATTCGATATTTACCGATATCAAAGAGAACTGGGCCATTTACCGATGGCATCTCCGCTTGGGGAGGGACAAAATCTTCGTAGTAGAACCAGACAAGACGTTTACCGACGACTTCTGGGGATTTTGGTTTTATTAGCAAAAGAACAAAGAATGACCGGACATTTACTGATGACTGGGATGAGACTCTTATTGGGGGAGAGACAAACAAATATTTGCAACTGGAAACCAGGTAGGACATTTACCGATGACCCTACTGGGGATTTTTGTTGGGGATTATCAGACATTTACCGATGACTGAAGGAAAGACTCGATGTTTACCGACACCGAAGCAATGGCGTTTACCGACACCAAAAAATGACCAGACATTTACCGATGACTGGGGTGGGACTCGATGTTTACCGACACCGAAACAATGGCGTTTACCGACACCAAAAAACGACCAGACATTTACCGATGACTGGGTGAGACTCGATGTTTACCGACACCGAAATAATGGCGTTTACCGACACCAAAAAAACGACCAGACATTTACCGATGACTGGGGGAGACTCGATGTTTACCGACACCGAAACAATGGCGTTTACCGACACCAAAAAACGACCAGACATTTACCGATGACTGGGTGAGACTCGATGTTTACCGACACCGAAACAATGGTGTTTACCGACACCAAATAAAGAAAAACACGCGCGGATGCTGATATGACACTTACTGGTATCTGTAGCACCTCAAATTTGCACCTATCATTGTACATACATTTTCATATTAGGTCATAGCATATCATGGTCCATTGCATAGCATTGCATTGCCTCTTTTGCCTCAAGTGCCAGCCAATCAAGAAATTAGGTCAAACTGGTCAGGAGATCAGTCAGTCAGGCAAGCAAGCACAATTCTCAAGGAGCCAAGGCTCTAGGGTTTATCCAACAATTTCACATGACTTGGAGGTCCATTTGAAGTGTTCAAGTCAAGGGTTGAAGGCTTGGAGATCATCAGTTCATACACAGACAGTCAAAAACCTTAGAAAGTCAACAGTCAGTCAAAGCAGTGGATGGTGGCCATTCTTGTGGAATTTGGGCACCATGATCAATAATCAAGAGTTCCATACAACTTGGGACATCATTTGAAGTCAAGTTCTCAAGGAATTAGGGTTCAGAAGTCGTCAGTCAATGCACAATCAGTCAGAAACCCTAAAAGTCAATTG
Organism: Lathyrus oleraceus; assembly: GCF_024323335.1. NCBI lineage: Eukaryota > Viridiplantae > Streptophyta > Magnoliopsida > Fabales > Fabaceae > Lathyrus > Lathyrus oleraceus. The sequence goes on along the minus strand of NC_066583.1, from coordinate 541,664,927 downwards.
TTGGTCAACTGTCCATTTAATCAGTGATTTGATGATTGGATTTGGTCTGAGAGAGTTTATTCATGTCCAAATAGTCTCCATACATCATGTCAAACACCATCATGGAAGAATTTGAAGCCAGATCAGAAATTTCCAAAAATGGAAACTGGACCTGTAACTGGAACTTACCAAAAATGGAAAGTCTTGATCCTCAAACTTACATCATGATATAAGCTTCAAATGAATTTTTGCCCAACATGAAAGTTGAATATCTTGTTCTCCCATTTCCAAAAAGTCCAAGAACTCTTAATTCCCATGTGTGGTTGGCAAGTTATGATCGAATCGATTTCAGAAAATCTTGAACTTCAAAAGGCCATATCTCCCAAACCGTTTGGCCAATTTTGGTGGGGTTTTTTCCTACAAGTCACATTTGATCCCCTCTTTCCAAAAATATAAATTTCATGTGCCGAAACTTCACCAATCAAAATGGCATTTTTTTTGACTTATCTCATTTAAATGCAAGTTTGACCAATGTTTGACTTTTTGATTTATCATTCTTTAAACCACTTGGCCAATTGAAATAGCTCAGAAATGTCATTTAAAGTATGTTTGCAAGCTCAAATTATGCAGTACTTGCACCCATCATGTATCCATGCTTAGTTGCTTGAATTGGAAGAAAGGTACACTTTCACCATGCTACTCCATACTATCCACCATACCTTGCTTTGTACTCTTAAAACAGAAAATTAGAAGGTCATTCTCTGTCATTATGAACACAATTTGCAGCCCAAAACCAACAGTAAAACAAAGGCCATGTCCTAGTTGCTTGAAAATTGGCAAAAGTACACTTTCATCCATACTTCCACACCTTGCTTTGTACCACAACCTAGCAGACCTTAGGCATGATTTTTTCTGTCATTTTGAGATTCAATGGCAGCCACAATCAAACACATTGCAGCAGAAAATCACTCATCCTAAAAAAAAAATTCATTCACCTTGCTTTGGCATTTTTGAGAAAAGGGTGTCAAAAAACTCAAAAGTTTCAAGGCTTGGCATGACCAAATAAAACAACATCAAACAGAACTTCCAAACATCTTTTTCTATCATGGCCAAACCCTCATAGAAGACAGCACAAACCAATAGAACCTCATTCATTCATGCTCACTCTTGGCCATTTTCTCAAAAGGCTGCCAAAAGCCTCAAGTAACCTAACCTGGCCTTGCTTGAGACAATAAAAATAACATAAGTGATCCAGCAATTAAGAGCCCATGGATAACCATGGATACAAAGGGTGCTAATACCTTCCCTTTGTATAATGTACCTCCCGAACCCAAAATCTATTGAGGTCTTTCCTGTTCTTTTCCACCTTTCCTTATTGGATAAAAGAAAAGTCGGTGGCGACTCTTGCTATCCGCGACATTGCGATAAAAAGCAAAATACCCCAAGTCAGTTCACCGTATGACAGAACTGGCGACTCTGCTGGGGAAACTTTAAAAAGAGAGGTTACCTTAAAAACAAGATCACTTATTCCAAATTGTCTGATTTACTTTTAAGGGATTGCTTGGGTATTTTGAGTGAAAGATCCTACACCCGGATCTAGTGTACCTTAGGTAAGTAGCAATAGATCATCGCGACTATCCGGCGTATACTGGAATGGTTAAAATGATGGCTACGGTTAATGTGACACTTTGGATGTCCTGATGTTCCTCATGTTTACTTGAGGAAAAATTTGGCATCTGCGTGGTGTCATTAAAGCATTAACCAGACCTTTAGAACCCTAATTGACTCATCCTGGCCATTAGAAAGTAGTGAGATAACTGACTTCGGTTCCGACTGGGGTTGGTTGAGACTCGATACTACACTCTTTGAGATTGGACTTTAGGGAAACTTCGGTCAACCACTTGGTGTTGCACTGAAGTGGACTTAAAGGAAGGTCGGTGATTTGAGATCCTTCTAGAACCCGGTTACTATTCTAGGACAGGTTGAACCAACTAAACTTCAGTGGGGAGGGTACTTACCTATGGAACTCATGCAAGCCTTAAAACCTAGGAATGATGGTTGTGTGACTTGCTTGTGCTTGTTATTTATTTAACCTCTTAACATCATAACATCATGACATCATAATATTGTACTAACCATTTCAAGGACTTAGGGATTTAACTTTGCTCTGTCTTGTAAGGCTATGGCTCCCAGGAAGACCATCCGGATTAATCTTGTAGCAATCTCTCCTCAACTCAAGAACTTAGTGTCAGAACTTTCCGATCATGCCCAATTCATCAAGAAACACGGTTCTCTCCTCAATTTGGTTACCACTGGTTTCAAAGAAGATATGATGAGAGTTTTATTCCAGTTCTTCGACCCTAAACATCATTGCTTCACATTCCCGGATTATCAGTTGGTACCTACACTGGAAGAATTCTCCAGACTGCTTGGGATACCTATCCTTGATCAAATACCTTTCAGTGGTTTAGAAAAGGTTCCGAAGTCTGAAGAAGTTGCCGCAGCTTTACACATGACGAAGTCCGACATTGAAGCTAATTGGGTAACAAGGAGTGGAGTTAAGGGTTTACTTGCCAAATTCCTGACAAATAAGGCCCGAGAATTCTTAAAAGTCATGAATGTCCGTGCTTTCGAAGACATCCTGGCATTGCTAATCTATGGCTTGGTGTTATTCCCTAATCCAGACCAATTCATAGACATGAATGCTATTAAGATATTTCTCACTCATAACCCTGTACCTACCTTGCTGGGAGACATTTTGCATTCCCTCCACACTCGTACCATGAAGAAGCAAGGGACTCTCATGTGTTGCATACCTTTGTTGTCTAGGTGGTTTATTTCGCACCTTCCTCAATCAGTCTTGAAGAACGAGCAGAATTTGAAATGGTCTCAAAGGATAATGTCGCTCTCCCACCCAGACATCTGTTGGTGTCCTCAGTTCAAGGAAAATGTTACCATCATTGACCGTTGTGGCGAGTTCCCTAATGTACCACTCCTAGGAATAAGAGGAGGTATTACTTATAATCTTGCTTTAGCTCTGCGACAGTTTGGTTGTGCTCGAAGAGATGGTCCACATGAAATGATCATCGAAGGCATTGTGTTCGACTATGACAATGATTCCCAAGGCCTCCGTCAAGGATTTGTACGAGCTTGGGGCATGGTGAAGAGAGGTACGTTAGGACAGAAAAATTCTATTCCTATGGAACCTTATCTCAGATGGGTACGCGCCAGAGCTTGTGAACTTGTCATGCCATATCTTGCAATCGGACCTCAGATTGTCGAACCTGAAGCTGAAGGAGGTGCTCCTCAGATCATTCCTTATCCAGATATGCCTACCAATGTTGAGGAACTAAAGAGATCCTGGATCCAGTTGAGAGAAGAAAGGGATACTTTCGAGACTCAGTTCGTCGCAGAAAGGAAGAAAGTGCTAGAACTTACCAGTCAGCTTAATGAGGAACGAAGACTCAATGCGTATCTTCGCCCAAAAAGAAGTCGCCCCTGGGAGACTTGAGCTTTCATTGTATTTTTATTATTATTCCTTTTGTAATGAACATTGATCAAAGAAATCAACAATAAACATGTCTCTCTTGTTGGTGATTTACGCAAAGTTAAATTCCAAAAGTCCTTGAAAACATTTCATACATTGCATAGCATAATATAACACTGCATAACAGGTATTCTACAAGTTCAATGTTCTCACGGTCTTCATTACAAACAGAAAAATGGATCTCGAACAAACTGTCAAAGATCTCCAGACTCAGAATGCTCAATTCAAGGAGATGATGCTAAGCTTATCCAAGGGGCAGGAGGAACTGAAGGCTCTTTTACTCGAAAAGAAGAAAGACAAGAAAGCTGTGAGTTTCATTAACCCGGGAAGAAGGCGTAAAGGATAGGCCGTAGGAGTCAAGTTTGGAATCCCGAATGGTCCAGAAGAGGGGGCGGAGAATGATTCAGAGGAAGAGAATGCTGATTTCTCCAACCCTGAGGATGACGATGAAGATTATGAAAATGAACAGTACTCTCCAAGAGATGATAAGTACAAGTTGCTGGAAGAACGTATGCTAGCTATGGAGGGTCAGAAGGCGCCCGGTCTGGATTTCGAAAGTTTGGGTCTGGTCTCCGATGTGACCATTCCTCGCAAATTCAAAATCCCCACTTTCACTAAGTACGATGGTGCGTCTTGTCCTCAGATGCATCTGAGAGCTTATGTGAGAAAGATTCAGCCGCATACCACTGACAGGAAGCTATGGATCCATTTCTTCCAAGAGAGCCTGTCTGGCACACAGTTAGAATGGTATTATCAGCTCGAGAGCTCTGACATCCGCACCTGGACTGATTTAGCAACAGCTTTCTGTAAACAGTACCAGTATAACTCTGAACTAGCGCCTACCCGGCTACAGCTGCAGAATATGACTATGGGATCTAAAGAAAGCTTTAAAGAATATGCTCAAAAGTGGAGAGATTTGGCTGGCAGAGTCAAACCCCCTATGACTGACAGAGAATTGGTGGACATGTTCATGGGCACACTGACCGGCCCATTCTACAGCCATCTGCTGGGAAGTTCTTCATCAGGTTTCACTGAACTTATATTGACAGGTGAACGTGTTGAAAGCGGCATCCGAAGTGGAAAGATACAGGCGGCTGCCTCTGCAAGCACCAAAAGGTCCTATCAGGGGAGGAATGAATCAAATGCTGTGTACGGTCAAAAGGGTCGTAACAAGAAAAACCGTGACCATGACATCGGAGCAGTTACGATTGCAGCACCACCATCTCAAAACTTCCAGCCCAAACAAGACAGGCCAAGAAGGCAGTTCACCAGGATCAATATGACCTTGGCACAGGCACTGCAGGGAATGCTAAAGGCAAATTTGATCACCCTTAGAGATCCTCCTACAAATCCCAACACTACCTCTTCTCGTTATAATCCCAATGCCAGGTGTGCATATCACTCCGATAGCCCCGGGCATGATACAAACGATTGCTGGTCATTGAAGAATAAGATTCAGGATATGATCGAAGCTGGAGAAATTGAGTTTGAGCCTCCGGAGACTCCTAATGTCATCACTGCTCCTATGCCTAACCATGACAAGACTGTTAATGCTATGGATGACGATTCTCACATTTCCAATGTGGCGGACTTAACATCTCCTCTCCCGATCATAAAGAGGAATTTATTGCAAGCTGGTTTATTTCCAGGTTGTGCTGAAGATTGCAATCTCTGCATACTCCGGCCCGAGGACTGTTTGAAATTGAAGAATGGTATGCAACGGCTGATGGACGATCGTACAGTTCTCTTCGAAAGGATTCCTAAGGCGGAAAACCCTATTGAAGAAATATCTGTGGTTGTTAGGTCCAAAGTTCCAGTGAAGATTACCGCTACCAGGGCGCCTGTGAAGATTACTGCTGAGCCCAGGGTTGCTCCCCTAATCATCACTACACCTGGCCCGATCCCGTATTCCTCAAGCAAAGCTATTCCGTGGAATTATGGCGGTGATGTTTACGTCCATGGCGTGAAGCAAGTGGATAATGCTGCTAACACTAGTGGCATTGTTGGGACTAGTAAAATCACTCGAAGCGGAAGGATCTTCTCTCCAGAAATCTCACCTCCTGTCCTTGAAACTCGAGGAAAGGAACCAGTCAATCCTTCTCAGTCAGAGACACCGGTTGAAGTTACTCCCGAAGATGTTGCCAAACAAGAAATGGAAGAAGTGCTGAAAATCATTCGCAAGAGTGATTTTGATGTTGTAGAACAGTTGGGGCATACCCCGTCTAAGATCTCGATGTTATCCTTGCTGTTATCTTCTGAACCTCATGCCAATGCATTGATAAAATTCTTGAAGACCGCTCATGTACCTCAGGAGACATCTGTCGATCAGTTCGAACATTATGTTGCTCACTTGGCTGTTGACAATGGCCTAGGCTTTTCCGACGCTGATCTGACACCAGCAGGAAAGAATCACAATAAAGCCCTGCATATCTCCATTGAGTGTAGGGGAATCACTTTGTCTCATGTGTTGATCGATAATGGCTCTTCCTTGAATGTGCTGCCGACAGCTGTGCTGGATAAGCTGGATTGTAAAAGCATTGAACTGAAACCTAGTGACATTGTGGTACGTGCTTACGATGGTGCGAAGAGTGTTGTCCATGGCGAAGTAGTCCTTCCTATCAAGATAGGACCTCAAGTCTTCAATACTACCTTCCATGTAATGAACATTCGTCCTGCCTATTCCTGCTTACTGGGACGCCCTTGGATTCATGGGGCAGGCGCGGTAGCCTCGTCTCTCCATCAAAAGTTGAGGTATCCCACAAAGGGCAAAATTGTCACCGTGTGTGGAGAAGAAGAGTACATTGTCAGTAGTGTGCATACCTTCAGATACGTCGAGATGGATGGTGAATTCATTGAGACTCCTTGTCAGTCATTTGAAGTAGTTCCTCCGACCAATCCTGTCCTTAAGCCAATTTCCGGTGTACCCAAGGTTATTCGGACTCCTCCTGCTATGATTTCCCTGAAGGACGCTCAAGCCGTGGTTGAAGATGGTGGTCGTACTGGCTGGGGTCAATTGATCGACGTACCGTACAAGTCTGACAAATTTGGCCTGGGGTTCAGCTCTGACAAGAGTCAAATTAATGCTGTAGAAGATGCTGACAGCGATTGCGACCTGGATAGCTGGATTTTCCCAACAGTTGGTGACGGACTCAATAATTGGAAGGCTGAAGACACTATCCCGATTTCCTTTAGTCAGGAGTAATTGTTATTGTCTATTTTAGTGTTGCAAATTTTTGTTTTTTTACAATTGAACTTTTCCAAGCGTTGTGTCTATGCCCGGGGCACAATAGCTAATTTGTTAAGGGTTTTGTCATCTTCATAAGCATATTCATATTCAATAAATCAATGGACTTTTTGCATTCAAATATTGCGCTCTTTATCTTTTCTGTCATCTTCCAAACAAGCTATGCTTTCTTACACACACTCACGTAACGAATTGCAGATCCATACCCACTCTGGATCCTGTTGATAATAGTTCTACTACTGTTTATTATGACTTTGAAAATCCGATCTACCAAGCCGAGGATGGAAGTGTGGAAGATTGTGAAGTACCTGGAGAACTTGCCAGACTGTTACTGCAGGAAGATAGGACTATACAGCCGCACGAGGAGTCAGTTGAGATTGTAAATCTGGGTACTGAAGTAAACAAGAAAGAAGTCAAAATAGGAGCAGGCTTGGAAAACAGTGTCAAGAGAAGGTTGATTCAGATGTTGCATGACTATGTAGAGATTTTTGCTTGGTCTTATGAAGACATGCCAGGACTGGATACCGATATAGTAGTGCATCGGCTGCCAACGAGGGAAGATTGTCGTCCTGTTAAGCAAAAGGTTCGTCGCATGCGTCCTGAAATGTCTGAGAAAATCAAAGCCGAGGTTATGAAACAATTTGATGCCGGTTTTCTAGCCGTTACTTCGTATCCTCAATGGGTTGCTAATGTGGTACCAGTGCCGAAGAAGGATGGTAAGGTGCGAATGTGCGTAGATTACAGAGATTTGAATAAAGCGAGTCCCAAAGACGACTTTCCTCTCCCGCACATCGATGTCCTGGTAGATAACACCGCTCAACACAAGGTATTCTTATTCATGGATGGATTCTCAGGTTACAACCAGATTAAGATGGCGCCTGAGGACATGGAGAAAACTACGTTTGTGACGTAATGGGGGACGTTCTGCTATAAAGTAATGCCATTCGGTTTAAAGAATGCAGGGGCAACGTACCAGCGTGCTATGGTGGTTTTGTTCCATGATATGATCCATCATGAAATAGAAGTATATGTGGATGACATGATAGCCAGATCTCATACTGAGGAGGAACATCTCGATCATTTATACAAACTGTTCGAGAGGTTGAAGAAATACAAGTTGAGGTTGAACCCGAACAAATGCACCTTTGGGGTAAGGTCCGGAAAACTCCTGGGCTTTATTGTCAGTGGTAAAGGGATCGAGGTTGACCCAGCCAAGGTGAGAGCTATTCAAGAAATGCCAGTTCCCAGTACAGATAAAGAAGTCAGAGGTTTCTTGGGACGCTTGAATTACATTGCCCGATTTATCTCCCATTTGACCGCCACCTGCAAACCCCTCTTCAAGCTACTGAGGAAAAATCAAGAGATGATATGGAATGAGGAATGTCAAGAAGCTTTTGACAAAATCAAGAAGTATCTCCAGGAACCTCCGATCCTGATGCCACCAGTTGAAGGAAGACCTCTAATCATGTATTTGACCGTGTTAGAAAATTCAATGGGGTGTGTGTTGGGGCAACATGACGAGTCTGGTCGAAAAGAGCATGCCATATACTACCTTAGCAAAAAGTTTACCGACTGTGAAACAAGATACTCACTGCTCGAGAGAACTTGCTGTGCTTTGGCCTGGGCTGCTCGCCGACTAAGACAATACATGTTGAATCATACCACTTTATTGATTTCTAAGATGGATCCTATCAAATACATATTTGAGAAACCCGCTCTCTCCGGAAGAATAGCAAGATGGCAGATGATTCTAACAGAGTATGACATCCAGTATACTACTCAGAAAGCAATCAAAGGAAGCGTGCTAGCTGATCATTTGGCTCATCAAGCGGTGGATGATTACCAATCTATGAATTTTGAGTTCCCAGATGAGGATGTCATGCTTGTTACTGATTATGAAGAACCTGGACCGGATGAAGGACCCGAACTAGGATCCCGATGGACTGTGGTTTTCGATGGGTCTTCTAATGCATTGGGCAATGGTGTTGGTGTGGTAATCATTTCTCCCGAGGGTTACCATACCCCTTTCACTGCTAGACTATGTTTTCATTGTACCAATAATATGGCTGAGTATGAAGCATGTATTTTGGGACTCAAGGCTGCTATAGACCGGCGGGTCAAGTTTTTGAGTGTGTACGGAGACTCAGCATTAGTAATCAGTCAGATCAAAGGAGAATGGGACACTAAGCATCCGAATCTCATCCCTTACCGAGAACGGGTGATGACATTAATCCCATACTTTGAAGAGATTACATTCGAACATATCCCACGAGAAGAGAATCAGTTGGCAGACGCATTAGCTACCATGTCATCTATGTTCAGAGTCAGATGGGACAATGAAGCTCCCAGGATCACCATTGAGCGACTAGATGAACCGGCATACTGTTATGAACTTAACACTGAGGGAGTACGGGAAAAACCTTGGTTCCACGAAGTAAAAAGATATTTAGAAGCTCAGGAATACCCTGAAGGGGCATCCATCAATGACAAAAAATTCCTGAGGAAGTTCTCCGCTAAGTTCTTTCTGAGTAATGGAGTATTATACAAACGTAACCACGATTTGACTTTACTTCGCTGTGTGGATAAAGAGGAAGCAGAAAAGATTATGGGAGATATGCACGACGGTATTTTTGGGACTCATTCTAGTGGACATACGATGGCCAAGAAGATTCTGAGATCAGGGTATTATTGGTCTACCATGGAAGCTGATTGCCACCATCACTCCAGAACTTGTCACAAGTGCCAGATATATGCGGATAAAGTACATGCACCTCCTGCTCCATTGAACGTGTTGACCGCACCTTAGCCCTTTGCAATGTGGGGCATTGATATGATTGGGGAGATTAAACCTACTGCTTCTAATGGACATCGCTTCATCCTTGTCGCTATTGATTACTTTACTAAGTGGGTAGAGGTCGCCTCATTTGCTTCTGTCACCAAGAATGTGGTGGCACGATTCATCAGGAATAATCTCATTTGTCGGTATGGCATCCCTGAAAGAATTATCACTGACAATGGTACTAATTTGAACAACAAGATGATTACTGAACTCTGCACGCGGTTCAACGTAAAACACCATAACTCTTCTCCGTACCGACCAAAGATGAATGGCGCTGTAGAAGCTGCTAATAAGAATATCAAGAAGATCATACAAAAGATGACGGTGACGTACAAAGACTGGCATGAGATGTTACCTTTTGCTCTTCACGGTTATCGCACTTCAGTACGCACTTCGACAGGAGCAACTCCTTTCTCTTTAGTCTACGGAATGGAAGCCGTTTTACCAGTGGAAGTTCAGATTCCCTCTCTACGAATCATGAAAGAGGCGGGCTTAGATGAAGATGAATGGATTCAGACTCGACTCGACCAGATAAACTTGATCGATGAGAAGAGACTTGCGGCTGTTTGTCATGGACAGATATATCAGAAGCGCATGACCCAGGCATTTAACAAAAGAGTCAAGAGACAGGTGTATCAAATTGGCGACTTGGTGGTAAAGCGCATCATTCTACCACAAGGTGATCCCAGGGGCAAATGGACTCCCACATACGAAGGGCCATTTGTGGTTAAGAAAGTATTCTCTGGTGGAGCCATGATACTTACTACGATGGATGGCGAAGACTTCCCGCATCCCGTGAACGCAGACATAGTCAAAAAATACTACGCATAAAAGAGACCCGCTAGGTCGACGTATCTAGGCAAAAGTAAGGGCATCCCGGCGAACCAAAAGGGTTCGGGCAAAATTTAGGGATAAACATAGAAAAAAATGTACACCCGGCAAGTCGAAAACCTGAAAAGGCGGCTTGGGAAAAAAGGGGTATCCTGGTGGACTGAAAACCTGAAAAGGCGGTCCAGGCAAAAATTAAGGATTAAAGCGTATGACTATGTCCCGTTCTCAGACAGCTTCATCCAAGTTCAAAGGACTGAACAAGCTAATCACTTCTATCCGACAGCGGGAGATGAGAGGCTTGAAGACATAATGACAGTAGTGGAATTAAAGTCAATAGGATGTTTTCGGCATAGCTTTCTCTTTGTTTTCTTGACGATTTCCTCTTACTAGGATTTCTGTCTCCTTGTACACAAATTGCCTGTTTATAGGCCCTCTTTCGAAATCAATATAATTTTAGTTTCAAAAAAAAATGCTTTTGTTTTACTTTCTCTGTTTTGTTTGCATAAGCGTCCATTGATTTAATTCGAATTAATATATGCATTTGGATATGATCGATGTTCACCAAAAATGCGTGCCTATAATAGAAATAGCGATTACTACGAGGCTTCAGGATCGAGGAGAAGGTCTAATCATGCTTTCCAATGAATCCGTTGCTAATCCTATTCCCCAGCAAAGCCAGTCATTCCCAGAAGAGAGTGGCATTACTAGACAAATGGGTCATCTCTTCCACCCCCAGCCAGGCTTCTGTTGAACATTTCTACCATCAGACAGAAACCAAGCATCCCCGGCTAAGAAAGGGTCATCGATACCAGTATCTCCCAACCAGAAGATTGAGATTTGTTTTCCCCAGTAGAGTCCTCTAGAAGAACTTTTCAGATGCATAATTCATCCATTACATCATTTCACAGCATACGCATGCATACATCGTTCGCAGTTATTTTCGAAAGCATAGAACATCTCATGCATCATGACATGGCATGAAGCTAACTTTATTTTTCAGGTTAATTATCCTCTTGATACAATCAAAACAAAGGTCCATTCAGACGGACGTCTTTATCAATTACATTCAAGATTCAATTATATCCCTCAGATACTGCCTAAGCGTACGGTATATTCCGAGGTGTAGTCTGGCGTACGACTACTTTCTTCTTCAGATACATCTTTCAGATATACTCCGTGTCAACATTCATTCTGACATCTTCCTAACGGTGGCATCTATAAGTACATCCTAGACATTCATTGCAAATACAACATATACAAATACTAGCAGATATAGCCTAGCGTACAGTTCATTCTGATTCAGCTCAACATATGGCTCCTTCAACTCAGATACGATCTAGCGTACGATCCAGTCTGACCTTCAACAACTCAGATACGATCTAGCGTACGATCCATTCTGATCTTCAACCACTCAAATACAGTCTAATGTACGACCAAGTTAGACCTTCAAGTCCTCAGATTCTGCTCAAATACAGTCTAATGTACGACCAAGTTAGACCTTCAAGTCCTCAGATTCTGCTCAAATACAGTCTAATGTACGACCAAGTTAGACCTTCATCTCCTCAGATGCTACCTAGTGTACGGTACATTTCTGAAGTGTAGTCTAGCGTACGACTACCCCCCTTTTATCATCAGATTCAGCCTAACGGACGGCTCATTCTGCTCAGATACGGTTTAATGTACGACCCAGTTAGACCTTCATCTCCTCAGATGCTACCTAGCGTACGGTACATTCTGAAGTGTAGTCGGGCGTATGACTACCCCCTTCATTATCAGGTACAGCCTAACGAACGGCTCAGTCTACAACTCAGATACGATCTAGCATACGATCCATTCTGATCCTTCACCCCCAATAACGATACAGCCTAACGGACGGCTCGTTCCGCAACTCAGATACGATCTAGCGTACGATCCATTCTGATCCTTTATCCCCAGCAGTGTATGACTCATTCGGATTCTTATCTCATCCTGATTCGGCACAGCATACGACTCCTCCAACAAATCCGATACGGTCTAGCATACGACCCATTTGGACGTTCTTTCCTCAGATAATACCTAGCATACGGTACATTCTGAGGTGTAGTCTAGCGTACGACTACTTTTCGTCAGATACAGCCTAACAGACGGCCCATTCTGCAGCTCAGATACGATCTAGCGCATGATCCATTCTGATCTATTATCTCCAGCGGCGTATGACCCATTCTAACTCCCCAATGACGTCGACGGCCTAATGAATGACTCACTATACGGTCTGGCGTATGACCCAGTGATACCCATGACTTCAGATATCTTCTAACGTACGACGCACTCTGAAGCTCTCATCATCAAACTTCCTAGATGGCATCTTTAAGCCCATCTCCATCAAGACTAACTAATTGACAAGTGCAAATTTTTGGGGCGTTCTAAGTGTTCAATAATCTTCCACCTCCAGACCACGAATGGCGTACATACCATTCTGACTCTCTCGGTTCAAGAATATTGAACATGGGCAGCTGTCATACCCCAAAATTTGCCCGTTAATATTTCAAGACATTTTTCAGGGCACTCCGACTCATTTTTATGACACTGATCTTAAAGGAACAAAGGCCCAGCTCACGAATGGCCCAATCCAGAAAATGGCCTAAACTGGCCTGTTCGCTACGCGTTCGCTACACGCTCGCCTAGCGAACGTTCGCCACACGCTCGCCTAGCGAACGTTCGCCACACGCTCGCCTAGCGAACGTTCGCTACGCGTTCGCTACCAGCTCGCCTAGCGAAGCTGACAGACAACAGAAAATTCCGGGCTTCATTCTGAGCCCATTAGGTCACAAAAAAGAGCATTATAAATACCAGCACTTCAGTAATGAAAAGGGGAGAACGAAAAAGGACGAAAGGAGAACCCTAGCAAGCAAACCCTAGCGCTCACAGATGGAAAACCCTGAAGGAAAAGCCGGCGGCAGCAAAGCTACCTCCGTCCAACTCAATCCGGCTCGCCAACTCAAGGTTGCAATTCGATTGCAAACAGGTTTGCATTACTATTATCGCTTCATTTTCTTAATTTGCATGTGATACCGCTTTATGTTCTTAACTTGCATGTGATATCATAATTGAATTCATAAACATATTTGAGGTTTTGCATGTGAGTTTAAGTATGCCAGCCTATCCTGAATGTTTGACCATATTATTTCTGTAATTGAATACCATAAGACTTGCCGCATGCTGAGATTATACTGTTCTGAAATTCAAAACCCGCAGCCGCTCGCTAGCACATCGCTAAGCGAGCCTGTAGCGAATATTCGCTAGGCCTTCGCTAGGCGAGGCAGAGGCGAATGGGACAGTAGCCTATATTTCGTTTGTTCTGTGCTATGCTTCTCTGATCTGTTCCCTTATCATCATACATTATTTTGCATGACATTTTTGCTGTTGTATTTCTTTTGCGGTGTAATCCTCGATTGCACCCTGATTTGGTATGCTAACCCGTTTGCTGAATTTTGCAAAGGTTCATATGTCCCAGAAAAAGATCGCCGTTTAGGTCTTCCACTTTATTTGTGGGATACCCTTGTGAAGAGCTGCCCTAAATTGCTTAATTAATTTTAATTAATTAATTTTAATGTATTAATTTTAATGTATTAATTGTAATGTGGAGATTCATCCTAATTACCTAATCGATTGTAAAATACGGCCTCTAAATATGTGATCTTGGACCTCTCTTTATTGCCTTACGATATTACGGTATTACGGTCATGTCCCGCGAATGTGGGGATACCCTTAGCAAAGACCCTTCGATTAAATCATCATGTCCCTTTAAAATAAATCATAGTCCCTCGGATGTTGCCTTCGAATATATGATTTTGTCCCTCGATGACCCTTCGGTGTAGCCTACGGTTAAATGATGATCGTCCCTTCGAATGCTAAGGTATCCTTACAACTGTTGCCTTCAATGACCTATCGATGACCCTACAATGACCCTTAAACATCCAAAGGGTAAAATTACTTACTTCTCAATAGTAAGGACAGTTTTACCCTCATAAGGATAGGAAACGTTCATAACGACCTTAGGAAGGTATAACTCTCAATTGCTGGATCATAACCTAAAATATTTTCAACACCCCACACCTTTCAAAACCTCTTTGGGAAAATCACCACTTGGTATACATTCATACTAGAATCATTACTGAGTTATATTTTTTTCAAACAACTTTCAAAACTAAACGAGATAACCACTTTGTATACATTCATACGAGAATCATTACAAAGTTAAACTCTCTTTTCAAAACATTTTCTAAGCCGTTCACAAGCACTTTTTCAGACAAGAAAAATAACATAAGTGATCCAGCAATTAAGAGCCCATGGATAACCATGGATACAAAGGGTGCTAATACCTTCCCTTTGTATAATGTACCTCCCGAACCCAAAATCTATTGAGGTCTTTCCTGTTCTTTTCCATCTTTCCTTATTGGATAAAAGAAAAGTCGGTGGCGACTCTTGCTATCCGCGACATTGCGATAAAAAGCAAAATACCCCAAGTCAGTTCACCGTATGACAATGAGAATCCAAATGTTGTTATTACAATCTCACCAAAAGTAAATGGTGGCTAATCTCTTTTGGATTTTTCTTCTCAAAATGTTGTTTTTACAATGATGTTATGGCTTTTATAACCCATGAAAGATAGTAAATAAAGGCTATAATTCAAAGAGAGTTTTTCTCCTTTACTTTCCATATACTTCCTAAAAAAACTCGTACTACCTTTAGTTTCATAATTACAAATTTTTGGATGCCCATGCATTGATTTTTTGGGTGTTAGATACATACAATCCATAGGAGAAAAGAAATCCTAGTAACACTCGCAGGTCTGAGTGTCTTGGGATTGTGATTCCCTCCCGTTTACATTTCACACGGGACTCACATTTTTAATCTCAAAACCCTTTTACTTTTTGAAGGTACAAATTTCACTGGAACTCTGGTGTCTCATGACTCGTGAGAGAGTCATTTTCCGGGTGCTTAGACATTGATTATGGGTGCCAAGCCGCTGAAGTTGTAAACTTAGATTCTTGAACTCAAAAGTGCACAGGCATAGAAAATCTAGTGTGAAGCACTGAAGACTTAGAAGCAAATTCATCTTTTCTCCGGGCTTCTGCTAACCTAACAAAAGTCTGGTTTTGATCTTTAAGCTCAAATTTTGCACACTTTCCTGCCACACTCACAGGAGAAAATACGGAACTAAATGAATGTGCATCCATCATTCTAAATTATTCTAAAATACATCCATCATTCGTCATACATGCATGTAATGAATCAGATGGATTCTATTCAGGTTAATGATGGGGCCAGGGTTGGGAACTATAAAACTAAAATATTAAAAAACAAGAGAAAAATCAAAAGTGTGATATGTTTCCAGGCAAACTTGGGGGTGGTTTGTTTGCTTAATTGGTCAAGCCAAAGAATTTCCTACTTAGTGGTTGGTGTATGATCAACAACATCTATAATGAATAACTACACCCTAATGCCCAAGTCAAATAACAGGGAAATTAAGGTTAAATGTTTAGGTTAGAGTTGAACATACCTGAGAGCAGTCTCATTAGACTATTCAAATAGGAGTGGGATAGTGGTCATGGTCATGGTCATGGTCATGGTCATGGTCATGGTCATGGATAGGGGGCCATGCCAGATAACAAGTAGCAGCGTCAAGCAGTTGTCAGCACAATGGAATATATGTCTCCCACAACATGCCACTCAATGTTAAGTAGTGAAACTCGGAAGAGTTACAGCTTAGAAGTGAGTGATAATTTTAGGAGTATTTAAGCCTATCTACTTTTGGAAGAAAAAAAAACATAAGCAAAATCCATCATGAGAAAATCTCTTCCTACGGAAAATTCATTTGACTTAGCCGATATATACCAAAAATATGCTACCGAAACTCAAGAGATACATAAAATGTGAAACATAAAATGACAGAATAGCAAGGAGAGAAATTTTATAGGAATGGGGAAGCAGACGTTTACCAGTTGACTTGCTTCCTTTTCTTTCATGTAACCAGTTCCAGGTTGACTCTACTAGAAATCAAATCACCCCAACAGGAGTGAGGCTCTCACTTTCCAGGTGTATAGCTGAACAATCAAGTAGATAGTGACCTAGCATGTCCATTGAAGCCCTCGCCGATCCAGCTATTCCCAGCTTCCTTGACCAACCCTTTTGTCCTCATTATGCTTCTCAGTTCATCAACACAATCCCACCTACCAATGGCTGCATAAAAGTTTGATACAAGCACAATATTGCTAGCTTTGTCGGGATCCAACAACAAAAGATGCTTTGCGGCAAACTCGCCTCTTTCAAAATCTTGACTGAGACTGCAAGCATTCAACACCGCTATCCATACTCCTGCAGTAGGTTTAGTACCCTGCTTAATCATATTTTGATAAGCAGACCATACTTCTTCTATATTATCGGCTCGGCCTAAGACATCTATGAAGCATGCATAGTGTTCCGGTTCTGGGTCAATGCCATATTTCTCTCTCATCATATTGAAACATTTTTTTTCCTTCCTCCACCATCCCAGAATGATCACAAGCTGATAAAACAGATAAAAAAGTCACAGAATTCGGCAACACCTCACTCCCATCCTCCCTCATACTCTAAAAGAGCTCGATAGCTTCCTTTCCACACCCATTTCTTCCATATGCATCAATCATACAAGTCCATGAAATCACATCCTTTCGACGAATTCCATCAAACACTGAGCGGGCAAGTGAAATCTTCCCACATTTTGCATACATGTCCAACAGTACATTACATAATTGGGTATCAAAAGTAAAACCCCTACGAACCGCAACACAATGCACTTGTTTCCCTGTAACCAAATCCAATTTCTCAGAGCAACTAACCAGAACACTAGTGAATGCAACAACATTGGGCTTCACCAAGCTCATAACTTTAAACGCCTCCCCATATCTCCCATTTCTAATACACCCAGAAACCAACGAATTATGCATCATATCATCTTTCCAACCATTCAAACTATAAAACACATTCAAAGCATGATTAACACACCCAACACTACAATAAAAATCAATGAGAGCAGTACTCAAAACAACCAAATCACGCCCCAACGAAACCACCAATCCATGAACCTGTCTACTGTAACACCCTTCTAAAATACCCCAAATATTTAATTAAAATAGCAATATATCAATCAGAGTAATTATGCAATTAAGGGTGTCACACAATCATTTCACACAATCATAACTGTCATGCTCTTTTATTAATTCAAAACAATAAAGCATTTGCACAATACGCAGCGGATAGAAACCAAATCAATCATGCAAAACATGTAACACATTACATGTAAAATTATTCAACAAGGTAAAACATCCCGTCCCGATGTTACATCTATCAGAGCATGACCCACTAAGGAGACTACACTAGACTCCAAGCACTAGCTTCTACTCAATCACTGCTCGTTACCTGAAAAATAGTTGTAAGGGTGAGTTCCTCAATCGATATAATAAGCATTATAAAATATCATGTAATGCTAAGTAAATAACACATTAATCACCCTAATCATATCACACATTCAGTAACGGCACATCAACTCAAATATCATACTCAATACCAACACAATTCATACTCATACTCAATGCCAACACAAACACACGTATAATATTGGAATACATCCATTCATATTATACGCCATACATACATTATGCAATGAGACTCCATGCATGCGGTACCGACTATTCGTGAACATATAGTTCACCTCACCGATCAAATCCAGATACGGCTACCAAGCCCACTAGTCCCACTCATTTGAGACCTAGTGACTCACTCACTAATTCCTCACCATGGGAATTAGCTACCACCCCAAGGGCCATGCTATGCACGCTAATTCACCTAGCATGCAAACATCAACAACAGTCCATAATGACTAACTCACTAATTCCTCACTATGGGAATTAGTTACCACCACAAAGGCCACAATATGCATGCTAAATCACCTAGCAATGCAAAATCATCAACAATAATCCACAATGGACATATGCTCACACTCTAAGCCATAAAACAGTCCATTCACAACACATGCATAATATATACATTCACAGCATTATGCATATTTTCACACATCATCAGCATATTTATCACATAATTATATCATGCCATGCCAAATAATTCAATCACAGTATTAGCACACTCTACTAATACCTATCCTACTCAAGACAACGGGAAATAATCCCTACTATATCACATACCGATATAGGCCAATCACCAATTATGTTCACAACATTAAAATATCAATTTTTCCAATTTCCAATAGTGTTAACCGGTTAACGCCCTGGGTTAACCGGTTAACGCAGGACAGAACGCGCTTCCAGGCAAATTTTAACAGTGTTAACCGGTTAACGCCCTGGGTTAACCGGTTAACACAGACAAAACAGCAATTTTTCCCAATTTATAACAGTGTTAACCGGTTAACACCCTGGGTTAACCGGTTAACGCAAGACAGAAAGCTGTTCCTGCGCTAACACGAAGCAGAATGCAGAATTCTCCGCATTTTCCGCCGTTGGAGGACTTCCGGACCTCCGATTCCGATTCCGTAAAAAGCTATACGTTCGGAAAATCACTACCCATCCAATTACAGATTCAATTACGGCTTTAACACAGTTTATTCATCACAATTTTTCAGCATCCAACATCCCAATTAGGGTCAATTCAACGGTTTATCACTACCCATTACATGTTAACCCATAATACCCATTAAACGACGATAAACCCCCCTTACCTGAGTTAATCCGGCGAATCTTTAAGCTTCAAGCTTTTCTCTTCTCCAACCTTCTTCCTCTTGCTCTGCCTCTTTGCCCTTTTCCTCTTTTCAGCCGCTTCTCTGCTTTCACGTGAAAACTCTTTTTACCAAAAATGGAACTCTTTTTCTTATTTCCAACTTATATATATTTTCCAATAATTATTATTCCAATAATAATAATAATAATAATCCAAAAATTCCAATTATTTAATTAAATTAATAAATATAATATTAACTTAAATTAAATAATTATCTTATTTTTATCGGGGTGTTACAACTCTCCCCCACTAAAAGAGTTTTCGTCCTCGAAAACATACCTCAAGCGAATAACTCCGGATAAGACTCCTTCATCTGACTCTCAAGTTCCCAAGTCACATTGCCACCTGCTGGTCCTCCCCAAGCTACCTTTACCAAAGCAATCTTTTTACCCCGCAACTGCTTCAACTCTCGATCCTCGATCCTCATAGGTGATGTTTCAACAGTCAGGTTATCTCCCACCTGTACATCATCTATTTGGACCACATGCGACGGATCAGGAATGTACCTCCTCAACTGAGACACATGAAAAACCTCATGCAAATTCGCAAGTGACGGCGGTAAAGCGATACGATAGGCTACCTCCCCTATCCTCTCCAAAATCTTATAAGGACCAATAAATCGAGGTGTCAACTTCTTCGACTTCAAAGCTCGACCAACCCCAGTTATCGGAGTAACATGAAGAAACACATGATCCCCCTCTTGAAACTCAAGTGCCTTCCTCCTCTTGTCGTGATAACTCTTCTGACGACTCTGAGCAATTCTCATCTTCTCCTGAATCATCTTAATCTTTTCCGTAGTCTGTTGAACAATCTCCGGTCCAACCACAGCACTCTCACCGGACTCATACCAACATAAAGGCGTCCGACATCTCCTACCATACAAAGCTTCAAACGGTGCCATACCAATGCTCGAATGAAAACTATTGTTGTAGGTAAACTCAATCAAAGGCAAATGACAATCCCAAGTACCTCCCTTTTCCAAAACACAAGCTCTCAAAAGATCTTCCAATGACTGAATCGTCCTCTCAGTCTGACCATCAGTCTGCGGATGATATGCAGAACTCAATCTCAGCTTAGTTCCCAAAGCCCTCTGCAAACCTTCCCCGAAACAATACTCGACGGAATACCATGCAAACTTACAATCTTCTCAATATACAACTCAGTTAATCTCTCTAACGGATAATCCATTCTGATCGGAATGAAATGAGCTGATTTCATCAATCTATCGACAATCACCCAAATAGCTTCAAAATTCTTACTTGTCCTCGGTACACCAGAAACAAAATCCATACTGATACTATCCCACTTCCACTCTGTAATAGCCAACGGTTGCATTAGCCCAGACGGCTTCTGATGCTCAATCTTCGACTTCTGACAAGTCAAACAAGAATAAACAAAACTCGCAATTTCTCTTTTTCATTCCCGGCCACCAAAATAACCTTTTCAAATCATGATACATCTTCGTAGCTCCAGGATGAATACTCAGGCCACTATGATGTCCTTCCTCAAGAATACTCTTCTTAAATTCGATAACATCCGGAATACACACCCGATTACCAAATTTCAAAACACCATTCTCATCAACTCTGAATTCACCACCTTGACCTTGATTCACTAGAGTCAACTTGTCAACCAAAAGCATATCGGATTTCTGACCCTCTCTAATCTCATCCAGAATACCACTCGTTAACTTCAACATTCCCAATTTAACACTATGGTGAGTACTCTCACACACCAAACTCAAGTCTCTAAATTGCTCAATTAGATCCAATTCCTTAACCATTAACATAGACATATGCAATGATTTCCGACTCAATGCATCAGCCACTACGTTTGCTTTACCCGGATGGTAATTCAAACCAAAGTCATAATCCTTCAGAAACTCTAACCATCTCCTCTGTCTCATATTCAGCTCTTTCTGATCAAACAAATACTTTAAACTTTTATGGTCACTGAAAACCTCAAATAGTTCTGACGGACTCGGTAATATCAGGATAGGAGCAGTAGTTAACCTTCTCTTTAACTCTTGGAAACCTTCTTCACATTTTGAGTCCCAAACAAACGCTTGCCCCTTTCTAGTCAACATCGTCAACGGTAACGCCAACTTAGAAAATCCCTCAATGAACTTCTTATAATAACCAGCCAAACCAAGGACACTTCGAATCTCAGCCACAGACTTCGGAGCTTCCCACTTAGATACCGCTTCTATCTTAGAAGGATCAACCGCAACACCATCTCTTGAAATCACATGACCAAGAAAACTAACCTCTTCTAACCAAAATTCACACTTGGACAGTTTCGCAAATAACTTCTTTTCTCGTAGAACTTCTAAAACCACTCTCAAATGCTCAGCATGCTCTTCTTCAGATTTCGAATACACCAAAATATCATCAATAAACACCACAACAAACTTGTCTAGGTACGGATGGAAAATCCTATTCATATACTCCATAAACACTCCAGGCGCATTAGTCACACCAAAAGGCATTACAGAATACTCATAATGTCCATACCTTGTTCTGAAAGCAGTCTTCTGAATATCCTCAGTTTTCACACGTATCTGATGATATCCCGACCTCAAATCTATTTTGCTGAACACACTCGCACCAACTAACTGATCCATCAAATCATCAATCCTCGGCAAAGGATACCGATTCTTGATCGTCACTTTATTCAGTTGCCTGTAGTCCACACACAACCTCATAGTACCTTCTTTCTTCTTAACCAATAACACTGGTGCACCCCACGGTGACACACTCGGACGAATAAATTTCTTATCCAACAGATCTTCCAACTGACTCTTCAATTCAGTTAACTCAACAGCAGACATACGGTACGGAGCCATCGACACCGGCCTAGTACCAGGTACCAAATCAATCGAGAACTCAACTTCACGCTCTGGCGGTAATTCATTCACTTCTTCCGGAAACACATCAGGAAAATCACACACCACAGCTAGATCGCAAATCACCAGTTTATCTTTAGCCTCCAAAGTCGCTAACAGCATAACAACTCTGCCCCATCTGCTACTGCCTCATTCACCTGCCTCGCTGATAGAAACAAACTCTTTCCTTCCTCAATCTCAGGAAAAATCACAGTCTTATCAAAACAATTGATATAGACTCGGTTAAACACCAACCAGTTCATACCCAGAATAACATCAATCTGCACAAGTGGAAGACACACTAGGTCCATCCCAAAGTCTCTACCAAAAATACTCAAAGGACAATTTAAACAAACTGAAGTAGTAGTCACTGAACCCTTCGCAGGAGTATCAATCACCATACTTCCATGCATTCAAATATCTCTAATTTAAGTTTCACAGCACAATCCAAAGATATAAAGGAATGAGTCGCACCAGTGTCAATAATAGCTACAAGAGAAAAGCCATTAATATAACACGTACCTCGGATCAAACGATCATCTGCAGAAGTCTCAAAACCCGATAAAGCAAAGACCTTGCCTTCCGACTGATTCTCTTTCTTCGGCTTAGGACACTGTGGACTGATATGACCCACCTCTCCACAGTTGAAACAAGTCGCAGTCTTCAACCGGCACTCTGCAGCCAAGTGACCACCTTTGCCACACTTGAAACACTTCTTCTCAGCACTGGTACACTCATAGAAACGATGTCCAGCCTGACCACATCTATAACACTTAGCAGGGGCACTGGAGTCTCCCCCACTAGGTCTCCCCATCCCACTCTGTCTCTGGGAACCTTTGCCAGCTGCATACGGTTTCCCACGATCGTTCTGATTCTTGCCTTTCCTATCAACCCTCTGCTGATAGCTTTCCGCTCTGGCCTTGGTATCCTGTTCAAACATTCTGCAACAGTCGACCAAATTAGAAAACACTCTAATCCGCTGATACCCAATAGCCTGCTTGATCTCAGGACGTAACCCGTTCTCAAACCTCACGCATTTTGAAAATTCTCTAGTAGCCTCATCATAGGGAATGTAATACTTCGACAGCTCTGTGAACTTAGCAGCATACTCAGTAACAGACCGATTGCCCTGCTTCAATTCTAAGAACTCTATCTCTCTCCTTCCTCTGACCTCCTCTGGAAGGTACTTCCTCAGAAATCTCTCTCTGAACACCGCCCAAGTGACCTCAGCACTCCCGGCATCTTCCAACTCAGTGCGGGTAGCAACCCACCAATCATCTGCTTCCTCTGACAGCATATGCGTACCGAACCTGACCTTCTGGTTATCGGCACAGTCAGTCACTCGGAAGATCCTCTCGATCTCCTTCAACCACTTTTGAGCACCATCTGGATCGTATGCTCCCTTGAACATTGGAGGATTGTTCTTCTGGAACTCACTCAGTTGACGAGTAGCTCCCATTCCCACAACATTCGGATTTCCTCCAAGTACTCCAGCTAGCATACCCAGAGCCTCAGCAATCGCAGCATCATCTCTACCTCTTCCAGCCATCTCTATTCTGAAAACCCAACAAGCTAAAACAATAAGTACTGATAGGGTTACACAACACCTATCACGTACAGGGAAACAGAATAATTACGACTCGACTCGACCGACTATGCTCTGATACCACTAATGTAACACCCTTCTAAAATACCCCAAATATTTAATTAAAATAGCAATATATCAATCAGAGTAATTATGCAATTAAGGGTGTCACACAATCATTTCACACCATTCACCATAATAACTGTCATGCTCTTTTATTAATTCAAAACAATAAAGCATTTGCACAATACGCAGCGGATAGAAACCAAATCAATCATGCAAAACATGTAACACATTACATGTAAAATTATTCAACAAGGTAAAACATCCCGTCCCGATGTTACATCTATCAGAGCATGACCCACTAAGGAGACTACACTAGACTCCAAGCACTAGCTTCTACTCAATCACTGCTCGTTACCTGAAAAATAGTTGTAAGGGTGAGTTCCTCAATCGATATAATAAGCATTATAAAATATCATGTAATGCTAAGTAAATAACACATTAATCACCCTAATCATATCACACATTCAGTAACGGCACATCAACTCAAATATCATACTCAATACCAACACAATTCATACTCATACTCAATGCCAACACAAACACACGTATAATATTGGAATACATCCATTCATATTATACGCCATACATACATTATGCAATGAGACTCCATGCATGCGGTACCGACTATTCGTGAACATATAGTTCACCTCACCGATCAAATCCAGATACGGCTATCAAGCCCACTAGTCCCACTCATTTGAGACCTAGTGACTCACTCACTAATTCCTCACCATGGGAATTAGCTACCACCCCAAGGGCCATGCTATGCACGCTAATTCACCTAGCATGCAAACATCAACAACAGTCCATAATGACTAACTCACTAATTCCTCACTATGGGAATTAGTTACCACCACAAAGGCCATAATATGCATGCTAAATCACCTAGCAATGCAAAATCATCAACAATAATCCACAATGGACATATGCTCACACTCTAAGCCATAAAACAGTCCATTCACAACACATGCATAATATATACATTCACAGCATTATGCATATTTTCACACATCATCAGCATATTTATCACATAATTATATCATGCCATGCCAAATAATTCAATCACAGTATTAGCACACTCTACTAATACCTATCCTACTCAAGACAACGGGAAATAATCCCTACTATATCACATACCGATATAGGCCAATCACCAATTATGTTCACAACATTAAAATATCAATTTTTCCAATTTCCAACAGTGTTAACCGGTTAACGCCCTGGGTTAACCGGTTAACGCAGGACAGAACGCGCTTCCAGGCAAATTTTAACAGTGTTAACCGGTTAACGCCCTGGGTTAACCGGTTAACGCAGACAAAACAGCAATTTTTCCCAATTTATAACAGTGTTAACCGGTTAACACCCTGGGTTAACCGGTTAACGCAAGACAGAAAGTTGTTCCTGCGCTAACACGAAGCAGAATGCAGAATTCTCCGCATTTTCCGCCGTTGGAGGACTTCCGGACCTCCGATTCCGATTCCGTAAAAAGCTATACGTTCGGAAAATCACTACCCATCCAATTACAGATTCAATTACGGCTTTAACACAGTTTATTCATCACAATTTTTCAGCATCCAACATCCCAATTAGGGTCAATTCAACGGTTTATCACTACCCATTACATGTTAACCCATAATACCCATTAAACGACGATAAACCCCCCTTACCTGAGTTAATCCGGCGAATCTTTAAGCTTCAAGCTTTTCTCTTCTCTAACCTTCTTCCTCTTGCTCTGCCTCTTTGCCCTTTTCCTCTTTTCAGCCGCTTCTCTGCTTTCACGTGAAAACTCTTTTTACTAAAAATGGAACTCTTTTTCTTATTTCCAACTTATATATATTTTCCAATAATTATTATTCCAATAATAATAATAATAATAATCCAAAAATTCCAATTATTTAATTAAATTAATAAATATAATATTAACTTAAATTAAATAATTATCTTATTTTTATCGGGGTGTTACATCTACCAAGTTCCAAAGCCTTCAAAGAAGCACACGACTTCAAAACAGAACACAATGTAAACTCACTAAGCTCAACATTCTCTCTCCCCATTTCCCTTAGAACACCAATCGCCTCGTGAGGTTGCCCGCATCGCAAAAAGCACGACAACAAAGCATTCCAAGCAACTACATCCCTGTGAAGCATTTCGTCAAACACCTTAAGGGAATCATCCAATGAGCCGTGCCTTGAATACATATCAAGGAGTGCGGTTTTTGGAACAGTTCCGGAATCTACACCGGTTCTGATCATTTGTGCGTGGAATTGTTTACCGAGTGATGGAGAAGATGGACGTAAGAGAGGGGTGAATGTGTGAGCATCGATGTCGGAACGTAAACGACGGAGAGAGCGGAAGAGGTTCCATGCGAAGAAGGGTTGAGCTCGGCGAACGTAGGAGTTGATGAGGGAGTTTAGTTCGGAAATGGGTCGATGGAAGAGTTGGTGGTGGTCGGAGAGAGAGTGAAAGTGAGATAAACAATTCGATGTTAACGTTAATGGCCGCACCCGCATCTTCTTCTGCGGCGAATGCCTTAACTTGTGTTTTTAGGAGAGGGCATGGCAAAGACAAACAATCAAGCAATGAATGAAATCAAAGCTTATCAGGTCCTATGACATGTCATAACACACTATGAGAGTCAATGTATCAAGTTAATTCATGTCCAACTCGATGAAAATAAGACTCGCATTGATGAGAAAAGTCAAAACTTGTGCTTGTAGTCATGGCACGAGAAGAGAGCGTGACACATTCCCCATTTTGATGTTTTCTAATTTTCATTTTATTGTAATAAAAATATAAGGTTCTAGAAACCCTTAATTAAATTACACACACAATTAGAGTAGTTTGTAGGAGTTGGTAATCATTTTGTTTGAGTTTATTATCTTTGTTAAGTCATTACTTGTCTGATAGTAGGTAATAATTCATTTTAACCTCTGATTGGTTATCTTTGTTAAACTATCAATTGGTTGGTAGTTGGTAATCATTTTGTTTGAGCTTATTATCTTTATTAAGCTATCACCTGACTGATAGTAGGTAATAGTTCCTTTTACTCTCTGATTGATTACCTTTGTTAAGATATCACTTGGCTGGTAGTTAGTAATCATTCTGTTTGAGCTTATTATCTTTATTAAGTTATCACTCGGCTAATAGTAGGTAATATTCTTCTCCTACTGGAGTTAGGATTTTTCCCTGTTGATGATTGCTTTTCCCCGGCGAAGTCTTACTTTTTTAAGTCTTCCTTGTTGGGTCTTTATTTCCGTTCATCCATACACATATTCATTCATGTTACAATCATTTCATTCATGTCCAAGAGTTCCTCACACTGCCATGGAAACTTACAGAAAATCCATTGAATCTCATTTTCTACCGTGTGGGAAAACTGGTAGTAGCATTCAAGAAGAAGTTGAAACATCCATATATGATACTGGAGCAGAGTTTGGGTGTGAAGATGTTGCATATGATGAAGATGAAGGAGAAACCAGCACTTATTATTTGCCTGGTACCTATGAAAGTAGAAGATCATTGAAGTCAGTTCAGAAGAAGCACAAAAACAGGATAAAGGCTTACACTCAAAGGGTGATTGAAATTGGAACTGATTTGCCTTATGCACACTATTCAACTGGAGTTCATCCGTCTGTACTATTTGGAAGTAGGTCTGTTAATCTAAATGTTGGTACGGTTCCAACAAGACACCTGCACACACGGATATCAACAAGGTTGGTGTCATTCCTGACCATCCTCTACCAACATCATATCCTAAGGATGAAGATGCATTTTGCAATTGTCTCCAGGATCCTGCTTCTTCTTGTAATGATAACAAGCAAAGCAGCCATGTGCAACATCTGATATTGTTGGCGGAAACAGTAAGCAGCAACAGGCTCTAAATGGGGAGTTGAGGTTATACCATCTCGAGCATTTGCAGTATCATTTGCTGCATTTAACGGAACAAATCTTCCATCAAACCTTAATTTTCTCACCCATGAAACAGAATCCAGTGGTAATTCAAAGTCTTCCTGATGCCGCACGGCAAGGATATCAGGCTGCAAGTATACCTCATACTATGCAGCAGAAGTACTTGTCGGATTAAATGTTGATAATAATGCTATCATAGATGAAGCAAAAGCCAATGCAGTGATTGGACAGTCACAACAGCAATTCCTGTTTGGTAATCTATGTGGTGTGCCCATTTCCGGATCCATCTGCAATTTTACAAACTGTTATTGAATCATCTGTGGCCATTGGATCAGTTATCCAACAGTCAGATAGAGAGAGAAGATCTAGCTTGCACAATCAGGTTGTAAAGGCATTGAGTGGCTTGGCAACTGTTGATGAAGCTTCAGGGTCTAATATCCCTGTGCTTTCTGGGTTTAGTATTCCTAAATTGGTCTTGCAGATAGTTACAGTCGATGCCCTTTTCAGAGTCACAAGTCCATCAGTGAGTGAGTTTGTTATTTTAAAAGAGACTGCCTTTACTGTGTACAGCAAGGCTCGTCGTGTTTCATTTTCTCCGCACACCGCAAAACCAGTCTCAACAAAGGTTTGTTCAAAATCTGTTAAAATGCTGGTACAATTTGAAACGCCGGCGGGTTTCGCTCTTTTCAAAGTTCTCAATGAAGGAAAGCTTTCTGAAGTTCAGGATTTATCTCTGGATTTTTCCACTGCCGATGCTGCAAGAAAGGTGGTCAAGCTGAAAGCGTTTTCTAAGTTCGAGAATAACAGCAGTGGGCTCATTGATGATTCGCATGATATTAAAACCAGCAATAACACCAGCATCCTTGGTAGCTTGACACTGAGAATCATTAAAGTAAGCAAAGGAACACAGGAGGTACAGACCCTAGACATGGCAAAACTTGTCGGTATCTGGCTGAAGCTAATGTTCAAAATTTGCAATTTTATGAAGTAGAGAAACTCTGTAAAATGGCTCTTGACATTCATAGAGCAAATAGTTCAGCATCATCAATAGCAGTGTCAGCAGTAGGCATTCTAGCTTTCACAATGTACCATCGGCGGAAGCGAAAGCTTGGTAGTGCCTTTGATATCACTGAAAGTCGTCTAAGTACCGATCAAAATAAAAGTATTTACCGAAAACTCGGATGCTCCATTTTCCTGTTACCTGAGGACATTATAGAGGTAAACCAGAAGATGATACTTACTTTATCTACTAGCATCATGTACTGGAGTCTGCAGAATTCTGAAGAAAACTCCCCAGAGGCATCGCCCGTAGCTTCAGCAGACGGTGAACATGAAACAGATTTAGTCAATGAGGTATCCGATTTAGCCATTGATGATAATGTTATAGTGAAAGTCAGCTCTCCTTAAGTTGGCAATATGGAATCTCCGCCGACATTAAAAAAGGAAGCCTGTTCCTCAGCTAGCATTGACCGGCTCAAGAACTTGAATAGAAAACTGTTAATGATATAGCCTTTTCCAGGGTACAACGTCTATGTTGAACGATGCTGTCTGCAAGTTCTGCACAAGGCATGCGACCGGTAAATCCAGCAGCTGTGTAACCATATGTTACATTTGATGTGAGCTTCAGAGCAAGCTGTCTTGCATTAAATATTCGTTGAAGGACTTGTTCTGAAGGAGATAACTTTTCCATTGCTTGTTTTCGAGAATAACAGCAGTGGGCTCATTGATGATTCGCATGATATTAAAACCAGCAATAACACCAGCATCCTTGGTAGCTTGACACTGAGAATCATTAAAGTAAGCAAAGGAACACAGGAGGTACAGACCCTAGACATGGCAAAACTTGTCGGTATCTGGCTGAAGCTAATGTTCAAAATTTGCAATTTTATGAAGTAGAGAAACTCTGTAAAATGGCTCTTGACATTCATAGAGCAAATAGTTCAGCATCATCAATAGCAGTGTCAGCAGTAGGCATTCTAGCTTTCACAATGTACCATCGGCGGAAGCGAAAGCTTGGTAGTGCCTTTGATATCACTGAAAGTCGTCTAAGTACCGATCAAAATAAAAGTATTTACCGAAAACTCGGATGCTCCATTTTCCTGTTACCTGAGAACATTATAGAGGTAAACCAGAAGATGATACTTACTTTATCTACTAGCATCATGTACTGGAGTCTGCAGAATTCTGAAGAAAACTCCCCAGAGGCATCGCCCGTAGCTTCAGCAGACGGTGAACATGAAACAGATTTAGTCAATGAGGTATCCGATTTAGCCATTGATGATAATGTTATAGTGAAAGTCAGCTCTCCTTAAGTTGGCAATATGGAATCTCCGCCGAAATTAAAAAAGGAAGCCTGTTCCTCAGCTAGCATTGACCGGCTCAAGAACTTGAATAGAAAACTGTTAATGATATAGCCTTTTCCAGGGTACAACGTCTATGTTGAACGATGCTGTCTGCAAGTTCTGCACAAGGCATGCGACCGGTAAATCCAGCAGCTGTGTAACCATATGTTACATTTGATGTGAGCTTCAGAGCAAGCTGTCTTGCATTAAATATTCGTTGAAGGACTTGTTCTGAAGGAGACAACTTTTCCATTGCTTGTTTTACCATTATTCTAGTTGATAAAATTTCTTCCAATAGACGGGGAAGTATACCTCTTTGAACCTTGGAAGGAACAGACATAACACCATTTGGAGTGAGCAAGATTTGATCTTTTAAAATCCTGCAAAACATGTTGCTGTCGTGAAAGTGGACTTACCCCAAGTGTGTTAGTCTTTATTACCACAACTTTGCCAAGACATGTACAAAAGCAAAGGTTGTATGCAACCAACATTGATCCAGGACAGCTTATGGTCATTTTGGTGATGCAGTTCATCTGGATACCACATGCAGAGCTAACCAGTATAGAATGCCATTTGCTCCTTTTACTGGAGTAAACAGTCATGGTTAGTTGGTTTCGTTTGGTTGTGCATTCCTTTTTGTGCCTCTTTAAGGCATTTCTCACAGCAATGAGTGACCGACAGCCTGTCTCAATAATTACTGATCAAGACAGGGCCATACAGGCAGCAATTTCACAAGTTTTCCCACAAACTCGCCACTGTATTAACAAGTGGCATGTCTTGAGAGAAGGCCAGGAAAAGTTGGCCCATGTGTGTCTATCGCATCCAAATTTTCAGGTTGAACTTTATGATTGTATTGAACTGACAGGAACCATCGAGGAGTTTGAATCATCTTGGAATTCTATCCTTGATAAATATGAGCTTAGAAGCAATGATCGGCTTCAGTCCCTGCATATTGCCCGTGCTCAATAGGTTCCAGCATATTGTCGTGATTCATTTTTTGCTGCAATGTCTCCTAATCAAGGACTTGGTGTTTCTTTTTTTGATGGTTACGTCATCCAACAGATGACATTGCCATTGTTCTTTAAGCAATATGAAAAAGATTTAGAGAGCTGGATTGAAAAGGAAATATAAGCAGACTTCGAGACAATTTGCACAACACCAGTTTTGAGGACACCTTCACTAATGGAAACAGGCTGCTAATCTTTATACAAGAAAAATATTTTTGAAGTTTCAGGAAGAGCTAGTTGAAACTTTTGTTTATACTGCAAATATAATTGAAAGAGTATGACACCTACAAAATTCTTGTTGCACCTTTCATGCTGGAATGGTCTCTATGAGTGCCTAAATGAAGTTTCTATGGACATTTTGAGCCACATATCACAGGCTGTAAGATGCTTAGGGAAGGCTCCACAGGGTTGGCTATTGGATTTCCTGAAGGTTTCACAAGAGGAGTTTGTTCAGAGTTCATGCAAATCTTTTGAAGTCTAAAAGAAGGTTCATGCTAAAATCAAGATTGTTAAAACCGGTTCTCCTCCTCTAATTGAACTAGGAAAAATGAAATCTCACATATTGAGCTCCAAATCACAAGGAGTCTGGGATGTTCTCTTGGAAGTTGTGGCTGTTTTGTATCACGCAGAGATAGGTTTTAAAAGACAGCGGCTTATTGATGCTCTTGAAATTAGTTGTGTTCCAGTTACGGCACTGCAGTTTATTGGTCTGCTATCTGTTACCTGCTGCAAATACATGCCTTTTATAAATGTTGACCAACAAACAGTACTGATTGATCTACCGGTCACACTTGTGTCTCTTCTAGCAGATAAAAGCTGGAATGTTGTGGCAGAAACTGTTTGTTTCCCATCTCTTTTCCTCGGCAGAACACACATATGATTGGACAATGCAGCCTCAGACAATTACTCGAGTATGGATATTTCCATGCAGATCCACATCCTGGGAACCTTTTAGCAACGCCTGATGGGAGACTTGCTTTTCTCGACTTCGGAATGATGAGTGAGACACCGGAAGATGCGCGATCTGCTATAATTGGTCATGTTGTTCACTTGGTTAACCGAGATTACAAAGCTATGGCTCGTGACTACGATGTTCTTGATTTCCTTTCACCGGACGTCGATGTTTCTCCAATTGTGCCAGCACTTAGAGGCTTTTTTTTTTGTTTTTTTTATGACGCACTTAATTATACTGTAATAAGAAAGCAAGGCTCCATTTCGGAGGTACAACAACTGCTAAACCAGGAAACTCTCCAGCAGGTGTAAAGTCCTTCTTTGGTGCAAAAGTGTGAAGTTGATTTTGGCGAAAAGTTTGCTGTCACAGCTGGTCTGCAAAGGAAAGTTGAGCTCTGTATGTTATTTTGGAATTGTAAAAACAAAGGGAAATGATGTCATGAACTATGTAGACCAATGTTTTCACTGTTACAAATTTACATTTTGAGATTTAACAAGCCCAAATTATCACCTAGTCACTTCACAGTACGCCATTATGCTTGTGATGTCATTTATTAAACCGAGTTTTTCCTTGCCAAGTACAAAGATTATGTTGTTGCGGAACACCAGGCACTTCTTAATGCTTCCAAATGCCCTTTGTATCAGGCTTGTTTTCCCCTTCACCTGTGGAAACTTCTAAACAATCAAAGTTCACTTCATAAAAAGTTTCCGGCCACCAATATCACTGCCATAGTGGTAACAGAATCAGGATGGCCTTCAAAAGGTGCCTCGAGCGAGCCCGACACAACAATAGACAACGCCAATAATTACAACAGCAATTATGGTCAAGATTCAGCCACCGTTGATGCTTTTATACAACGTTGTAATTTGGATCCTGATTCATTCATCACCGTGAGTCCAAGAGAAATGGATGATTGCAATGGACATGGCTCTAACATGCAGTGATAAGTTTCCATGTGGAACCAAGAACCGCTGCATACATTGTTGATGCTAGCAAAGGAGTATACCGCTCGTAAGGATGGAAATAGTTTGGAAAATTAACATGTTGCCTTAACTCAGTTGATCGCACATGAGGTTCTGAAGCTGAGACTTCTGCAACATTGGTCGTCTTAGAAACATCTTGAAGTGATCTCAAAGAGCTACTCAATGATAAGGAGTTGGGTTCTACCATGCTTTGCTGATCTGCTGCACTTGATTCTAGCCGACGTCGTACCGTTATGGCAGCAGGAACATTATGGCATCAGGAAAGCTATGGCAGCGGGTAAGCTACGGAAGCAGGACCATTTGTGTTTGTTCTGGTGACTTGCAGGTTGGTGGTATGTTTGGTTTCGGCTTCTTGGGACTAGTAAGCCATCCTCATCATTTTTGGGTAAACCAAGCTCATCATACTTCCCCACCTCCTTCCTGCAAGCATCAAACAACACATATCATATTCAAGTGAATTCGCAGCCGTGAATATCTTTTTACCGGCGGTAAAAATTAACAAGCAACAAAAGGGAATCAAAATATTTCCAGGAGAAGGTACAAGGTACAAATTACCTTTTTCAGAGTAAGCACCAAAACAGGGTAGACAAACTGGCAGCACCAAAAGCACTTCCAAGTTCGACACCCCTTTGGTCTCAGAGGCCAATTCAAAAGACTCTTGCAATATGACTATAAAAGAGATGCCACTGTTCATTTTGGGGAAGAGCTGAAAAACCCTAGTTTTTGGAGAGGATTGGCGGCTACCATTCAGAAAAGAGAAGGAGAGAATTGAAGGCAACGCTTGTCTGCATTCATCGGTCGAGCTCGCCGCAACCGGTTAGCTTCCTTTCCGAGCTTTATTTCTATGTTTCGATTCTGCTTTGCATTCTTCTGAAGTAACCGTGGTTGTTGTTCCGATTTGATTTCATTGAGTAATACCGCCGCCTATTTGTTTGTGATAACATCTTGCTGTTAAATCTTTGATATTGAAAATGGAAAGAAGCAGTATTTCTGTGCGTTAAGATGAACTTGTTTGAGCTCTGCTACTGTTTTTCAACTGTGCTTTATTTAAGAGTTTGGTTCATTTTCATGTTATGTATTAGTGCTTGAGTTCATATAACAAGGATGCTTGTATGGCTGAGTTGGTAAAGAGGTACATAAGCAAAAACATAAGCAAAATCCATCATGAGAAAATCTCTTCCTACGGAAAATTCATTTGACTTAGCCCATATATACCAAAAATATGCTACCGAAACTCAAGAGATACATAAAATGTGAAACATAAAATGACAGAATAGCAAGGAGAGAAATTTTATAGGAATGGGGAAGCAGACGTTTACCAGTTGACTTGCTTCCTTTTCTTTCATGTAACCAGTTCCAGGTTGACTCTACTAGAAATCAAATCACCCCAACAGGAGTGAGGCTCTCACTTTCCAGGTGTATAGCTGAACAATCAAGTAGATAGTGACCTGGCATGTCCATTGAAGCCCTCGCCGATCCAGCTATTCCCAGCTTCCTTGACCAACCCTTTTGTCCTCATTATGCTTCTCAGTTCATCAACACAATCCCACCTACCAATGGCTGCATAAAAGTTTGATACAAGCACAATATTGCTAGCTTTGTCGGGATCCAACAACAAAAGATGCTTTGCGGCAAACTCGCCTCTTTCAAAATCTTGACTGAGACTGCAAGCATTCAACAACGCTATCCATACTCCTGCAGTAGGTTTAGTACCCTGCTTAATCATATTTTGATAAGCAGACCATACTTCTTCTATATTACCGGCTCGGCCTAAGACATCTATGAAGCATGCATAGTGTTCCGGTTCTGGGTCAATGCCATATTTCTCTCTCATCATATTGAAACATTTTTTTCCTTCCTCCACCATCCCAGAATGATCACAAGCTGATAAAACAGATAAAAAAGTCACAGAATTCGGCAACACCTCACTCCCATCCTCCCTCATACTCTGAAAGAGCTCGATAGCTTCCTTTCCACACCCATTTCTTCCATATGCATCAATCATACAAGTCCATGAAATCACATCCTTTCGACGAATTCCATCAAACACTGAGCGGGCAAGTGAAATCTTCCCACATTTTGCATACATGTCCAACAGTACATTACATAATTGGGTATCAAAAGTAAAACCCCTACGAACCGCAACACAATGCACTTGTTTCCCTGTAACCAAATCCAATTTCTCAGAGCAACTAACCAGAACACTAGTGAATGCAACAACATTGGGCTTCACCAAGCTCATAACTTTAAACGCCTCCCCATATCTCCCATTTCTAATACACCCAGAAACCAACGAATTATGCATCATATCATCTTTCCAACCATTCAAACTATAAAACACATTCAAAGCATGATTAACACACCCAACACTACAATAAAAATCAATGAGAGCAGTACTCAAAACAACCAAATCACGCCCCAACGAAACCACCAATCCATGAACCTGTCTACCAAGTTCCAAAGCCTTCAAAGAAGCACACGACTTCAAAACAGAACACAATGTAAACTCACTAAGCTCAACATTCTCTCTCCCCATTTCCCTTAGAACACCAATCGCCTCGTGAGGTTGCCCGCATCGCAAAAAGCACGACAACAAAGCATTCCAAGCAACTACATCCCTGTGAAGCATTTCGTCAAACACCTTAAGGGAATCATCCAATGAGCCGTGCCTTGAATACATATCAAGGAGTGCGGTTTTTGGAACAGTTCCGGAATCTACACCGGTTCTGATCATTTGTGCGTGGAATTGTTTACCGAGTGATGGAGAAGATGGACGTAAGAGAGGGGTGAATGTGTGAGCATCGATGTCGGAACGTAAACGACGGAGAGAGCGGAAGAGGTTCCATGCGGAGAAGGGTTGAGCTCGGCGAACGTAGGAGTTGATGAGGGAGTTTAGTTCGGAAATGGGTCGGTGGAGGAGTTGGTGGTGGTCGGAGAGAGAGTGAAAGTGAGATAAACAATTCAATGTTAACGTTAATGGCCGCACCCGCATCTTCTTCTGCGGCGAATGCCTTAACTTGTGTTTTTAGGAGAGGGCATGGCAAAGACAAACAATCAAGCAATGAATGAAATCAAAGCTTATCAGGTCCTATGACATGTCATAACACACTATGAGAGTCAATGTATCAAGTTAATTCATGTCCAACTCGATGAAAATAAGACTCGCATTGATGAGAAAAGTCAAAACTTGTGCTTGTAGTCATGGCACGAGAAGAGAGCGTGACACATTCCCCATTTTGATGTTTTCTAATTTTCATTTTATTGTAATAAAAATATAAGGTTCTAGAAACCCTTAATTAAATTACACACACAATTAGAGTAGTTTGTAGGAGTTGGTAATCATTTTGTTTGAGTTTATTATCTTTGTTAAGTCATTACTTGTCTGATAGTAGGTAATAATTCATTTTAACTTCTGATTGGTTATCTTTGTTAAACTATCAATTGGTTGGTAGTTGGTAATCATTTTGTTTGAGCTTATTATCTTTATTAAGCTATCACCTGACTGATAGTAGGTAATAGTTCCTTTTACTCTCTGATTGATTACCTTTGTTAAGATATCACTTGGCTGGTAGTTAGTAATCATTCTGTTTGAGCTTATTATCTTTATTAAGTTATCACTCGGCTAATAGTAGGTAATATTCTTTTCCTACTGGAGTTAGGATTTTTCCCTGTTGATGATTGCTTTTCCCCGACGAAGTCTTACTTTTTTAAGTCTTCGTTGTTGGGTCTTTAGTTCGTTCTCTAACTATGCATCGGTTATTTTTGACCTTTTCTTTTTCCCCATACGGAATCTTGTTTGTCCCCATCTGGGTACTCCTTTCGAATCTGTCTTTTCCCTGTAGAATTTCAGTCTCCATCGTCTCTAACAGTTCTTTATCTCTTGTGGCGCTATATTCCCCACATAGAATCTTGTTTGCATTCATGTCATATCATAAACATCTTGCAGTATCTTAGGGCCAAACATTGGGTCTTTAATATTTATGTCTCTCCAATCTTGTCGAGATGAAGATTTCAACTTTCATATCTCCAAATTGAAGAAACTTAAATAGGGGAATCTGTCATACCCTAATTTTTAACCCTAAGATCTCACATCTCATTTACATTCTTGCACACAAACAATGTCACTTTTTTATCCTTCCCCTTATCCATCTTTAGGTTTGCTTCTTGCATGGATCACCAAACACCTTTTTGTTTACCTTTGTATTTATATGTTCATTGCTTATCGAACCACTAATCAAAATACCAAAAATATTTATTGTATCCCTTAAGTTTGTTGTGCAAGGTAGGGCTTCTCAAGCCAAAAGCATCTCAAAATTTGGTGGCTTACTTCTTAGAGAAAGTTAAAGGTTCACGTGTTTATTTCCACGCCTTTTTCAACAAGTAACTTCAAGATTTGAGAAATTTAATCAAGATACCATCAAGGACACCTTATCTTGAGTTCATATCATCATCCGTGCTTTGAAGTGCAAGGAAAGTTCAAGTGCACAAGCTTGTTCCAAGTGGTTTGACATAAAAATCAATCTTTTGAAGTCAAAGTTCCAAGGATCACAACTCCTTCATTTCTCAACATTTTTGAATGTCCCTTTTTGCATATGACTATTCTCAACATCCTATACAACTTATCTTTATATGACAAGAGCCAATTATGCTTGAAGGACCATCAAAAGTTTGGAGACATTATAGGTCATTTGTTGACTTAGTGAAATTTGACCTATTTTCAAGTGACTTTTTGCCAACTTTCAAGGATCATAACTTCTTCAATTTTCAATACATGAGGCTGATTCTTTTTGCATAATACCATTGGTGATACCCTCTACAAGTTTGCTTCAAGGACCAATGTCAAAATATTGTTCTAAGACCATGGAATCCATTGGTACATTATACGTCATTTTCAATCATGAAGCACTCGAATTTTTCGAAGTTATGGAACCAGTATTTTATACCAACTTCAACAAACCATAACTTTATTCTCAAACATCCAAATGCAACCTTTCTTAGCACATTGAAATATTGACCATGATGTTAACACATTGCAAAAAGAATGGGATCAAAAAGTCTCTTGAGTAGGATGCCCCATTGAGTTGAACATGGTGACTTGAAACTGAAGAAATCATCATTGCCCGAAATTTGATCATGACTAAACTCAATTCCAAGTCAAATTAGCAAGTGTTTTGTTCCTAAACATATTTTAACAAACCTCCAGAAGTTAATTGACACTTAAAATGCATCATTTGACTGAGTTTTGAGGAGTTTCAAGTCACGTTTTTCACACACTTGGATCAAATTTGTTTTGCACGAATTCAACATTATTCCACACGTATTTGGATCCAATTACATTGCCTATAAATAGAGGAAGCTACTGCCTTCCTTAACAAGATTTTGAGAGTCAAGAACCCCCTGCTGCAACTTGAAGTTTTTCCAAAAAATCCAACTATCATGTTTTGATTTTCAGCATGTTTCAATCCATTTTCTTGATTCTATTAGCTCCATCGACATCCTCCGAAAGTTTTGCAACAACTCCCAAGCATTGAGACCTTTTGAATTGCTCCAACCAGTTCGAACTTCATCAACTTCTGATCACCATCCGGACAAGATAGTTATGAGCATCATTTGAACTCAAACAAGTTACCACAATGTAGTCCTTCACTCTCTGATGCTTTCCCCTAACGTATTTGGTGTTGATTGATCGTGTTCATTATTTAATTTTATTTTTCGTGGCTTGCTTGTTTCTGAAACTTCTTTGAAATTCCCTTTGCCAAGTTCATATAAATGAGTTTGAAGCATAAGGTAGAATTCAGGACGAGAAGAGGATCACAATGGTGGTGGTCGCGTGTCTTGAAGTTACCAAACGATGAAAATCAGGTGAGAACTCACCGGAGAAGATGACCGGAGTATTTCTCAGGTGGTCTGAGTTAGGACCATACACATTGGCATTTTGAAATGTTTTGATTGGTCAAATTCAAATTGGATCTTGTGTTATGATTGCAGTGTGTTCCATCGTGTTTCTCATCATTTGGAGTGTTGGGTCTAACACGTCAATTAATGAGTTGTGATCCAACGCTCCTGGTTTTTTCTGATTTTAATTCTTTTTCTTTTATCATTTTAAATTGTTGTTTCTTTAAAAATTCGTAGTAAATTTATTTTTTTATCCAAAAAATCCCAAAATAATTTCTAAAATCATCTTTTATTTTTCTTCATTTGATTTTTATTTTTTCACATTTTATTTCACTGATTCTCTATTTTTCATTATTTTTTTCTTTTCTCCTTTCTTTTAATTGATTTAAAATTACTTTTCTGCATTTTAAAATTCTGAAATTTTTATTATATGTTTCTCATTTTATTTCCAAACTTCCATAATTTCCTTGACCATTTATTTGGTGTTTTGAAGGACTTTGTGGATTTTCCATTTTTATTCTATTTTAAAAATCATTTAAAAATACCTTTATTGCATTTTTATTTTATTTAATTGCATTTTAAATTTGTTTGACCTTTTGGACTTCTGTTGGTCTTGGATCATGATGATTTTAACTTCAAGTCTCATCAAACTCAATGGATCTTGGGTATTGATGGGGTGAAAACCCTAATCCACCAAAATGGATGGTTGATTTTGATGATGACTTGATCAAATTTGTGATTCAATTTGGATGTGATCTCTATTGTCCCCTTTCTTATTCATCCCTTTCTTTTTCCTTTGATCAATTGGATGGATTTGTGTTCATCTTGTTCATGATGTGTGGATTGGTGCTTGGTGAACTTTCATCATTTCAAATCCACCTTCTAAGTGATCATGAATCATTTAAGGTACTTTAGATTGATGTATAAGTTTTTCCTAAGTGTCATGAAATATGGATTGAAGTAATGGTCCATCCTCCTAGCCTTTGTGTTTGACCATCCCCTTTCTTTTTCTTTTCTTGTATGACATAGCTTGAGGATGAGGGTTTACATATCATTTCTCTATCATGTATTAACACAAACATTATTTTTGACCGGCCTCAGATAGTTGTGACTTCTACATAAGTCCAATTATGATTGCTTAACATAGCGTTACATTTTCCCCAAAGGCAATGACATGTTTATAAGTGAGATTGTAAGTCTCATATTCCTCGTGGTATTGTGTGAAAATGTTGCTCTTTTTCCATTTGTGAGAGCTAGTGGCATACTTGTTGATTTGATCCAAGTTAGATCCCTTCTCATAAATGATGTATAGGTTCATATTTCCATACTTGTGAGTGGATAGTTGAGTGTTCCCCAAAAAATGACCAAAATATCTTTTCATCTTCACTAACATCTTTTACTAACATTTTACTTGTATTAACTTTTACCTTCAAAGTCATTTAATTTTCTGCCTTTTTTTATGTCATTTAGTTTATGCTTTTATGTTTAACATTTGGTATCAAATTATTTGTGTTTATATCATATTTGTTCTTTATCCATTTGGACCTTTGTTTATGTTTATGCTATTTTTCCTTTGTCGATTTGGACTTTCATTTTCTTTTAAAATACATTAATAAAGGAAAAACCCCTAAAAATAACTTGGTTATCTTGTTAATGTAAATTTTTATGCAAATAAAAATAACAAAAATAGAAGAGAAAAAAGTAGGGTCCTAGAAACCCTTAATTTTTACCTACGAGCTACTGTAATTGGTAATCATTATGTTTGGGCTATTGTAATTAAAATATAAGGTCCTAGAAACCCTTAACTTTTGTTATTTTTATTGTGTAATTTTTATGCAAATAAAAATAACAAAATAGAAGAGAAAAAAATAGGCCGACGTTGTTGATGAAAGAAATGAAAGGCAATAATCAAAAGAAAAAAAAGAAAAAAGAAAAAAGAAAGTAGGTGTTTGTGTTCATTAGAGGAAAGAATCCATTTACAACATTTTCTTATTAAGAGCATGACTTAACGGAGAGTGAGGTGCACCTAATTCATCAAGAAAAATACAGTTATGTCATATTCGAGAATTTTGACTGTCAATAGTTTGTTAATGTAAAATTTGAAAAGAGAATCAAAGATTTTATAAAGGCATTATATCATCAGTCACTTTCTTCATGTTGATGTTCCGTTCTGCAATTAGAATTATATGAGGATAAAAAATGATGGTGTATCCGAGCGTGTGGTGGAGAGTGGTCTGACATGTAAGGTTAACACTCAAAAGCTCAAGTCAATATAAGGGTGGCATCCCCTTATATGAGTGCACTTTCTCAGTTTTGGATCACCGCATACCATTCACTACCTTTGAGATAGAAGTCTTGAAGAATTTGGTGATGACTCTTTCACAACTTCATCCCACAAGACGAGAGTATGTGAATTTCAATCAATGTTGATGCAAATACCTGGAAGGAAATCCATATGTGGCTTTTTTCTTTCATCTCTTTCGATGTCGTCGTGGCCCTGCGACTCAGACGTGAGATAAAATGTTAATTTCTCTGGAGTCGAACATCTGTGGCTTTATGTCTCTTCATGAGTTGCAACCTTTTGAAGATTGGTTCTTTATGGTCAACCTTATTCGCCCGAAGGACCATGCTACAGTTTGCGGTATTTGGGACATAGTGGAGGGAAAATGTGTTGAGTTGTTCCCCATGTATTGAAATGAGAGTCATTACCTTATGTCGAGTGTACAAGGTCTTTCTTCACGTCTATTGATTACAATTTCGAGCTCACGTCCCTCCTAAGGTTGTTAGACCCCCCATTCAGAAGAGGATTGCTCATATTTAGCCAATATGTCTGGTCCCGCCCAATAGGAAGAACTAGTAACTCTGACTTGGTATATTCAGCATGCCTTTGTCATTTTAGCCCTTAGTGGAGTTGGCCGCTGGGAAGCTCTTTGGTCTGACCAACAACGTACTAAGAAGCAATTATTGGAAGAGAATGTTCAAAATCTTATGCTTCAGCAGGATAAGTATCTGCAAGAAATACATATAACTTATACTTTTCTTATCGAGATAAAGGATGCTTTGATCCCCATTAACCTCCCTGACTCTCTGGCCGGTCA
The DNA here is from genome assembly GCF_024323335.1 of Lathyrus oleraceus. Taxonomy (NCBI): domain Eukaryota; kingdom Viridiplantae; phylum Streptophyta; class Magnoliopsida; order Fabales; family Fabaceae; genus Lathyrus; species Lathyrus oleraceus. The sequence goes on along the minus strand of NC_066583.1, from coordinate 541,622,955 downwards.
GGTGACTCATCTGGCGAGGACTGTGGCAAGAAAAAACCATGCTCTAGCTGTTGCCCAGGGAAATTTATCTTATACTCATACATCATTTCAGTAGCTCATAAGGGATTGGCAATTTTGCGCCTTGAGAATGCTTCTCCAACTTAGCAATTGGCCGATTATCTGAGTGCCAACATTGAGACAATTTCACAGTAGTTTGAGAATGCTTTGCAGTAAGTGGAACATTTTCACTGAACTCTGGCTGTCTAAAGGGAGCAAATTCGGCCAGATCAAATGCTTAAAGACGGGGACATTGTCTTTCTACTGGAGTAGCCATGCCAACCATTTTTTTGTATGTGTGTTGTATATATAACACTTATGCAATGAAGGAATATATGTGTATATATTTCCATTTTTGGAATGAAATTCTTTTTTTTACTTATTTAAGGTGTATTTGTAGGATCCTTAGTGCAAAGCTCTGGATCTTGTACGAACTTACGAGGTCTCTCATTGAATTTTATTAAACGTCATTAGGGTTGTTCTCGGTCAAGGGTCGGTTCCCTTCCCCCCATGTGAAAACCCAGTACGGGGTAGACATGTGACTAACCTACTACGGTCTCTAGATTGGCTAGATGCAAAAGGGATTGAACCATTATTGCTTGTGGGTATTTAATTTTTGTAGTTGGGCATATAAAGCGTCTCCGACAGCACCCATGTTGATAGAGATTCGATTATTATAGTTTGACGTACAAAAAATCTCTGATAACACCCCTGGTGATGGGAAGTTTATTGATCTAGTCACACGTGAAAAGAGTCTCCGACAACAACTATGACGATGGGGAATTTATTATATAGTCGGATGTGTAAAACGTCTTTGGTAGCACATATGAATTTATTTGTGTATGCTTTGTGTTATATGCTAGAAGAATACAACTTATCTAGAGGGGAAGGTGGTGAATAAATCCCAAGTTAAAAAACTTTACAAAAATTATTTTAAAAATTTTAACGGTTAGCAGAAGTGACCCGAATCGAATCATCTAATCGAACCACTATCGAGAAGCTCAAATATGCGTATATGAAAACCAATTGATGATAATGATAGACAAATCAATCAATTTAAAAAAAACAATCATTTAAATGATATAGCTAAAGGTGAAGACTCTATCCAATGACAAAATACACAAAAATTTAATTGAGGCAAATTATCGGCCTCGCTATGGCTACGTCTGCCCCCAATTCCAAATGGCCCCCAATTCCAAATGGAATTGAGATAATCAATCTTACTTTAAAGAGAATTGTTTACAAGAGAAAAGTAGCAATCCAACCCTACAAATGCTATGTTTGATGTTGATTCTAACTTGTTTTATTCCCTTGAGTGGAGCTTGATCAAGTCACCCAACAATACCAATTTGATCTACTGTTTCACGTTACTCCTTTGCAAGAAACCCCGTTCTTCAAAGCCTTCATTTGATCAATCCAAATTGTAAATTGTTGTCACCCAGGATAAGATGATCCTCCGGTTATCGTTACTCCTTCGACTGAACCCACTGTTCTTCAAAGCTTTCACTCAGCTAAATCCAACTTGCATAATATTGTCCAAAACCTTCAAATCACCAAATGATCTTGAAGGGAAACTCCATCTTGATTTTCTTATTTGAAACCCCCAAAGATTCTCAACCCAATTTACAATTCAACAACCTAAATTGGACGTTATCAACTCTGATTCTTGATGGCACCCAAATAAAAAATGATTATGTTTAATTTGTTTGTGTGTATGCATATAATATAGACTGTAGATGAAGATAACTCTTTATATATTCCTGGTTTCGTATCTTTAAAATGATGCATGTATAAGGTATATATATATATATATATATATATATATATATATATATATATGTGTGTGTGTGTGTGTGTGTGTGTGTGTGTGTGTGTGTGTGTGTGTGTGTGTGTGTGTGTGTGTGTGTGTGTGTGTGTGTGTGTGTGTGTGTGTGTGTGTGTGTGTAAGTTATAGGCAAAAAGGAATGCACAAGAGAAGCTGTGTGTTGACCAATGTAAGTCATATGTTGACACTTTCAAAGCATGTGTTGACCTGTATAGGTCATGTGTCGACTCATAGAAGAAAATTTTCTTCTATGTGTCGACTTGTATGTTGCATGTGTCCACACATGCATAAAGAGAAGCTACAGACTTAAAAACTTAACAACATGTGTCGACTCATACAATGTATGTGTCGACACATAAGCATGTGTCTTGCATAAAAACACATTTTTGCTAAGTAGAATTATTTTTAACCTTTTAGAAATCATTTCCAAAATGTTTTTATGCTTCTTAATGCTAAGATGCACAATCCAAAATGTTTTTATGCTTCCTAATGTTAAGATGCACATTAAGACTCAAAGTATACCGTCTAATATACATAAACGCTAAAGTATCCTAGTTTTGACATAATATAAAATACATCTACCGGGAATTTGCACTTATATTGTGGGGATTTGATTGTTATAGTTGAACATGTAAAGCATCTTCGATTAATCCTCTTATTTTCTTTGTACCGGACCTTGATCCCGTCGAACGTACCTCATACTCATTGTTATTTTCTTTGTATTAGGCCTCAATCATGTTGCACAATCACAAAGAAACAAATATTTAGAAAGAATTATATTGCATTCATAATTGCACGTTGTCCTTATACATACAGATAAGGATTATATAATTACATCATTTAATATAAATGGAAAAGGAAACATAATCAGGTAGATTAGCCGCCACTTATTTTCCTATTCGCCTTTGTTGACCTAACCATTTCTTAGGGGGCAGACAACCATGATATTGAGGTGGCTGGTGAGGGAAGCTACATTAATCTCCATGGACACACTTTCTCATTGGTCTTTATGGAGAGTTTGATATATATTTTTTGCTCCGTCGAGATTGATGTTAATGGTAACCGATTCTCCTTGAACATTGTGAAACTTCAGTTCGATATGCAGAAGTGAGGCTACGACATCCCAAATGGCTATGTAAGGCCTTCCCATGATACAATTATAGACACCCCTACATCAAACTGCATGACTATAGTTGTGATCACCGGGGGGAATTTTGTTAGGGACCTATCCTACCCTCTATGCGTCTCGCAATCCAAACATAGGTTGGTAAAGGGTATTTTCCGAGGTACCTACATCCTTCTTGTGTATGACAAACATCACAGTGATCTTCCTCTTCATGGTTCTCTTGGAGGGGAGGTTTTCCCGGGGTGCCCCTTCTGCAACAACGACAATGTAAAAATGTTTTGCTTTACTGGCCTCCTTGCTCCTTTCACTATTCCTCACGTCTGTAGTCTTCGAGGGAGATTTACCCTTAGGTGATTCTTCCCTATCTCTTTTGCCCAATTTTCATGTACTCAGTCATACGATCCCTTTTGACCAACCATTCAATGGCATCCTTCAGCTGGATGCATTCGTCAGTGTTATGATTATGAACTTTATAAAAACGATAATACTTCGACTTGTATGTCTGAGGTGTTTCTTTGATGGTGTAAGAAGGTCAAAATCCCCTTTCCTGAATTCAGTGTTGACATAGTTCTGGTAGATATTTTCTCATGAAAAAGATAGAGGGTCGTATCGTCTTTGCATACCTCGATCAGAGTGGTCCATCCGCCGTTGGGGACTTTTTCCCTGTCGGGTGGCCAGAGTTGGCGTCAATCGAGACGGGGTTATCAAAGCGTGTGTTCAACTTATCTTCCAAACGAGAATTGGACTTTGGCGTCAGATTTTGGGTTTCAATGCTTTTTGATGTCAGGTTCATGTTATGGGTTATGCCTGATAAATGATATGATATGCATGGCTTTATGCTAGAGCAAAGCGACATGACTAATGCATGATGATGATTTATGTAATGATTGGAAGGTTTCCAAAATGCCCATGTGCGGGTATTGGAAGAGAAGGTTTTTTTGCAGAAAGGCTTTTGTCTGTCAAAAGGTTATTTTATGGGGTGATAGCGTGATTCCCCGACACTCATATTGAACTCTGCAGTTGATGACGTGTGAAAAAGCTTTCCCTTGAACAGCTTGAAGTCAGGGAGATGACTTGCTCCTGTATGGCTCATCTTGCCCCAATGTTATGGGTCTATGCAAAATGTTTACCTCAAAAGGATTTTGAAAGCAATTGTACCATAATTTGGAGATGGATTGCCCCAAAATTTTGATCCATGAAAGGATTTATCCTTGGTTAACCGACTCTTAGAGTGGTTGACTTTTCTGTGCTCTTGAGGTAGCTTGCCCCGGTATGAGCGTTGAAGCGACTTAACTCACCCTAACTGAACATTGAAAGGGTCTGCCCCTGGCCAACAAAACCTCTAGGTGATCTGCCCCTAGTTAATAGAGTCCTGAGATAATTTGCTTTGGATCAACTGATTCTTGAAATGATTTGCACATTTATTAACAGATGTTGGAGACTGTTTAAGACTGACCAATTCTTGGAGTAATTTTCCTATGATCAACTTGATGTTTTGGGTGGCATGCACCTGATTCGTGGGTTATGAGGTAGTCTTGATTCGGGTTAGCACCAACGAATGTCCAAGTTCCTCTAATTGTTCCTTATTGTTGGAATTTCCCTGATGTCAAGTACTGTCTTGCAGTTAAAATTGTTTGTTCAGAAATGGTAATTTTAATGCGATACTCATGCAAGTTTTGAAAAAGAATCATTTATTGGAATGATGTGATAATGTGTAACGAGTGGACCATGAGTCCAAATGTAATGTTGATTTAGCAATTTAAAGTGTGAAAGACACAACGAGAATAATGACATTGATGTTGAATATTAGCGAATCTTTAGGAGTCAGTTTACGCAACTTTGCTGTAATATGCTTTCGGAAATAACCCTACCTCAATTAGGTCTTTTGAGGGTTGTAACATGGCTTGGTTCATGGTTATTGAAACAAAGGATGTAAGGCTCAAATTTTGTTTTAACCCACCCATTCTTCATGATGATCTCCAATCATATGCTCAATTAGTTCAACATCCACATTCGTCTTTTTTGAAGGTGTAAGGATAAAGATGATGATTCAAGGTCTCTTGAAATGGCAATCACCTTATTTTGCTCTTCATGGATATTTGTGACCCTTAGATTTTTGATATGGTGGTCACTAAATCTTGTTTTGTTTTGTTGAGGATTTTTTCGTGACCTCCTTTGATTTTTGTTTTGATCCCTAACTTTTGCATGGACCACTTTTTGAAGCTTTAGTCCATCGGGATTGCCCTAGTTTTTGCCTAAGTCGCCTCTTCGGTGTTTGACTTAGCGGGCTTTTATTTGATTGATTTCCTTTTTTAGAATGTGACTGCCAAGTCGTTGGTCATTGAAGAACAACCATCATAACTTTTGGATTCTTCAAGGTTCCTTCGACACTTTAGGATGTGTGCGAAGAATGTCATGTAGTTGATCCACAGACGGGATATTTCGTCTTGTAATCTGAATGTGTAGTTAGATTAACTGAACACTACCCTGCCCCAGGTTTAATGTAAGGTTTTTTAGATCCGAAAGAAACTCCTACTTCTAGGCTTGAAGTGGTTGACTAGGATTAACTCCTTATCTCTCCAGTGTTTGGGGATTTGAAATAATGCCTGTACATCATCAGTAGGATTTTATCCCAAAGCGTACAGTCAGCAATTATGGGTATTTTGTTTTCGTCATCCTCCCTCAAATCTTTGCTAAAACAAAAGTTATGATAAAGAAAAGTGAATGGGAGAAACACTGATGTATTTTTTTGTTTTTGATATAAGAGAAGAAAAAAATGAGCGAATGCGAGATAATTAATTCAAAACATGCATCATTACTTCATCAATATTACCATTAAAAACAACAATGGTTAAACACAAGCAGCTTTTAACAACAAAGAAACTACAAATGCAAAAATAGAAACAAATCAGTCCAACGATTGCCAATGTTGAGGATGTCTTCCTGTCTGAATAATAGAGTACAATAGAGTTATCAACTGGGGTTTGCACAAGCTGAGGTTGGGTAAGACCATTTACTGTAGCTAGCATAACATTCTCAACAATTGCAGTCTGCTGAATGTTGTCTTCCTTCTTTGCTAAAACTATCATAGCTTCCACAAGTTGGTCTAGCTGGTTTTTCATCGAGTCAACATCTCCTCTTAATGCAATGTGACTTTGCTCCAATGGATCCATAATCTTTCAAGAGCTACTTCAAGTCTGATATGAGTATCGGGAAATCAACTGCAGGTTATAGACGAAGGATGGATGAGTTTTTTTTAAATCATGAAAGAAAACTAATGAATGGATGGACTTGAGTTACATATTTTGGTGAATATAATAATAAAATTTTATAATGGTTTAAGTTTCATTATAACTCGCACTTCACACGGTTTAAAACGGATTGATAGAGTTGTTTACTTACATATTAAATAATTCACTAATTCAATTTTATCATAATTAAGAATTAATTGGATTATAATTGCATTATAATTTAGAAATAATATTAATTTATTATTATGACAATCATATTTTACGCATTTAATAATTAATTTTATGATAAATTAACCGTTCATTGGATTCCAATTGTATTATAACCACCGAATCTTGATAAAATATTTACAATAAATTATATTTAATTTTTTTTCTTTATTTTGGAGAACCACAATAATATTTAAAATTGTTCAAAAATAAATTCAATAATGAAAATCATAAATATTTAAATTTTTTATTATTACTCAAAATTGAAAAGTACACATGAATAAAAAATATGGTATTTTATTTCACATGAACATTAAAAATTGATTCATTTAATATTCTATCCCAAATATTAATAGCACATAAAAAAATCTATTTTTCACTAATAATAGAAGAAACTCAACTATTTTAGGGAGAAAACCTAATAAATCATTGTAAAAATTTATTGAAAACATTTATGTCATAAAAATTAACGCCATGATTAAAAAAACAAATGTTGATAAAATATTTACAATAAATTATATTATTTATAAAAAAAATATACAAAAATATTATTTTTGGGCATGAAAAAGTAATAAATGATTGTAAAAAAATTATTGAAAAAAATAATGTTATAAAATTTAATTCCATCATTAAAATATTTCATAAAAATTTAAATAATGAATACAATAAATAATAAAATTTTGTATTATTAACCTTATTATTGAAAAAATAAAAATGAATATGTATAATAAATATGATGTTTTAATTCTAAACATAAAAATAAATTAAAACATATACTATTTTATCACAAATATTAATAGCAAATAAAAATATGTTACATAAATAAAATATTTTCTTTTTATAAATACTTTAATAAAGACGTGTATTATTATTATTATTATAAAAATAAAACTCATGAAATTATAACAATAAATATTATTGACTATTTTATAAATCATGAATGAAAACTAATGAATGAATGGACTTGAGTTACATATTTTGGTGAATATAATAATTAAAATTTATAATGGTTTAAGGTTCATTATAACTCACAATTCATAGCCTTTAAAACAGATTGATATTTTTGTTTACTTACAAATTAAATAATTCACTAATTTAATTTTATCATAATTAAGAATTAATTAGATTATAATTGCATTATAATTTTGAAATAATATTCATTTATATTATGGCAATCATATTTTACACATTTAATAATTAACTTTATGATAATTAATAATTTAAAATAATGTTGAAAGTGTTCTATAAATTTGCCAAAGAGACTTTTACATTGTTTGATCAAGAGGCACAAAAAACTTAAAAGAAGGATCTCACTCTTATTTTGTAAATAAAGTTTTCTGCAAAAAAAAAAACTTAAAAGAAGGATTGCAAATCTACATAGTATCACAAACTTTTGTACCAACATCTATCACAAACTTTTAATTAAAGGAATACAAGTGGATAAGTCATGGAATACAAAAATATAAGTATTTTTATTAAAATAATTATAAATGAAATGTTACACATTTTTCTTAAATAAATAAAAAAAGTTTTGGGAAATTTTGGAATGTTGTGTTTGGAAGAGTGTCACATCAGATTTTTAGTGACGTGGTGAGTAAGTGATTGACTTATTAATAAAATAGTGTAAGACTTAGTTTTAACATATTATAATAGATGATTAGTATAAGAAAAATAAAATAAATAGTATCTTTATAATTGTTGTTACAAAATCAATTATTTATTTTTTATGAGTGATTTGAATAATAATAATAATGTTATCATTTTTATTAAAAAATGAAAATTTATTTTTATTTTTATAGGAATTAAATTAGTTCTCATAATTTTTATTGAATTATTTGAAAATTGACTAATTTTATTTTTGAAAGAATTGAATCAACTCTCATAGTGTTTATTGAATTATTTGAAAATAATTAATTTATTTTTTTAAAGAAATTAGGGTGCGCAATCGAAAATATAATGAAAATTTAATAGTTTGATATTGATGTATGGTATGGATGCACAATTTGTATAAGTATATAATATTATATATGGAATGGAGAAGTGACATAAATAAATCAATCAGTATACATGATTTTTAATAAGAGAAATAAAATGGGATAAATCAATCAGTATTTATAAATGAAATATTACATATTTTTATTAAATAAATAAAATAAGTTTTGGAAAATTTTCGAATGTTGTGTTTGGAAGAGTGTCACATCAGATTTCTAGTGACGTGATAGAGTAAGTGATTGATTTGAATAATAATAATTTTTTCATTTTTATTAAGAGACGTAAAATTATTTTTACTTTTATAGGAATTAAATTAATTCTCATAATTTTTTATTGAGTTATTTTAAAATTGACTAATTTTTTTTATAAGAATTGAATAAACTCTCAGAGTGTTTATCGAATTATATGAAAACTAATTTAATTTTAAAAAAAAAATTAGAGTGCGCAATAGAAAAATATATTGTAAATTTAATAGTTTGAGTTTTGATGTATGGTTTGGATGTACAATTTGTATAATTATATAACATTATATATGGAATGGAGTAGCAATATAAATAAATCAACTAGTATACATGATTTTTAATTAGAAGAATAAAAGAGGATAAGTCAGGGAATACGAAAAGAGAATGGTTTTAATTAAAAGAATTTATAAATGAAATGTTACATATTTTTCTTAAATAAAAAAAAAAACCTGTCTTAGAAAATTTTGGAATGTTGTGTTTGAAAGAGTGCCACATCATATTTTTAGTGTGATGTGATAAGTAAGTAAATGAGTTGTCAATAAAATAGTGTGAAGCTCGGGTTTAATATATTATAATAGATTATTAGTATAAGAAAACTAAAATTAATAGTATCTTTATAATTGTTTTTACAAAATTGATTATTTCTTTTTATGAGTGATTTGAATAATAATAATATTATCATTTTTATTAAGAGACGAAAAAGTATTTTTATTTTTATAGGAATTAAATTAGTTCTCATAATTTTTATATAATTATTTAAAAATTGAATAATTTTATTTTTGTAAGAACTTACTAAACTCTCATAGTGTTTATCAAATTATTTGAAAATTAATTAATTTTATTTTTTTAAAGAAATTAGACTGCGCAATAGAAAATATAATGAAAATTTAATACTTTGAGTGTTTATGTAAGGAATGGAGAAGCAACATAAATAAATCAATGAGTATAAATGATTTTTAATTAAGGGAATAGAGGTGGATAAGTCATGGAATAAGGAAATATAAGTGTTTTTATTAAAAGAATTTATAAATGAAATGTTACATATTTTTCTTAAATAAATAAAAGAAGTTTTGGAAAATTTTAGAATGTTGTGTTTGGAAGAGTGTCACGTCAGTTTTTAGTAACGCGGTGAGTAAGTAATTGAGTTGTTAACAAAATAGTGTGAGCGTCATTTTAATTGAGTTGTTTATAATAGATGGGTAGTATAAGAAAAATAAAATAAATAGTATCTTTATAATTATCATGACAAAATCGGTTATTTATTTTTTATGAGTGATTTGAATATTAATAATGTTATCATTTTTATTAAGAGACGAAAAATTATTTTTATATTTATAGAAATTAAATTAGTTCTCATAATTTTTTATTGAATTATTTGAAAATTGACTAATTTTATTTTTTTAAGAATTGAATAAACTCTCAAAGTGTTTATAGAATTATTTGAAATTAATTTATTAATTTTTTTAAAGAAATTAGAGTGCACAATAGAAAATATAATGAAAATTTAATAGTTTGAGTTTTGATGTATGGTGTGTGGATGCACATTTTATTTAAGTATATAATATTATATATGGAATGGAGAAGCAACATAAATAAATCAATCAGTATACATGATTTTTAATTAAAGGAATTGAAGTGGATAACTCATGGAATACAAAAATATAAGTGTTTTAGTTAAAAGAATTTTTAAATGAAATGTTCCACATTTTTATTAAATAAATAAAAGAAGTTTTGGAAAATATTGGAATGTTGTATTTGGAAGAGTGTCACATCAGATTTTTAGTGACGCGATGAGTAAGTGATTTAGTTATCAATAAAATATTGTGAGCCTCATTTTTAATATATTATAATACATGATTAGTATAAGAAAAATAAAATAAATCTTATCTTTATAATTAATGTTACAAAATTGATTATTTATTTTTTATGAGTGATTTGAATAATAATAATAATAATATCATTTTTATAAAGAGTCGAAAATTTATTTTCAGTTTTAAAGTAATAAAATAGTTCTCAAAATTTGTATCGAATTATCTGAAAATTGACTAATTTTATTTTTGTAAGAATTTAATAAACTTTTATAGTATTTATAGAATTATTTGAATTTAAAAAAAAAGAAATTTGAGTGCACAATAGAAAATATAATGAAAATATAATAGTTTGAGTTTTGATGTATGGTGTGGATGTACACTTTGTATAAGTATATAACATTATAAATGGAATGGAGAAGCAACCTAACTAAATCAATGAGTATGCATGATTTTTAATTAGAGGAATAAAATGGGATAATTCATGGAATACGAAATATAGAAGTGTTTTAATTAAAAGAATTTATAATTGAAATGTTACACATTTTTCTTAATTAGATAAAAAGAAGTTTTGAAAAATATTGGAATGTTGTGTTTGGAAGAGTGTCACATCAAATTTTTAGTGATGTGGTGAGTAAGTGAATGAGTTGTCAATAAAATAGCGTGAGACTCAGTTTTAACATATTATAATAGAGGATTAGTATAAGAAAAATAAAATAAATAGTATCTTTATATTTCTTGTTACAAAATCGATTATTTATTTTTTATGATTGGTTTGAATAATAATAATATTATCATTATTAATAAGAGACGAAAAATAATTTTTATTTTTTGAAGAATTAAATTAGTTTTTATATTTTTTATCGAATTATTTGAAAATTTACTAATTTTATTTTTGTAAGGATTGAATAAACTCTCATAGTGTTTATCGCTATATTCGAAAAATAATTAATTTAATTTTTTTTAAGAAATTAGAGTGTGCAATAGAAAATATGATGAAAATTTTATACTTTGAATTTTGATGTATCGTGTGGATGTACAATTTGTATAAGTATATAACATTATATAAGGAATGGAGAAGTAATATAAATAAATCTACGAGTATACATGATTTTTAAATAGAGGAATAAAAGGGGATAAGTCCGGGAATTCAAAAATAGAATTGTTATAATTAAAATAATTTATAAATGAAATGTTACACATTTTTCTTAATTAAAAAAAAGATGTTTTAGAAAATTTTGGAATATTGTGTTTGAAAGAGTTCCACATCAGGTTTTTAGTGATGTCATGAGTAAGTAAACGAGTTGTCTATAAAATAGTGTGAAGCTCAGTTTTAATATATTATAATAGATTATTAGTATAAGAAAAATAAAATTAATAGTATCTTTATAATTGTTTTTTCAAAATCGATTCTTTCTTTTTATGAGAGATTTGAATAATAATAATGTTGTCATTTTTATTAAGAGACAAAAAAATTAATTTTATTTTTATAGGAATTAAATTAGTTCTCATAATTTTTTATTGAACTATTTGAAAATTGCCTAATTTTATTTTTGTAAGAATTGAATCAACTCTCATATTATTTATCAAATTATTTGAAAATTAATTTATTTATTTTTAAAAAAAAAATAGAGTGCGCAATAGAAAATATAATGAAAATTTAATAGTTTGAGTTTTTATGTATGGTGTGGATGTACAATTTGTATAAATATATAACATTATATATTGAATGGATAAGCAACTTAAATAAATTAATGAGTAAACATGAATTTTAGTTAGATGAATAAAAGGGGATAACTCATGAAATACGAAAGTAGGTGTGTTTTAATTAAAAAAAATTATAAATGAAATGTTACACATTTTTCTTAAATAAAAAAAAAGTTTTGGAAAATTTTGGAATACTGTGTAAATAAAATAGTGTGAGGTTCAGTTTTAACATTTTATAATAGATGATTAGTATAAGAAAAATTAAATAAATAGAATCTTCATAAAAAATTTTAAAAAATTGATTATTTCTTTTGTATGAGTTATTTGAATAATAATAATGTTATCATTTTTATTAAGAGACGAAAAATTATATTTATTTTTATAGAAATTAAATTAGTTCTCATAATTTTTTATCAAATTATTTGTTAATTGAATAATTTTATTTTTGTAAGAATTAAATAAACTCTCATAGTGTTTATTAAATTATTTGAAAATTAATTAATTTAATTTTTTTAAAAGAAATTAGAGTGTGTAATAGAAGATATAATGAAAATTTAATAGTTTGAGGTTTGATTTATGGAATGGAGATGCAACATAAATAAATCAATGAGTATACATGATTTTTAATTAAGGGAATAGAATTGGATAAGTCATGGAATATGGTAATATAACTGTTTTTATTAAAAGAATTTATAAATGAAATGTTACACATTTTTCTTAAATAAATAATAGAAGTTTTGGAAAATTTTGGAATGTTATGTTTGGAAGAGTGTCACATCAGATTTTTACTGACGCGGTGATTAGGTAACTGAGTTGTTAATAAAATAGTATGAGTCTCAGTTTTAATATATTATAATAGATGATTAGTACAAGAAAAATAAAATAAATAATATCTTTATAATTATTATGACAAAATCGATTATTTATTTTTGATGAGTGATTTTAATAATAATAATGTTATCATTTTTATTAAGAGACGAAAAAATTATTTTTATTATTACAGGAATTAAATTAGTTATCATAATTTTTTATCGAATTATTCGAAAATTGACTAATTTTATTTTTATAAGAACGGTATAAACTCTCATAATGTTTATCGAACCATTTGAAATTTAATTAATTTAATGTTTATAAAGAAATTATAGTGCACAATCGAAAATATAATGAAAATTTAATACTTTGAGAAATAAAAGAATATAAATAAAACGTTACACATTATCGTTCAATAAAAAAAAAGTTTTATAAAATATTGGAATGTTGTGTTTGGAAGAGTGTCACATCAGATTTTTAGTGATATGGCGAGTAAGTGAATGAGTTGTCAATAAAATAGCGAGACTCTATTTTAACATATTATAATAGATGATTAGTATAAGAAAAATAAAATAAATAGTATCTTTATAACTGTTGTTACGAAATCGATTATTTATTTTTTATGATAGATTTGAATAATAATAATATTATCTTTATTATTAAGAGACAAAAAATTATTTTTATTTTTATAGGAATTAACTTAGTTATCATAATTTTTTATCGAATTATTTGAAAATTGAATAATTTTATTTTTGTAAGAATTGAATAAACTCTCATAGTGTTTATCAAATTATTTGAAAATTAATTAATTTAATTTTTTTAAAGAAATTAGAGTGCGCAATAGAAAATATTATGAAAATTTAATTTTGGAGTTTTGATGTGTGTGGATGTACAATTTGTACAAGTATATAACATTATATATGGAATGGAGAAGCAATATAAATAAATCAACGAGTATACATGATTTTTAATTAGAGGAATAAAAGGGGATAAGTCATGAAATACGAAAATAGAAGTGTTTTAATTAAAAGAATATAAATAAAATCTTACACATTTTTGTTCAATAAAATAAAAGAAGTTTCAGAAAATTTTGGAATGTTGTATTTCAAAGAGTGTCACATGAGATTTTTAGTGATGAGGCGAGTAAGTGAATGAGTTGTCACTAAAATAGTGTGAGACTCGGTTTTAACATATTATAATAGATGATTAGTATAAGAAAAATAAAATAAATAGTATCTTTATAATTGTTGTTACAAGATTATCTATTTTTTATGAGTGGTTTGAATAATAATAATATTATCATTTATATTAAGATACGAAAATGTATTTTTATTTTTATAGGAATTAAATTATTTTTCATAATTTTTATCGAATTATTTGAATATTGATTAATTTTATTTTTGTAAGAATTGAATAAACTCTCATAGTATTTATTTAATTATTTGAAAATTAATTAATTTAATTTTTTTAAAGTAATTAGAGTGCGCAATAGGAAATATGATGAAAATTTTATACTTTGAGTTTTGATGTATGGTGTGGATGTACAATTTGTATAAGTATATAATATTATATATGGAATGTAGAAGCAATATAAATAAATCAATGAGTATACTTGATTTTTAATTCGAGGAATAAAAGGGATAAGTCATGGAATACGAAAGTAGATGTGTTTTAAGTAAAAAAAAAATATGAAATGTTACACATTTTTCTTAATTAAATAAAAAAGAATTCAAATTTTTTGGAATATTCTGTTAATAAAATACTATGAGGCTCAGTTTTAATATTTTATAATAGATGATTAGTATAAGAAAAATAAATTAAATAGTAACTTTATAATTTTTGTTACAAAATTGATTATTTCTTTTTTATGAGTGATTTGAATAATAATAATGTTATCATTTTTATTAAGAGACGAAAAATTATTTTTATTTTTATAGGAATTAAATTAGTTCTCATAATTTTTTATCGAATTATTTGAAAATTGACTAATTTTATTTTTGTAAGAATTAAATAAACTCTTAGAGTGTTTATGGAGTTATTTGAAATTAATTAATTAATTTTTTTAAAAGAAGTTAGAGTGTGAAATAGAAAATATAATGAAAATTTAATAGTTTAAGTTTTGATGTATGGAATGGAAAAGCAACGTAAATAAGTCAATGAGTATATATGATTTTTAATTAAAGGGATAGAAGTGGATTAGTTATGTAATACGGAAATATATGTGTTTTTGTTAAAATAATTTATAAATGAAATGTTACACATTTTTATTAAATAAATAAAAGAGGTTTTGGAAAATTTTGGAATGTTGTGTTTGGAAGAGTCTCACATCAGATTTTTAGTGACATGCTGAGTAAGTGATTGAGTTGTTAATAAAATAGTGTGAGCCTAAGTTTTAATATTTTCTAACAGATGATTAGTATAAGAAAAATAAAATAAATAGTATCTTTATAATGATTATGACAAAATCGATTATTTATTTTTCATGAGTGATTTGAATAATAATAAATTATCATTATTATTAAGAGACGAAAAAATTATTTTTATTTTTATAGGAACTAAATTAGTTCTCATAATTTTTTATCGAATTATTTGAAAATTTAATAATTTTATTTTTGTAAGAATTTAATAAAATCTCATAATGTTTATCGAATTATTTGAAAATTAATTAATTTAAGTTTTTAAAAGAAATTAGAGTGCGCATTAGAAAATATAATAAAAATTTAATAGTTTGAGTTTTGATGTATGAAATGGAGAAACAACATAAATAAATCAATGAGTATACATGATTTTTAACTAAGAGAATAGAATTGGATAAGTCATGGAATACGGAAATATAAGTGTTTTTATTAAAAGAATTTATAAATGAAATGTTACACATTTTTCTTAAATAAATAAAGAAGTTTTGAAAAATATTGGAATGTTGTGTTTGGAAGAGTATGTTGTGAATGTACCATTTCTATAAATATATAACATTATATATGAAATGGAGAAACATAAATAAATCAATGAGTATACATGATTTTTATCTAGAGGAATAAAATGGAATAATTCATGGAATACGAAAGTGTAAGTGTTTTTATTAAAATAATTTATAAATGAAATGTAATACATTTTTTTAAATAAATAAAAGAAGTTTGGGAAAATTTTGGATTGTTGTGTTTGGAAGAGTGTCACATCAGATTTTTAGTGACGTGGCGAGTAAGTGAATGAGTTGTTAATAAAATAGTGTGAGCCTCAATTTTAACATATTATAATAGATGATTAGTATAAGAAAAATAAAATAAATAGTATCTATATAATTTTTGTTACAAAATCGATTATTTATTTTTTATGAGAGATTTGAATAATAATAATATTATCATTATTATTAAGAGAGAGAAAATTATTTTTATTTTTATAGGAATTAAATTACTTCTCATAACTTTTTATCGAATTATTTGAAAATTGAATAACTTTATTTTTGTAAGAATTAAATAAACTCTCATAGTGTTTTTCAAATTCTTTGAAAATTAATTAATTTAATTTTTTTAAAGAAATTAGAGTGCGTAATAGAAAATATAATGAAAATTTAATAATTTGAGTTTTGATGTATCGTGTGGATGTACAATTTTTATAAGTATATAACCTTTATATATGGAATGGAGAAGCAACATAAATAAATCGACGAGTATACATGATTTTTAATTAGAGGAATAAACGAGGATAAGTCATGGAATACGAAAATATAAGTGTTTTAATTAAAAGAATTTATAAATGAATTGTTACACATTTTTCTTAATTAAAAAAAAGTTGTTTTAGAAAATTTTGGAATGTTGTGTTTGAAAGAGTGTCACATCCGATTTTTGGTGATGTGATGAGTAAGTAAAAGAGTTGTCAATAAAATTGTGTGATTGTGAGGCGACACACTCTTTTGTCTTAATTTCTGGTACATGTCTTAATTTAGTGATGTGATGAGCAATGAAGGCTAAGAGCAACAATGCCTTAATTGCTGGTACGTGTCTCGTCTATGATCATCCTTGTTTTGTATTGTTTGATTATGGGGCGATACACTATTTTGTATCAATTCAGTGCATGAAGCGTCTTGCTTTGCAAGCAATTCCCTTGTCTCCTCTTATGGTGGTTACTACCGCCATGGAATATGTAGTTGAGACACCATTGATTTGTGAAAATTGTTTGCTCTCGGTGAATGGTAGATTTTCCAGATTGATCTCATTTGTTTACCACTTAAGAAGGTAGATGTGGTTTTGGGGATGGATTGGCTTTCCGCCAATTCGGTGTTTATTGGATGCGAAGAGAAGTTGATTATCATTCCATCTAGTGAAGCTACTCCAAAGGATGTATTAACTACTATCTTGGAAGGTACGGTTGGTATGGTTAAGTTCTTATTTGAGAAGGAAAATCCAGTTCTCTTAGTACTTACCAAGGAATCTAGCGATAATCTGAGTGTTACGCAAATTCCTACGTTTGTGAATTTTAGGAAGTTTTCCCTAAGGATGTCACCTCTCTTCCTCCTGAAAGGGAAGTGGAATTCTCTATTGATCTGATACTTGGGACGACTCCAATCTCTGTTTCTCTATATCGCATGGCACCACTCGAGTTGAGAGAGTTGAAGAATCAATTGGAAGAGTTGTTAACCAAGCATTTCATCCGACCTAGTGTCTCACCATGGGGAGCTCCAGTGTTACTAGTAAAGAATAAGGATGGTAGTATGTGGTTGTGTATTGATTATATCCAGTTGAATAAAGTCACCATTAAGAATAAATATCCTCTTCCAAGGATAGACGATTTGTTAGATCAGTTGAAAGGAGCCTGCATGTTCTCGAAGATTGATTTACGATCGGGCTATCATCAAATAAGAGTTAAGAGTTCGGATGTACCAAAGACCGTATTTAGAACCCGATATGGCCATTACGAGTTTCTTGTAATGCTGTTTGGTGTAACGAATGCCCTTACTTGAACCAATTCGTGGTGATCTTTATTGATGACATTCTTATTTATTCTCGTACTCCCCAAGAGCACGGAGAGCCCCTAAGGATTGTCCTATCAGTACTGCAAGAGAAGCAACTTTTTGCCAAGTTAAGTAAGTGTGAATTTTGGATGAACAAAGTGAGGTTTCTTGGTCATGTAATATCGCAAGGAGGAGTATTAGTGGATCCATCTAAAGTTGAAGAAGTTATTAATCGGGAAAAACCGAAGAATGCTTCTGAAGTCAGAAGTTTCTTAGGTTTGGCAGGTTACTATCGAAGGTTTATAAAAGGGTTTTCGCAGATAGCATTACCAATGACTAGACTTACCCGGAAGGAAATTTCTTTTAAATGGGATTCGAAGTGTGAGAAGAGTTTTATGAGTGTGAAGGAAAAGCTAACAACTGCTCCTGTTTTAATCATCCCTGATCCTAGTAAGTCTTATGAAGTATTTTGTGATGCCTCTAAGAAAGGATTAGGAGAGGTGTTAATGCAGAGTGGTCAGGTTGTAGCCTATGCCTCTCGTCAGTTGAAGCCTCATGAAGAGAACTATCCGACTCATGATCTTGAACTAGTTGTTGTTGTTTTTGCATTGAAAGTGTGGTGACATTACTTATATGGGTGCATTTTGAGATGTTTAATGATCACAATAGTTTAAAATACTTGTTTGACCAGAAAGAGTTAAACATGAGGCAGAGGAGATGGATGGAGTATTTGAAGGATTTTGGTTTTGAGCTTAAGTACCACCCGGGGAAAGCGAATAAGGTTGCGGATGCCTTAAGTCGGAAAGAGATGCATAAAGTTGAATTGATGATGTTAGAATACACATTGTTGGAAAAGTTCCGAGATTATAATCTTCAGTTTAGTTGGAGAATGGATGGTGTGATAATAGGAAATTTGAATGTTACTTCTAACCTAAGAGAAGAGATTCGACAAGGACAAATGATAGATGAGAAGTTACAAGAGATGTTGACTCAACCAGGTTTCGCTCAATCACCAGATGGAGTCATTCTGCTTAATCAAAGGATTTGTGTTCCGAATGATGCCGAGCTGAAAAGAAAAGTTTTGGAGGAAGCTCACAAGGGGGCGTTTACTATACATCCAGGTTCATCGAAGATGTATCAAGACTTGAAGAAGGACTATTGGTGGCCTGGAATGAAAAGGGATATTGCAGAGTATGTGTCAGAATGCATTGTATGCCAGCAGGTAAAGATCGAACATCAGAAGCCAGGTGGTTTATTGCGATCTTTAGAGATTCCAGTTTGGAAATGGGATAGTATTTCAATGGATTTTGCAGTGGGGTTACCTCGGACCCAAGGTGGTTATGATTCAATTTGGGTGATTGTGGATCGGTTAACTAAGTCCGCACGCTTCTTGTCCGTGAAGACTACTTACAAGACATGCCATCTTGCACGGTTGTTCATTTCAGAAATTGTTAGGTTGCATGGTGTTCCAACTAGTATTGTGTCCGATAGAGACCCAAAGTTTACCTTAAGATTTTGGAAGGCATTCCAACAAGCTATGGGATCGAGATTATGTTTGATTAAGTCTAATCATCTCCAAATGGATGGTCAGACTAAACGGACGATACAGACACTGGAAGATATGTTAAGAGCTTGTGTACTTGAAAGTGGAGGGAATTGGAATGAGCTTTTACCATTGATTGAATTCGCATATAACAAGAGTTACCATGTAAGTAGGGCTGGAAATGAGTCGAGTCGAACCCGTCGTCAGCTCGACTCGACTCGATAAGAATTAGTTTAGCTCGAAACTCGATGGAATGATAATCAACTTCTCTTCGCATCCAATAAACACCGAATTGGTATGGTTAAGTTCTTATTTGAGAAGGAAAATCCAGTTCTCTTAGTACTTACCAAGGAATCTAGCGATAATCTGAGTGTTACGCAAATTCCTACGTTTGTGAATTTTAGGAAGTTTTCCCTAAGGATGTCACCTCTCTTCCTCCTGAAAGGGAAGTGGAATTCTCTATTGATCTGATACTTGGGACGACTCCAATCTCTGTTTCTCTATATCGCATGGCACCACTCGAGTTGAGAGAGTTGAAGAATCAATTGGAAGAGTTGTTAACCAAGCATTTCATCCGACCTAGTGTCTCACCATGGGGAGCTCCAGTGTTACTAGTAAAGAATAAGGATGGTAGTATGTGGTTGTGTATTGATTATCTCCAGTTGAATAAAGTCACCATTAAGAATAAATATCCTCTTCCAAGGATAGACGATTTGTTAGATCAGTTGAAAGGAGCCTGCATGTTCTCGAAGATTGATTTACGATCGGGCTATCATCAAATAAGAGTTAAGAGTTCGGATGTACCAAAGACCGCATTTAGAACCCGATATGGCCATTACGAGTTTCTTGTAATGCTGTTTGGTGTAACGAATGCCCTTACTTGAACCAATTCGTGGTGATCTTTATTGATGACATTCTTATTTATTCTCGTACTCCCCAAGAGCACGGAGAGCCTCTAAGGATTGTCCTATCAGTACTGCAAGAGAAGCAACTTTTTGCCAAGTTAAGTAAGTGTGAATTTTGGATGAACAAAGTGAGGTTTCTTGGTCATGTAATATCGCAAGGAGGAGTATTAGTGGATCCATCTAAAGTTGAAGAAGTTATTAATCGGGAAAAACCGAAGAATGCTTCTGAAGTCAGAAGTTTCTTAGGTTTGGCAGGTTACTATCGAAGGTTTATAAAAGGGTTTTCGCAGATAGCATTACCAATGACTAGACTTACCCGGAAGGAAATTTCTTTTAAATGGGATTCGAAGTGTGAGAAGAGTTTTATGAGTGTGAAGGAAAAGCTAACAACTGCTCCTGTTTTAATCATCCCTGATCCTAGTAAGTCTTATGAAGTATTTTGTGATGCCTCTAAGAAAGGATTAGGAGGGGTGTTAATGCAGAGTGGTCAGGTTGTAGCCTATGCCTCTCGTCAGTTGAAGCCTCATGAAGAGAACTATCCGAATCATGATCTTGAACTAGTTGTTGTTGTTTTTGCATTGAAAGTGTGGTGACATTACTTATATGGGTGCATTTTGAGATGTTTAATGATCACAATAGTTTGAAATACTTGTTTGACCAGAAAGAGTTAAACATGAGGCAGAGGAGATGGATGGAGTATTTGAAGGATTTTGGTTTTGAGCTTAAGTACCACCCGGGGAAAGCGAATAAGGTTGCGGATGCCTTAAGTCGGAAAGAGATGCATAAAGCTGAATTGATGATGTTAGAATACACATTGTTGGAAAAGTTCCGAGATTATAATCTTCAGTTTAGTTGGAGAATGGATGGTGTGATAATAGGAAATTTGAATGTTACTTCTAACCTAAGAGAAGAGATTCGACAAGGACAAATGATAGATGAGAAGTTGCAAGAGATGTTGACTCAACCAGGTTTCGCTCAGTCACCAGATGGAGTCATTCTGCTTAATCAAAGGATTTGTGTTCCGAATGATGCCGAGCTGAAAAGAAAAGTTTTGGAGGAAGCTCACAAGGGGGCGTTTACTATACATCCAGGTTCATCGAAGATGTATCAAGACTTGAAGAAGGACTATTGGTGGCCTGGAATGAAAAGGGATATTGCAGAGTATGTGTCAGAATGCATTGTATGCCAGCAGGTAAAGATCGAACATCAGAAGCCAGGTGGTTTATTGCGATCTTTAGAGATTCCAGTTTGGAAATGGGATAGTATTTCAATGGATTTTGCAGTGGGGTTACCTCGGACCCAAGGTGGTTATGATTCAATTTGGGTGATTGTGGATCGGTTAACTAAGTCCGCACACTTCTTGTCCGTGAAGACTACTTACAAGACATGCCATCTTGCACGGTTGTTCATTTCAGAAATTGTTAGGTTGCATGGTGTTCCAACTAGTATTGTGTCCGATAGAGACCCAAAGTTTACCTTAAGATTTTGGAAGGCATTCCAACAAGCTATGGGATCGAGATTATGTTTGATTAAGTCTAATCATCTCCAAACGGATGGTCAGACTAAACGGACGATACAAACACTGGAAGATATGTTAAGAGCTTGTGTACTTGAAAGTGGAGGGAATTGGAATGAGCTTTTACCATTGATTGAATTCGCATATAACAAGAGTTACCATGTAAGTAGGGCTGGAAATGAGTCGAGTCGAACCCGTCGTCAGCTCGACTCGACTCGATAAGAATTAGTTTAGCTCGAAACTCGACTCGAGTTCGACACGAACTTTTTAAGCTCGAACTCGACTCGTTTTAAGTTCTTGAACAACTCGGTTCAACTCGTTAGGTTCAGTTCGTTAGGTTCAGTTTGTTTACTTCACGGACTAAAAAGTCATTTTTTAAAGTTTAATTTTTTTTATTATATTTGACATTTTTAAAGGTTTTGCTTTTGGAAAATGCAATACTAATAAATGGGCATATTTAAAATCTTAAAAATAGTTAATAATAATAATAAAGTCAAAAATAATATAAAAGGATACAAATTAAATCATATAAATTGTACAATATTTAAAAAATGTTATTTTTAAAGTGGTGGTAGTTTAAAAAACAAATTTAGAAGTAGTTTAAAATGGCACTTTAAAATTAAAATTCACGGTGCATTATGTTTTTTTTTTGAGTTAGAAGTATTTTACTTTGTATAAAAAAATGTCACAAGTATTTTTTAAAATATTTAATTTGATAAGTTAAAAGGTTAAAATCTATACATTATTTTTTAAATGATACTATTGAGATATATGATTTAAATATATATATATATATATATAACCGAGTCGACTCATGAACCTAACGAGTCGAACTATACATAGCTCAACTTCAGCTCATTTATTTTACGAACTTAGTTTTGAGCTCAAGTTCGACTCATTTGGTTCATGAACCAAGTCCAACGAATTAATTATCGAATCGAGTCTCGAACTATTTTCGAGTTGGTTTGGTTCATTTCCAGCCCTATTTATAAATATTAATTGTCAGTGTTTGATCATTGAAACTAAATACTATTAACAATTGATTTTAGTGCCTAAAGACTTAATATCAATGGTGAATTTGGCATTTTGGTGAGTAAATTTTATTCCATTTTGTTGTTCTCTTTTAAGGTAAATCTAACATATAATCATAAAGTATGGCATTTCTTAATTTTTGGTATCATTTAAAATGACACAATTTGTTTCACATTTTCTTTGCTTAATCTAAGGTATTTTTAAGGCAATAACGAGACAAACTCTCATTAGAGTAATGACTTTTCATTAAGATTATTAAGCAAAGAAAATATCAAAAGTGCATTATGAAACTATTTAACCTTCCTAATGCGCTATAGTTTCGTCAATTAGGTGATTTTGTCGAAAATCTAGCATATGGTATTCTCTTTGCACAATTAAGTTTATAACTATTAAAGTTATAAATTATTCTTTAATAGAATAATTTTATAAAGCGCACAATAAAGAAAAGATTGAAGTAAGAGAAAATAAAATAATGCGCATTCGGTAAATACCTCAAAGGATAAGGACAAATAAAGAATAATAAGAAAATATGATCTGAACCGACATATGCTCAATGATGTTATGCTAATACAATTTTATATTATTTTAAAATAATGATTAAATTTATCTTCTAAATTCAAATATTATTAGAGTCTTTTAGTTATGACTTGTGAAAATATATAATTGTTAAAATGTTTGAGAAATATAATTGTGTTTATCCCACAAGTTAAAGAGTATTTGAAGGGGAATCTTCAAAGTTTTTTGAGGATGTTGAGTTTGGGGGAGAGATATGGTTAAAGAATAATATTAAATGAGGAAGAATTTGTTATAATCCAATTCATATAGTTACTTCTAATATCCCATATTCCCTTAAATGCTCAATTAGTTGTCAGTTGAGATCAATTGAGTTCCTATGTACTATATCTTTTGTTAGTTGTAACAATTGGAGCTCCTATGTGCTCTAAACGTTGTCAATTGTCTGAAGATATTAATTATTAATAAAAGAGACAGACCAATATTAATAATTACAAGAGAGGACATTTTTGATAACATTGATAATTGGTCAATTGGTACTGGAAGATAAAATATCAATTGAGATATTTTATATTACTACTTAATACTATATATTATTTATATATATTATATAGTATTTTGTGTGGTGGGAAAGAAAAGAAGAAGTGGATAAGAAGAGAGGTAGTAGGTAAGATAGAAGGAGAGAGTTATCAGAAAGAAAAGAAAGAAAGGGAAGAGGAGAGAAAGAGGAAAAGAGGAAGAAGAGAAGAAAATGAAGGAAGGAAGAAGAAGAGAAAGCCATGGAAACATTCACCACCATCATCATGTCATCTTCTTCATCATCTTCTTCTCACCATCTTCATCAATCATGAGGTGAGTTCTTAGATAGATTTAGCATTTGGGGGAAAATAATCCATGTTTGGGGGTTAGGATTTGTGAGAACTTGTGATGAACTTGTTGTGTTTATACTCCCCTTGGTGCCATGTAGTTGTTGTTGTATGTTGTTTGTGATCTTTCATGTTGCCATATGAATGGATGTTATGTTGTGATGGATTAAGGTGTTGTTCCTTGTTTACATGATGCTCATATTGGTTGGGTTGATGGGATGAATTGAAGATGGTTAGGGATGGTATAAATGGAGTTAAAAGATGAAAAATGAAGTGAAATTTTTCAGGAACCAATCGATTGGTCTTTGGCATCGATCGACTGTTTGAACTGATCACATTCAATCAATTCATTCATTTGATCAATCTATTTACATGAATTAATTATTTGATGAATTAAAATATGTCACCAATGGAATTCAAACTCGGGACCTCCTTGGAACAATACAGGCCTTACCACTAGGCCAATGATTTTGTTGTTGAATACTTATGCAATGAATAAATGTTAATTTAAATCTTGATTAAGATAGATTAATAAATTAATTGAGGATTATAACTTCGTTTTGGACGCGGACGGATGCGTTAGAAGGATAATGAAAAAGGCTATCATTATCATACCATGTTATAGTATATTATGTGTCTTACAAATTCTATGAATAATATTATGATGAATGTTAAACATTGTTGATATGTTTGATTGTGAAATTACTTGATTAAAAACCTTACAAAGATAAGTGAGGAAACCTAGGAGAATAACTTGATTAATAACTTAGAAATATAATCTAGGTTATGGAACACGTGTGATATATGTATGAGAATACAATATTCATTCGTACGACGCTTATGTGGAGGTCGTGGACAAATTGTTTCCATGATTGAGAATGAGATGCATTGTATGGAACATGCCAAGTTATTATTTGTGTATTGTAGTGCATACAGTCACCTGTGATTGATGAATTTTATTATGGTTCGTGGAACCAATGATTTGTGAAACCGATCATGTATTCAGAATGTGTGTTTTTCTGTGATGGTACACATCTCTATTGGTATGCTTAGATGAGTAAGCATTGGGATGTGGGACCAATGATTCGAGCCTCAATTGGGTTTGAGCCTCAACCATGGCGGACATGGGGAAAAGGTGGACACCTAAGTGGGTTAGAGTCCCATACGGTGAAAGAGACTCAAAGTGGGTAAAGTCCCATACGAGTGATGGTTCTTAAAAGTGGGTTCGAGTCCCATAGGGGAACCTGATATCCACCGCGAAAGTCGAATCATACGAGCATGCATGAACCGGGCGTGGCTTAGACGTAAGTCCGTTCGGGAATTGATGTTTCGTGATCTGAATAATGATCGTGGTTGAGTTATGAGAACTCAGATGCATGTTGCCATACAATTGCGAGATAGCTTCCCCATCGCTCAAGTCTTCGTTCCCTTGTTGACTTGAGTTGGATATAAGTTGAATATTGATTAGAAACCCTGTAGAGCCGAGTGGACCCATAGGATAGGAGAACTCACTGAGATTATTATCTCATCCCATTATTGTTGTTATTTTTCAGGTAATCCTTACAGGTTGAATCTAAGAGAAGTTGTTATGGATGTTTCAAGGGATGCTATTTATCATGATCTTCCGCTGTAGAGTTGTGTGCAATAAAGATATTGCATATAGTTCTTAGATTTTTATTATTTAGGCATTATTGTATAACATGTTCCATTGATGTTTTTAGTTTGGACATGTATATATATTGATGCCATTAGGCACTTATGTTGGATCAGTACCGATTATTAACACTTGTATGATATTATTCTAGATATATATTATACGGGTTGTTACATTACTATTAATATAGTAAATTTTGATCCTCACGATAATACTATGGTTCTTTCTCTCAAGCTAGTTTATAAATTGATTTATGAAGATCAAACTCAACACCTTCAAAGACTAGGGCACCGTGTGTTATAAAGGATTTACTATAAAGAGAAATCAATTTGGTTTTCTTGAAATTCTTTGTATGTTTAATCATGACACTCTTTGCTTATTATATATTTTGGAACTACATTAGATGAATGTTAAGATTGTATTTCTTAATAAAATATTAATGAAATAATATGGTGCAGTCGTGAGAAACTTTGTGTCAATAGACAAAAAGTATATGGTTTCCAAATTGACAAAAATTATTTATGAGTTAATAAAGTGATCTCTTTAGCTTACCTTATAGTCCCATAAGTTAACTGTCTGTCAAATAGACATTCTAATGCAAAATAAATTAAGGTATGTATTCATGTCATTCAGTTGCAATTAAATTTAAGGATTTGAAATACCACTCAAGTTATATTGTGTTATAAGACAATCATATAGTGTTTCAACAATAGATTTTAAAAGGACCATTGACTTATAAGTTATTATTGTTGAAACTGGAATATATACATATGGAATTTAAGCTAAAGACTCACTAATCAATGACTTGACATATAAGATCTTTCATATGATTGTTGTCACTAAGGATGTCCTAAATTAGTGGGAGTCACTCATTCTTTATGTTTCATAATATTTTTTTGATATCGATATAGACTTTATGTTAAGATTATATGCAGAAATAAAGTTTATGAGGTTATTATTGTTATAACCATTTCATCATCATTTGTGCAAATATTGAATTTGCAAACTTCAGCTTGATCTCAATAAAGAATTCAGTTGGACCAGTTGGAAATAGGCATGATTCGTATATCACATTACATGAAATGTTCATGTCACTCATCCATATTGATCTATGTCATCAAGTATATTGATGTGGTGGTCGTCAGGGTTTTATTACATTATACTTATGTGACAACAACTGCGGTGGTCCCATTGTTGATGTATGAGGTGGATCAGATTGTAAAGTTGAAATCTAAAGATAAATAACATTCGGATGCACGCCTAAATAATTGTGATATGATTATTAAAAATATATTTCCCAAGTAGGAGATTGTTAGAATATTTTATAATTTAAATATTATTTAATTATTATATTCCAATAATCATTATGTGGGTATATATATTTTAATTATATTAGTTATTTATCAAATTAAGAGACTTAATTGATTAAGTGGTCACATAAATTTCAAAGGCTAATTAGATTTCTATTTAGTAATTAATTAATTGGATATGGGCTAAAATATGAGTGGATGTCAGGATGACCCATTTCGAAATAGTGGGAACCCTAATTGGCCATCACCTTATATATAGGCTATGGTCCCCAATATACCGTACACAAGCATATTATCTCTTCTCCCCATCTGAAGAGTATTCAAGGCATTAGTAGTACTGGTTGAGGAAGAACCATACAAGCCACATGTGTTCTTTGTTTGTCTTCTAGCTTTCAGGATTACCGCCAATGAAAAACTTTCTCAATAGATCAAAGTATTCCTGAAATCTCTTCTCTCATATACTAACATGTAGTAGATCATGTAATTATATACATGTTTGTATTATATATTCTATTCCGCACTAAAGTATATGATATAATATGTAGAACATTTATATGTGATGATCTTAAGATAAAGTGCCTAGTTTTTAGTAGTTAAATGTTTCTTGTACACTCACGCGTGAGAGGTTTCAGCGTTCTTTGTATTACGGTAGAAAAAAAAAACATGTCCTTTATGAAAAGCTTTTGAATGCCCTAAGGTGAAAAAGTTAAATTTGATTGGCTGTGATTAATTTTTAGTCTGAAGATGAATATTCAGACAGGGAGCTCTATAATAGTGTCTGAACATTCGGGGAGAGAAAGTCTGCATCCTCCTCCTTTTTCTTCCTTTTAATTATGAAAATTGCCTTGATTTAAATTGCACTATGAATTAAGGTGAATATTTTGATCAACTGGGTCATGCGTCCTGTATCCAAAGATATTCAAAATAAGGATATGAATACACCCTCTCATTTTTTTTCCATTTCTTAAGGCTCGTTGCGCACAATTTGATTTGTATTTTATAGGTACTTTTGGTTTATTAAGAAAAAGAGACTTTAGTTTTACTTAAACAAAGAAGAAGACAAATTATTAAAGGAATTAGGGTACCCAAAGTGGGGATGAAGCCTGATGTTATCATGCAAATATTTATCTATTTTCTAGGGTTTTAATCGTATAACTAATTAATCAAAAGGATTAACTAAATAACATCCTAAAGTCATTAATTCAATTAATTGGCCAAATATAATTTAACCAATTAATTAAATCAAGACAATGGGGGATCATGCAAGTTTTTAGGTCAAACAATTCATCCAAAAGAATCAAAAAAGCACTTCAAGAAGTAATTCAACCATGACATCAAAGGGAGAAGATCAAGGTTAAAGATAAACTCTAATTTCTATCCTTAAACTAATCTTATCCTAATTAAGAATTTTAATTATAAAATTAATTAATCTAATCCCAATCGTGCTTAGGGTATTAATTTGATGTTAAAAAAAGATTAAAAAATAATTTCTCAAAGAAACAAAATTCTTCTAGTGGTCCAAAATTAAAAAAAAGGTGTGGATGATAATTTCAGTGTTGTGCCCATGGAGGCATGGCCCAAGTTCATTTGTTGTTATTATTTTACATTAGGGAGGAGGTGTAACATGTGATGAAAGGGTGCGTGGAAGCAAAAGGCCAATGACCCTAGTTTCTATGGCCCATGAGAGGAGTCAAGAAGAGGGAAAAGAGAGAAACACTCTCTCATTTGGCAAACTCACCTTCAGACTCGTCTCTCCCTCCTTTCACTCTCAAAGATCACATGAAGTCGCCGCCACCACGCCGAAAATCGCCTTCGGTAGCGGCACGGCTCAGAATCAAACCTAACCACCACCATTAGATTCGTCCCACCCTCTCCTATTCACACCCATGCTTCAATCACACAGGAAACTAACCCTACACATTGAAATCTCAGCTTAACATTAACCCTAGAACATTTGGAACTTAAATTAAATGGCTTTCACTCATGACCTCAAGCTGCAACCATGGGTGTTTCATTCACACAAGTCCTCTCAACCACTTGGTAACAAAAGTGAAGCCAAGAAGATGGAAGAGGGAGGTTTCAATGTTTGCCTACAAGGATGAGAAGTGCCTTGGTCAGAGCAACACGATTAGCTGGTGATAATGATAAAAGACCAGAGAGGAGGCTCTAATGCTTATGTAAGTTCTTGTAAACTCAATCTTCTTTTTCTTCCCCTTATTTTTGATTCTCTTGGTTTAGTTTCAAATTATTGTGTGAGCTTGTTATTATTGTTGATGTATTAGGATAGAATAAAAGAGTGATGAGAGTGTGGATATTAGGTTAGAAACATGAATTTGCATAGATGAGTGAGCACAAAGATTAAATCAGTTATGGAAGAGATTGGTGTATGCAGATTTAGCTCGATTGCTAAGAGTTGTAAGTGTTAAAGCTCTTGCAATTGAGGAATTTGAGAGCTTTGGTGATGGTGAGTTAAGGGAAGAATTCAACAGAGTATTGTTAGGGTAATTTTTGTATCCCTATGATGACGGTGAAAGTTAGGTTTATATAGATGATTGTCGAGGAAATTATAGGGAAAGTTATCTGATTCTGTTAAGGATTGAGTGAGATTGAATTCTAGTCTTTGTATAGTGATCCTAGGATTGAACTGATCAAGGGTGGAGAATAGATGATGAGAAGTTAGATTGTATGTCAGTTCGGGTGTGAGAAAGTTGAGAGGAATGTGTTTCTTTTGTGCTAATTTTAGTTGAAAAAATGAAGTAGGAATGTGTTAGTTTGGCCTTTGAAAGTTAGTTATTTGAAATTTGGAGGGATTTCTAGCTCAAGGGAATTTTGGGTATTTCACTAGGACACGTGGCAGGTTTGTTAGGCAGTTAGTTGAGGGTTTTTTTTTCAAGTTTGTTAGATGGATATAGTTGGTTTTTGAAGTTAATTATTTGGAGGGAAAATGTGATAACAAACTTTGGAAATTGGTTATCTTTGGGGCAATTGATTAGGGAAGGTAATTATGTTGGTTAAGAGTTTGTTAATTAGATGTAAAGGTAGTTAGATTGGTTAAATTAGGGGTTTTTTAATGGTTTATAAATTAGTTATGACAATTGTAACGAATGATGACCTTGAGTTGCATAGCATAATTGGTGTTTTGTTTATGCATTTGGATCATGTTTGAGAGTTGTAATGATGGATTAATAGTGTTATGTTTGACTAAATGTAGATTGAATTGTATGGACATCATTATGCTGAATTTTGATTTAGAGCTTGATGAATGCTTTGTATGTGTGATGATGTATGTGTAGTTGCATTGCATAGCATGACTGAAGTCTTTGATTAAGTGCTAGGCTCGGGTTGGATAATGTGTATTTGGATGATTGAAACTGAACATGATTTGCATTGCATTGAATAACTATTATGAATTTCACAATCATGGCAGATGCATTACATTGGTTTGTTGATGGTGATTATGTGGTTAACCATGGTTTTGGATTGTTTTGACTCATGGTATGGAATGATGAATGTTGTTGTACTGAAGTGTGTATGTGAATCATGTTTGGGCTACACTATGACTTATGTGTCAAAAAATTGTGGTATGTTGAATTTGTCTTCTTGAAATTATGTTTTGAAGTTTCAATTGGTGTTGTGTTTTATACATGTTTGGATGACAAATGCTTGTATCTAGCTCTTGATACTTGCATTTAACTTGTATTTGTCATGTGTCTTAGATGCATTGAGATGTATACTACATTGAGAACATGGTTGAGATGGATTTGACTTTGATGTTGCAGGTCTGGTGCAGGTTTGGATGGCTGGTGCATTATGAAGTCTTGGTGATACAAGCATGGCACTCTATGAAATTTTGGTCATGGAGGCAATATGGTCAAGGTGATGGATGAAGATGAAGAAGACTTGGAGATTAGGTTAGAAATAGGTCTAGAGTTAAATCAGGGTTAGGTCAAACTTTGGTCAACTACTTGGTCAACTGTTCGACCAAAAGTCAACAATTGACCAAAAGTCAACAGTTGACCAAAAGTCATTTGTAGATCAAATATAGATTTTTTCATGTACTCTTATAGTAATGTTGTTCTTGTATGGAATGTTAACTTGTAATAATATTTTGGAAATGTAAATGTAATGTTGACTTTCTAATGAAGTTTCCCTCATTTAGAATTTGAATTTGAATTTTCTCCTGAATCTAATGTATCTAGAATGCCTTGAATTTTGAATTTCCATATTACCACTACCAAATGTATGAGTATAAAATCCAAATGATTTGGTCAATAAAAAGTCAGCCTTTGATGGTTGACTGTGTTGACCAAAAGTCAACTGTGATAATGAATCATATCTCTTTGCACACCAAAATTGGCCATGCTTCACTCTTGAAATAAGGTTATCAAGGATTAGGTCAAAAAACCAACTGAAGCACATCATTTCTTCTTTCTAAACTAATAATCTAAAATGAGTTGATCCATAAGTAAGCACCATAAAACCCTAGCCCACTAGAGACTGATAGCACCTTCTCGCATCATGAGTAAACAACCCTACTCATCTGATCAAACCATCAATAACTAGGTGTTGAAACTCATTTGAAATCCTAGTAATAGAAATGCTTTGAACCAATGAATGAATGGTTATATGAAGATGAATGAATGTTTGAATGATATGAATGTCTTTAGGGTAGATGAATGCAGATGAATTTGAAAGCATGAGCCAGATGAAGTTGATTGAAAGGTAGGGCAAATTTGGGGTATGACATAAGACATTTGGGGTATGACATAAGACTTAATTGCTTAAGACAATGTTTGCGGAAACCGTTTATGAAGGATGGAAATATATGAATGACATTTAGATACGTTATTATACCGCATGTTGATCAAACCTAAGCTTAGAGCTCATATTGGTAGGATGACGATGTAGCTTAGTTTAGTCTTGTTTGTTTTTCTTGACTTGTTCTTTTGGCTTGATCTATTGGATCACCTTGTACATAATTTTTTTTGGCTAATCAAAGTATTTTTTATTGAAAAAATAACAATAATAATTTTAATTAGAATAATAAAAAGAATAATAATTTTTATATATTTTCATTTTTTGAAAACAATTTATTATTAACATTTTTATTATTATTATTATTAAAAATATTTTATTATTATTATTATTAGTAAGATAATTGTAGAATATGATTTTTTATATAATCGAATATAGAATAGAACAAGATCTCTATAAATATTAATAATAATTATTATTATAATAATTATAAGACTAATCATTTTTATACTTTTGATAATTTTAAAAACTATTATTATTATTATTATTATTATTATTATTATTATTACTTTTAAGATAACGGTTGAACATTATTTTTTATAAATTCAAAAATAAAATAAAACAAGATCATCGTCAATAATAATAATCAGGCTTAATTACAGTTTTGATCCCTATAATTCACAAAATTGGTCTGGCTATTTTAAATTAAAATAGTTTTAGTCTCCCAATTTATTTTTTTGAAAATAATTTATTATTAGTATTTTTATTATTATTATTACTAAAAATATTATTATTATTATTATTATTAAGATAATGGTACACTATGATTTTTTATATAATCGAAACTAAAATAAAACAATATCTCTGTAAATAATATTAATAATAATAATAATAATAATAATAATTATTATTATTATTATAAGACTAATCATTTTTATATTTTTGATCATTTTAAAAACTATTATTATTATTATTTTAATTTTTTTTTAAGATAATGGTCGAATATTATTTTTTATCAATTCAAAAATAAAATAAAACAAGATCATTGTCAATAATAATAATCAGACTTAATTATAGTTTTGATCCCCATAACTCACGAAATTGGTCTGGCTATTTTAAATTAAAATAGTTTTAGTCTCCCTCTCATATTTTTGCACTGAAAAATTAATGATATTTCTATTTTTTAATTGACAAATTTCTTGTGAAACATGACAAATCATCGTATATAAAACAATTGTAAAATTTTATAACAAAAAAAATATGCTTAATAACTAAAAATCTCATCGATATTCTATGAAAAACGTTAGAGAGGACTAAAACTGTTAGAATTTAAAATAGATGACTAACTGAAAATAGAAGATTAATATTATCATTTTTATTATTACTGTTATTATTTCTATTTTGTCTATTATTTGTACATGAGTTTTTGAAAGAAAATGGTCTAATATTCTCTTTTGTAAAAAATATTCTTATATTAATTTCATAATTCAAGTAAAAAATGACTCTTTATAATAAAAATTAAAATGATTTTTTTAAATGTAAACTTATAATAAAAATAAAAATTTTGAATATTAAAAAAACAAAATAAGTATGAGGAGAAAGAGTGTTTTTAAAAACATCTCTTTCTAGAAACATAAATTGTACCTAATTTTAAAAATTGAAAAAAAAATTTAATTGAAAAATTTCATGGTTAATTAAACACTAGCCTTTACATTTTTGAAAAAATGAATGGATAAGATTTTTCACTCCTCGGGGATAAAAAATGGAAGTCATCACATTTATAGCAAATGAAGTAGAAGTCAATTTTATCAAACTATCATATTACTCTTGATGTGATAAAGACCAACAAAATAATTGAGGATGCAATTGGTGAAGCATGAGAAGACACTCTAATAAAAGAGTTGTATTCGAGTTTATATTAAGTATGATTTAATATCATAACACCAATTTGTGTGTACATATAAAAATTTATTAAAACATATGATATAATAAAAATCAATATATTTATTCTTTTACAATTATTTTAAAAAGATATAATTAATCTCCCTAACAACAACCCCTACAACAACATAGACCAGTCCAACCACATTTTCCACCCAAATGAAATCCCTTAGTCGCTTTACAAATGTCAGCACACAAGGCATCGTTACCTGGACAAGGACCCTTTCCATAGCAATAATTCCAAGGGATGGGTTGTGATTCTCCTACGATCAACATATATTATTTCAACTATTCATTATTCCTTAAAAATATACTCAAACAAAGATATGTAGGAATAAAAGGATTTGTCACCTGAAGTTGTAATGACAGAAGTAATGCATAAAATAGCGAAGAAAAAATACACTCTATTGATGCTCATTGCCATGTTGTCTTGAATGATGGAGATAACAATGCCTACAATAAACTATTTATAGTGTTTTTTTAAGAAAAGTAATATTATTAGGACATTTAAAAATAATATCTTCTATTAAAACTTTTATTAACCTTTTGATTAGATTTATATGTGGTGTTTTCTAGAATGTTAATATTCAACCATTCTCTTGTTAATGTGCAACCTAAACATGTTAATAAAGCATAAATTTAAATTTTCACTACCTCAAGCCATTAATTTAAATATAAATTGTTAAATTTTTTAAATAAACTAATAGTTTTTAAAATATGATTTTTTTTGTTTGCTCCAACTAAAAGTATTCTTAAATATTTCAAAAGTAAAATAGATATAATAGATATTTTTTATATAAAAAAATAGATATAATATATTATATTATAAGATAAAAAAGAGATAAGTCCATAAAAATGAGATAAAGATTAAATTAATAAAAATAGAGATTAAATTAAATTTTATATAATATATTTTTAAAAATACGTGTTTAAATAAAAAAGTGGAATGCATAAAAATTGAGATAAAATTAAATTAATTTAGTATATTTTAAAAAATATAAATTAAATAAGTAATTTGAAATAAAATTATATTAAATTTTAAAAAATTCAAATCTAGTTAAATATATAAATTAAATTATGGAAAAATATTTTTGCAAAACATAAGTATTTAATTTTTTTGATATTTTAACTTTAAAAACCACGCAAAAATTTAAATATTATACATTACATAATTGTTTGGGGTTACACATTACAATTGTTCCAACTAAATGTATTCTTCAATATTTCAAAAGTAAAAGAGATATTTATATCCATACTCTTTAAATCTATTTATATCAATTAAATCCAATTCATCAAATTATCTTGTGACACTTCAACTTCTTTTGTGCCACATCATTTATTTTCCCATGTGGCATCTCTCAAATCGCATGTTCAAATTTAAAGTACATATTGTTACTCTCTATAAAAGGTCTTGAGTTCATATCCCGACAAATGCAAAAATACAATAATATGATATTTGGTTATTAACTTTGTCTATTTCAAAAAATATCATACTGATATTCTCACAATAGATTTAATATTAATATTTTTAACAAAATACATTATAAGACATATAACTAAATTTTTATTAAATCGCAATGAATCGTTCTTCAACATACAACTAGTATTCTCATATATATTATTTTCATAAACTTTAGAAACTAGTCATAGTTGTCTTGCAATAAGTTCTTGATTATAAAAATGAGAAAAAATATATTTTGATTATTTTTTACTTAGTGTTTCAAAAATGATTTTCGAATCTTCCAATTATCAAAAACTAAAATGATATATTACTTCTTCATCATATATTTTACAACAAATAATACTAATATAAAATAGAAAATATATAATATATTATTAGATAACAAATAGATATAATAAATATTTTTAATAAAAAAATTGATATAATATATTATATTATAAGATGAAAAAGAGATAAGTCCATAAAAATGAGATAAAGATTAAATTAATAAAAATAGAGATTAAATTAAATTATTTTTAATATATTTTAAAATATATGTGTTTAAATAAAAAAAGTGGAATGCAAAAAAATAGAGATTAAATTAAATTAATTTAGTATATTTTAAAAAGATAGATTTAAAAATATACAAATTAAATAATTAATTTTAAATAAAATTATATTAAATTGTAAAAAATTTAAATCTAATTAAATATAAAAGTTAAACTTTGAAAAAATATTTTTGCAAAACATATGTATATAAGTTTTTGATATTTTAATTTTAAAACCATGCAAAAATTTAAATATTATGCATTACATAATTGTTTGGGGTTCCACACGTTACAATTACTCCAACTAAATGTATTCTTCAATATTTTAGAAGTAAAAGAGATGTTTATATTCACACTTTTTAATTCTATTTATTTATCAATTAAATCCAATTCATCAAACTATCTTGTGACACTTCAACTTCTTTTTATGTCACATCATTTATTTTCCCATGGGGCATGTCTCAAATCTCATATTCAAATATCAAGTACATATTGTTACTCTCTATAAAAGGTCTTCGGTTCATATCCTGATAAATGCAAAAATACAATAATATGATATTTGGTTATTAACCTTTTCTATTTCAAAAAATATCATACTGATATTATCACAATAGATTTAATAATATTATTTTTAACAAAATACATTATAAGACATAGAACTAATTTTTTATTAAATCGCAATGAATCGTTCTTCAACATACAACTAGTATTCTCATATATACTATTTTCATAAACGTTATAGAAACTATTCATAGTTGTCTTGCTATAATTTCTTAATTATAAAAATGAGAGAAGATATTTTTTGATTATTTTTTACTTAGTGTTTCAAAAATGATTTCCGAATCTTCCAATTATCAAAAAATAAATGACATATTACTTCTTCATCATATATTTTACGACAAATAATACTAATATAAAATAGAAAAAATATAATATATTATTAGATAAAAAATAGATATAATAAATATTTTTAATTAAAAAATTGATATAATACATTATATTATAAGATGAAAAAGAGATAAATCCATAAAAATGAGATAAAGATTAAATTAATATATTATTTTCATAAACTTTATAGAATACTAATCATTTTTGTCTTGCAATAATTTCTTAATTATAAAAATGAGAAAAAAGAAATTTTGATTATTTTTTACTTAGTGTCTCAAAAATGATTTCCGAATCCTCCAATTTTTAAAAAACAAATGATATATTACTTCTTCATCATATATATTACAATAAATACTACTAATAAAAAATAGATAAAAATATATTATATTATTAGATGAAAAATATATATATAATATACTATATTATAAGATAAAAAAGAGATAAGTCCATAAAAATGAGATAAAGATTAAATTAATAAAAATAGAGATTAAATTAAATTTTATATAATATATTCTATATAAATTAAATTATGGAAAAATATTTTTGCAAAACATACTTATTTAATTTTTTTGATATTTTAATTTTAAAACCATGCAAAAATTTAAATATTATACATTACATAATTGTTTGGGGTTCCACACGTTACAATTACTCCAACTAAATGTATTCTTCAATATTTTAAAAGTAAAAGAGATGTTTATATTCACACTCTTTAAATCTATTTATTTATCAATTAAATTTAATTCATCAAACTATGTTGTGACACTTCAACTTCTTTTTATGTCACATCATTTATTTTCTCATGGGGCATGTCTCAAATCTCATATTCAAATTTCAAGTACATATTGTTACTCTCTATAAAAGGTCTTCAGTTCATATCCTGACAAACGCAATAATACAATAATATGATATTAGATTATTAACTTTGTTTATTTCAAAAAATATATTAATGATATTCTCATAATAGATTAATATTATTATTTTTAATAAAATACATTATAAAACACACAACTAAATTTTTATTAAATCTCAATAAATAGTTTTTCAACATACAACTAGTATTCTCATATATATTATTTTCATAAACTTTATAGAATACTATTCATTTTTGTATTGCAATAATTTCTTAATTATAAAAATGAGAAAAAAGAAATTTTGATTATTTTTTACTTAGTATCTCCAAAATGATTTCCGAATCCTTCAATTTTTAAAAAACTAATGATATATTACTTCTTCATCATATATTTTACAATAAATAACACTAATATAAAATAGATAAAAATATATTATATTATTAGATGAAAAATAGATATAATAGATATTTTTGATAAAAAAAATAGATATAATATATTATGTTATAAGATAAAAAATAGATAAGTCCATAAAAATAAGATAAAGATTAAATTAATAAAAATAGAGATCAAATTAAATTTTATAGAATATATTTAAAAAACATGTTTAAATAAAAAAAGTGGCATGCATAAAAATTGAGATAAAATTAAATTAATTTAGTATATTTTAAAAAATATAAATTAAATAAATAATTTTAATGAAAATTATATAATATTTAAAGAATTTAAATCAGTTAAATATATAAATTAAATTATGAAAAAATATTTTTGCAAAACATAGGTATTTAATTTTTTTGATATTTTAATTTTAAAACCATCCAAAAATTTAAATATTATACATTACATAATTGTTTGGCGTTACACACATTACAATTCAAATTTCAAGTATATATTGTTACTCTCTATAAAAGGTCTTGAGTTCATACACTGACAAATGCAAAAATACAATAATATGATATTTGGTTATTAACTTTGTCTATTTCAAAAAATATCATATTGATATTCTCTGTATAGATTTAATATTATTATTTTTAACAAAATACACTATAAGTCATACAACTAAATTTTTATTAAATCGCAATGAATCGTTCTTCAACATACAACTAGTATTCTCATATATATTATTTTCATAAACTTTATTGAAATTATTCATAGTTATCTTGCAATAATTTCTTTATTATAAAAATGAGAAAAAATATATTTTGATTATTTTTTACTTAGTCTTTCACAAATGATTTCTGAATCTTCCAATTATCCAAAAATAAATGATATATTTCTTCTTCATCATATATTTTACATTAAATAATACTAATATAAAATAGAAAAAATATAATATATTATTAGATAAAAAATAAATATATTAGATATTTTAAATAAAAAATAGATATAATAGATATTTTAAATAAAAAATAGATATAATATATTATATTATAAGATGAAAAATAGATAAGTCCATAAAAATGAGATAAAGATTAAATTTATAAAAATAGAGATTAAATTAAATTATTTATAATATATTTAAAAAAATATTTGTTTAAATAAAAAAAGTTGAAAGCAAAAAAATAGAGATTAAATAAAATTAATTTAGTATATTTTAAAAAAGATAGATTTAAAAATATATAAATTAAATAAGTAATTTTAAATAAAATTATATTAAATTTTATATAATATAAATCTAATTAAATATAAAAATTTAACTTTGAAAAAATATTTTTGCAAAACATATGTATATAATTTTTTGATATTTTAATTTTAAAACCATGCAAAAATTTAAATATTATACATTACATAATTGTTTGGGGTTCCACACGTTACAATTACTCCAACTAAATGTATTCTTCAATATTTTAAAAGTAAAAGAGATGTTTATATTCACACTCTTTAAATCTATTTATTTATCAATTAAATCCAATTCATCAAACTATCTTGTGACACTTCAACTTGTTTTTATGTCGCATCATTTATTTTCCCATGTGACATCTCTCAAATCTCATGTTCAAATTTCAAGTACATATTGTTACTCTCTATAAAAGGTCTTGAGTTCATATCCTGGCAAATGCAAGAATACAATAATATGATATTAGATTATTAACTTTGTTTATTTTAAAAAAATATATTAATGAGCTTCTCATAATAGATTAATATTATTATTTTTAATAAAATACATTATAAGACACACAACTAAATTTTTATTAAATCTCAATAAATAGTTTTTCAACATACAACTAGTATTCTCATATATATTATTTTCATAAACTTTATAGAATACTATTCATTTTTGTATTGCAATAATTTCTTAATTATAAAAATGAGAAAAAAGAAATTTTGATTATTTTTTACTTAGTGTCTTAAAAATGATTTCCGAATCCTCCAAATTTTTAAAAACTAATGATATATTACTTCTTCATCATATATTTTACAATAAATAACACCAATATAAAATAGATAAAAATATATTATATTATTAGATGAAAAATAGATATAATAGATATTTTGATAAAAAATAGATATAATATACTATGTTATAAGATAAAAAAGAGATAAGTCCATAAAAGTAAGATAAAGATTAAATTAATAAAAACAGAGAATAAATTAAATTTTTATAGAATATATTTTAAAAAATACGTGTTTACATAAAAAAAGTGGAATGCATAAAAATTGAGATAAAATTAAATTAATTTAGTATATTTTGAAAAATATAAATTAAATAAATAATTTTAATGAAAATTATATTAAATTTAAAAAATTTAAATCTAGTTAAATATAAAAATTAAAATGAAAAAATATTTTTGCAAAATATATGTATTTTAATTTTTTTGATATTTTAATTTTAAAACCTCCCAATAATTTAAATATTATACATTACATAATTGTTTGGCGTTACACACATTACAATTACTCCAACTAAATGTATTCTTCAATATTTCAAAAGTAAAAGAGATATTTATATACATACTCTTTAAATCTATTTATAACAATTAAATCCAATTCATCGGGACCAATAGAGTGCTCTAAATGTTGTCAATTGGGACCAATAGAGTAACTAGTGAACTCTGAAGAGATTAAATTATTAATAAAAGAGATTCTCATAAATGCTCTAAATATTGTCAATCGGGACCAATAGGGTGCTCTAAATCTTGTCAATTTGATTAATCTATTGACATGAATTGATTATTTGATGAATTAAAATATGTCACCAATGGGGTGCGAATCCGAGACCTCCTTGGAATGGTACAAGCCTTACCACTAGGCCAAAGATGTTGTTAATGAATACTTATGCAATGAATAAATATTAATCTAAATCTTGATTAAGATAGATTAATGAATTAATTGAGGATTATAACTCCGTTTTGGATGCGGACGGATGCGTTAGTAAGATAACAAAAAAAAAGCTATTATTATGATACCATGTTATAGTATATTATGTGACTTACAAATTCTATGAATTATATTATGATGGATGTTAAACATTGCTGATATGTTTGATTGTGAAATAACATGATTAAAAACCTTACAAAGATGAGTGAGGAAACCTAGGAGAATAACTTGATTAATAACTTAGAAAGATGATATAGGTTATGGAAAATGTGTGATATATGTATGAGAATACGGTATTCATTCGTACGACGCTTATGTGGAGGTCGTGGACGAATTTTTGCCATGATTGAGAATGAGACGCATTGTATGGAACATGCCATGTTATTGTTGTGTATTGTGGTGAATGAAGTCACCTATGATTGATGAATTTTGTTATGGTTCGTGGAACCGATGATTATGGAACTGATCATGTATTCAGATGTGTGTTTTCTCTGGTGGTACACATCTCTATTGGTATGCTTAGATGAGTAAGCATTGGGATGTAGGACCAACGATTCGAGCCTCAATTGGGTTTGAGCCCCAACCATGGCGGACATGGGGGAAAGGTGGACACCTAAGGGGTTAGAGTCCCAAACGGTGAAAGATACCCTAAGTGGGTTAAAGTCCCATACGGGTGACGGTCACTTGAACTGGGGATTAAGCCTCATAGAGGACCCGATATCCACCGCGAAAGTCGAATCATACGAGCATGCATGAACCGGGCCTGGCTTAGACGTAAGTCCGTTCGGGAATTGATGCGTCGTGATCTAAATAATGATCGTGGTTGAGTTATGAGAACTCAGATGCATGTTTCCATACAATTGCGAGATAGCTTCCCCGTCACTCAAGTCATCGTTCCCTTGTTGACTTGAGTTGGATATGAGTTGAATATTGATTAGAAACCCTGTAGAGCCGAGTGGACCCATAGGATAAGAGAACTCACTGAGATTATTATCTCATCCCATCATTGTTGTTATTTTTCAGGTAATCCTTACAGGTTGAATCTACGAGAAGTTGCGATGGATGTTTCAAGGGATGCTGATTATTATGATCTTCCGTTGTGGAGTTGTGTGCAATGAAGATATTTCACATAGTTCTTAGATTTTTTATTGTTTAGGCATTATTGTATAACATGTTCCATTGATATTTTGAGTTTGGACATGTATATATATATATATATATATATATATATATATATATATATATATATATATATATATATATATATATATATATATATATATATATATATATATATATATATATATATATTATATATATATATATATATTGAGGTCATTAGGCACTTATGTTGGATCAGTATCAATTATTAACACTTGTATGATATTATTCTAGATATATATTATACGGGTTGTTAGAGTTGGTATCAGAGCAGGTCGATTCTCGACCTAGCCTTGAAACATCATAAGTAAATTTATTCCTACCTCATATGTGTGTTTAGCCAACATGATTCTTAATATCACTGTATGTAGTATTGGTCCTGATCAACCTAATATTATGTGCATGGTAGGTAGGATCATGGTTGAGAGACCACGAGGACTCCGAAGTGTGGGTTGACCTTGTGCTTTGAGAGTAGGCTCAAGCCAAGAGTTAGAAAGTAAGGAGAACTGGATAGCCCGGTTGAAGTTTCGGAGGAGTTATGATTTAGGTATTATGGAATTGAAGAGTAGTGTATCATTCAAGCGATTCTGCAGTGTTAACGGAGTTGAGAAATTAAGGATCTCTATTGGATAAATTGTCAGAATTCTGAGGAATGAGTGAATTTGCTAGTGGAATAAGATACACTCACTGATATGGAATAAGTATTATGAGTAATTCCGTATGGTGAAGGAGAAAGGATGGTTATGTTACGCATATGTCATAAGGTCTGGAAGTAAGGTAGTGTATCAGTGTTTCAGTTTCTAAGGCCACTAAAATATTTTGGAAGAACGAGAGTACTTAATGGAATATATATTTGGAATGGTACCTTGCACGTGGTTAAGGACTTGAGGGATAAGGAAGTTCAGTTTTGTTAGGAGCCTAAAGTAGTGGTGAAGTCTAAGGAGAGACTCGAGGACATGGTTGTCTGTTCCAAGTGAAACATGTATGGACCAAATGGAGGCTAGAAGATAGATCAAGTATGTTCAGTCTTAGAAGGAAGATTGGATTTGGGATAGCTCATCAGCGGTTCAGCGTTAGTAAGAGACCATTATTGAATGTTAAGTTACCTAAGGATCAATTATAAGAGTTTGTGTTGGAGAGAGATAACGCACATTATATAGTAATGGAAGCTCCAATGATTTATGGTTGTAGGAGATTTGGTTGAGGAGAAGAGGAAGTAAGTTGGATTTAAGGAATTCTAGTAGAATGGTTTTGCAATTGGAACTGGGAGAACTACCATAGGAAGATAAGTGAACGCAGAGTGTGGAAGCAGTGTGAATGTTACAATACAACCGTTGTAATGGGGTTCATTTTAGATAAAGGTGCAATGGGACCATTAAGATTCATTAAGACGAAGTTATGGGCTTGTAGTTGATGATTGTTCGCATCGAGGATTTCTAGAGTATGTAGTGGAATGGAGGAAGTTAAACCTTGGTATTAAGAGAAGTATGTGATAGTAGCATTATGGTCACAAGTAAGTGTAATGGAATTCTTGTCTTGAGATGGATGCGAAGTAACACACATTTGTTGAGTCGTGAGTCTTGCATTCTAAGAAGTTGAGTTGATGATAGACAACGGAAGACAAGCCAAGCTAGAGCATGTGGACTAAGTGTAGGATGTGGAATATGTTATGTTATAAGAGCTTATTGGGAGACAATGAGGATTATCCGTAGCAAGTCATCTAGACAAGTAACCCCAGTATGATGAAGGGTGTAGTAGGTATTGGTTTAGAAGAAAATTCCAGTCATAAGAGTGTGGCAATGATAAGGTTCATCTTAAGTGCATTTTATTTGAATTGCAAGAGTAATATTGGCTTATTCGAAGTCTGGTTGTTATTTATCTTCTTGAGGAGTGTTTGGTTGGTTGATCACGGAGTATAAACATTCACACCGTGTTGGAGCTAAGGGTGTCTTAAATGTCATAAGTGTACCGTTGTGGATATACAAATTGAGGATGGAGTTACAATTCATCACAAGTCAGATTGGTAGTTTTGAAATTGGGATTTATGAAGGTGTAGTGCGTAGTTGGTCATCTGTAGAGATATCATAGAAGTCATATGTTTGGGGAACCAACCTAGTGAATCATCTTTGATGTGAGTAACTCTTGGGTGTATCACTACTACGGGTAATGAGAACCATAAGGAACAGAGCTGGAAGAGACCTACTAAGTGGTGATTTGGAAGGATTCATAAATTATACTTCCCAGGAGGAACGGGAATCAGATATTCCTGAAATTAAACGTGTAACTCGGATTGTATATTAGTAAGATCATGGAAGATGGGACAGGACGATTGAGATGAATGATTTTGGATACGAAGTGAAATGTTATCTCTA
Organism: Lathyrus oleraceus; assembly: GCF_024323335.1. NCBI lineage: Eukaryota > Viridiplantae > Streptophyta > Magnoliopsida > Fabales > Fabaceae > Lathyrus > Lathyrus oleraceus. Next base: position 541,578,389 of record NC_066583.1, on the reverse strand, counting down.
GATGTGTGTGAAATATTGTGTGTGACTCTATGAGGTGTATGGACACTCATAGTTATGTTCTAGATTGCTTAAGTTCCCTAGAAGTGGTGTTTTGTTGATGATTTAAAGTTCCTTAATGGTGTTATGTTGTTTTGGTCGAGATCATGTGTCGGGAGAAATCTTGAATGAATCAAAACCCTACAAGAGGATTTGATATGGAATATAGTAACCAGAACCGGAGATTGTCAAACTAATTTGGTTTAGCTGCATCGAACACATGATGAATTTGGATGTTCTACGTTTTTATGGTTGTAGTAATGTAACTCCTGGATACCTATCTTCTGAAGAGTGTTGGTATTATTCTAAACTTTTGTGAGTCATCAAGGAAGTTGTTCTACTAATGGGAGTCGGCAAGGTTCTAGTACCATTTTGGACAGTAGGCACTCTGGAGTGTAAGTGTGTTTCTTTGTAGATTGTTAGGTAAACAATAGTGCCTAGGAATCCCTGGTGTTCCACTATTGGAATCATAGTATCGCAATGGAAGGTGATGGAAGAAAGAGCTCAATCAAGTCTATGGGGATCAGGGAGATAGTTACTCGTAAGAGTGGAGGTAAGGATAAGAGTAAGACAATCCCGTGCTAATGGTTCTATCTCATTGGAGTAGTACGAGAGAAGTGAAGCAGTAGGAGTAAGGGCTTGTAGCATACATTATCAGATCAAGTGAAGTTGATGAGATTATCGATAGATGGATTACAAGTTTGTCACATTTATTGAAGGAATAATAAGAGAAGAGTAGTCAATATTGTGTGCGGTTAAGGAATCAATAAATTTTCTTATGAAGAATTACTGAGTATTGATTAGCCAAGTCAAGATAAGATGTCGTAATTATGTATTGTGTAACTTAGTGCAAGGAAGGGAAGTCGTGGTTTCTGGGAGGAAAGTGACCAACTGATGTTGAGCGGTGTATAAGAAGAATTAAGTGGAAGAAAGTTTAAATGTTAATCCAATATCAGAATGAGATTGTGATGGAAATCAAGAAGTTTCAAGAGTTCATGAAGAAGGAAACTTGATAACAAAGACAAGTTAGAAGAATGAGTATGTCAGAGACTTGAAGTCGAAGAGAAGTCAAGTGTTGGTCTAAGACGTTGATACAAGAATTGTTTGTTTGTTGAGTGAAGGAAATTCGGGGGCGAATTTCAATTTAAGGGAGGGAGAATGTAATATCCCATATTCTCTTAAATGCTCAATTAGTTGTCAGTTGAGATCAATTGAGTTCCTGTGTACTCTATCTTTTGTTAGTTGTAACAATTGGAGCTCCTATGTGCTCTAAATGTTGTCAATTGGGACCAATAGAGTAACCAGTGAACTCTGAAGAGATTAATTATTAATAAAAGAGATAGACAAATATTAATAAGTACAAGAGAGGACATTTTTGGTAACATTAATAATTGGTCAATTGGTACTGGAAGATGAAATATCAATTGAGATATTTTATGTTACTACTTAATATTATATATTATTTATATATATTATATAATATATGTGTGGTGGATAAGAAGAAAGGAAAGGAAAGGATAAGAATAAGAAGAGTAGGTAGGAAGTAGAGAGTTATCAAAAAGAATAAGGAAAGAAGAGAGAAAGAGGAAAAGAGAAGAAGGGAGGAAGGAAGAAAAAGAGAAAGCCATGGAAACATTAACCACCATCATCATGTCATCTTCTTCATCATCTTCTTCTCACCATCTTTATGAATCATGAGGTGTGTTCTTAGATAGATTTAGCATTTGGGGGAAAATAACCTATGTTTGGGGGAATAGGATTTGTGTGAATTTGTGATGAACTTGTTGTGTTCATACTTCTCATCCATGATATGTTTTGATATCATGTTGTTGTTGTTGATGTTGTGATTCTTGAGTGTTTGATGCTTATGTGTTTTGTTGTTGAAGTTATAGAGGTCAATCACATGAATTCATAAAAGTATAAGTTATTCATGAAATATTCCATGAATCATGAGTTAACCATGTCTTCTATGATTATGGTGTTGTTGTGATTGAACATGGTTGTTGTTGTTGTTATGAAATCCTTGAGTGTTGATTGTTGTTGAAGAATCATGTTATGTGAAAATGGTAGATGGAAAGGAAAATAATAGAGGAGTTATTTAAGGAAAGAATTACTGGGAATTGAAGAATTTCTATTTTTGACATGAATTAATTATTTGATGAATTAAAATATGTCACCAATGGGATTCAAACCCGAGACCTCCTTGGAATGGTACAAGCCTTACCACTAGACCAAAAATGTTGTTGTTGAATACTTATGCAATGAATAAATGTTAATCCAAATCTTGATTAAGATAGATTAATGAATTAATTGAGGATTATAACTCCGTTTTAGATGCGGACGGATGCGTTAGTAAGATAACGAAAAAAAAGCTATTATTATGATACCATGTTATAGTATATTATGTGACTTACAAATTCTATGAATTATATTATGATGGATGTTAAACATTGTTGATATGTTTGATTGTGAAATAACATGATTAAAAACCTTACAAAGATGAGTGAGGAAACCTAGGAGAATAACTTGATTAATACCTTAGAAAGATGATCTAGGTTATGGAAAATGTGTGATATATATATGAGAATATGGTATTCATTCGTTCGACGTTTATGTGGAAGTCGTGGACGAATTATTGCCATGACTGAGAATGAGACGTATTGTATGGAACATGCCATGGAAGTCGTGGACGAATTATTGCCATGATTGAGAATGAAGTCACCTATGATTGATGAATTTTGTTATGGTTCGTGGAACCGATGATTATGGAACCGATCATGTATTCAGATGTGTGTTTTCTCTGGTGGTACACATCTCTATTGGTATGCTTAGATGAGTAATCATTGGGATGTGGGACCAATGATTCGAGCTTCAATTGGGTTTGAGCCTCAAAGTGGAATGCATAAAAATTGAGATTAAAATTAAATTAATTTAGAATATTTTAAAAAATATAAATTAAATAAGTAATTTGAATTAAAATTATATTAATTTTAAAATTTTTTAATCTAGTTAAATATATAAATTAAATTATGGAAAAATATTTTTGCAAAACATACTTATTTAATTTCTTTGATATTTTAATTTTAAAACCATGCAAAAATTTAAATATTATACATTACATAATTGTGTGGGGTTACACACATTACAATTGTTCCAACTAAATGTATTCTTCAATATTTCAAAAGTAAAAGAGATATTTATATCCATACTCTTTAAATCTATTTATATCAATTAAATCCAATTCATCAAATTATCTTGTGACACTTCAACTTCTTTTGTGCCACATCATTTATTTTCCCATGTGGCATCTCTCAAATCTCATGTTCAAATTTCAAGTACATATTGTTACTCTCTATAAAAGGTCTTGAGTTCATATCTTGACAAATGCAAAAATACAATAATATGATATTTTGTTATTAACTTTGTCTATTTAAAAAAATATCATACTGATATTATCACAATAGATTTAATAATATTATTTTTAACAAAATACATTATAAGACATAGAACTAAATTTTTATTAAATCGCAATGAATCGTTCTTCAACATACAACTAGTATTCTCATATATATTATTTTCAGAAACGTTATAGAAACTATTCATAGTTGTCTTGCAATAATTTCTTAATTATAAAAATGAGAAAAAATATATTTTAATTATTTTTTACTTAGTGTTTCAAAAATGATTTCCGAATCTTCCAATTATCAAAAAATAAATGATATATTACTTCTTCATCATATATTTTACAACAAATCCTACTAACATAAAATAGAAAAAATATAATATATTATTACATAAAAAATAGATATAATAGATATTTTTATTAAAAAAATAGATATAATATATTATATTATAAGATAAAAAAGAGATAAGTCCATAAAAATGAGATAAAGATTAAATTAATATATTATTTTCATAAACTTTATAGAATACTATTCATTTTTGTCTTACAATAATTTCTTAATTACGAAAATGAGAAAAAAGAAATTTTGATTATTTTTTACTTAGTGTCTCAAAAATGATTTCCGAATCCTCCAATTTTTAAAAAACAAATGATATATTACGTCTTCATCATATATATTACAATAAATAATACTAATATAAAATAGATAAAAATATATTATATTATTAGATGAAAAATATATATAATACATTATAGTATAAGATAAAAAAGAGATAAGTCCATAAAAATGAGATAAAGATTAAACTAATAAAAATAGAGATTAAATTAAATTTTATATAATATATTTTAAAAAATACATGTTTAAATAAAAAAAGTCGAATGCATAAAAATTGAGATTAAAATAAATTTAATTTAGTATATTTTAAAAAATATAAATTAAATAAGTAATATGAATTAAAATTATATTAAATTTTAAAAAATTTAAATCTAGTTAAATAAATAATTTAAATTATGGAAAAATATTTTTGCAAAACATACTTATTTAATTTTTTTTGATATTTTAATTTTAAAACGATGCAAAAATTTAAATATTATACATTACATAATTGTGTGGGGTTACACACATTACAATTGTTCCAAGTAAATGTATTCTTCAATATTTCAAAAGTAAAAGAGATATTTATATCCATACTCTTTAAATTTATTTATATCAATTAAATCCAATTCATCAAATTATCTTGCGACACTTCAACTTCTTTTGTGCCACATCATTTATTTTCCCATGTGGCATCTCTCAAATCTCATGTTCAAATTTCAAGTACATATTGTTACTCTCTATAAAAGGTCTTAGAGTTCATATCCTGACAAAAGCAAAAATACAATAATATGATATTTGGTTATTAACTTTGTCTATTTCAAAAAATATCATACTGATATTATCACAATAGATTTAATAATATTATTTTTAACAAAATACATTATAAGACATAGAACTAAATTTTTATTAAATCGCAATGAATCGTTCTTCAGCATACAACTAGTATTCTCATATATATTATTTTCATAAACGTTATAGAAACTATTCATAGTTGTCTTGCAATAAATTCTTAATTATAAAAATGAGAAAAAATATATTTTGATTATTTTTTACTTAGTGTTTCAAAAATGATTTCCGAATCTTCCAATTATCAAAAAATAAATGATATATTACTTCTTCATCATATATTTTACGACAAATAATACTAATATAAAATAGAAAAAATATAATATATTATTAGATAAAAAATGATATAATAGATATTTTTAATAAAAAAATAGATATGGCATATTATATTATAAGATGAAAAAGAGATAAGTCCATAAAAATGAGATATAGATTAAAATAATATATTATTTTCATAAACTTTATAGAATATGATTCATTTTTGTCTTGCAATAATTTCTTAATTATAAAAATGAGAAAAAAAAATTTTGATTATTTTTTACTTAGTGTCTCAAAAATGGTTTCCGAATCCTCCAACTTTTAAAAACAAATAATATATTACTTCTTCATCATATATATTACAATAAATAATACTAATATAAAATAGATAAATATATATTATATTATTAGATGAAAAATATATGTAATACATTATATTATAAGATAAAAAAGAGATAAGTCCATAAAAATGAGATAAAGATTAAACTAATAAAAATAGGGATTAAATTAAATTTTATATAATATATTTTAAAAAATACGTGTTTAAATAAAAAAAGTGGAATGCATAAAAATTGAGATTAAAATAAAATTAATTTAGTATATTTTGAAAAATATAAATTAAATAAGTAATTTGAATTAAAATTATCTTAAATTTTAAGAAATTTAAATCTAGTTAAATATATAAATTAAATTATGGAAAAATATTTTTGCAAAACATACTTATTTAATTTTTTGATATTTTAATTTTAAAACCACATAAAAATTTATATATTATACATTACATAATTGTGTGGGGTTACACACATTACAATTGTTCCAACTAAATGTATTCTTCAATATTTCAAAAGTAAAAGAGATATTTATAAGCATACTCTTTAAATCTATTTATATCAATTAAATCCAATTTATCAAATTATCTTGTGACACTTCAACTTCTTTTGTGCCACATCATTTATTTTCCCATGTGGCATCTCCTAAATCTCATGTTCAAATTTCAAGTACATATTCTTACTCTCTATAAAAGGTCTTAGAGTTCATATCCTGACAAAAGCAAAAATACAATAATATGATATTTGTTTATTAACTTTGTCTATTTCAAAAAATATCATACTGATATTATCAAAATAGATTTAATAATATTATTTTTAACAAAATACATTATAAGACATAGAACTAAATTTTTATTAAATCGCAATGAATCGTTCTTCAGCATACAACTAGTATTCTCATATATATTATTTTCATAAACGTTATAGAAACTATTCATAGTTGTCTTGCAATAATATCTTAATTATAAGAATGAGAAAAATATATTTTGATTATTTTTTACTTAGTGTTTCAAAAATGATTTCCGAATCTTCCAATTATCAAAAAATAAATGATATATTACTTCTTCATCTAATAGTTTACAACAAATAATACTAATATAAAATAGAAAAATATAATATATTATTAGATAAAAAATGATATAATAGATATTTTTAATAAAAAAATAGATATAGTATATTATATTATAAGATGAAAAAGAGATAAGTCCATAAAAATGAGATAAAGATTAAAATAATATATTATTTTCATAAACTTTATAGAATATGATTCATTTTTGTCTTGCAATAATTTCTTAATTATAAAAATGAGAAAAAAGAAATTTTGATTATTTTTTACTTAGTGTCTCAAAAATGGTTTCCGAATCCTCCAACTTTTAAAAAACAAATAATATATTACTTCTTCATCATATATATTACAATAAATAATACTAATATAAAATAGATAAATATATATTATATTATTAGATGAAAAATATATGTAATACATTATATTATAAGATAAAAAAGAGATAAGTCCATAAAAATGAGATAAAGATTAAACTAATAAAAATAGGGATTAAATTAAATTTTATATAATATATTTAAAAAAATACGTGTTTAATAAAAAAAAGTGGAATGCATAAAAATTGAGATTAAAATAAAATTAATTTAGTATATTTTGAAAAATATAAATTAAATAAGTAATTTGAATTAAAATTATCTTAAATTTTAAGAAATTTAAATCTAGTTAAATATATAAATTAAATTATGGAAAAATATTTTTGCAAAACATACTTATTTAAATTTTTTGATATTTTAATTTTAAAACCACATAAAAATTTATATATTATACATTACATAATTGTGTGGGGTTACACACATTACAATTGTTCCAACTAAATGTATTCTTCAATATTTCAAAAGTAAAAGAGATATTTATAAGCATACTCTTTAAATCTATTTATATCAATTAAATCCAATTTATCAAATTATCTTGTGACACTTCAACTTCTTTTGTGCCACATCATTTATTTTCCCATGTGGCATCTCCTAAATCTCATGTTCAAATTTCAAGTACATATTCTTACTCTCTATAAAAGGTCTTAGAGTTCATATCCTGACAAAAGCAAAAATACAATAATATGATATTTGGTTATTAACTTTGTCTATTTCAAAAAATATCATACTGATATTATCACAATAGATTTAATAATATTATTTTTAACAAAATACATTATAAGACATAGAACTAAATTTTTATTAAATCGCAATGAATCGTTCTTCAGCATACAACTAGTATTCTCATATATATTATTTTCATAAACGTTATAGAAACTATTCATAGTTGTCTTGCAATAAATTCTTAATTATAAAAATGAGAAAAAATATATTTTGATTATTTTTTACTTAGTGTTTCAAAAATGATTTCCGAATCTTCCAATTATCAAAAAATAAATGATATATTACTTCTTCATCATATATTTTACGACAAATAATACTAATATAAAATAGAAAAAATATAATATATTATTAGATAAAAAATGATATAATAGATATTTTTAATAAAAAAATAGATATGGCATATTATATTATAAGATGAAAAAGAGATAAGTCCATAAAAATGAGATAAAGATTAAAATAATATATTATTTTCATAAACTTTATAGAATATGATTCATTTTTGTCTTGCAATAATTTCTTAATTATAAAAATGAGAAAAAAGAAATTTTGATTATTTTTTACTTAGTGTCTCAAAAATGGTTTCCGAATCCTCCAACTTTTAAAAAACAAATAATATATTACTTCTTCATCATATATATTACAATAAATAATACTAATATAAAATAGATAAATATATATTATATTATTAGATGAAAAATATATGTAATACATTATATTATAAGATAAAAAAGAGATAAGTCCATAAAAATGAGATAAAGATTAAACTAATAAAAATAGGGATTAAATTAAATTTTATATAATATATTTTAAAAAATACGTGTTTAAATAAAAAAAAGTGGAATGCATAAAAATTGAGATTAAAATAAAATTAATTTAGTATATTTTGAAAAATATAAATTAAATAAGTAATTTGAATTAAAATTATCTTAAATTTTAAGAAATTTAAATCTAGTTAAATATATAAATTAAATTATGGAAAAATATTTTTGCAAAACATACTTATTTAAATTTTTGATATTTTAATTTTAAAACCACATAAAAATTTATATATTATACATTACATAATTGTGTGGGGTTACACACATTACAATTGTTCCAACTAAATGTATTCTTCAATATTTCAAAAGTAAAAGAGATATTTATAAGCATACTCTTTAAATCTATTTATATCAATTAAATCCAATTTATCAAATTATCTTGTGACACTTCAACTTCTTTTGTGCCACATCATTTATTTTCCCATGTGGCATCTCCTAAATCTCATGTTCAAATTTCAAGTACATATTCTTACTCTCTATAAAAGGTCTTAGAGTTCATATCCTGACAAAAGCAAAAATACAATAATATGATATTTGTTTATTAACTTTGTCTATTTCAAAAAATATCATACTGATATTATCAAAATAGATTTAATAATATTATTTTTAACAAAATACATTATAAGACATAGAACTAAATTTTTATTAAATCGCAATGAATCGTTCTTCAGCATACAACTAGTATTCTCATATATATTATTTTCATAAACGTTATAGAAACTATTCATAGTTGTCTTGCAATAAATTCTTAATTATAAAAATGAGAAAAAATATATTTTGATTATTTTTTACTTAGTGTTTCAAAAATGATTTCCGAATCTTCCAATTATCAAAAAATAAATGATATATTACTTCTTCATCATATATTTTACGACAAATAATACTAATATAAAATAGAAAAAATATAATATATTATTAGATAAAAAATGATATAATAGATATTTTTAATAAAAAAATAGATATGGCATATTATATTATAAGATGAAAAAGAGATAAGTCCATAAAAATGAGATAAAGATTAAAATAATATATTATTTTCATAAACTTTATAGAATATGATTCATTTTGTCTTGCAATAATTTCTTAATTATAAAAATGAGAAAAAAGAAATTTTGATTATTTTTTACTTAGTGTCTCAAAAATGGTTTCCGAATCCTCCAACTTTTAAAAAAACAAATAATATATTACTTCTTCATCATATATATTACAATAAATAATACTAATATAAAATAGATAAATATATATTATATTATTAGATGAAAATATATGTAATACATTATATTATAAGATAAAAAAGAGATAAGTCCATAAAAATGAGATAAAGATTAAACTAATAAAAATAGGGATTAAATTAAATTTTATATAATATATTTTAAAAAATACGTGTTTAAATAAAAAAAAGTGGAATGCATAAAAATTGAGATTAAAATAAAATTAATTTAGTATATTTTGAAAAATATAAATTAAATAAGTAATTTGAATTAAAATTATCTTAAATTTTAAGAAATTTAAATCTAGTTAAATATATAAATTAAATTATGGAAAAATATTTTTGCAAAACATACTTATTTAAATTTTTTGATATTTTAATTTTAAAACCACATAAAAATTTATATATTATACATTACATAATTGTGTGGGGTTACACACATTACAATTGTTCCAACTAAATGTATTCTTCAATATTTCAAAAGTAAAAGAGATATTTATAAGCATACTCTTTAAATCTATTTATATCAATTAAATCCAATTTATCAAATTATCTTGTGACACTTCAACTTCTTTTGTGCCACATCATTTATTTTCCCATGTGGCATCTCCTAAATCTCATGTTCAAATTTCAAGTACATATTCTTACTCTCTATAAAAGGTCTTAGAGTTCATATCCTGACAAAAGCAAAAATACAATAATATGATATTTGTTTATTAACTTTGTCTATTTCAAAAAATATCATACTGATATTATCAAAATAGATTTAATAATATTATTTTTAACAAAATACATTATAAGACATAGAACTAAATTTTTATTAAATCGCAATGAATCGTTCTTCAGCATACAACTAGTATTCTCATATATATTATTTTCATAAACGTTATAGAAACTATTCATAGTTGTCTTGCAATAATATCTTAATTATAAGAATGAGAAAAAATATATTTTGATTATTTTTTACTTAGTGTTTCAAAAATGATTTCCGAATCTTCCAATTATCAAAAAATAAATGATATATTACTTCTTCATCTAATAGTTTACAACAAATAATACTAATATAAAATAGAAAAATATAATATATTATTAGATAAAAAATGATATAATAGATATTTTTAATAAAAAAATAGATATAGTATATTATATTATAAGATGAAAAAGAGATAAGTCCATAAAAATGAGATAAAGATTAAAATAATATATTATTTTCATAAACTTTATAGAATATGATTCATTTTTGTCTTGCAATAATTTCTTAATTATAAAAATGAGAAAAAAGAAATTTTGATTATTTTTTAGTTAGTGTCTCAAAAATGGTTTCCGAATCCTCCAACTTTTAAAAAACAAATAATATATTACTTCTTCATCATATATATTACAATAAATAATACTAATATAAAATAGATAAATATATATTATATTATTAGATGAAAAATATATATAATACATTATATTATAAGATAAAAAAGAGATAAGTCCATAAAAATGAGATAAAGATTAAACTAATAAAAATAGAGATTAAATTAAATTTTATATAATATATTTTAAAAATACGTGTTTAAATAAAAAAAGTGGAATGCATAAAAATTGAGATTAAAATAAAATTAATTTAGTATATTTTGAAAAATATAAATTAAATAAGTAATTTGAATTAAAATTATATTAAATTTTAAGAAATTTAAATCTAGTTAAATATATAAATTAAATTATGGAAAAATATTTTTGCAAAACATACTTATTTAAATTTTTTGATATTTTAATTTTAAAACCACACAAAAATTTATATATTATACATTACATAATTGTGTGGGGTTACACACATTACAATTGTTCCAACTAAATGTATTCTTCAATATTTCAAAAGTAAAAGAGATATTTATAAGCATACTCTTTAAATCTATTTATATCAATTAAATCCAATTCATCAAATTATCTTGTGACACTTCAACTTCTTTTGTGCCACATCATTAATTTTTCCATGTGGTATCTCTCAAATCTCATGTTCAAATTTCAAGTACATATTGTTACTCTCTATAAAAGGTCTTGAGTTCATATCCTGACAAATGCAAAAATACAATAATATGATATTTGGTTATTAAATTTGTCTATTTCAGAAAATATCATACTGATATTATCACAATAGATTTAATAATATTATTTTTAACAAAATACATTATAAGACATAGAACTAAATTTTTATTAAATCGCAATGAATCGTTCTTTAACATACAACTAGTATTCTCATATATATTATTTTCATAAAAGTTATAGAAACTATTCATAGTTGTCTTGCAATAATTTCTTAATTATAAAATTGAGAAAAAATATATTTTGATTATTTTTTACTTAGTGTTTCAAAAATGATTTCCGAATCTTCCAATTATCAAAAAATAAATGATATATTACGTCTTCATCTTATATTTTACAACAAATAATACTAATATAAAATAGAAAAAATATAATATATTATTAGATAAAAAATAGATATAATATATAATATTATAAGATGAAAAAGAGATAATTCCATAAAAATGAGATAAAGATTAAATTAATATATTATTTTCATAAACTTTATAGAATACTATTCATTTTTGTCTTGCAATAATTTTTTAATTATAAATATGAGAAAAAAGAACTTTTGATTATTTTTTACATAGTGTCTCAAAAATGATTTCGGAATCCTCCAACTTTTAAAAAACAAATGATATATTACTTCTTCATCATATATATTACAATAAATAATACTAATATAAAATAGATAAAAATATATTATATTATTAGATGAAAAATATATATATATAATACATTATATTATAAGATAAAAAAGAGATAAGTCCATAAAAATGACATAAAGATTAAACTAATAAAAATAGAGATTAAATTAAATTTTATATAATATATTTTAAAAAATACGTGTTTAAATAAAAAAAAGTGGAATGCATAAAAATTGAGATTAAAATAAAATTAATTTAGTAAATTTAAATATTATACATTACATAATTGTGTGGGGTTACACACATTACAATGTTCCAACTAAATGTATTCTTCAATATTTCAAAAGTAAAAGAGATATTTATATCCATACTCTTTAAATCTATTTATATGAATTAAATCCAATTCATCAAATTATCTTGTGACACTTCAACTTCTTTTGTGCCACATCATTTATTTTTTCATGTGGCATCTCTCAAATCTCATCTTCAAATTTCAAGTACATATTGTTACTCTCTATAAAAGGTCTTGAGTTCATTTCCTGACAAATGCAAAAATACAATAATATGATATTTGGTTATTAACTTTGTCTATTTCAAAAAATATCATACTAATATTATCACAATAGATTTAATAATATTTTTTTTAACAAAATACATTATAAGACATAGAACTAAATTTTTATTAAATCGCAATGAACCGTTATTCAACATACAACTAGTATTCTCATATATATTATTTTCATAAACGTTACAGAAACTATTCATAGTTGTCTTGCAATAATTTCTTAATTATAAAAATGAGAAAAAATATATTTTGATTCTTGTTTACTTAGTGTTTCAAAAATGATTTCCGAATCTTCCAATTATCAAAAAATAAATGATATATTACTTCTTCATCTTATATTTTACAACAAATAATACTAATATAAAATAGAAAAAATATAAGATAATATTAGATAAAAAATAGATATAATAGATATTTTTAATAAAAAAATAGATATAATATATTATATTATAAGATGAAAAAGAGATAAATCCATAAAAATGAGATAAAGATTAAATTAATATATTATTTTCATAAACTTTATAGAATACTAATCATTTTTGTCTTGCAATAATTTCTTAATTATAAAAATGAGAAAAAAGAAATTTTGATTATTTTTTACTTAGTGTCTCAAAAATGATTTCCGAATCCTCCAATTTTTAAAAAACAAATGATATATTACTTCTTCATCATATATATTACAATAAATATTACTAATAAAAAATAGATAAAAATATATTATATTATTAGATGAAAAATATATATATAATATACTATATTATAAGATAAAAAAGAGATAAGTCTATAAAAATGAGATAAAGATTAAATTAATAAAAATAGAGATTAAATTAAATTTTATATAATATATTTTATAAAATACGTGTTTAAATAAAAAAGTGGAATGCATAAAAATTGAGATTAAAATTAAATTTGTTTAGTATATTTTAAAAAATATAAATTAAATAAGTAATTTGAATTAAAATTATATTAAATTTTAAGAAATATAAATCTAGTTAAATATATAAATTAAATTATGGAAAAATATTTTTGCAAAACATACTTATTTAATTTTTTTGATATTTTAATTTTAAAACCACACAAAAATTTATATATTATACATTACATAATTGTGTGGGGTTACACACATTACAATTGTTCCAACTAAATGTATTCTTCAATATTTCAAAAGTAAAAGAGATATTTATAAGCATACTCTTTAAATCTATTTATATCAATTAAATCCAATTCATCAAATTATCTTGTGACACTTCAACTTCTTTTGTGCCACATCATTTATTTTTCCATGTGGTATCTCTCAAATCTCATGTTCAAATTTCAAGTACATATTGTTACTCTCTATAAAAGGTCTTGAGTTCATATCCTGACAAATGCAAAAATACAATAATATGATATTTGGTTATTAAATTTGTCTATTTCAGAAAATATCATACTGATATTATCACAATAGATTTAATAATATTATTTTTAACAAAATACATTATAAGACATAGAACTAAATTTTTATTAAATCGCAATGAATCGTTCTTTAACATACAACTAGTATTCTCATATATATATTATTTTCATAAACGTTATAGAAACTATTCATAGTTGTCTTGCAATAATTTCTTAATTATAAAATTGAGAAAAAATATATTTTGATTATTTTTTACTTAGTGTTTCAAAAATGATTTCCGAATCTTCCAATTATCAAAAAATAAATGATATATTACGTCTTCATCTTATATTTTACAACAAATAATACTAATATAAAATAGAAAAAATATAATATATTATTAGATAAAAAATAGATATAATAGATATTTTTAATAAAAAAATAGATATAATATATAATATTATAAGATGAAAAAGAGATAATTCCATAAAAATGAGATAAAGATTAAATTAATATATTATTTTCATAAACTTTATAGAATACTATTCATTTTTGTCTTGCAATAATTTTTTAATTATAAATATGAGAAAAAAGAACTTTTGATTATTTTTTACATAGTGTCTCAAAAATGATTTCGGAATCCTCCAACTTTTAAAAAACAAATGATATATTACTTCTTCATCATATATATTACAATAAATAATACTAATATAAAATAGATAAAAATATATTATATTATTAGATGAAAAATAGATATAATACATTATATTATAAGATAAAAAAGAGATAAGTCCATAAAAATGACATAAAGATTAAACTAATAAAAATAGAGATTAAATTAAATTTTATATAATATATTTTAAAAAATACGTGTTTAAATAAAAAAAAGTGGAATGCATAAAAATTGAGATTAAAATAAAATTAATTTAGTAAATTTAAATATTATACATTACATAATTGTGTGGGGTTACACACATTACAATTGACATTACAATTGTTCCAACTAATTGTATTCTTCAATATTTCTAAAGTAAAAGAGATATTTATATCCATACTCTTTAAATCTATTTATATCAATTAAATCCAATTCATCAAATTATCTTGTGACACTTCAACTTCTTTTGTGCCACATCATTTATTTTTTCATGTGGCATCTCTTAAATCTCATGTTCAAATTTCAAGTACATATTGTTACTCTCTATAAAAGGTCTTGAGTTCATTTCCTGACAAATGCAAAAATACAATAATATGATATTTGGTTATTAACTTTGTCTATTTCAAAAAATATCATACTAATATTATCACAATAGATTTAATAATATTTTTTTTAACAAAATACATTATAAGACATAGAACTAAATTTTTATTAAATCGCAATGAACCGTTCTTCAACATACAACTAGTATTCTCATATATATTATTTTCATAAACGTTACAGAAACTATTCATAGTTGTCTTGCAATAATTTCTTAATTATAAAAATGAGAAAAAATATATTTTGATTCTTGTTTACTTAGTGTTTCAAAAATGATTTCCGAATCTTCCAATTATCAAAAAATAAATGATATATTACTTCTTCATCTTATATTTTACAACAAATAATACTAATATAAAATAGAAAAAATATAAGATAATATTAGATAAAAAATAGATATAATAGATATTTTTAATAAAAAAATAGATATAATATATTATATTATAAGATGAAAAAGAGATAAGTCCATAAAAATGAGATAAAGATTAAATTAATATATTATTTTCATAAACTTTATAGAATACTATTCATTTTTGTCTTACAATAATCTCTTAATTATAAAAATGAGAAAAAAGAAATTTTGATTATTTTTTACTTAGTGTCTCAAAAATGATTTCCGAATCCTCCAATTTTTAAAAAACAAATGATATATTACTTCTTCATCATATATATTACAATAAATAATACTAATATAAAATAGATAAAAATATATTATATTATTAGATGAAAAATAAATATAATATATTATATTATAAGATAAAAAAGAGATAAGTCCATAAAAATGAGATAAAGATTAAATTAATAAAAATAGAGATTAAATTAAATTTTATATAATATATTTTAAAATATACGTGTTTAAATAAAAAAAGTGGAATGCATAAAAATTGAGATTAAAATTAAATTAATTTAGTATATTTTAAAAAATTTAAATTAAATAAGTAATTTGAATTAAAATTATATTAAATTTTATAAAATTTAAATCTAGTTAAATATATAAATTAAATTATGGAAAAATATTTTTGCAAAACATACTTATTTAATTTTTTTGATATTTTAATTTTAAAACCATGCAAAAATTTAAATATTATACATTACATAATTGTGTGGGGTTACACATATTACAATTGTTCCAACTAAATGTATTCTTCAATATTTCAAAAGTAAAAGATAATATATTATTAGATAAAATAGAAAAAATAGAAAAAATTGTTCCAACTAATTGGTCCAACTAAATGTATTCTTCAATGTTCCAACTAATATAAAATAGAAAAATTATAATATATTATTAGATAAAAAATAGATATAATAGATATTTTTAATAAAAAAATAGATATAGTATCATCAAGAATTAGGGTTTGAATGACCTGAGGAGTGCCATGATGAGGTCTCCTTGAATATACATCTCAAAGGCCAAGGAATTATGGTTTCATTCCCATGATGAGAATATGAAGAGCCATGTCATACTTTTAGAGTTTTATCGACAAGAAAAACCCTGGCCTTGGAAGCCACCAACTTTGAATCTATGATGATCAATTAGCAAGTGTCAATATGCATGATGCACATGAATGAACCATGAATGTGTACAAACGAATTCCAAGTCATAGGTTGAGTAAAAGGATGAAAAGGGGAGGATAAAAATATATAAATTAAATACGTAATTTCAAATAAAATTATATTAAATTTTATAAAATATAAATCTAATTAAATATATAAATTAAATTATGAAAAAATATTTTTGAAAAACATATGTATATAATTTTTTTGATGTTTTAATTTTAAAACCACGTAAATTTTTTAAATATTATACATTACATAATTGTTTATGGTTCAACACATTACATTTACTCCAACTAAATGTATTCTTCAATATTTCAAAAGTAAAAGAGATGTTTATATCCATACACTTTAAATTTATTTGTGTCAATTAAATCCAATTCATCAAACTATCTTGTGACACTTCAACTTCTTTTGTGCCACACTATTTATTTCCCATGCGGCATCTCTCAAATCTCATCTGTGATATTTCATTATTAACTTTGTTTATTTCAGAAAATATCATACTAATTTTCTCAAAATAAAGTTAATATTATTATTTTTAATATAATACATTATAAGACATACACGTAAATTTTTATTAAATCCCAATGAATCTTTTTTATTAACTTTTTATTAAATCTCAAATTTTTATTAACTTTGTTTACAACAAATAATTCTAATATAAAATAGATAAAATATACTATATTATAAGACAAAAAAATAGATAAATATATTTTGAATAAAAAATAGATAAAATATATTATATTATAAGATAAAAAATAGATAGGTGCATACAAAATGACAAAAAAATTAAAATTAATAAAAATAGAGATAAAATTAAATTATATTTAATATATTTTAAAAATTATACATTTAAATAAAAATAAGATTAGTGCATAAAAATAGAGATAAAATTAATTTTATATTTATATCTTTTCAAAACATATATGTTTAGATAAAAAAGAGATAAGTGCATCAAAATAGATATAAAATTAAATTATATATAATATATTTTAAATATATATATATATATATATATATATATATATATATAAATTAAATAAGTAATTTTAAATTATATTATATTAAATTTAAAATATATAATTGAAAATAAATTTTTAAATTAAATTATAAAAAAATACTTTTGGAAAACATATGTATATACTTTTTTTTGATATTTTAATTTTAAAACCACACAAAAATGTAATTCATATATTTAACAAATTATAATTAAATATCTAAAAAAGAGAGAAAAATGTAAAAAATATATTAGAATCAAAATAAAAAATAAATCATTAGAGATATCTTTTAAAATTATTTAAGTTTGCAAAATAAAATCTTGTATGCCACTCTTAACTTACAAACATACATTTTTTTATTTGTACTTAATTCATATTATTGACTCAATAATAAGTCATGATAAATTACTATAATACAAATTTGTTGCAGATATATACCAAATACTTTTTAAACATAATTAAAACTCGATACAAAACAAATAAAAATTAATTAACATCTGGGTATCGCGCGGACCTAAATCTAGTTTATTTAATTCCTGGTTGTGATTGATACTCATAGGCCATAATTTAACATGATTTTAATATTGTGTTCCTCAATGTAGATAATCTGTATACTTTTGGATTCTTGGTTGCTCATTCGGAAAGCTCTATACGTAATGTAGTCTTGGGTTCTTACCATATGGTGTGGAAAAAAAAACACACACACACATATATATATATATATATATATATATATATATATATATATATATATATATATATATATATATATATATATATATATATATATATATATATTATATATATATATATATATATATATATATATATATATATATATATATATATATATAATTGTTTAGAAAGCTAGTATCTTTTACAAAAAAAAATTATTTACTCTTCATTGAATATGTTATGAACTATACTATGATTTGATTGGTTTTGTGATAGCCTTATAAATGGTTATTGTAACATGTTATATTATCATGTGTGCTTTACGTATGCTATGAACTATATAATGAATTGTTATTTGTGTTAATTATGTAATAATATGATTAAAACATATGATGATGAGTGAGGAAATCTAGGAGTATAACTAGGTGAATGAATTAAAATGATAACTTAGACTATGGAAATGAGTTATATGGTGATGCTTGGACGCAAAGGTACCCCGGTGTATATCACAAACGAGTATTCTCTTGATTAATAAATCAATGTGCTTTGTATGGACCATGTGGAAATAACATGAGAATTAGTGAATATAATCACTTGGTAATTGATGAGTTAACATGGGAGTTGGTGAATGTGATCACCTAGTGATTGATGAGAGCAATCACGATGTTGTGGAACCTAATCACGTATACAAATGTTTTCCCTTAATCATGCACTTCCCATTTGAGATACTTATTTAAATTAGAGATGGGGATGTGGCACCAATGATTTGTGCCTCAATTGGGTTTGTCCCAACCTTGGCGAAGCATGGGGTAGAGGTGGACACCTAAGTGGGTTCGAGTTTCATACGGAGAAAGATACTCAAAGTGGGTGTGAGTCTCATATGAGTGACAGTTCTTGAAGTGGGTTCGAGTCCCATGAAGAACCCTATATCCACATGAAAGTCGAACCATATGAGCATGTGTGAACCAAACCTTTCCCTAGACGTAGGTCTGATCGGGGATCGATGTCTCGTGAATACAAATAGTAATTTATTTAGTTATATGAACTCAAGTGACATGTTTCCATATATTATGAATACCCCTTAAATACTTAACCCTTAGTTACATTATGATATTGATACACAAGTAACGAAAGATGAAGATTTGAGTTATAAATTGTTTAGAAACCCCGTAGAGCCAAGTGGACCCATAGAATAGGGGAACTCGGTGAGATTATTATCTCATCCCACTATTATTGTTTTTTCAGCTGTTATTTGAAGGTTAAGTGCAAGAGAAGTTGTTTGTTGATGTTCCAAAGAATAAAAGATTAAAGTGATCTTCCGCTGTGGATTGTGTGCAATAAAGATATTACACATAAATCTTAGTTTTTATTTAGGCACTATTGTATGTCATGTGCCATACTTTGTGTTTTATCTTATGGATATGTATATAATGATGCCACTAGGAATTTGTGTTGTATTAGTACCAAATTAATATCTCTTATAATGTCTTTTCTTGATGTATATTATACGGGGTGTTACAATTGGTATTAGAGCAGGCCGATTCTCGACCCAACCTTGAAACATCATAAGTAAATCAATTCATTATGTGTGTTTATCCACCATGATTCTTAATATCACAATATGTAGTATTGGGTCTGATCAACCTAATTGTATGTGTGTGGTAGGTAGGATCACGGTTAAACGGCCGTGAGGACTCCGAAGTTTTAGTAGAGCTTATTCTTTGAGGGTGGGTTCAAGTCAAGAGTTAGATACTAAAGAGAAATAGTGAGCTCGAATAAAGTTCAAGTGAGAGTTGTATCCAAGTATATGGAAGTGCGGGGTGACACATGGTTCAAGCAATCCTATAGTGTTAAGAGAACTACCTTATAATAGAAGAAAGCGTAGAGTTTGGGAGCATTGTAAATCTTGCAATACAACGAATGCAATGGGATAAGTTTTGGAAAAAAATGCATAATAGGATCATTAGGATATCATTGATTCTAAGATAGGAGAATACAACTGATGATTGTTCATGTACGAATATGTCAAGAGTAAGAGGTGAAATGGACAAAGTTATACCTTGGTATTAGGAAGTATGTGATAGTAGCATCTGGTCACATGTATGTGTAATTGATTACCTTGTTTTGAGATGGTTGTGGAGTATCACACTCTTTATTTAAAGTAATGTGTTTTATGTCATGAGACGTTTGAGTATGTGGTAAGCAACTAGTGGTTGTAATTGATACTCATAGGCCATAATTTAACATGATTTTAATATTGTGTTCCTCAATGTAGATAATTTGTATACTTTTGGATTCTTGGTTGCTCATTGAGAAAGCCCGACAGGGTCCTTTGGAATCTTAGAAAGCATAAGTCATCACAGGGAGAAAAATTTGGTCATCCTCGGCAAGGTCAGGGATTGTCAGTCTAAATTTTACAAGTAATACATAACATACATACAAGCCCCTTTTTAAATCTCCTACTAGTTTTTCAAAATGGAAATACATAAATCAACTCCTAAAAAGCTTTAGAAAAAGCCAGGCATTCAAAAAACTTTTCAACTACTCATAACTAGTTTAAAAGCCACCTTAGAAAAACAATCGTAAAGATAAGGGAAATTAGTAAACATTAAGCAAAATATGAAACGTCATGGTACATATCATAATAGGATCCGACTGCAAAATGAAAAGGAAAAATTAATATTCTTTAAAACATTACAAAATGAATGGAAAAAACTACTCTTCGTCTTTATCCTCACCCCCAGCTTCGAGGTTGCTAACAGTAGTGTGGTCTTCCAGGACTAAATCGTCACTGGGGGAGGACTCGACTTCTTCCATATCCATAAGATGACTATTAGCCACAACTTTGAAGAAGTCCATCTCGGTCAAGTAAATACCGAGATAGAGACATAAGGCTTGAGCCTTTTCCCTATCAAAGGCAGCATCACCTGCGTCAAGGACGTCGATTTGAGATTTCTACAAAGAGTTTTGCAATTGGATGTTTGAATCTTGAAGTGATTTCATTTTCTTGGACTTCTTGTTAATAATGGATTTCAACTCTTGATTCATAGCCTCTAATTTCCCCCTCCTGGTTTTATCCTCCAATAAATGCTTCTCCAGGTCGGATAGTCTATCCCCTTGTGCTTTCTGTTGCTCCTTTAGTTGATTGATTTCTTGGTTCAATTTTATCTCGTTTTGTTCACAATCATCACCGACTTCAAATAGCCTGCGGATTAAAATGACACATCTCATTAGATAAGAATTGATGTTTTGGGTTAGTTTCTGCAATCCTATGGTCTTTACCTTGTTTACATCTTCCGTGGCATTTAGATGATCGTAAAGGAACTTCAATCCGTCAAAACTGTTGCTCAAAAACTTGAATTCATTGGATGATCTGGCTTGGTCACTCCCATCGATCTCACATATCAAAAATGAAATTTCCCAATCGGCCCTACAGACTTTGTAACTCATTAGAGTTTTCATCTTCTTTGGAGAAGTCTGACGAAAACGCTTCGGTGGTGAAAGAGCCAAAGGTGGGATTCCGAGACATTGGGAATTGCCTTTTGGGGGACTATATTTCTTTTCTTCAATAGTCGGGTTTCTAAATCGGACAAGTCCAATTTAGTAGCATTTTGGCTAACTACTTTCCTCGTCGCCTGGGCTTCCAACATCAGCTTCTTCTGTTTCTTCACAGATATATCATTCATTTTTCCTGAAGGCTAAATGAGAAAAAGGTTATCAGAATGAAGGATGGTATCCCAAGTAGTACACAAAGCAAATAAATAATCATTACCCAAAAAAGAAAGAATTTTCTCTTCGGGTAGAGAGAATAGATCCCAGACCTTTATCATGCAGAAGGAATCTAAGATGGCCAAATATCTATCCTCATGATTGTTTAATTTGTAACAATCAAACCTAGATACCGAAAGAGGATCCCCGGTCCAATAGATAGGAAAACGATAAGACCCGTCTAGCACGTATATTACTTGAGGAAATCTCGGTGCACACCTAATTCGTAGAAATCGGTATTTGAAACTTTTATAGTTGGTAGTGTATGTTTAAAGAAAAATCTTACCGAGAAGGCCACTAATGGTCACCCATCCACCTTTCTTAACACCTTTGATTTCAAAAAGGAGGAAAAATAAGCCTATGGTGGATTCTATATCTATGGCCTCACAGACTATTTCGAAAGCCTTGATAAATCCCCAACTATATGGGCGAGGTTGAGAAGGGGAGAAATTTAGGGTTTTTAGTATATCAGATTCAGAATCGGTAAAGGGAAGGTGGATATTAAAATCTTACAATAGCCTCACATAGAAATGAAAATATTCATCTTTAACTCCCCTAGGATGAGCTATTCAAACACATTCCCCTGGAATACAGGGCTCCAAAATAAATCGTCTTCATTCCTAGTAGAAGATATATTCTTCAAACATTGCAGTTTGACTATCTCCATCTCGTCTATGGAGCAGCGATAGTAACTTACTACTTCTTGATCAAATGATTCAACAATCTCCATCAACACCTCTACGGATGAACTTGATGAAGAAGAATTAGAATCAGAGTCGCTAAAAGAGACGGAAATAACGCCGGAAGCCTCCTTTAAAATACGATCAAAGTCAGTTTGGGTTATATTGTCTCTACATCCTCTCACTTAAAAATCCCAAAGATCTTTTATTTCTCGGGAACTCAGGGTTCTTAATCTTTTGTATTCTCGTCACATGCATCAACAATAATCATTGAATAAAATAATGCGGAAGGGAAAACAAAATATACCTGGTCTTGAAGAACGAACGAGAACTCTGAAAGTTTCTTAGAAGAGAGAAAGACTTTTTCGAACGAATGATAAACCAGAAGACAAATAAATGATTTTAATTAGGAATAAATCTTTGTAAAAGGATTTTAACATGATTTTAATTGATTACCTTGTCTTGGTTCAATTTTATCTCGTTTTGTTCACAATCATCCCCGACATCAAATAGCCTGCGGGTTAAAATGACACATCTCATCAGATAAGAATTGATGCTTTGGGTTAGTTTATGTTGCCCTATGGTCTTTACCTTGTTTACATCTTCCGTGGCATTCAGATGATCGCAAAGGAACTTAATCCGTCAAAACTGTTGCTCAAAAACATGAATTCATTGGATGATCTGGCTTGGTCACTCCCATCGGTCTCACACATCAAAGATGAAATTTCCCAATCGGCCCTGCAGACTTTATAACTCATTGGAGTTTTCATCTTCTTTGGAGAAGTATGACGAAAATGCTTCGGTGGTGAGAGGGCCAAAGGTGGGATTCCGAGACATTGGGAATTTCCTTTTTGGGGACTATCTTTCTTTTCTTCAGTATTCGGGTTTCTAAATTGGACAAGTCCTATTTAGCAGCATTTTGGCCAACTACTTTCCTCGTCGCCCGGGCTTCCAACATCAGCTTCTTCTGTTTCTTCACAGATATATCATTCATTTTTCCTGAAGGCTAAATGAGAAAAAGGTTATCAAAATGAAGGATGGAATCCCAAGCAGTGCGCAAAGAAAATAAATAATCATTACCCCAAAGAGAAAGAATTTTCTCTTCGGGTAGAGAGAATAGATCCTACACCTTCATCATGCAGAAGGAATCTAAGATGGCCAAATATATATCCTCGTGATTGTTTAATTTGTAAAAATCAAACCCAGATACCGAAAGAGGATCCCCAATCCAATATACAGGAAAAAGATAAGACCCGTCTAACACGTATATTATTTGAGGACATCTCGGTGCACACCTAATTCGTAGAAATCGGTATTTGAAACTTTTATAGTTGGTAGTGTAAGCTTGTAGAAAAATCTTACTGAGAAGGCCACTAATGGTCACCCATCCACCCTTCTCAAAACCTTTGATTTCAAAAAGTAGAAAAATAAGCCTATGGTGGGTTCTATATCTATGGCCTCACAGACTATTTCGAAAGCCTTGATAAACCCCCAACTATAGGTGTGAGGTTGAGAAGGAGCGAAATTTAGGGTTTTTAGTAGATCAGATTTAAAATCGGTAAAAGGAAGGTGGATATTAAAATCTACCAATACCCTCACATAGAAATGAAAATATTCATCTTTAACTCCCCTAGGATGAGCTATTCAAACACATTCCCCTGGAGTATAGGGCTCCAAAATAACATCGCCTTCATTCCTAGTAGAAGATACATTCTTCAAACATTGCAGTTTGACTATCTCTATCTCGTCTATGGAGTTGTGACCGTAACTTACTACTTCTTGATCAAATGATTCCACAATCTCCATCAGCACCTCTGCGAATGAACTTGATGAAGAAGAGTTAGAATCAGAATCACTAAAAGAGACGGAAATAACGTCGTAAACCTCCTTTAAAATATGATCAAAGTCAGTTTGGGTTATATTGTCTCAACATCCTCTCACATAACAATCCCAAAGATCTTTTATTTCCCGGGAACTCGGGGTTCTTAATGCTTTTGTATTCTCGTCACATGCATCAACAATAGTCATTGAATAAAATAATGCGGAAGAGAAAACAAAGTATACCTGGTCTTGAAGAACGAACGAGAACTCTAAAAGTTGCTTAGAAGAGAGAAAGACTTTTTCCAGCGAATGATAAACCAGAAGTCAAATAAATGATTTTAATTAGGAATAAATCTTTGTAAAAGGATTTAAACAGTATGAAATGCTTCGGATCATTGAGAGGGAGCAAATCCCCATAAAAAAATCATCATTACTAAGGAAGGAGAAAATATGATGAAGATAAGTTATCATGATTAAAGACATGTCACCATAAACAAGCATCACGTTGTAGGTGGATTGGAGAAAACTTAAAAATAAATTTTCGGACTTCGTTGTTCGAGCACTTCAACCTTTTATATCTCATGCTCGGGGACTTATGTACATCCCAGAAAATCAGTTGACCAACCGAGGTATGAGATCGACGAAGCCTATTTGAGAACTTGAGTTCTTTGAGGCAGAGTTGACACCATAACTGACTAGGACATCAGACCCACTAATTGGAATTCAGTTAGGATATCCGTGTAAGCCAGAAGAAGCTGATCTCCCATGAAGCCGAGAATGGTCCAAATAGTACAAGTCGGATCCGATGACATGGCCAGGATGTCATTTGAAGGATTATAAGAAACGGTTATAGGGTGATACGTTATGGAAGGGAGTTATAATTAGTGAAGAGACAAGTGTTATATGGAAATTATAAGGGCGAGAAACGTTATTGATAGAGGAATTTATGAAGGATATGGAGACTCAAGCAAAATGGGGAGAGAAGGAGATGAAGACCTATAAATAGGAGGATGTTTGGAGGGTAAAGGAACAAGGAAAATGAGAAAAATATACGTAGTAGACATCCAACCATTCATTTTAGGCTCTCCTTGATTAGAACAAGAAAGTCAACCTTTTAGTATTTTTTAGCAAGAACAAATATAATGAAGAGTAAGTGTGTTTGTTTATCGTATTCACATGTACTAGTGCAATATTACTGTCATTCATCAACTACCAAGACTTAAACAAGAACATGGTGCAACCTTTTTCGCCAAGTTAGCATAGGAAAGTGTCGACTACCGGTCTATTTAACGTCCAACAAGGGCACGCAAGTCTCTCCTCTCCGAGAATATATGACAAGATTCAATGAAGAAAGAATTCCCTAACAATATAACTCTTCCACCTTTTCTTCTTTCCTTTGACTTCATAGAGTGTTTGGATTGTGTTTAAGCAAACTCAAACATATATAAATGTGCTTTATCAATTCTTTTATCTACTTTTTTTTTGTCTGCTTTATCATTTTCTGGATCTTTTAAATGTTAGGGATTTTTTCGTAACTATGTTTTACTAAGCTATTCAATTAGAAGGATTTTCTAATTCCAAAATAATCAACATTTTAGTATTCATTAACTGATTGAATGTTTTATCTATGTTATTAAAATTCTACATTCGCAATAAAGTTTCTAAGAAATAATTTATATGATAAGTTTCAAAAAGTTTTCAATGAAAAAATCAGAGAGAATTTTGTTTTAATCTTCATTTAGAGTTAGACTTATTAACCAAAACTCTACATTACAATTGAGTTTTGGTTAAAAATAGCGATAAGACTTATTTATTTTATTTTTCAAATACAAACAGTTTATTGCATAATTATCTTATTTATCACAATTACTTGTATAATTTGGTCTACTTATTAAAAACCTTATTTGCACAGTTTAATCATATTATCAGATTTCTCTTGTGACAGACCAACAAAATCATCGAGGTTGCAATTGGTTGCAATTAAGTATGATTTAATATCATAAAATCAAAATGTGTGAATGTATCGAAATTTATTAAAACATATGATAAAATGAAAATCAATGTAATTATTTTTTTACAAGCACTTGAAAATGATATAACCAACCCCCCTAACAACAACCCTTACAACAACATAGACCAGTCCAGCCACATTTACCACCCAAAGGATATCCCTTTTCCACTTTACAAACAGAAGCACACAGATTATCATTACCTGGACATGGTCCTTTTCCATAGCAATAATCAAAAGGGATAGGTTGGTTTTCTCCTGCGATCAACATACTTTTTTCTGCATATATTGTATATATTATTAATTATTCCTCCAAAAATACATACAAAATAAAATATGAATAGAATAAATGAATTTTTACCTGGAGTCAGAACACATAGAATTGCAATGAAAATATACACTTTGTTGATTGTCATTGCCATCTTGTCTTGCGTGATGAGATGAAAAAAACAATGCCAAAAATAAACTATTTATACACTTTTATACGACATTTACTATAATTATTGTATTAAATTAAAAATTGAGGACAAGTTAAAGCGATATCTTTTATTAATAATCTCATTATAAATGGTTTACAGTTTGATTGTTTTAAGGGGAAAGTTATTTTCAAGTTAATAAAAATATAAATGCTTTATATTGAACAAAATAACTACTAACACTATCTCTAAATATGGAATGGTCTTGATCGAATCGCAAAAATTAAAATAGTTTTAGTCATATTAAATTTGTTAAAAGAACACTATTTTCTTGAAGTCAACTTCTAACTTCATGTTACATTCATGCAGTAGACGCTACAAAAAGAGAAACCAAAACATGCAAAGCCCACATTTCAGTTTGTCAATTACATATTTTTTAAATGATTTTATTTTGCACAAAATGTTTATCTCAATTTTACATTTAACTTGTTCTACATATTAAAATTTGAGTTCAGATTAACTCATTCATATAAATTTGATTTGCAAGTTGAAAATTGTCAATCTTTATAAATTCTTTTTACCCTATATTTGAAATTAATGTGGGACTTGAATTTTTCTCAATACTACAATATTATATTTTGTTTGATTTCAACTCTCTTATCATTTAGTTAGTTTTGCAAATAGAAAGTTCGGTTTCGTTATTGTTCTCTTCTAATTATTAAAATGAAAGGAAAAAGAAAATGACTAAAAATAAGTTTTTCTATTAGGGTTCTTAACGAAACATTGAATATCGCTCTTACGTGTCTCATGTGCGATGGGGAACTCAAAGCTACGTCATTCTTAATAAAAAGAATCATGTATATGTTGATTGACTTTAGTGAACGATGTTTAGATCGCATTCTAGATGTTAAACGTTGCTTATATACTCGCGCATGGGAGGCTTAAGCATTTGTATCGCGGTGGAATGGATAAAACATTGTTCGTTTGAAAACATATTTAGTCGCGCAAGGGCGAGAAAAATTAGTTTGATTAGTTGGATTGTTTTTAGGAGGAAGACGAACACTCGGTAAAACCAAGACGTATGCCTCGAGGCCGATTATTCGGGGTTTCAAAGGAGCGTGCACCTCAATGTTCTTTTTCATCCAATTGTTTATATAAAATCGTTCGTGGAATACGAATGCTCGGTAAGACCAAGGTGTGTGCCTCGAGGCCAATTATTCGGGGTTTCAAAGGAGTATGCACATTAATGTCCTTTTTCATCCGATTTATATGCAAAAAATATTTTTGAAATGGGTTCGATTGAGTTTGGAAAATACTTGATGTTGATCAAGTATTTGATTTACATTGGTTTGAAATTGATTTGATTAAGTTTTGATTTGATGATGAAGTGGTGAGATATTTTCGAAAACTACTTGATGTTTATCAAGTACTTGAATTTTTTTATCTTTGAAAGAAATGTTAATTTGATTAACAAATTAATTAATTAATTTTCTTTACTATTTAAATAAAAAAAAAGGAGATAAAATAAAATAAGAAATAATGAAAATAAAGTAAAACCAACAAAAAGAGAGGTGTAAGCATGCAAAGAGGTGAAATCATAGCAAAAATGACAAGCATGAGCTTGACCCAAGAATAAAATAAGACTAGTAAGAAACAGAGGTGCAAATAAGAGAAACATAGGGCAAGCAAAGCAATCACATAAAGGCCCAATAGACACTTCCCTCACCGTATTAGGGGGTGTGAGGAGAAGGAAAAGCATTACAAATAGCTAGGGGTAACGCCCAAAACGTAAAGGGAGCCCAAAGGCTCAGAGTCAAATTGTTAACTAACTTTGAGGTGTAAGATATGCATACCAAGGGGGTCAACCAAAATTAACAGTTAAGGAGGCAGAGTGCGTAACAACCCAAATTAGATTAATTAATTTAATAAAATTATTTTGACTTTTATTTAATTATTCGGTGTTTGGTGTTCCTTTAAAATGAATTTGATGATTATATGTGTTGTTGGGATGTAATGATAATGGTAAGGTGTGGCGAGAATATAGGATCTTGGTAGAATAATTTAAAAAGTAATTAGAATAATTAGTATTTTTAATTAATATTAGAAATAAATTGACAAAATTGGTAACTACTAGGAATTAAGCCAATTGTGTGATCTGAGGAAAGTGTGTGGTAAGAGGAGAGAATCTTAAAGTTAATTGGACAATAATAATAATAATTCGGAAAGAGTAATTAGATCACTATATATTTTAAAAGTTTGAGAAAATTAGGTTTATGGAACCTTTTGTCAGTACATGAAAAGTTGTAATATGTTGATGGGTGTGATAACACGATTCACTATTAAATTCGTATTTTAGGTCACTTGATTTTAAGGAAAATTGGTTGGAGTCATGTTTGAGGTTTAGGGATGAAGGAGATGAAGAATATGTGGGAAAACTGCATTTTTTGGAAAACAAAATATAGTGACAATCGATTGCCTCCCAATGACAATCGATTGCACCGGTGTATATTTTGAAAAAAAGAATATGCAATCGATTGTCAAAGTAAAATAATTGATTGTTTGGCCTGGAAATGTGATTTTTTTGAAAGTCAATAGATAATCATCTTTGATGACAATCGTTTTCCACCGTATGACAAATCGGTATTCTTAGGCCAAATTGTGAAAATTCTGTTTTGCTTTCTGTTGCATTATCCGACAATTTTGACTGTAATTTTTGTTATGTAGGTCCAAATGAGGCGTCTTTCGAAGTGTTGGAAAGCTAATGCGCAGAGCTATTTCATGGTAGTGCTTGGTAAAATAGTTAATTTTTAGTCATCTGTCTATTGTAGGGATCATTGTGATGACATGTATTATCGATTAGTGAATAATTGTTTTTGCCTAATGATGAGTTGATGTCATAGTGAATTAACACGATTCAATGCTTGTGAATATGCATTTCATGATGTGATGCTATTTGGTTTTGTTTTTTAATTGTCATGGGTTAGGGTGTTATAGAGTGCAGCATGGGGACGCCTGTACAGGGTCCCCTTAAGATGTGATCAAACGGGCATGGAGGCGCCATGTGGACCTCAAAGTAAAATCACCTTTGATCAAACACTACTGCAAAAAGTACCTTTAGTAACGCCATTTCACCTCGGCCAAAGTATCCACCATGGTAAAATCAATTCACTTAGGCGTTTTCTTTTCTTTTTATTTTTAAACCACTCTTCACCGTGGTTGGAACTTCCAACCATGGTGAAACATGGCGCCTGATCTTGAGTTCGAATCCTAGCACCTATAGTTTTGTTTTATATTTATTTTAAGCCATTTTTTACCACGGTTGGAACTTCCAACCCTGGTGAAAAGTGGCGCATGGTCATGAGTTCGAATCCTAACACCTACACTTTTTCTTTTTATTTATTTTAAGCCAATTTTTATCATGGTTGGAACTTCCAACAGTGGTGAAAAGTGGCGCATGGTAATGAGTTCGAATCCTAGCACCTACAATTTTTGTTTTTATTTATTTTTAAGACACTTTTACCACGGTTGGAACTTCCAGCCATGGTGAAAAGTCACTCGGGGTCACGGGGAAATATAAATGTGTTTATTGAGTTTCTCCAGCTTCCTTAAACAAATCTTTGCCATCCATTTAGTGAGTATCAATGCTTAAGACACTACCATTAGTGATCCGCGTGAAACCTAAAACTTAGATGAACTTCCAACATAGAAGAACTTCATCTTCTACCTCCACACATCATGTTTAATTTACGACACTCTATTTCTCCACTAAACCAAGCTCGAAAACATAATTTCTTCCATAAACAAAACTTGAAAAGATCATTTCTTTCAATGACAAATTTCATAACTCTATCACCTCTTCTCCAACTTGAATGAGACAAGGAAAACATATATTCAAGTTAGCAATGTTAATTGTTGTTCTTGTTTTTTTTTTTGTTGTTGTTGTTTTTGTTATTGGTCTTGTTATTGTTTTTGTCATTCTTGTTGTTGTTCTTTGTATTATTCTTGTTGTTGTTATTGTTCTTGTTGTCCTTGTAGTTGTTGTTCTTCTTATTTTTGTTGTTGTTGTTGTTATTGTTGTTGTTGTTGTTGTTGTTGTTGTTGGTGGTGGTGGTGGTGTTGTTGTTGTTCTTTTTGTAGTTCTTATTGTTCTTGTTGTTTTTTATTTTGGTTCTTGTTGATCTTTCTATTGTTCTACTGTTGTATTTTTTTAATTTACTAAAATACATACAACAACGGTCGTTTAAAGTCACTCTTTTGAT
Organism: Lathyrus oleraceus; assembly: GCF_024323335.1. Lineage (NCBI taxonomy): Eukaryota > Viridiplantae > Streptophyta > Magnoliopsida > Fabales > Fabaceae > Lathyrus > Lathyrus oleraceus. Next base: position 541,546,637 of record NC_066583.1, on the reverse strand, counting down.
AAGTTGAAAAATACAACAACAATTATTTAAAGTAACTGTTGCTTGTATACTCGCGCATGGGAGGCTTAAGCATATGTTTGTATCGTGGTAGAATGGATAAAACATTTTTCGTTTGGAAACATTTTTAGTCTTGCATGGGCGAGAAAAGATAGTTTGATTGGTTAGATTGTTTTTAGGAGGAAGACGAACACTCGGTAAAAGCAAGATGTGTGCCTCGAGGCCGATTATTCGGTGTTTCAAATGAGCATGCACCTCAATGTCCCCTTTCATCCAATTATTTATAGAAAATCATTCGCGGAATACGAATGCTCGGTAAGACCAAGGTTTGTGCCTCGAGGCCGATTATTAGGGGTTTCGAAGGAGTGTGCACCCTAATGTCCTTTTCCATCTGATTTATATGCAAAAAATATTTTTGAAGTGAGTTTGATTAAGTTTGGAAAAGACTTGATGTTGATCAAGTATTTGATTTGCATTGGTTTGAAATTGACTCGATTAAGTTTTTATTTGATGATGAAGTGGTGAGATATTTTTGAAAACTACTTGATGTTTATCAAGTACTTGATTTTTTTTATCTTTGAAAGAAAAGTTAATTTGATTAACAAATTAATTAATTGATTTTTATTTACTAGTTAAATAAAAAAAGGAGATAAAATAAAATAATTAAAATAAAATAAGAAGTATTGAAAATAAAATAAAACCAACAAAAAGAGGGGTGTAAGCATGCAGAGAGGTGAAAGCATAGCGAAAATGACAAGCATGCGCTTTGCCCAAAAATATAATAAAACTAGTAAGAAATAGAGGTGCAAATAAGAAAAACATAGGGCAAGCAAAGAAAACACGTCAAGGCCCAATAGAAACTTCCCTCACCCCATTAGGGGGTGTGAGGAGTAGGAAAAGCACTGCAAATAGCAAGGGGCAAGGCGCAAAATGTAAAGGGAGCACAAAGGCTCAGAGTCAAATTGTTGACTCAATATGAGGCGTAAGATATGCATACCAAGGAGGTCAACCAAAATCAACAGTTAAGGAGGGAGAGTGCATAACAACCCAAATTCGACTAATTAATTTAATAAAATTATTTCGACTTTATTTAATTATTTGGTGTTTGGTGTTCCTTTAAAATGAATTTGGTGATTATATGTGTTGTTGGGATGTAATGATAATGGTAGGGTGTAGTGAGAATATAGGATCTTGTTAGAATAATTTAGAAAATAATTAGAATAATTAGTATTTTTAATTAATATTAGAAATATATTGACAAAATTGATAAATACGTGGAATTGAGCCAATTGTGTGATTTGAGGAAAGTGTGTGGTAAGAGGAGAAAATCTTAAAGTTAATTGGACAATAATAACAATTTGGAAAGAGTAATTAGATCATTATATATTTTAAAAGGTTGAGAAAATTAGATTTATGGAACCTTTTGTCAGTACATGAAAAGTTATAATATGTTGATGGGTGTGATAACACGATTCACTGTTAAATTCGTATTTTAGGTTACTTGATTTTGAGGAAAATTGGTTGGAGTCATGTTTGAGTTTTAAGGATGAAGGAGATGAAGAATATCTGGGAAAATTTCATTTTTTGGAAAACAATATAGTGACAATCAATTGCCTCCCAATGACAATCGATTGCACCAGTGTAAATTTTGAAAAAAAGAATATGACAATCGATTGTCACAGTAAAATAATCGATTGTTTGGCCTGGAAATGTGATTTTTTGAAAGTTAGTAGCTAATCATATTTGATGATAATCTATTTTCACCTTATGACAATCCGTAGTCTTAGGCCAGATTGTGAAAATTCAGTTTTGCTTTTTGTTGCATTATCGGACAAGTTTGGATGTAACTTTCGTTATGTAGGTCCAAATGACGTATCGTTCGAAGGCGTTGGAAAGTTATTATGTAGATCTACCTCATGATAGTGCTTGGTAAAATAGTTAATTTGTAGTCATATGTCTACTATTGGGATGTATGTGATGACATGTATGATCGATTAATGAATAATTTAAAGGGGAATTGCGATCCAAAATGCAGCGGAATTTAAAAATTTCCCCTTTAATGATCCTTACGAATGGACATGGTCAGTGATAGAATCATTACCTCTTGTGGGGATCACGAACGTTGAATGATGACAACGCCTCTACTCAGTCCACACGAACGGATTCCTTCAATCTCAGTGCTAGCTGCTACGAATGAAGGCTTTGATTGAGAGAGAGAGAAACGAAATTGCAAGCAAGAGTGACAATGCTTCTACACAAAGGTTATATTTATAGAACCACTTGTGTGGGCTGCAAGCTAAAAAGCCCACTCAAGTGTATATGGCCCATATCTCATAATATGCCAAAATCACTTAAGTGTGTGGTACCTTACCATATTTCGTATTCTACTTAAGTACACCGTACCTTACGATGTTCTATAATTCACTTAAGGGAACCGTACATTACAGTATTCCTTAATTGCTCTATCTCTCATCAATCCGTCCTTTGTGTGTGACCCTATAGATTTTCGCGGCATTGACAATTATACTAAATCACGTATTTAACATAATAAATAGTGAGCGGTATCTAGCAACACATTACTGCTACCCAAGACACGAAAATGTCATGTGATCTGACAAATCCTTCTGTGATAATAATTATGTGTATAATTACCCTTTTGCCCTTATGTCTATATTGAACACAAGGCATAGACCGTGTCATCCTTGTCCAGTTCAATATTGGGCCCATAGACATTTATCCTGTTACGCAGGATGGGCAAATTCCATCTAGGTCACTCATGTCCCTCAGCATGCTTCGTGGAGTACCCATGAACTGTCTTTATGGTTATCCAGTTAGGGATAACGTTTGATCAACAATAAAGCACTCGACTCTACATCTAGGGTCCATAGTGGTTCCAGGTCGAAGAGTGGTATACACCATTATCACCATGAGAATAACTTATGACACTTTGCATAACATTCTATATAGTATTCTCATAGCGGGTCAATCCGGTATAAATATTACTCTTAATATTCATACCTATGTTTAAGACTTGATAACTCTTTATCCATGATCCATGAGATGTGATCATCAGTCTATAAATATAATAGTCTTCATGCTTTAATGTTATCTCATTTCACAATAAAGCTTGACTACGGATACTTTAAGAATAGTGTCCTTATGTTTAATGTGATCTCATGATTAAGTCATACTTGATACATTAAATGGACTATCTATTCTAGGGACTTTATTAAACAAACATAATAAAGAAAAATCCTTTTATTATTAATAAATAAATCGATACAAGTACCAAAAGTATTGTCCTCTAGGGCTTACACCAACAATCTCCCACTAGCACTAGAGCCAATCAGGCATACCCCTAATGCCCATAGATCTAGTATGGCCATCATGCTTCTGCTGCGCAAGAGGCTTTGTCAGTGGGTCAACAATATTGTCAAGTGTAGGTACTCTACATATTTTCACATCTCCTCTATCTATTATCTCTCGAATGAGGTGATAACGCCTAAGTATGTGTTTGGATCGTTGGTGAGATCTAGGCTCCTTATCTTGTGCGATAGCACCATTGTTATCACAATAGAGACCAATGGGATCCACAATGATAGGGACTATGCCAAGTTCACTAATGAACTTTTTGATCCAAACAGCTTCCGTTGCTGCACTTGAGGCAGCAATATACTCGGCCTCGGTTGTAGAATCAGTAACTGTATCTTGCTTTGAACTTTTCCAGCTCACAACGCCACCGTTTAAGCAAAACACATAACCAGATTGCGATCTAAAGTCATCCTTATCTGTCTGGAAGCTAGCATCGGTGTATCCAATTACAGCCAACTCTTCCTGACATCCATATATCAAGAATGAGTCCTTAGTCCTTCTCAAATACTTAAGGATATTCTTGACAGCTACCCAATGGGCATCACCAGGATCAGAATGGTACCTACTCGTTGCACTTAAAGCATACGAGACATCTGGTCGAGTACATAACATGGCATACATGATAGATCCTATTGCAGATGCATATGGAATCTTATTCATGCGTTCCCTTTCTTCCTTAGTTGAAGGGGATTGTGTTTTTGATAGACACATGCCATGTTGCATAGGTATGAATCCTTTCTTGGAATCATGCATATTAAAGCGTCTCAACACTTTGTCTATGTATGTACTCTGACTTAGGCCAATCAGTTTTTGTGATCTATCTCTATAGATTCTGATTCCTAATATATAGGCTGCTTCACCTAGGTCTTTCCTAAAAAAACATTTCCCCAACCAAGACTTTACTTGTTGCAGGGTAGGGACATCGTTTCCAATGAGTAATATGTCATTTACATATAATACCAGAAAAACGATCATGCTCCCACTAACCTTCTTATAGACACAAGGCTCGTCTTCGTTCTTGATGAATCCATATTGTTTTACTGTTTCATCAAAATGAAGATTCCAGCTTCTGGAAGTTTCTTCAATCCATAGATTGATCTTTGTAGCTTACATATCTTTTGGGCTTCTTCTGGTATGTCAAATCTTTTAGGATGTGTCATTTACACATCCTCAAGAAGATTCCCATTAAGGAAAGCAGTTTTGACATCCATCTGCCATATTTCATAATCATGATATGCAGCGATAGCAAGTAAAATCCGAACAGATTTAAGCATTACAACTGGTGAAAAGGTTTCATCATAGTCAACCCCATGAATTTGTTTATATCCTTTTGCAACCAGTCTTGCCTTATAGGTATGTACCTTACCATCCATGTCGGTCTTCTTTTTGAAGACCCACTTGCATCCTATAGGGTTAACTCCTACAGGAGGCTCTACCAAGGTCCAAACTTGGTTTGTGTACATGGAATCCATTTCAGATTTCATGGCTTCTAGCCACTTCTCAGACTCGGGACTAGTTATGGCCTCTTGGTAGGTCACAGGCTCATCTTGATCCATGAGTAATACATCACCTTGATCTGTTATGAGATATCCATATCTCTTAGGTAGGTGATGTATCCTGCTTGACCTACGCTGGTCTTGTTCTACTTGAGCAGGTTGCTCTTCCACAACTACTTGTGTTTCCTGCTCTAATTCCTCCATAGGTGTATCGATGCTTTGTGATTCTTGAATTTCTTCAAGCTCTACTTTCCTCCCACTGATTCCTTTGGAAATAAAATCCTTTTCTAGTAAAACTCCAGTTCGAGCGACAAACACTTTGCCCTCAGAAGGATTGTAGAATTAATACCCTCTTGTTTCTTTAGGATACCCCACAAATAAGCATTTGTCAGATTTGGGCTCAAGCTTAGTTTAAATTTGTCGTTTCACATAAACTTCGTAACCCCAAATCTTCATGTAAGACATATGTGATTTCTTACCACTCCATATCTCATATGGTGTCTTCTCAGCCTTTTTGGATGGAACACGGTTAAGTGTGTAAGCTGCTGTCAATAGTGCATGTCCCCAAAAGGAGTTTGGAAGATCGGCGTGACTCATCATGGATCGGACCATGTCTAATAGGGTTCAATTTCTTCTCTCAGATACACCATTCCATTGGGGTGTTCCAGGAGGAGTGAGTTAGGATAGGATCCCACACTCTTTCAGATGGTCATCAAACTCTAGGCTTAAATACTCACCACCTCGATCTGATCGAAGAGTTTTAATATTCTTACCTAGTTGGTTTTGTACTTCATTCTTGAATTCCTTGAACTTTTCAAAGGATTCTGATTTGTGTTTCATTAAATACACATAACCATATCTACTGAAATCATCATTAAATGTGATGAAGTACTGAAAACCTCCTTTGACTGGTATGTTCAGTGGTCCACATACATCAGTATGTCTGAGGGCCAAAAGATCATTAGCTCTTTCACCTTTTCTTGTGAATGGAGACTTTGTCATCTTTCCAATTAAACAAGATCTGCATGTCTCATATGATTCATAATCAAAAGAGTCCAAGAGTCCATCTTTATGGAGTTTGGAAATGCGTTTCTCATTTATGTGGCCTAATCGACAATGCGAAAGGTAAGTTGGATTTAACTCATTAGGTTTCATCCTTTTAGTATTAATGTTATAAATAGGCATTTCAAGATCAAGGACATATAGTCCATTGTTCATTTGTGCAGTAGCATAGAATATATCATTCAAATAAATTGAGCAACAATTGTTCTTTATTATAAATGAAAAACCAAACTTGTCCAAACAAGAAACGGAAATAATATTCTTGCTAATTGCAGGTACATAATAACAGTTCTCTAACTGAATTATTAAACATGTAGGTAAAGTCAATACATAAGTTCCTACGGCTAAAGCAGCAACCTTTGCTCCATTGCCAACTCGTAGGTCGACTTCACCTTTTGCCAAATCTCTACTCCTTTTTAGTCCCTGCACATTGGTACAAATGTGAGAACCGCATCCAATATCTAATACCCATGATGCAGAACTAGATAAATTAATTTCAATAACAAAAATACCTGAAGTTGAAGTCTCTACTCCATTCTTCTTATCTTTCAGGTGCTTTGGGCAGTTTCTCTTCCAGTGTCCGGTCTTACCGCAATGGAAGCAGGTGCCTTCTTTTACTATGCCTCCACTAGGCTTCAAAGCAGCAACAATGGGTTTGGGTTTGGCAACTTCCTTGCCTTTCCCTTTGTCACCCTGCTTGGTGGGCCTTTTGTTCTGTCTCTTTCCATTTCCGATCATCAGAATGGACCTCCCTTTCGACTTCAGATTCTGCTCAGCAGTTCTTAACATGGCTAGCAGTTCAGGAAGAGATTTGTCCATATCATTCATATTGAAATTTAGGACAAATTGACTGAATCTATCTGGCAATGATTGCAAGATCAAATCAGTCGCAAGTTCCTTTCCGAGGGGAAAACCCAATCTCTCAAGGTTTTCCACATACCCAATCATCTTGAGCACATAGGGACCTACAGGGGCTCCCTCAGCTAACTTGCCTTGAAAAAGGGCTTTTGAAACTTCAAACCTTTCATGCCTTGCTTGCTCTTGATAGAGCATTTTAAGGTGTTCGATCATATCGAACGCTGCCATGTTCTCATGTTGCTTTTGCAATTCTGAGTTCATGGTAGCTAGCATGAGACAAGCAGTTTCATTGGCATCATCGACATGCTTCTTATAAGCATCTCTTTCTGCCTTAGGTGCAGAACTAGGAGGTTCCTCTCCAGGAACAGGTTTCTCCAAGACATACAACGTTTTATCATGTTTGAGGACAATCCTTAGGTTTCGGTGCCAATCCAGAAAATTTGTCCCAGACAATTTTCCCTTGTCAAGGATTGATCGCAAGATGTTGTTAGAGGTGTTTGTTGTCATGGTTATCTATATAAGAATTAATGAAAATATAAGTATCATTGACATATTTAATTAGGCCTTTAATTAAATATGCTCCCACTATTTTACTCAAAACAAATGACCCTCATCATTTGATTCAGAAAATCCCGTTGGAAGATTTTCTAGTGGGTCGAGATCCATATTTCACTTCGTTCTAAGTCCGCGTAGGCGGATTACACAAAACTAGGTTATTTAGGTAGGAACTTCTTCCAATTGTATCTAATACAACTCTCGAATATTTTAGTTGGGTGAATAACTCCTTATTCCAATCCATCACATGGATAATTTCCAACTCTTGCTTCTAAACATATATAATCTTATTATAATTCGTTTAGTTAAGTTTGACCCATTGTTTTAACAATTGGATATTACAATTATCCCATCTCACCTTACTAATATAGAACATGCACCTCGCGTAGGAGAAACCTACATTATCTGATACTAGTCTTGATGAGTGTTAAAACTTGGAAAGCATAAACTTAATATTTAATTTGAGGGAATTTGCAATTATTCTGATCTCACCGGCTTATTTATCATATAAATCGTCTCTCACATGCATCAACATACATTCATATGCATCAACATACATACATACATAATGAAACAGTTATGGCCCCTAGCGCAATTGCTCTCCCAAGCCAATGAGAGAACCTAAACTAACCTAATATCGATCTAAGCTTCTCCAAGCAAGATCTTCAAGGTTGTCCTCCTTTGGCATTGACTTCTTTGCTTTCTTCATATCATTACATTACATAAAAGAAACTCGTTTTACATACGAGGGAGTGAGATGAGAAAAGAAGTTACATTGAGAGATTAAAAGAGAGGCACGAAACGCAGGTCGTATTTTAAAATCCAAAACAAAATAAAGGGAAACTAAGGCCATAGCCGATCACCACAAGACAATAATAATAAACACATTATTATTATTAATTTTAATTCTTTTAATTAATTAAAATCAAATTAAATCTCGACGACCGATCACACTACGCAGAGTTAGCCGAACGGGTGTATTTTGTCTTGCATTAACCGGTTAACCAAATGCGTTAACCGGTTAACACTGTTGAAAAACTCTTAGAAAATTTCAATCCGTCTTGCGTTAACCAGTTAACCAAATGTGTTAACCGGTTAACACTGTTTGAAAATCTCTTAGAAAGCAGTATTTCGTCTTGCGTTAACCGGTTAACCAAATGCGTTAACCAGTTAACACTGTTTGAAAATCAGTTAGAAAGAAGTATTTCGTCTTGCGTTAACCGGTTAACAAAATGCATTAACCGGTTAACACTGTTTGGAAATCAGTTAGAAAGCACAACTCTTGTGCAGTCATAACCCCAATCACATAACTCTTTGACAACACAACACTTGTGCCGTCACTAACCCTAATGCAGCAATTTCAGACTGTCAAACACTTCTCGATTGTTGATTTAGTATGATTGATCAACACGTCATTGCTTCACCATACTAGTGTCGGATCAAGAAGCAAACGATCATTGATCGCTCAAAGGGAAACAACCATTAAGTGTTTGAATGAATGAAACAGAAACAGTATATCATATATATCGTATTTTTCATCAGGATTATATATATATATATATATATATATCATATATATAACTTGAACGATCTCGATTTAATTACTCGTTTATTCTTTGATTCATTCTGTCTTTAATTGTATTAATACAAAAAATAAACAGTTATCAGATTCATGGTTTCGTAAGTGGCTCTGATACCACTAAAGGGGAATTGCGACCGAAGGCGTTGGAAAGCTATTGTGTAGAGTTACCTCATGATAGTGCTTGGTAAAATAGTTAATTTGTAGTCATATGTCTACTGTAGGGATGTATGTGATGACATGTATGATCGATTAATGAATAATTGTGTTTGCCTAATAATGAGTTTATGTCACAATGAATTAACACGATTCAATGCTTGTGAATATGCATTTCATTATGTGATGCTATTTTGTTTTGTTTTTTTAATTTGTCGAGGGTTGGGGTGTTATAGAGTGCAGCATGGGGATGCATGTACAAGGTCCCCCTAAGATGTGATCAAACGGGTGAGAAGGCGCCATGTGGACCTCAAAGTAAATTCACCTTTGATCAAACGCTACTGCAAAAAGTACCTTTCATAACGCAATTTCACCTTGGCCAAAGTATCCACCGTGGTAAAATCAATTCACTTAGGGGATTTCCTTTTATTTTAAGCTTTAAGTCACTCTTCACCATGGTTGGAACTTCCAACCGTGGTGGAACATGGCGCCTGATCTTGAGTTCGAATCCTAGCACTTATAGTTTTGTTTTATATTTATTTTAAGTCATTTTTGACCACGGTTGGAACTTCCAACCATGGTGAAAAGTGGCACATGGTTATGAGTTCGAATCCTTGCATCTACACTTTTTCTTTTTACTTATTTTAAGCCACTTTTTATAATGGTTGGAACTTCCGACAGTGGTGAAAAATAGCGCATGGTAATGAGTTTGAATCCTATCACCTATAATTTTTGTTTTTATTTATTTTTAAGACACTTTTATCACGGTTGGAACTTCCAGCCATGGTGAAAAGTCACTCAGGGTCATGAGGAAATATAAATGTGTTTATTGAGTTTCTTCACCTTCCTTAAAAAAATCTTTGCTATCCATTTGGTGAGTATCAATGCTTAAGACACTATCATTAGTGATCTGCATGAAACCTAAAACTTAGATGAACTTCCAACTTAGACGAATTTCATCTTCTACCTCCAAACATCATGTTTCATTTACGACACACTATTTCTCCACTAAACCAAACTCAAAAACATAATTTCTTCAATCAACAAAACTTGAAAACATAATTTCTTTCAATGACAAATTTCATAACTCTATCACCTCTTCTCCAACTTGAATAAGACAAGGAAAACATATATTCAAGTTAGCAATGTTAGTTGTTGTTCTTGTTTTTGGTTGTTGTTGTTTTTGTCGTTCTTGTTGTTGTTCTTGGTGTTGCTCTTGTTGTTATTGTTCTTGTTGTCTTGTTCTTGTTGTTGTTGTTGTTGTTGTTATTTTTGTTGTTGTTATTGTTTTTTTTTTCTGTTCTTTTTATTTTTGTTGTGGTTCTTATTATTCTTGTTGTTTTTGTTTTGGTTCTTGTTCATCTTGCTATTGTTGTTGCTGTTGTTCTATTGTTGTAGTTTTTTTTATTTTATTAAAATACATACAACAACGGTCATTTAAAGTCACTCTTGTGATAAGTTGAGAAATACAATAACAATTGTTTAAAGTAACTGTTGTGATAGGTTGCGTGCCACTTGACTTATAATCACGATCGCACGATCATGGTGGAAATAATCATATATACAATCCCACCTTATCTCATCTTAACTCACTGCCACCGATTATGGCTCTGTCTATTTCACTAGAAGCATACTCTTGAATAATATGATTTGAAAAGAGAATTTAATAAATAATGCAGCTTGAACAAATGTATCAGGATCACTTGAACCAATCAAATTGAGAATAACCTAAACTCCACCTGCCTCTGCAACTGCTCTTTTATTTTATCGACTGTGCATCACAAGGTTTTACAGAGCACATATGGCAACAACTTTCATTTCTTCAGTACTTTGGTCTTCAAGCACATTCACTAAAGCACGACAAGCTGAGATTCATCAACTTTCCGAGCTACACCCTCATTATGTTGGTCTTCTTGAAGCTTTCTTCATAACTCGTCGACTTGAGTTTGTGATTAATCTATCTGGAGTTTCAGATCTTCAATTTCATTTCCATATGGAGTAATAGGCAAATAGTATCAGTACTACGGTATTATTCTTGTTACTAACAATCATTACTATTTTCCAATTTACTTATTAAAATTTTCATTCCTTTTCTTTAGATGGATCAAGACACTACGCCAAATAAGGGAAAAGAGGGCGCTTATTTTGGCCTATAACAGCGCTTTTAAGCGCCCTCTAAAGTGGCGCTGGCATAGGTAAAGACAGCGCTTTGTTTTCCTGGAGAAAGCGCTGTCTAAAGCGCCACATTATAGTGCGCTTTATGAAAAAAGCGCCCTCTGGAGTGGTCCATAAAGGGACACCTTAGAGGGCGCTTTCTGGAAAAAGCGCCCTCTAAAGTTGTCAATGTAAAGTGTTTAGAGGGCGCTTTCTGGAAAAAGCGCCCTCTAAAGTTGTCAATGTAAAGTGTTCAGAGGGCGCTTATTTTTTTAAAATAACTAACACTTTAGAGGGCACTTTCTGCAGAAAGCGCCCTCTAAAGTTGTCAATGTAAAGTGTTTAGAGGGCGCTTTCTGGACAAAGCGCCCTCTAAAGTTCTCAATGTAAAGTGTTTAGAGGGCGCTTCCTACAGAAAGCGCCCTCTAAAGTGTTAGTTATTTTAAAAAAATTTGTTTGAAAAACAGTGGATATTTAATTGGTAACCTGTTCGCATGCTGCAAAAGTGTAAAATTCATATTGATTTCATCCTTTAATCCAATGTTATACACCATTAATCCATTGATATATACAACATGAATCCATTTATATACAACATTAATCCTCCATATATACAACATTAATATATGATTCTTTGATCAACAATATACAACAACATATTCATGATTTAGTAAAAGTACAACAACAATATACAACATATATACAACAACAGCATACAACAACAACATTCCATACATATATGTACAACAATATACAACCTAGCTATATGATTCTTTGATCAACAATGAATTGACACAATTCATCCTTCATTTCATCCAAATGAGCTCTTGAGTAAGATTTGTATTCCTCAAAGTACTACAATTAAGAGAATAAAACATATTCATGATTTAGTAACAAATTAGATGAGTTATCGGATAATATTAAAATAAACCCTAAGTTATTATTCCATACCATTTTTGGGATGTCTATACGATTCAATGCAATGATATCTCTCATAAATCTCAATACAAAAAATCCGCAATCGACCGAATTATTTTGCTGAGGACACTACACAGAAAAACAAACAATATATATATAGTTAATTTCTTACAAACACTATTATAAGCAAAAAAACAAACACTATTTTATAAGCAAAAATAAGATACTTAATATATACCTGAACTCTGACCCAGGTAATGTCCTTCCTAATGCGGTAATTCTTTTTCGATCTAAATTTTATTATTGTCCTAATCAAATAAAAACGTATATTGAGATCAATCTGACAGACATAATTAAATATAGAAATACACACGAATATTTAGGGGAATTTCACTTACGTGTCAACCGTCTTCTTCAAACCCGGATATTTACTCCAATCACCCGATAACGAATCGAGATAATACACTATTAGTCTCGAAAGATCCATAGCAACCAACACCCAGTGACCACTGTAAAATAAAACAAAAATTTAGATGAATGAAAATTTTCTACGTAAAAGATATACATAGATTAGAATGAAATTATTAGAAAGAAAATCTAACCCGTTGCCAGAATTAAACGGTAAAAAATACAAACTGCGTGTAGTATTATCGCCGGCCGCCATGAATCTATCGACTAGATCATTCTTTACGGATGTTGGATTTTTCGATATTAACGTTGCGTTGACACGGGAAGCAGCAATAAAATTGAAACGGTTACACAATTCAGTTCCCCGCATCAATTTGTTATACATATACCTTAAATAGAAACATAATAAATATTGGACTACTCATTGAAATGTGTAAATAAATTGTTCAACTAAGTAAATTATAGATTGATCGGAGTACCATATGTATGTATGAATGATAGCGATGCCCAATTCGTCGTGCTCAAAAAGTTGTTGCATGTCCTCCTTTCCAATTATTTCGAAATGAGCTTTTCCGAAAACACCTTCATCAAAATCTATACTACGAATGGACCCGTCCATAATATCGGACTCTTCCACCATTTTCTCAAGACGCATCATAATTTGAGATTTTATCCCGGCCGTCGTTGGAATATCCTTCGTTGATAAATTACCATAATACAAATTTGTTGCACATATATACCAAATAATGTTTTAAACATAATTAAAAATCGATACAAAACAAATAAAAATTAATTAATATTTGCGTATCGCACATGTCTAAATCTAATTTATTTAATTCCTGGTTGTGATTGATACTCATAGGCCATAATTTAACATGATTTTAATGTTGTGTTCCTCAATGTATATAATTTGTATATTTTTGGATTCTTGGTTGCTCATTCGGAAAGCTCTATACGTAATGTAGTCTTGGGTTCTTACCATAGGGTGTGGAAAATATATATATATATATATATATATATATATATATATATATATATATATATATATAATAATGTTGTTTAGAAAGCTAGTATCTTTTACAAAAACTATTTACTTACTCTTCATTGAATATGTTATAAACTATACTATGATTTGATTGGTTGTGTGATAGTCTTATCAATGGTTTTTGTAACATGTTATATTATCATGTGTGTTTTACGTATGCTATGAACTATATAATGAATTGTTGTTTGTGTTGATTGTGTAATAATATGATTAAAACATATGATGACGAGTGAGGAAATCTAGGAGTGTAACTAGGTGAATGAATTAGAATGATAACTTAGACTATGGAAATGAGTTATATGGTGATGCTTGGACGCAAAGGTACCTTTGTGTGTATCGCAAACGAGTATTCTCTTAATTAATGAATCAATGTGCTTTGTATGGAACATGTGGAAATAACATGAGAACTAGTGAATATAATCACCTGGTAATTGATTAGTTAACATGGGAATTGGTGAATGTGATCACCTAGTGATTGATGAGAACAATCACGATGTTGTGGAACCTAATCACGTATTCAGATGTTTTCCCTTGATCGTACACTTCCCATTTGAGATACTTATATAAAGTAGAGATGGGGATGTGGCACCAATGATTTGTGCCTCAATTGTGTTTGTGTCCCAACCTTGGCAAAGCATGGGGTAGAGGTGGAAACCTAAGTGCGTTCGAGTTTCATACGGAGAAAGATACTCAAAGTGGGTGTGAGTCTCATATGAGTGACAGTTCTTGAAGTGGGTTCGAGTCCCATGGAGAATCCTATATCCACATGAAAGTCTAAATATATGAGCATGCGTGAACCGAACCTTTCCCTAGACGTAGGTATGATCGGGGATCGATGTCTCGTGAATACAAATAATGATTTATTTAGTTATTTGAACTCAAGTGACATGTTGCCATACATTGTGAATATCCCTTAAATACTTAACTCTGAGTTACATTGTGAGACTGATACACAAGTAACGAAAGATGAAGACTTGAGTTATAAATCGTTTAAAAAACCCGTAGAGTCAAGTGGACCCATAGAATAGGGGAACTCAGTGAGATTATTATCTCACTCCACTATTATTGTTTTTTCGGCTGTTATTTGCAGGTTAAGTGCAAGAGAAGTTGTTTGTTGATGTTCCAAAGATTTTAGATTAAAGTGATCTTCTGTTGTTGATTGTGTGTAATAAAGATATTACACATATATCTTTGTTTTTATTTAGGAACTATTGTATGTCATATGCCATACTTTGTATTTTATCTTATGGATATGTATATAATGATGCCACTAGGAATTTGTGTTGTATCAGTATCAAATTGATATCTCTCATAATGTATTTTCTTGATGTATATTATACAGGGTCCTTTGGAATCTTAGAAAGCATAAGTCATCACAGGGAGAAAAATTTGGTCATCCTCGGCAAGGTCAGGGATTGTCAGTCTAAATTTTACAAGTAATACATAACATACATACAAGCCCCTTTTTAAATCTCCTACTAGTTTTTCAAAATGGAAATACATAAATCAACTCCTAAAAAGCTTTAGAAAAAGCCAGGCATTCAAAAAACTTTTCAACTACTCATAACTAGTTTAAAAGCCACCTTAGAAAAACAATCGTAAAGATAAGGGAAATTAGTAAACATTAAGCAAAATATGAAACGTCATGGTACATATCATAATAGGATCCGACTGCAAAATGAAAAGGAAAAATTAATATTCTTTAAAACATTACAAAATGAATGGAAAAAACTACTCTTCGTCTTTATCCTCACCCCCAGCTTCGAGGTTGCTAACAGTAGTGTGGTCTTCCAGGACTAAATCGTCACTGGGGGAGGACTCGACTTCTTCCATATCCATAAGATGACTATTAGCCACAACTTTGAAGAAGTCCATCTCGGTCAAGTAAATACCGAGATAGAGACATAAGGCTTGAGCCTTTTCCCTATCAAAGGCAGCATCACCTGCGTCAAGGACGTCGATTTGAGATTTCTACAAAGAGTTTTGCAATTGGATGTTTGAATCTTGAAGTGATTTCATTTTCTTGGACTTCTTGTTAATAATGGATTTCAACTCTTGATTCATAGCCTCTAATTTCCCCCTCCTGGTTTTATCCTCCAATAAATGCTTCTCCAGGTCGGATAGTCTATCCCCTTGTGCTTTCTGTTGCTCCTTTAGTTGATTGATTTCTTGGTTCAATTTTATCTCGTTTTGTTCACAATCATCACCGACTTCAAATAGCCTGCGGATTAAAATGACACATCTCATTAGATAAGAATTGATGTTTTGGGTTAGTTTCTGCAATCCTATGGTCTTTACCTTGTTTACATCTTCCGTGGCATTTAGATGATCGTAAAGGAACTTCAATCCGTCAAAACTGTTGCTCAAAAACTTGAATTCATTGGATGATCTGGCTTGGTCACTCCCATCGATCTCACATATCAAAAATGAAATTTCCCAATCGGCCCTACAGACTTTGTAACTCATTAGAGTTTTCATCTTCTTTGGAGAAGTCTGACGAAAACGCTTCGGTGGTGAAAGAGCCAAAGGTGGGATTCCGAGACATTGGGAATTGCCTTTTGGGGGACTATATTTCTTTTCTTCAATAGTCGGGTTTCTAAATCGGACAAGTCCAATTTAGTAGCATTTTGGCTAACTACTTTCCTCGTCGCCTGGGCTTCCAACATCAGCTTCTTCTGTTTCTTCACAGATATATCATTCATTTTTCCTGAAGGCTAAATGAGAAAAAGGTTATCAGAATGAAGGATGGTATCCCAAGTAGTACACAAAGCAAATAAATAATCATTACCCAAAAAAGAAAGAATTTTCTCTTCGGGTAGAGAGAATAGATCCCAGACCTTTATCATGCAGAAGGAATCTAAGATGGCCAAATATCTATCCTCATGATTGTTTAATTTGTAACAATCAAACCTAGATACCGAAAGAGGATCCCCGGTCCAATAGATAGGAAAACGATAAGACCCGTCTAGCACGTATATTACTTGAGGAAATCTCGGTGCACACCTAATTCGTAGAAATCGGTATTTGAAACTTTTATAGTTGGTAGTGTATGTTTAAAGAAAAATCTTACCGAGAAGGCCACTAATGGTCACCCATCCACCTTTCTTAACACCTTTGATTTCAAAAAGGAGGAAAAATAAGCCTATGGTGGATTCTATATCTATGGCCTCACAGACTATTTCGAAAGCCTTGATAAATCCCCAACTATATGGGCGAGGTTGAGAAGGGGAGAAATTTAGGGTTTTTAGTATATCAGATTCAGAATCGGTAAAGGGAAGGTGGATATTAAAATCTTACAATAGCCTCACATAGAAATGAAAATATTCATCTTTAACTCCCCTAGGATGAGCTATTCAAACACATTCCCCTGGAATACAGGGCTCCAAAATAAATCGTCTTCATTCCTAGTAGAAGATATATTCTTCAAACATTGCAGTTTGACTATCTCCATCTCGTCTATGGAGCAGCGATAGTAACTTACTACTTCTTGATCAAATGATTCAACAATCTCCATCAACACCTCTACGGATGAACTTGATGAAGAAGAATTAGAATCAGAGTCGCTAAAAGAGACGGAAATAACGCCGGAAGCCTCCTTTAAAATACGATCAAAGTCAGTTTGGGTTATATTGTCTCTACATCCTCTCACTTAAAAATCCCAAAGATCTTTTATTTCTCGGGAACTCAGGGTTCTTAATCTTTTGTATTCTCGTCACATGCATCAACAATAATCATTGAATAAAATAATGCGGAAGGGAAAACAAAATATACCTGGTCTTGAAGAACGAACGAGAACTCTGAAAGTTTCTTAGAAGAGAGAAAGACTTTTTCGAACGAATGATAAACCAGAAGACAAATAAATGATTTTAATTAGGAATAAATCTTTGTAAAAGGATTTTAACATGATTTTAATTGATTACCTTGTCTTGGTTCAATTTTATCTCGTTTTGTTCACAATCATCCCCGACATCAAATAGCCTGCGGGTTAAAATGACACATCTCATCAGATAAGAATTGATGCTTTGGGTTAGTTTATGTTGCCCTATGGTCTTTACCTTGTTTACATCTTCCGTGGCATTCAGATGATCGCAAAGGAACTTAATCCGTCAAAACTGTTGCTCAAAAACATGAATTCATTGGATGATCTGGCTTGGTCACTCCCATCGGTCTCACACATCAAAGATGAAATTTCCCAATCGGCCCTGCAGACTTTATAACTCATTGGAGTTTTCATCTTCTTTGGAGAAGTATGACGAAAATGCTTCGGTGGTGAGAGGGCCAAAGGTGGGATTCCGAGACATTGGGAATTTCCTTTTTGGGGACTATCTTTCTTTTCTTCAGTATTCGGGTTTCTAAATTGGACAAGTCCTATTTAGCAGCATTTTGGCCAACTACTTTCCTCGTCGCCCGGGCTTCCAACATCAGCTTCTTCTGTTTCTTCACAGATATATCATTCATTTTTCCTGAAGGCTAAATGAGAAAAAGGTTATCAAAATGAAGGATGGAATCCCAAGCAGTGCGCAAAGAAAATAAATAATCATTACCCCAAAGAGAAAGAATTTTCTCTTCGGGTAGAGAGAATAGATCCTACACCTTCATCATGCAGAAGGAATCTAAGATGGCCAAATATATATCCTCGTGATTGTTTAATTTGTAAAAATCAAACCCAGATACCGAAAGAGGATCCCCAATCCAATATACAGGAAAAAGATAAGACCCGTCTAACACGTATATTATTTGAGGACATCTCGGTGCACACCTAATTCGTAGAAATCGGTATTTGAAACTTTTATAGTTGGTAGTGTAAGCTTGTAGAAAAATCTTACTGAGAAGGCCACTAATGGTCACCCATCCACCCTTCTCAAAACCTTTGATTTCAAAAAGTAGAAAAATAAGCCTATGGTGGGTTCTATATCTATGGCCTCACAGACTATTTCGAAAGCCTTGATAAACCCCCAACTATAGGTGTGAGGTTGAGAAGGAGCGAAATTTAGGGTTTTTAGTAGATCAGATTTAAAATCGGTAAAAGGAAGGTGGATATTAAAATCTACCAATACCCTCACATAGAAATGAAAATATTCATCTTTAACTCCCCTAGGATGAGCTATTCAAACACATTCCCCTGGAGTATAGGGCTCCAAAATAACATCGCCTTCATTCCTAGTAGAAGATACATTCTTCAAACATTGCAGTTTGACTATCTCTATCTCGTCTATGGAGTTGTGACCGTAACTTACTACTTCTTGATCAAATGATTCCACAATCTCCATCAGCACCTCTGCGAATGAACTTGATGAAGAAGAGTTAGAATCAGAATCACTAAAAGAGACGGAAATAACGTCGTAAACCTCCTTTAAAATATGATCAAAGTCAGTTTGGGTTATATTGTCTCAACATCCTCTCACATAACAATCCCAAAGATCTTTTATTTCCCGGGAACTCGGGGTTCTTAATGCTTTTGTATTCTCGTCACATGCATCAACAATAGTCATTGAATAAAATAATGCGGAAGAGAAAACAAAGTATACCTGGTCTTGAAGAACGAACGAGAACTCTAAAAGTTGCTTAGAAGAGAGAAAGACTTTTTCCAGCGAATGATAAACCAGAAGTCAAATAAATGATTTTAATTAGGAATAAATCTTTGTAAAAGGATTTAAACAGTATGAAATGCTTCGGATCATTGAGAGGGAGCAAATCCCCATAAAAAAATCATCATTACTAAGGAAGGAGAAAATATGATGAAGATAAGTTATCATGATTAAAGACATGTCACCATAAACAAGCATCACGTTGTAGGTGGATTGGAGAAAACTTAAAAATAAATTTTCGGACTTCGTTGTTCGAGCACTTCAACCTTTTATATCTCATGCTCGGGGACTTATGTACATCCCAGAAAATCAGTTGACCAACCGAGGTATGAGATCGACGAAGCCTATTTGAGAACTTGAGTTCTTTGAGGCAGAGTTGACACCATAACTGACTAGGACATCAGACCCACTAATTGGAATTCAGTTAGGATATCCGTGTAAGCCAGAAGAAGCTGATCTCCCATGAAGCCGAGAATGGTCCAAATAGTACAAGTCGGATCCGATGACATGGCCAGGATGTCATTTGAAGGATTATAAGAAACGGTTATAGGGTGATACGTTATGGAAGGGAGTTATAATTAGTGAAGAGACAAGTGTTATATGGAAATTATAAGGGCGAGAAACGTTATTGATAGAGGAATTTATGAAGGATATGGAGACTCAAGCAAAATGGGGAGAGAAGGAGATGAAGACCTATAAATAGGAGGATGTTTGGAGGGTAAAGGAACAAGGAAAATGAGAAAAATATACGTAGTAGACATCCAACCATTCATTTTAGGCTCTCCTTGATTAGAACAAGAAAGTCAACCTTTTAGTATTTTTTAGCAAGAACAAATATAATGAAGAGTAAGTGTGTTTGTTTATCGTATTCACATGTACTAGTGCAATATTACTGTCATTCATCAACTACCAAGACTTAAACAAGAACATGGTGCAACCTTTTTCGCCAAGTTAGCATAGGAAAGTGTCGACTACCGGTCTATTTAACGTCCAACAAGGGCACGCAAGTCTCTCCTCTCCGAGAATATATGACAAGATTCAATGAAGAAAGAATTCCCTAACAATATAACTCTTCCACCTTTTCTTCTTTCCTTTGACTTCATAGAGTGTTTGGATTGTGTTTAAGCAAACTCAAACATATATAAATGTGCTTTATCAATTCTTTTATCTACTTTTTTTTGTCTGCTTTATCATTTTCTGGATCTTTTAAATGTTAGGGATTTTTTCGTAACTATGTTTTACTAAGCTATTCAATTAGAAGGATTTTCTAATTCCAAAATAATCAACATTTTAGTATTCATTAACTGATTGAATGTTTTATCTATGTTATTAAAATTCTACATTCGCAATAAAGTTTCTAAGAAATAATTTATATGATAAGTTTCAAAAAGTTTTCAATGAAAAAATCAGAGAGAATTTTGTTTTAATCTTCATTTAGAGTTAGACTTATTAACCAAAACTCTACATTACAATTGAGTTTTGGTTAAAAATAGCGATAAGACTTATTTATTTTATTTTTCAAATACAAACAGTTTATTGCATAATTATCTTATTTATCACAATTACTTGTATAATTTGGTCTACTTATTAAAAACCTTATTTGCACAGTTTAATCATATTATCAGATTTCTCTTGTGACAGACCAACAAAATCATCGAGGTTGCAATTGGTTGCAATTAAGTATGATTTAATATCATAAAATCAAAATGTGTGAATGTATCGAAATTTATTAAAACATATGATAAAATGAAAATCAATGTAATTATTTTTTTACAAGCACTTGAAAATGATATAACCAACCCCCCTAACAACAACCCTTACAACAACATAGACCAGTCCAGCCACATTTACCACCCAAAGGATATCCCTTTTCCACTTTACAAACAGAAGCACACAGATTATCATTACCTGGACATGGTCCTTTTCCATAGCAATAATCAAAAGGGATAGGTTGGTTTTCTCCTGCGATCAACATACTTTTTTCTGCATATATTGTATATATTATTAATTATTCCTCCAAAAATACATACAAAATAAAATATGAATAGAATAAATGAATTTTTACCTGGAGTCAGAACACATAGAATTGCAATGAAAATATACACTTTGTTGATTGTCATTGCCATCTTGTCTTGCGTGATGAGATGAAAAAAACAATGCCAAAAATAAACTATTTATACACTTTTATACGACATTTACTATAATTATTGTATTAAATTAAAAATTGAGGACAAGTTAAAGCGATATCTTTTATTAATAATCTCATTATAAATGGTTTACAGTTTGATTGTTTTAAGGGGAAAGTTATTTTCAAGTTAATAAAAATATAAATGCTTTATATTGAACAAAATAACTACTAACACTATCTCTAAATATGGAATGGTCTTGATCGAATCGCAAAAATTAAAATAGTTTTAGTCATATTAAATTTGTTAAAAGAACACTATTTTCTTGAAGTCAACTTCTAACTTCATGTTACATTCATGCAGTAGACGCTACAAAAAGAGAAACCAAAACATGCAAAGCCCACATTTCAGTTTGTCAATTACATATTTTTTAAATGATTTTATTTTGCACAAAATGTTTATCTCAATTTTACATTTAACTTGTTCTACATATTAAAATTTGAGTTCAGATTAACTCATTCATATAAATTTGATTTGCAAGTTGAAAATTGTCAATCTTTATAAATTCTTTTTACCCTATATTTGAAATTAATGTGGGACTTGAATTTTTCTCAATACTACAATATTATATTTTGTTTGATTTCAACTCTCTTATCATGTTGTCAGTTTCCGTTATTTGGCTTTGCCTTAGTTCTCATCCTTAACACCGTCACGGCGCGAAAAATACTTGGGTGTTTGCACGTCCGAAATAATAATAGAATCGTCGCCAAAGTTTATTTATTCCAAAAAAAAAGGGAAAATATCGTTAAAAGTGGTGAAAAGAAAATGATCCCCGCAACCAAATTCGGGCCGAGATTCGATTAGGCGAGGGGAAGATATTAGCTCCTCTCACATCCGTTGTACTCAACGGGAACCATTTAGTTAGTTTTGCAAATAGAATGTTCGCTTTCGTTATTGTTCTCTTCTGATTATTAAAATGAAAAGAAAAAGAAAATGACTAAAAATAAGTTTTTCTATTAGGGTTCTTAACAAGACGTTGAATATCGCTCTTACGTATCCCCATGTGCGATGGGGAACTCAAAGCTACGTAGCTCTTAATAAAAAGAATCATGTATATGTTGATTGATTTTAGTGAACGATGTTTAGGTCGCATTCTGGAGGTTAAACATTGTTTTTATACTCACGCATAAGAGGCTTAAGTGTATGTTTTTATCGCGGTAGAATGGATAAAACATTGTTCATTTGAAAAGATTTTTAGTCGCGTAGGGGCAAGAAAAGATAGTTTGATTGTTTGGATTGTTTTAAGGAGGAAGACGAGCACTCGATAAAACCAAGATGTGTTCCTCGAGGATGATTATTCGGGGTTTCAAAAGAGCATGCACCCCTAATGTCCTTTTTTATCAAATTATTTATAGAAAATCATTCACGAAAGACAAATGCTCGGTAAGATCAAGGTGTGTGCCTCGAGGCCGATTACTAGAGGGTTTCAAATAGGTGTGCATCCCAATGTACCTTTTCATCCTAATTTGATTACATGTTTTATGGCGGAAGACAAATGCTCGATAAGACCAAAGTGTGTGCCTCGGAGCCGATTATTCGGGGTTTCTAAGGAGTGTGCACCCCAATGTCCTTTTTCATTCGATTTATTTGAAATATATATCTGAAGCATGTTCGATTAAGTTTCGAAAAGACTTGATGATGATCAAGTATTTGATTTGCATTGGTTTGAAATTGATTCGATTAGGGTTTTATTTGATGGTGAAGTGATGAGATATTTTTGAAAACTACTTGATTTTTTTATCTTGGAAAGAAATGTTGATTTTATTAACAAATTAATTAATTGATTTTTCTTTACAAGTTAAATAAAAAAATTAGATAAAATAAAATAATAAAAATAAAATAAGAAATAATAAAAATAAAATAAAATAAACAAAATGAGGGGTGTAAGCATGCAAAGGGGTGAAAGCATAGCAAAAATGACAAGCATGGTCTTTGCCCCAAAATAATTTAAACTAGTAAGAAATAGAGGTGTAAATAAAAGCAATAGAGGGAAAGCAAGCAAAACACATCTAGGCCCAATAGACACTTCCCACACCCCATCAGGGGGGGTGTGAGGAGAAAGAAAAGTAATGCAAATAGCAAGGGGCAAGCCCTAAAACGCCAAGGGAGCCCAAAGGCTCAGACTCAAATTTTTGACTCACTCTGAGGCGCCGAATATGGATACCAAGGGAGTCAACCAAGATCAACAGTTAAGAAGGGAGAGTGTGTAACACCCCAAATTCGATTAATTAATTTAATTGAACATTTTTTACTTTTTATTTAATTATTTGGTGTTTAGTGTGCCTTTAAAATAAAGTTAGTGAGTATATGTGCTATTGGGGTGTTTGATAATGAAAGAGTGTGGTGAGAATATAGGAGCTTGGTAGAATAATTTATAAAATAATTAAAATAATTAGTATTTTTAATTAATATTAGAAATAAATTGAAAAAATTGGTAAGTAGGAGGAATTGAGCCAATTATGTGATTTGAGAGAAGTGATTTGAGAGAAGTGCGGACAATAATAAAAATAATTTGGAAAAATTAATTAGAATACTTTATATTTTAAAATTTGGAGAAAATTAGGTTTAGGGAACGTTTTGTCAATACGTGAAAAGTTGTAATATATTGATGGGTGTGATAACACAGTTCATTATTAAATTCTTATTTTGAATCACTTGATTTTGAGAAAAATTGGTTGGAGTCATGTGTGCAGGTTTAGGGACGAAGGAGATGAATAATGTGTGCGAATACTGGGTTTTTTCGGAAAATAATACAATGACAATTGATTACCTTCGAATGACAATCGACTACACTAGTGTAAATTTTGAAAAAAGAATGTGACAATTGATTGTTATAATAAAAGAATCGGTTGTTTGGCCTGGAAACATGACTCTTTGAAAGTCAGTAGCTAGTCAATTTTTACCCTATGGCAATCGATTGTCTTAAGCTTAATTGTGAAATTTTCTATTTTGCTTTTTGTTGCATTATCCGACGATTTTGGCCGTATCTTTTGTTTTGTAGGTCCAAATGAGGTGTCGTTCGAAGCGTTGAAAAGATAATATGTAGATCTACCTCATGGTAGTGCATGGTGAAATAATTCAGTTGTAGTCATATGTATACTATAAGGATGTATCTAATGACATGTATGATCGATTAACGAATAGTTGTGTTTGCCTAATGATGGGTTGATGTTATAATGAATTAACATGATTGAGTGCTTGTGATATATGTATTTGATGAGGTGATGTTGTTTGGTATTGTTTTTTAATTTTCATAGCATCGATTAATTGTTGCGTATTCAGAATGATCTTGTGCATAATGGTGAAATATGCATGCTGATAATTTTGGTGATTCTTTTGGTGATAATGCATGTTGTTGAGAGTCATGTATCATGGTGTACGGAGTTTGGTCTAGTTTTGGTGTGCTCTGGTCCTATGATGTGGGTTCAGGAGTGAGTAGTTGGTTCTATATGGGAATTGGTGAAGCGTTACTTATGGTGATAGTAGCGATTTGGTGAGCTCTGGTCCTATGGTGGGGATTCAAGAGCGAGATGGACATGTGTTTTCCATAAATGGTACCACATGCATAAGTGTCACGTTGTGTTGTGGGTCGCATTCTATATACATATATGTACTTGTTGTTATAAATGGGTGTCAGGCTATGTTGTTGTTGATTATGTAATGAATGTGTTCTAGTTATATATTCTCAACCTTAACATTATTTATACTATTTGTATTGAATGTTGTTTATCACCCAATTTGCTTTATGTTATCCACCATGGACATCTTGCAGATACTCAGGAGTAATACTTGTTTCTGTATGTTGAAATCTGGCTTGTTGGAGCTACTTTTCGCTTTTATATATTCACTTTATAATACATTAGTGGTTTTTAGGGATCTGATCGTGTAACATCAGGAACAAGATTTGTTATGGTTTGATGATGATGTTGAGTTTATTGTTTTGAAGTTTATAACTTTATTTATGAAGTTGTTGTGAAATGTTTTCTGCTGCGTAGTTTCATATGATTTGATGTGTTTTTAAAGGATTGTTGTTAACACCTTAAATTGTTGAGTAATGCGTTATTTATAATTTTCAGGATTGGGGTGTTACATAGTGCAGCGTGGGGACGCCTATACAGGGTCCCCTTAAGATATGATCAAACGGGCGTGGAGGCTTCATGTGGACCTCGAAGTAAAATCACCTTTGATCAAACACTACAACAAAAAATACCTTTTATAATGCCATTTCACCTCGGCCAAAGTATCCAACGTGGTAGAATCTATTCACTTAGGCGATTTCCTTTTATTTTCATTTTTAAGCCACTTTTCACCACGGTTGCAACATCCAACCGTGGTGAAATGTGGCGCCTGATCATGAGTTCAAATCCTAGCACATACAGTTTTGTTTTTTTTTATTTATTTTAAGGCACTTTCTACCATGGTTGGAACTTTCAACCGTGGTGAAAAGTGGCGCATGGTCATGAGTTCAAATCCTAATACCTGCAATTTTTTTATTATATATTTTTAAGGCAATTTTTACCATGGTTAGAACTTCCACCGTGGTGAAAAGTTGCTCATGGAATTGAGTTCGATTACTAGCACCTGCGGTTTTTGTTTCTATCTATTTTTAAGACACTTTTTACCACTGTTGGAACTTCCAATCGTGGTGAGCAGTCACTCAGGGTCATAAGGAAATATAAGTGTGTTTATTGAGTTTCTTCACCTTCCTTAAAAAATATTTGTCGCCCATTTAGTGAGTATCAATGCTCAAGATACTACCATTAGTGATCCGCGTGAAACCTAAAACTTAGATGAACTTCTAACTTAGACAAAATTCATCTTCTACCTCTAAACATCATCCTTCATTTACGAAACTCTATATCTCCAGTAAATCGAGCTTGAAAACATAATTTCTTCCATAAACAAAACTCAAAAACTATATTTATTTCATTAACAAATTTGAAAAACTCTCTCACCTCTTTTCCAACTTGAATGAGACAAGGAAAATATGGATTCAAGTTACCAATGTTAGTTGTTGTTGTTATTCATATTATTATTTTTCTTGTTCTTTTTTGTTGTTGTTGTTGTTGTTCTTGTTCTTGTTCTTGTTTTTGTTCTTGTTGTTATTCTAGTTGTTCTTGTTATTGTTCTTGTAATTGTTGTTGTTGTTGTTGTTGTTATTGTTATTGTTGTTACTGTACTTGTTGTTCTTGTTGTTGTATTTATTGTTGTTCTTGTTCTTGTTACTATTTTTGTTGTTCTTCTTGCTGTTGTTGTTGTATTACTGCATTTTTCTTATTTTATTTAAAGACATACAATAAAGGATGTTTAAAGTCACCCTTGTGATAGGTTGAGACATACAAAAATATTTTTTTAAAGTAACCGTTGTGATAGGTTGCGAGCCACTTAACTTATAATCACGGTCACACGATTGTGGTGGAAAGAATCATACATACAATCACACCTTACGTTATAATGTGATGCAAATGCCCGCTCCTCACTTGTTTTCGGTTGCAAGAAATGTTTTTCCGTCGATTGAGACAAAATAGTTTTAGCTAAAATCGACCAACAAATAAATAGTTTCTACCTATAACTACATAGTCTTGAGTTCTCCATCGCACCTGGAGATACGTAGGAGCGAGATTCAGAGTCTCGTTAGTCATCCTATTAAAAAATAAACCTTTTATCCCTTTATTTCCCCGTTAATAACTCGAGAATCCTTACATTTCAAAGCAAACACTAACACACACAACTAACTAAATGGTTCACGTTGAGTATAACAGACGTGAGGGGTGATAATACCTTCTAATTGACTCCTGAACCCTGATTTGGTTGCAACGAACGATA
Organism: Lathyrus oleraceus; assembly: GCF_024323335.1. Lineage (NCBI taxonomy): Eukaryota > Viridiplantae > Streptophyta > Magnoliopsida > Fabales > Fabaceae > Lathyrus > Lathyrus oleraceus. The sequence continues at coordinate 541,519,437 of NC_066583.1, read as the reverse complement.
TCATTGTCGTTATTTTAGGGGTTTTTATTGTAGTTTCCTTTTACTTATTTTAGAAATAAACAAAGTTCGGTGATGACTCTGTTCAATCCATCCCGCGAGTCTGCGATTGCGCTTCGTGAGCAATGTTTTTTCGTCGATTGGGACAAAATAGTTTTCGCTAAAATCGACCAACAAATAAATAGTTTTTACCCATAACTATGTAGCCTTGAGTTCTCCATCAACCAACAAATAAATAATTAAATTTTTTATTATTAACCTTATTATTGAAAAAATAAAAATGCATATTTAAAAAAAACTATTTTATCACAAATATTTATAGCACATAATAATATGTTACACAAATAAAATATTTTCTTTTTATAAATCCTTTAATAAAGACATGTATTATTATTATTATGAACATTTATATCATTTAAAAAAATAAAACACATGAAATAATGACAATAAATATAATTGACTATTTTTTAAATCATGAAAGAAAACTGATGAATGGATGGACTTGAGTTATATATGATTGATATTGTTGTTTAGTTACCTATTAAATAATTCACTAATTTAATTTTATCATAATTAAGAATTAATTATATTATTAGTTAATTTAATGATATTTAAGCGTCTAAAATAATGTTGAAAGTGTCCAATGAATTTGCTAAAGAGAATTTTATATTGTTTGATCAAGAGGCACAAAAAACTTAAAAGAAGGACCTCAGTCTTATTTTTGAAATAAAGTTATCTGCAAAAAAATCTTAAAAGAAGGATAGCAAATCTATATAACGTCCAACAAGGGCACGCAAGTCTCTCCGAGAATATATGGCAATGAAGAAACAATTCCCTAACAATATAACTCTTCCACCTTTTCTTCTTTCCTTTGACTTCATAGAGTGTTTGGATTGTGTTTAAGCAAACTCAAACATATATAAATGTGCTTTATCAATTCTTTTATCTACTTTTTTTTTGTCTGCTTTATCATTTTCTGGATCTTTTAAATGTTAGGGATTTTTTCGTAACTATGTTTTACTAAGCTATTCAATTAGAAGGATTTTCTAATTCCAAAATAATCAACATTTTAGTATTCATTAACTGATTGAATGTTTTATCTATGTTATTAAAATTCTACATTCGCAATAAAGTTTCTAAGAAATAATTTATATGATAAGTTTCAAAAAGTTTTCAATGAAAAAATCAGAGAGAATTTTGTTTTAATCTTCATTTAGAGTTAGACTTATTAACCAAAACTCTACATTACAATTGAGTTTTGGTTAAAAATAGCGATAAGACTTATTTATTTTATTTTTCAAATACAAACAGTTTATTGCATAATTATCTTATTTATCACAATTACTTGTATAATTTGGTCTACTTATTAAAAACCTTATTTGCACAGTTTAATCATATTATCAGATTTCTCTTGTGACAGACCAACAAAATCATCGAGGTTGCAATTGGTTGCAATTAAGTATGATTTAATATCATAAAATCAAAATGTGTGAATGTATCGAAATTTATTAAAACATATGATAAAATGAAAATCAATGTAATTATTTTTTTACAAGCACTTGAAAATGATATAACCAACCCCCCTAACAACAACCCTTACAACAACATAGACCAGTCCAGCCACATTTACCACCCAAAGGATATCCCTTTTCCACTTTACAAACAGAAGCACACAGATTATCATTACCTGGACATGGTCCTTTTCCATAGCAATAATCAAAAGGGATAGGTTGGTTTTCTCCTGCGATCAACATACTTTTTTCTGCATATATTGTATATATTATTAATTATTCCTCCAAAAATACATACAAAATAAAATATGAATAGAATAAATGAATTTTTACCTGGAGTCAGAACACATAGAATTGCAATGAAAATATACACTTTGTTGATTGTCATTGCCATCTTGTCTTGCGTGATGAGATGAAAAAAACAATGCCAAAAATAAACTATTTATACACTTTTATACGACATTTACTATAATTATTGTATTAAATTAAAAATTGAGGACAAGTTAAAGCGATATCTTTTATTAATAATCTCATTATAAATGGTTTACAGTTTGATTGTTTTAAGGGGAAAGTTATTTTCAAGTTAATAAAAATATAAATGCTTTATATTGAACAAAATAACTACTAACACTATCTCTAAATATGGAATGGTCTTGATCGAATCGCAAAAATTAAAATAGTTTTAGTCATATTAAATTTGTTAAAAGAACACTATTTTCTTGAAGTCAACTTCTAACTTCATGTTACATTCATGCAGTAGACGCTACAAAAAGAGAAACCAAAACATGCAAAGCCCACATTTCAGTTTGTCAATTACATATTTTTTAAATGCTTTTATTTTGCACAAAATGTTTATCTCAATTTTACATTTAACTTGTTCTACATATTAAAATTTGAGTTCAGATTAACTCATTCATATAAATTTGATTTGCAAGTTGAAAATTGTCAATCTTTATAAATTCTTTTTACCCTATATTTGAAATTAATGTGGGACTTGAATTTTTCTCAATACTACAATATTATATTTTGTTTGATTTCAACTCTCTTATCATTTAGTTAGTTTTGCAAATAGAAAGTTCGGTTTCGTTATTGTTCTCTTCTAATTATTAAAATGAAAGGAAAAAGAAAATGACTAAAAATAAGTTTTTTTATTAGGGTTCTTAACGAAACATTGAATATCGCTCTTACGTGTCTCATGTGCGATGGGGAACTCAAAGCTACGTCATTCTTAATAAAAAGAATCATGTATATGTTGATTGACTTTAGTGAACGATGTTTAGATCGCATTCTAGATGTTAAACGTTGCTTATATACTCGCGCATGGGAGGCTTAAGCATTTGTATCGCGGTGGAATGGATAAAACATTGTTCGTTTGAAAACATATTTAGTCGCGCAAGGGCGAGAAAAATTAGTTTGATTAGTTGGATTGTTTTTAGGAGGAAGACGAACACTCGGTAAAACCAAGACGTATGCCTCGAGGCCGATTATTCGGGGTTTCAAAGGAGCGTGCACCTCAATGTTCTTTTTCATCCAATTGTTTATATAAAATCGTTCGTGGAATACGAATGCTCGGTAAGACCAAGGTGTGTGCCTCGAGGCCAATTATTCGGGGTTTCAAAGGAGGATGCACATTAATGTCCTTTTTCATCCGATTTATATGCAAAAAATATTTTTGAAATGGGTTCGATTGAGTTTGGAAAATACTTGATGTTGATCAAGTATTTGATTTGCATTGGTTTGAAATTGATTTGATTAAGTTTTGATTTGATGATGAAGTGGTGAGATATTTTCGAAAACTACTTGATGTTTATCAAGTACTTGAATTTTTTTATCTTTGAAAGAAATGTTAATTTGATTAACAAATTAATTAATTAATTTTTCTTTACTATTTAAATAAAAAAAAGGAGATAAAATAAAATAAGAAATAATGAAAATAAAGTAAAACCAACAAAAAGAGAGGTGTAAGCATGCAAAGAGGTGAAATCATAGCAAAAATGACAAGCATGAGCTTGACCCAAAAATAAAATAAGACTAGTAAGAAACAGAGGTGCAAATAAGAGAAACATAGGGCAAGCAAAGCAAACACATAAAGGCCCAATAGACACTTCCCTCACCGTATTAGGGGGTGTGAGGAGAAGGAAAAGCATTACAAATAGCTAGGGGTAACGCCCAAAACGTAAAGGGAGCCCAAAGGCTCAGAGTCAAATTGTTAACTAACTTTGAGGTGTAAGATATGCATACCAAGGGGGTCAACCAAAATTAACAGTTAAGGAGGCAGAGTGCGTAACAACCCAAATTAGATTAATTAATTTAATAAAATTATTTTGACTTTTATTTAATTATTCGGTGTTTGGTGTTCCTTTAAAATGAATTTGATGATTATATGTGTTGTTGGGATGTAATGATAATGGTAAGGTGTGGCGAGAATATAGGATCTTGGTAGAATAATTTAAAAAGTAATTAGAATAATTAGTATTTTTAATTAATATTAGAAATAAATTGACAAAATTGGTAACTACTAGGAATTAAGCCAATTGTGTGATCTGAGGAAAGTGTGTGGTAAGAGGAGAGAATCTTAAAGTTAATTGGACAATAATAATAATAATTCGGAAAGAGTAATTAGATCACTATATATTTTAAAAGTTTGAGAAAATTAGGTTTATGGAACCTTTTGTCAGTACATGAAAAGTTGTAATATGTTGATGGGTGTGATAACACGATTCACTATTAAATTCGTATATTAGGTCACTTGATTTTAAGGAAAATTGGTTGGAGTCATGTTTGAGGTTTAGGGATGAAGGAGATGAAGAATATGTGGGAAAACTGCATTTTTTGGAAAACAAAATATAGTGACAATCGATTGCCTCCCAATGACAATCGATTGCACCGGTGTATATTTTGAAAAAAAGAATATGCAATCGATTGTCAAAGTAAAATAATTGATTGTTTGGCCTGGAAATGTGATTTTTTTGAAAGTCAATAGATAATCATCTTTGATGACAATCGTTTTCCACCGTATGACAAATCGGTATTCTTAGGCCAAATTGTGAAAATTCTGTTTTGCTTTCTGTTGCATTATCCGACAATTTTGACTGTAATTTTTGTTATGTAGGTCCAAATGAGGCGTCTTTCGAAGTGTTGGAAAGCTAATGCGCAGAGCTATTTCATGGTAGTGCTTGGTAAAATAGTTAATTTTTAGTCATCTGTCTATTGTAGGGATCATTGTGATGACATGTATTATCGATTAGTGAATAATTGTTTTTGCCTAATGATGAGTTGATGTCATAGTGAATTAACACGATTCAATGCTTGTGAATATGCATTTCATGATGTGATGCTATTTGGTTTTGTTTTTTAATTGTCATGGGTTAGGGTGTTATAGAGTGCAGCATGGGGACGCCTGTACAGGGTCCCCTTAAGATGTGATCAAACGGGCATGGAGGCGCCATGTGGACCTCAAAGTAAAATCACCTTTGATCAAACACTACTGCAAAAAGTACCTTTAGTAACGCCATTTCACCTCGGCCAAAGTATCCACCATGGTAAAATCAATTCACTTAGGCGTTTTCTTTTCTTTTTATTTTTAAACCATTCTTCACCGTGGTTGGAACTTCCAACCATGGTGAAACATGGCGCCTGATCTTGAGTTCGAATCCTAGCACCTATAGTTTTGTTTTATATTTATTTTAAGCCATTTTTTACCACGGTTGGAACTTCCAACCCTGGTGAAAAGTGGCGCATGGTCATGAGTTCGAATCCTAACACCTACACTTTTTCTTTTTATTTATTTTAAGCCAATTTTTATCATGGTTGGAACTTCCAACAGTGGTGAAAAGTGGCGCATGGTAATGAGTTCGAATCCTAGCACCTACAATTTTTGTTTTTATTTATTTTTAAGACACTTTTACCACGGTTGGAACTTCCAGCCATGGTGAAAAGTCACTCGGGGTCACGGGGAAATATAAATGTGTTTATTGAGTTTCTCCAGCTTCCTTAAACAAATCTTTGCCATCCATTTAGTGAGTATCAATGCTTAAGACACTACCATTAGTGATCCGCGTGAAACCTAAAACTTAGATGAACTTCCAACATAGAAGAACTTCATCTTCTACCTCCACACATCATGTTTAATTTACGACACTCTATTTCTCCACTAAACCAAGCTCGAAAACATAATTTCTTCCATAAACAAAACTTGAAAAGATCATTTCTTTCAATGACAAATTTCATAACTCTATCACCTCTTCTCCAACTTGAATGAGACAAGGAAAACATATATTCAAGTTAGCAATGTTAATTGTTGTTCTTGTTTTTTTTTGTTGTTGTTGTTGTTTTTGTTATTGGTCTTGTTATTGTTTTTGTCATTCTTGTTGTTGTTCTTTGTATTATTCTTGTTGTTGTTATTGTTCTTGTTGTCCTTGTAGTTGTTGTTCTTCTTATTTTTGTTGTTGTTGTTGTTATTGTTGTTGTTGTTGTTGTTGTTGTTGTTGGTGGTGGTGGTGGTGGTGGTGGTGTTGTTGTTGTTCTTTTTGTAGTTCTTATTGTTCTTGTTGTTTTTTATTTTGGTTCTTGTTGATCTTTCTATTGTTCTACTGTTGTATTTTTTTAATTTACTAAAATACATACAACAACGGTCGTTTAAAGTCACTCTTTTGATAAGTTGAAAAATACAACAACAATTATTTAAAGTAACTGTTGCTTGTATACTCGCGCATGGGAGGCTTAAGCATATGTTTGTATCGTGGTAGAATGGATAAAACATTTTTCGTTTGGAAACATTTTTAGTCTTGCATGGGCGAGAAAAGATAGTTTGATTGGTTAGATTGTTTTTAGGAGGAAGACGAACACTCGGTAAAAGCAAGATGTGTGCCTCGAGGCCGATTATTCGGTGTTTCAAATGAGCATGCACCTCAATGTCCCCTTTCATCCAATTATTTATAGAAAATCATTCGCGGAATACGAATGCTCGGCAAGACCAAGGTTTGTGCCTCGAGGCCGATTATTAGGGGTTTCGAAGGAGTGTGCACCCTAATGTCCTTTTCCATCTGATTTATATGCAAAAAATATTTTTGAAGTGAGTTTGATTAAGTTTGGAAAAGACTTGATGTTGATCAAGTATTTGATTTGCATTGGTTTGAAATTGACTCGATTAAGTTTTTATTTGATGATGAAGTGGTGAGATATTTTTGAAAACTACTTGATGTTTATCAAGTACTTGATTTTTTTTATCTTTGAAAGAAAAGTTAATTTGATTAACAAATTAATTAATTGATTTTTATTTACTAGTTAAATAAAAAAAGGAGATAAAATAAAATAATTAAAATAAAATAAGAAGTATTGAAAATAAAATAAAACCAACAAAAAGAGGGGTGTAAGCATGCAGAGAGGTGAAAGCATAGCGAAAATGACAAGCATGCGCTTTGCCCAAAAATATAATAAAACTAGTAAGAAATAGAGGTGCAAATAAGAAAAACATAGGACAAGCAAAGAAAACACGTCAAGGCCCAATAGAAACTTCCCTCACCCCATTAGGGGGTGTGAGGAGTAGGAAAAGCACTGCAAATAGCAAGGGGCAAGGCGCAAAATGTAAAGGGAGCACAAAGGCTCAGAGTCAAATTGTTGACTCAATATGAGGCGTAAGATATGCATACCAAGGAGGTCAACCAAAATCAACAGTTAAGGAGGGAGAGTGCATAACAACCCAAATTCGACTAATTAATTTAATAAAATTATTTCGACTTTATTTAATTATTTGGTGTTTGGTGTTCCTTTAAAATGAATTTGGTGATTATATGTGTTGTTGGGATGTAATGATAATGGTAGGGTGTAGTGAGAATATAGGATCTTGTTAGAATAATTTAGAAAATAATTAGAATAATTAGTATTTTTAATTAATATTAGAAATATATTGACAAAATTGATAAATACGTGGAATTGAGCCAATTGTGTGATTTGAGGAAAGTGTGTGGTAAGAGGAGAAAATCTTAAAGTTAATTGGACAATAATAACAATTTGGAAAGAGTAATTAGATCATTATATATTTTAAAAGGTTGAGAAAATTAGATTTATGGAACCTTTTGTCAGTACATGAAAAGTTATAATATGTTGATGGGTGTGATAACACGATTCACTGTTAAATTCGTATTTTAGGTTACTTGATTTTGAGGAAAATTGGTTGGAGTCATGTTTGAGTTTTAAGGATGAAGGAGATGAAGAATATCTGGGAAAATTTCATTTTTTGGAAAACAATATAGTGACAATCAATTGCCTCCCAATGACAATCGATTGCACCAGTGTAAATTTTGAAAAAAAGAATATGACAATCGATTGTCACAGTAAAATAATCGATTGTTTGGCCTGGAAATGTGATTTTTTGAAAGTTAGTAGCTAATCATATTTGATGATAATCTATTTTCACCTTATGACAATCCGTAGTCTTAGGCCAGATTGTGAAAATTCAGTTTTGCTTTTTGTTGCATTATCGAACAAGTTTGGATGTAACTTTTGTTATGTAGGTCCAAATGACGTATCGTTCGAAGGCGTTGGAAAGTTATTATGTAGATCTACCTCATGATAGTGCTTGGTAAAATAGTTAATTTGTAGTCATATGTCTACTATTGGGATGTATGTGATGACATGTATGATCGATTAATGAATAATTTAAAGGGGAATTGCGATCCAAAATGCAGCGGAATTTAAAAATTTCCCCTTTAATGATCCTTACGAATGGACATGGTCAGTGATAGAATCATTACCTCTTGTGGGGATCACGAACGTTGAATGATGACAACGCCTCTACTCAGTCCACACGAACGGATTCCTTCAATCTCAGTGCTAGCTGCTACGAATGAAGGCTTTGATTGAGAGAGAGAGAGAAACGAAATTGCAAGCAAGAGTGACAATGCTTCTACACAAAGGTTATATTTATAGAACCACTTGTGTGGGCTGCAAGCTAAAAAGCCCACTCAAGTGTATATGGCCCATATCTCATAATATGCCAAAATCACTTAAGTGTGTGGTACCTTACCATATTTCGTATTCTACTTAAGTACACCGTACCTTACGATGTTCTATAATTCACTTAAGGGAACCGTACATTACAATATTCCTTAATTGCTCTATCTCTCATCAATCCGTCCTTTGTGTGTGACCCTATAGATTTTCGCGGCATTGACAATTATACTAAATCACGTATTTAACATAATAAATAGTGAGCGGTATCTAGCAACACATTACTGCTACCCAAGACACGAAAATGTCATGTGATCTGACAAATCCTTCTGTGATAATAATTATGTGTATAATTACCCTTTTGCCCTTATGTCTATATTGAACACAAGGCATAGACCGTGTCATCCTTGTCCAGTTCAATATTGGGCCCATAGACATTTATCCTGTTACGCAGGATGGGCAAATTCCATCTAGGTCACTCATGTCCCTCAGCATGCTTCGTGGAGTACCCATGAACTGTCTTTATGGTTATCCAGTTAGGGACAACGTTTGATCAGCAATAAAGCACTCGACTCTACATCTAGGGTCCATAGTGGTTCCAGGTCGAAGAGTGGTATACACCATTATCACCATGAGAATAACTTATGACACTTTGCATAACATTCTATATAGTATTCTCATAGCGGGTCAATCCGGTATAAATATTACTCTTAATATTCATACCTATGTTTAAGACTTGATAACTCTTTATCCATGATCCATGAGATGTGATCATCAGTCTATAAATATAATAGTCTTCATGCTTTAATGTTATCTCATTTCACAATAAAGCTTGACTACGGATACTTTAAGAATAGTGTCCTTATGTTTAATGTGATCTCATGATTAAGTCATACTTGATACATTAAATGGACTATCTATTCTAGGGACTTTATTAAACAAACATAATAAAGAAAAATCCTTTTATTATTAATAAATAAATCGATACAAGTACCAAAAGTATTGTCCTCTAGGGCTTACACCAACAATCTCCCACTAGCACTAGAGCCAATCAGGCATACCCCTAATGCCCATAGATCTAGTATGGCCATCATGCTTCTGCTGCGCAAGAGGCTTTGTCAGTGGGTCAACAATATTGTCAAGTGTAGGTACTCTACATATTTTCACATCTCCTCTATCTATTATCTCTCGAATGAGGTGATAACGCCTAAGTATGTGTTTGGATCGTTGGTGAGATCTAGGCTCCTTATCTTGTGCGATAGCACCATTGTTATCACAATAGAGACCAATGGGATCCACAATGATAGGGACTATGCCAAGTTCACTAATGAACTTTTTGATCCAAACAGCTTCCGTTGCTGCACTTGAGGCAGCAATATACTCGGCCTCGGTTGTAGAATCAGTAACTGTATCTTGCTTTGAACTTTTCCAGCTCACAACGCCACCGTTTAAGCAAAACACATAACCAGATTGCGATCTAAAGTCATCCTTATCTGTCTGGAAGCTAGCATCGGTGTATCCAATTACAGCCAACTCTTCCTGACATCCATATATCAAGAATGAGTCCTTAGTCCTTCTCAAATACTTAAGGATATTCTTGACAGCTACCCAATGGGCATCACCAGGATCAGAATGGTACCTACTCGTTGCACTTAAAGCATACGAGACATCTGGTCGAGTACATAACATGGCATACATGATAGATCCTATTGCAGATGCATATGGAATCTTATTCATGCGTTCCCTTTCTTCCTTAGTTGAAGGGGATTGTGTTTTTGATAGACACAGGCCATGTTGCATAGGTATGAATCCTTTCTTGGAATCATGCATATTAAAGCGTCTCAACACTTTGTCTATGTATGTACTCTGACTTAGGCCAAGCAGTTTTTGTGATCTATCTCTATAGATTCTGATTCCTAATATATAGGCTGCTTCACCTAGGTCTTTCATAAAAAAGCATTTCCCCAACCAAGACTTTACTTGTTGCAGGGTAGGGACATCGTTTCCAATGAGTAATATGTCATCTACATATAATACCAGAAAAACAATCATGCTCCCACTAACCTTCTTATAGACACAAGGCTCATCTTCGTTCTTGATGAATCCATATTGTTTTACTGTTTCATCAAAATGAAGATTCCAGCTTCTGGAAGTTTCTTCAATCCATAGATTGATCTTTGTAGCTTACATATCTTTTGGGCTTCTTCTGGTATGTCAAATCCTTTAGGATGTGTCATTTACACATCCTCAAGAAGATTCCCATTAAGGAAAGCAATTTTGACATCCATCTGCCATATTTCATAATCATGATATGCAGCGATAGCAAGTAAAATCCGAACAGATTTAAGCATTACAACTGGTGAAAAGGTTTCATCATAGTCAACCCCATGAATTTGTTTATATCCTTTTGCAACCAGTCTTGCCTTATAGGTATGTACCTTACCATCCATGTCGGTCTTCTTTTTGAAGACCCACTTGCATCCTATAGGGTTAACTCCTACAGGAGGCTCTACCAAGGTCCAAACTTGGTTTGTGTACATGGAATCCATTTCAGATTTCATGGCTTCTAGCCACTTCTCAGACTCGGGACTAGTTATGGCCTCTTGGTAGGTCACAGGCTCATCTTGATCCATGAGTAATACATCACCTTGATCTGTTATGAGATATCCATATCTCTTAGGTAGGTGATGTATCCTGCTTGACCTACGCTGGTCTTGTTCTACTTGAGCAGGTTGCTCTTCCACAACTACTTGTGTTTCCTGCTCTAATTCCTCCATAGGTGTATCGATGCTTTGTGATTCTTGAATTTCTTCAAGCTCTACTTTCCTCCCACTGATTCCTTTGGAAATAAAATCCTTTTCTAGGAAAACTCCAGTTCGAGCGACAAACACTTTGCCCTCAGAAGGATTGTAGAATTAATACCCTCTTGTTTCTTTAGGATACCCTACAAATAAGCATTTGTCAGATTTGGGCTCAAGCTTAGTTGAAATTTGTCGTTTCACATAAACTTCGTAACCCCAAATCTTCATGTAAGACATATGTGATTTCTTACCACTCCATATCTCATATGGTGTCTTCTCAGCCTTTTTGGATGGAACACGGTTAAGTGTGTAAGCTGCTGTCAATAGTGCATGTCCCCAAAAGGAGTTTGGAAGATCGGCGTGACTCATCATGGATCGGACCATGTCTAATAGGGTTCGATTTCTTCTCTCAGATACACCATTCCATTGGGGTGTTCCAGGAGGAGTGAGTTGGGATAGGATCCCACACTCTTTCAGATGGTCATCAAACTCTAGGCTTAAATACTCACCACCTCGATCTGATCGAAGAGTTTTAATATTCTTACCTAGTTGGTTTTGTACTTCATTCTTGAATTCCTTGATTTTTTTAAAGGATTCTGATTTGTGTTTCATTAAATACACATAACCATATCTACTGAAATCATCATTAAATGTGATGAAGTACTGAAAACCTCCTCTGGCTGGTATGTTCAGTGGTCCACATACATCAGTATGTCTGAGGGCCAAAAGATCATTAGCTCTTTCACCTTTTCTTGTGAATGGAGACTTTGTCATCTTTCCAATTAAACAAGATCTGCATGTCTCATATGATTCATAATCAAAAGAGTCCAAGAGTCCATCTTTATGGAGTTTGGAAATGCGTTTCTCATTTATGTGGCCTAATCGACAATGCCAAAGGTAAGTTGGATTTAACTCATTAGGTTTCATCCTTTTAGTATTAATGTTATAAATAGGCATTTCAAGGTCAAGGACATATAGTCCATTGTCATTTGTGCAGTAGCATAGAATATATCATTCAAATAAATTGAGCAACAATTGTTCTTTATTATAAATGAAAAACCAAACTTGTCCAAACAAGAAACGGAAATAATATTCTTGCTAATTGCAGGTACATAATAACAGTTCTCTAACTGAATTATTAAAAACCAGTAGGTAAAGTCAATACATAAGTTCCTACGGCTAAAGCAGCAACCTTTGCTCCATTGCCAACTCGTAGGTCGACTTCACCTTTTGCCAAATCTCTACTCCTTTTTAGTCCCTGCACATTGGTACAAATGTGAGAACCGCATCCAGTATCTAATACCCATGATGCAGAACTAGATAAATTAATTTCAATAACAAAAATACCTGAAGTTGAAGTCTCTACTCCATTCTTCTTATCTTCCAGGTGCTTTGGGCAGTTTCTCTTCCAGTGTCCGGTCTTACCGCAATGGAAGCAGGTGCCTTCTTTTGCTATGCCTCCACTAGGCTTCAAAGCAGCAACAATGGGTTTGGGTTTGGCAACTTCCTTGCCTTTCCCTTTGTCACCCTGCTTGGTGGGCCTTTTGTTCTGTCTCTTTCCATTTCCGATCATCAGAATGGACCTCCCTTTCGACTTCATATTTTGCTCAGCAGTTCTTAACATGGCTAGCAGTTCAGGAAGAGATTTGTCCATATCATTCATATTGGAATTTAGGACAAATTGACTGAATCTATCTGGCAATGATTGCAAGATCAAATCAGTCGCAAGTTCCTTTCCGAGGGGAAAACCCAATCTCTCAAGGTTTTCCACATACCCAATCATCTTGAGCACATAGGGACCTACAAGGGCTCCCTCAGCTAACTTGCCTTGAAAAAGGGCTTTTGAAACTTCAAACCTTTCATGCCTTGCTTGCTCTTGATAGAGCATTTTAAGGTGTTCGATCATATCGAACGCTGCCATGTTCTCATGTTGCTTTTGCAATTCTGAGTTCATGGTAGCTAGCATGAGACAAGCAGTTTCATTGGCATCATCGACATGCTTCTTATAAGCATCTCTTTCTGCCTTAGGTGCAGAACTAGGAGGTTCCTCTCCAGGAACAGGTTTCTCCAAGACATACAACGTTTTATCATGTTTGAGGACAATCCTCAGGTTTCGGTGCCAATCCAGAAAATTTGTCCCAGACAATTTTCCCTTGTCAAGGATTGATCGCAAGATGTTGTTAGAGGTGTTTGTTGTCATGGTTATCTATATAAGAATTAATGAAAATATAAGTATCATTGGCATATTTAATTAGGCCTTTAATTAAATATGCTCCCACTATTTTACTCAAAACAAATGACCCTCATCATTTGATTCGGAAAATCCCGTTGGAAGATTTTCTAGTGGGTCGAGATCCATATTTCACTTCGTTCTAAGTCCGCGTAGGCGGATTACACAAAACTAGGTTATTTAGGTAGGAACTTCTTCCAATTGTATCTAATACAACTCTCGAATATTTTAGTTGGGTGAATAACTCCTTATTCCAATCCATCACATGGATAATTTCCAACTCTTGCTTCTAAACATATATAATCTTATTATAATTCGTTTAGTTAAGTTTGACCCATTGTTTTAACAATTGGATATTACAATTATCCCATCTCACCTTACTAATATAGAACATGCACCTCGCGTAGGCGAAACCTACATTATCTGATACTAGTCTTGATGAGTGTTAAAACTTGGAAAGCATAAACTTAATATTTAATTTGAGGGAATTTGCAATTATTCTGATCTCACCGGCTTATTTATCATATAAATCGTCTCTCACATGCATCAACATACATTCATATGCATCAACATACATACATACATAATGAAACAGTTATGGCCCCTAGCGCAATTGCTCTCCCAAGCCAATGAGAGAACCTAAACTAACCTAATATCGATCTAAGCTTCTCCAAGCAAGATCTTCAAGGTTGTCCTCCTTTGGCATTGACTTCTTTGCTTTCTTCATATCATTACATTACATAAAAGAAACTCGTTTTACATACGAGGGAGTGAGATGAGAAAAGAAGTTACATTGAGAGATTAAAAGAGAGGCACGAAACGCAGGTCGTATTTTAAAACCCAAAACAAAATAAAGGGAAACTAAGGCCATAACCGATCACCACAAGACAATAATAATAAACACATTATTATTATTAATTTTAATTCTTTTAATTAATTAAAATCAAATTAAATCTTGACGACCGATCACACTACGCAGAGTTAGCCGAACGGGTGTATTCTGTCTTGCATTAACCGGTTAACCAAATGCGTTAACCGGTTAACACTGTTGAAAAACTCTTAGAAAATTTCAATCCGTCTTGCGTTAACCAGTTAACCAAATGTGTTAACCGATTAACACTGTTTGAAAATCTCTTAGAAAGCAGTATTTCGTCCTGCGTTAACCGGTTAACCAAATGCGTTAACCGGTTAACACTGTTTAAAAATCAGTTAGAAAGAAGTATTTCGTCTTGCGTTAACCGGTTAACCAAATGCATTAACCGGTTAACACTGTTTGGAAATCAGTTAGAAAGCACAACTCTTGTGCAGTCATAACCCCAATCACATAACTCTTTGACAACACAACCTTTGTGCCGTCACTAACCCTAATGCAGCAATTTCAGACTGTCAAACACTTCTCGATTGTTGATTTAGTATGATTGATCAACACGTCATTGCTTCACCATACTAATGTCGGATCAAGAAGCAAACGATCGTTGATCGCTCAAAGGGAAACAACCATTAAGTGTTTGAATGAATGAAACAGAAACAGTATATCATATATATCGTATTTTGCATCAGGATTATATATATATCATATATATAACTTGAACGATCTCGATTTAATTACTCGTTTATTCTTTAATTTATTCTGTCTTTAATTGTATTAATACAGAAAATAAACAGTTATTAGATTCATGGTTTCGTAAGTGGCTCTGATACCACTAAAGGGGAATTGCGATCGAAGGCGTTGGAAAGCTATTGTGTAGAGTTACCTCATGATAGTGCTTGGTAAAATAGTTAATTTGTAGTCATATGTCTACTGTAGGGATGTATGTGATGACATGTATGATCGATTAATGAATAATTGTGTTTGCCTAATAATGAGTTTATGTCACAATGAATTAACACGATTCAATGCTTGTGAATATGCATTTCATTATGTGATGCTATTTTGTTTTGTTTTTTTAATTTGTCGAGGGTTGGGGTGTTATAGAGTGCAGCATGGGGATGCATGTACAGGGTCCCCCTAAGATGTGATCAAACGGGTGAGAAGGCGCCATGTGGACCTCAAAGTAAATTCACCTTTGATCAAACGCTACTGCAAAAAGTACCTTTCATAACGCCATTTCACCTCGGCCAAAGTATCCACCGTGGTAAAATCAATTCACTTAGGGGATTTCCTTTTATTTTAAGTTTTAAGTCACTTTTCACCATGGTTGGAACTTCCAACCGTGGTGGAACATGGCGCCTGATCTTGAGTTCGAATCCTAGCACTTATAGTTTTGTTTTATATTTATTTTAAGTCATTTTTTACCACGGTTGGAACTTCCAACCATGGTGAAAAGTGGCACATGGTTATGAGTTCGAATCCTTGGATCTACACTTTTTCTTTTTACTTATTTTAAGCCACTTTTTATAATGGTTGGAACTTCCGACAGTGGTGAAAAATAGCGCATGGTAATGAGTTTGAATCCTATCACCTATAATTTTTGTTTTTATTTATTTTTAAGACACTTTTACCACGGTTGGAACTTCCAGCCATGGTGAAAAGTCACTCAGGGTCATGGGGAAATATAAATGTGTTTATTGAGTTTCTTCACCTTCCTTAAAAAAATCTTTGCTATCCATTTGGTGAGTATCAATGCTTAAGACACTATCATTAGTGATCTGCATGAAACCTAAAACTTAGATGAACTTCCAACTTAGACGAATTTCATCTTCTACCTCCAAACATCATGTTTCATTTACGACACACTATTTCTCCACTAAACCAAACTCAAAAACATAATTTCTTCAATAAACAAAACTTGAAAACATCATTTCTTTCAATGACAAATTTCATAACTCTATCACCTCTTCTCCAACTTGAATAAGACAAGGAAAACATATATTCAAGTTAGCAATGTTAGTTGTTGTTCTTGTTTTTGGTTGTTGTTGTTTTTGTCGTTCTTGTTGTTGCTCTTGTTGTTATTGTTCTTGTTGTCTTGTTCTTGTTGTTGTTGTTGTTGTTATTTTTGTTGTTGTTATTGTTTTTTTTTTCTGTTCTTTTTATTTTTGTTGTGGTTCTTATTATTCTTGTTGTTTTTGTTTTGGTTCTTGTTCATCTTGCTATTGTTGTTGCTGTTGTTCTATTGTTGTAGTTTTTTTATTTTATTAAAATACATACAACAACGGTCATTTAAAGTCACTCTTGTGATAAGTTGAGAAATACAATAACAATTGTTTAAAGTAACTGTTGTGATAGGTTGCGTGCCACTTGACTTATAATCACGATCGCACGATCATGCTGGAAATAATCATATATATACAATCCCACCTTACCTCATCTTAACTCACCGCCACCGATTATGGCTCTGTCTATTTCACTAGAAGCATACTCTTGAATAATATGATTTGAAAAGAGAATTTAATAAATAGTGCAGCTTGAACAAATGTATCAGAATCACTTGAACCAATCAAATTGAGAATAACCTAAACCCCACCTGCCTCTGCAACTGCTCTTTTATTTTATCGACTGTGCATCACAAGGTTTTACAGAGCACATATGGCAACAACTTTCATTTCTTCAGTACTTTGGTCTTCAAGCACATTCACTAAAGCACGACAAGCTGAGATTCATCAACTTTCCGAGCTACACCCTCATTATGTTGGTCTTCTTGAAGCTTTCTTCATAACTCGTCGACTTGAGTTTGTGATTAATCTATCGTGATTACTTTACATGGGCTAATTCTGGACTCAAGGCATATATAAATATAATGGTATGGAGTGTGTGCATTCCCACCAAGAGAATGTTGCAAAATACGCATAAGCTTTCAATCTCTATAACATATATGACCATTTTCCCCCACACACTACATATGATTATACAAAAAGAGGAAATCAGAAAAAGAAGAAGAAATCTCATGGGTAATTAGTTCTAATGGCACTACAAAGTGATAACAAAATTAACAATTTGATCAATTTCTGGAAAACAACACTGACTCTGACCTGAGCTTCCTCATAACAGTTGTAAGGGTCGTAAGGCTAAGGTTAATATGGAAGCCTTTTTTTTGTTGGAGTCTCAATAAGAGCGCTTTTACCAACGCGCTATCAAAGCCTACAAGTAAGCTAATAATTTTATTATTTATTTATTTTCTTATTTTACTATAATAGCATTTGAGGAGAAGCGCTAATATAAGTGTCCCCTATGATAGCGTCCGGCACAAAAGCGCTATTATAGGTCTATGTGTGAAAGTTTTAATAGCACTTGAATAAATAGTGCTATTAATTTGATGCTATTATATATTCATATTGTAGTAGTGTCATTATTATCTCATTTCCATCACTACATATTGATCATTTTATTTGGTCATTGATTTGTCTTTGGTGTATAAAGTCAAATCTTGAATTCGATGTGAAGACAACTGAGGTCTCATTAGCATTTCATTGCATGATTTATCTTTTGTTTTTTTTTTTGACAGTTTTTAGTCCATTTATGATTTTTGTTTTGAATCATGAGTTCATTGCTTTATTGTCATATATCTACAATTCATGCATACATTCATTATGATTTTTAAATTTTTAACATCTTGTTACAAGGAATGATGTTAAGGTTCAAAAGAGTTGCATTTTTTAAATGATAAAAAATAATAATAACATTAATTTTATTTTAATAGTAACCAAATATTGCATTCATAAAATTACCATATAACATTTTATATAACTTGAATCACTTGAATTTTATGAACAATGGGTTTTTACATGCATAACCATGAGCCTACACAAATATAAAAAAAAATTCTAAGATCTAATACCATCTCATTTCAAGCTTCCGTTGAATTTCCATCACCATCTTTCCTTCATACCATGTTGCTCCACGTCTCTTCCTCAAATTTTCTTTTCCATCATCATTTTAGGGAGGACCTAACATAAAAAAACAAAGGGATTCAATTAAAACTAAATAATCCAATCAACATCAAAATTACAATAAATACCATACCAAAAAAAAACATTGCAATACACAAATAGAGAAGGGTTTCAAGCCAAGATTAATTCCAATTTACAATAAGGAAAAATTAATAAAAAAACCAAGGGTTTAATTTTTCTTTTACCACGGTAAATAGTACTGGTAAAAATGAAAAACTATTAGTTTCAATTTTTATTTAGATATGTTATGTGATTAAGTGTTTAGATTTTATTGTTGTTGTTTCTTTCTTTTAATAAAAAAAATAGCACCAAAAAAAAGTATGGATATTGTGATCGTTAATTTGTTTTAATTGTTTAAAATAAATAATAAATTAAAAAAAATGAAGAAAGAAAACAAGTCGTTTTTTTATTTGTGATCATTAATTTTTTGTAATTTGTGGTAATTGTTATAATTGCTTTCTTTGTTTATTTTTTGTTTTTCTCTATATTTCTTTTTGTTCTAAAAAAATCATAATTTAAAAAATGGTATAAATATAAATAATAACCTTTTATTAAGTTTCAAAAAAAAAAGATTTGTGGGTTTTAGTTTAATATTTGTCTTCATGTTTAGATATATGTAATGTGTGCTGAGTACTTATATTTTCTTTTACTAACAAAAACAAAAACAAAAACAAAAACAAAAATATCCTAATGCCTAAAAATAAAAAATATACTAATTTTACTCTTAACAAAATAGAAAGAATTTTTATAAAATAAAGGATTAAGTTTTATTTATAAAATAAATAAATAATATGTATCTAAAAAGAGAGGGACTTTTGTATTTACTTTCGTTATCTTTATATTTAAGTTTATTTATTCAAATGAGTAATTAGATTTACTTAATAAAAAAACTATAAAAAAAACACAATCAATTTTTTTTAATGTCTAAAAAGTCTAAAAAATAATAATAATAATTCTGTCCCTTAAAAAAAATAACAAAGAAATTTACCTTATCATTTTTTTGTTTTACTTTTTTTGATTGGGTACTTATAAATTATTTTTTATATTTGTTCTCTTCATTCCTCATTGAAAAAAAAAAGTATCCCTCGCTCTACCCCATTAACCCTTTTGTTTCTTTACGTTTTATTTTGGTTTATCCTTGTTTTATTTTATTTTTTTAGTTAGATAAAATATAATAATTGATAGTAAAATATAATAAAGATGACAACTATTGTTATAAAGTCAAAATATAAAGGAGAGATTAAGCAAGAAAAAACTTTTAACTTGTTTAGACATTTATTTGAATAAATGCTTAAATATTTTCTTCCTTTTATCAAAAATTAAATATGAATTAATTAAACTAAAAAATATTTTACTTTAATTTAAATTATGCTTCTTATATTGTTGTTTGTGATTAATATTTATTTCCCTAGTTCCTTTTTTTATTTTATTTGTTTTAATAGTTTAATTTTATTTTAGTAATATTTGCCTTATATTTATTTATCTTATTCCCCATTTGACAAATGTATCCCCACCCTTTATATTAATATTTATTTCCCTAACTCCTTATCCATGATCAATGAGATGTGATCATCAGTCTATATACATAATAGTCTTAATGTTTCAATGTTATCCCACTTCACAATAAAGCTAGACTACATATACTTTAAGAATAGTGTCCTTATGTTTAATGTGATCTCATGATTAAGTCACACTCGATACATTAAACGGACTAGCTGTTCTAGGGACTTTATTAAACAAACATAATAAAGAAAAAGCCTTTTATTATTAATAAATAATTCGATACAAGTACCAAAAGTATTGGCCTCTTGGGCTTACACCAACGTTGTCACCATTCAACGTTCGTGATCACTCCTTAGATCTGCATCAAAGGTTTCAATCGCCACAAGAGGTAACGATTCTATCACTGATCATGCCCATTTGTAAGGATCACTAACGGAGAATTTTTTTAATTTCCGTTGCGTTTTGGATCGCTATTCTCCTTCAAAAAGGTCAATGCTTTAGTACCATCATGAATTGAGAATCAAGAACCACAACCATATGCATTTGAAAACATCAGGAGACCTAAGTTAATGGCTTAGGAAATGTGAAGTAGGATGCACATGTGAATGCTTGAGCCAAACTTGAATCAGATGAAATCTAAACCATGTAGGCATGTAGATTTGGTGATGGATGATGCATGACATGATAATCAAACATCTTTCTTTAATGAATTAGGGTTTCCAATAACACCAGATAAAAATTTAAGCCACAAGGCATAATAGGACCACATCTTCCATGATTAGGGTTTCATGAGGCATACCCTTCAATCAAGGTTGAATCAATCATGATGCTTCACAAGCAAATCTCCAATGTATGAGCCCTTAATTAGGGTTTAGATAACCAAGACAAGGCACAAAGAGTATCCACAAGGTCCCATAACCATATCATCAAGAATTAGGGTTTGAATGACCTGAGGAGTGTCATGATGAGGTCTCCTTGAATATACATATCAAAGGCCAAAGAATTAGGGTTTCATTCCCATGATGAGCATATGAAAAGCGATGTCATACTTCTAGAGTTTTATCGACCAGAAAAACACTAGCCTTGCAAGCCACCAACTTTGAATCTATGACGATCAATTAGCAAGTGTCAATATGCATGATGCACATGAATGAACCATGAATGTGTACAAATGAATTCCAAGTCATTGGTTGAGTAAAAGGATGAAAAGGAGAGGATAAAAATATATAAATAAAATACGTAATTTCAAATAAAATTATATTAAATTTAAAAAAATATAAATCTAATTAAATATATAAATTAATTTATGAAAAAATATTTTTGAAAAACATATGTATATAATTTTTTTGATATTTTAATTTTAAAACCACGTAAAAAAATTAAATATTATACATTACATAATTGTTTGGGGTTCAACACATTACAATTACTCCAACTAAATGTATTTTTCAATATTTCAAAAATAAAAAAGATGTTTATATCCATACACTTTAAATCTATTTATATCAATTAAATCTAATTCATCAAACTATCTTGTGCACTTCAGCTTCTTTTGTGCCACATCATTTATTTTTCCATGTGGCATCTCTCGAATTTCATCTTCAAATTTCAAGTATATATTGTTACTCTCTATAAAATGTCCTGAGTTCGAATTCTGACAAATAAAAAAATACAATAATATGATATTTCATTATTAACTTTGTTTATTTCAGAAAATATCATACTGATTTTCTCTCAAAATAGAGTTATTATTATTATTTTTAATATAACACATTATAAGACATACAACTAAATTTTTATTAAATCCCAATGAATCTTTTTTATTAACTTTTTATCAATTCTCAAATTTTTATTAACTTTGTTTACAACAAATAATACTAAAATAAAATAGATAAAATATACTATATTATAAGACAAAAAATAGATAAAATATATTATATTATAAGATAAAAAATAGATAGGTGCATAAAAATGGCATAAAATTAAAATTAATAAAAATAGAGATAAAATTAAATTATATTTAATATATTTTAAAATTATACATTTAAATAAAAAAGAGACCAGTGCATAAAAATAGAGATAAAATTAAATTAAATTTATATATTTTAAAACATATATGTTTAAATAAAAAAGAGATAAGTGCATAAAACTAGAGATAAAATTAAATTATATTTAATATATTTCAAATATATATATATATATATATATATATATATATATATATATATATATATATATATATATATATATATATATATATATATATATTTTAAAATATATAAATTAAATAAGTAATTTTAAATCAAATTATATTAAATTTAAAATATATAATTGTAAATAAATTTTTAAGTTAAATTATTAAAAATATTTTTGGGAAACATATGTGTATACTTTTTTTGATATTTTAATTTTAAAACCACACAAAAATGTAATTCATATCATTAACAAATTATAATTAAATATCTAAAATAGAGATAAATGTAAAATAATATATTAGAATCAAAATAAAAAATAAATCGTTAGAGATATCTTTTAAAATTATTTAAATTTGCAAAATAAAATCTTGTATGCCACTCTCAACTTACAAACCTATATTTTTTTTATTTGTACTGAATTCATATTATTGTCTCAATAATAATTCATGATAAATTACCATAATACAAATTTGTTGCACATATATACCAAATAATGTTTTAAACATAATTAAAAATCGATACAAAACAAATAAAAATTAATTAATATTTGCGTATCGCACATGTCTAAATCTAATTTATTTAATTCCTGGTTGTGATTGATACTCATAGGCCATAATTTAACATGATTTTAATGTTGTGTTCCTCAATGTAGATAATTTGTATACTTTTGGATTCTTGGTTGCTCATTCGGAAAGCTCTATACGTAATGTAGTCTTGGGTTCTTACCATAGGGTGTGGAAAATATATATATATATATATATATATATATATATATATATATATATATATATATATATATATATATATATATATATATATATAATATATATATATATATATATATATATATATATATATATATATATATATATATATATATATATATATATATATATATATATATATATATATATATATATATATATATATATATATATATATATATATATATAATGTTGTTTAGAAAGCTAGTATCTTTTACAAAAACTATTTACTTACTCTTCATTGAATACGTTATAAACTATACTATGATTTGATTGGTTGTGTGATAGTCTTATCAATGGTTTTTGTAACATGTTATATTATCATGTGTGTTTTATGTATGCTATGAACTATATAATGAATTGTTGTTTGTGTTGATTGTGTAATAATATGATTAAAACATATGATGACGAGTGAGGAAATCTAGGAGTGTAACTAGGTGAATGAATTAAAATGATAACTTAGACTATGGAAATGAGTTATATGGTGATGCTTGGACGCAAAGGTACCTTTGTGTGTATCGCTAACGAGTATTCTCTTAATTAATGAATCAATGTGCTTTGTATGGAACATGTGTAAATAACATGAGAACTAGTGAATATAATCACCTGGTAATTGATTAGTTAACATGGGAATTGGTGAATGTGATCACCTAGTGATTGATGAGAACAATCACGATGTTGTGGAACCTAATCACGTATTCAGATGTTTTCCCTTGATCGTACACTTCCCATTTGAGATACTTATATAAAGTAGAGATGGGGATGTGGCACCAATGATTTGTGCCTCAATTGTGTTTGTGTCCCAACCTTGGCGAAGCATGGGGTAGAGGTGGAAACCTAAGTGCGTTCGAGTTTCATACGGAGAAAGATACTCAAAGTGGGCGTGAGTCTCATATGAGTGACAGTTCTTGAAGTGGGTTCGAGTCCCATGGAGAATCCTATATCCACATGAAAGTCTAAATATACGAGCATGCGTGAACCGAACCTTTCCCTAGACGTAGGTATGATCGGGGATCGATGTCTCGTGAATACAAATAATGATTTATTTAGTTATTTGAACTCAAGTGACATGTTGCCATACATTGTGAATATCCCTTAAATACTTAACTCTGAGTTACATTGTGAGACTGATACACAAGTAACGAAAGATGAAGACTTGAGTTATAAATCGTTTAAAAAACCCGTAGAGTCAAGTGGACCCATAGAATAGGGGAACTCAGTGAGATTATTACCTCACTCCACTATTATTGTTTTTTCGGCTGTTATTTGCAGGTTAAGTGCAAGAGAAGTTGTTTGTTGATGTTCCAAAGATTTTAGATTAAAGTGATCTTCTGTTGTGGATTGTGTGTAATAAAGATATTACACATATATCTTTGTTTTTATTTAGGAACTATTGTATGTCATATGCCATACTTTGTATTTTATCTTATGGATATGTATATAATGATGCCACTAGGAATTTGTGTTGTATCAGTACCAAATTGATATCTCTCATAATGTATTTTCTTGATGTATATTATACAGGGTGTTATAATTGGTATTAGAGCAGGCCGATTCTCGACCCAGCCTTGAAACATTATAAGTAAATTAATTCATTCCATATATGTGTGTTTATCCATTATGATTCTTAATATCACAATATGTAGTATTGGGTCTGATCAACCTAATTGTATATGTGTGGTACGTAGGATCACGGTTGAGCGGCCGTGAGGACTTTGAAGTTTTAGTAGAGCTTATTCTTTGAGGGTGGGTTCAAGTCAAGAGTTAGATACTAAGGAGAAACAGTGAGATCGAATAAAGTTCAAGTGAGAGTTGTATCCCAAGTATGTGGGAGTGGAGGGTGCCACATGGTTCAAGCAGTCCTATAGTGTTAAGAGAACTACCTTGTAAGAGAAGAAAGTATAGAGTTTGGGAGCATTGTAAATCTTGCAATACAACGAGTGCAATGGGATAAATTTTGGAAAAAAATGCATAATAGGATCATTAGGATATCATTGATTCTAAGATATGAGAATACAACTGATGATTGTTCATGTACGAATATGTCAAGAGTAAGAGGTGAAATGGACAAAGTTATACCTTGGTATTAAGAAGTATGTGATAGTAGCATCTGGTCACATGTATGTGTAATTGATTACCTTGTTTTGATATGGTTGTGGAGTATCACACTCTTTATTTAGAGCAACGTGTTTTATGTCCTGATACGTTTGAGTATGTGGTAAGCAACTAATGGTTGTGATTGATACTCATAGGCCATCATTTAACATGATTTTAATTGATTACCTTGTCTTGGTTCAATTTTATCTCGTTTTGTTCACAATCATCCCCGACATCAAATAGCCTGCGGGTTAAAATGACACATCTTATCATATAAGAATTGTTGCTTTGGGTTAGTTTATGTTGCCCTATGGTCTTTACCTTGTTTACATCTTCCGTGGCATTCAGATGATCGCAAAGGAACTTAATCCGTCAAAACTGTTGCTCAAAAACATGAATTCATTGGATGATCTGGCTTGGTCACTCCCATCGGTCTCACACATCAAAGATAAAATTTCCCAATCGGCCCTGCAGACTTTATAACTCATTGGAGTTTTCATCTTCTTTGGAGAAGTATGACGAAAATGCTTCGGTGGTGAGAGGGCCAAAGGTGGGATTCCGAGACATTGGGAATTTCCTTTTTGGGGACTATCTTTCTTTTCTTCAGTATTCGGGTTTCTAAATTGGACAAGTCCTATTTAGCAACATTTTGGCCAACTACTTTCCTCGTCGCTCGGGCTTCCAACATCAGCTTCTTCTGTTTCTTCACAGATATATCATTCATTTTTTCTGAAGGCTAAATGAGAAAAAGGTTATCAAAATGAAGGATGGAATCCCAAGTAGTGCGCAAAGAAAATAATTAATCATTACCCCAAAGAGAAAGATTTTTCTCTTCGGGTAGAGAGAATAGATCCTACACCTTCATCATGCAGAAGGAATCTAAGATGGCCATATATATATCCTCGTGATTGTTTAATTTGTAAAAATCAAACCCAGATATCGAAAGAGGATCCCCAATCCAATATACAGGAAAAAGATAAGACACGTCTAACACGTATATTATTTGAGGACATCTCGGTGCACACCTAATTCGTAGAAATCGGTATTTGAAACTTTTATAGTTGGTAGTGTAAACTTGTAGAAAAATCTTACCGAGAAGGCCACTAATGGTCACCCATCCACCCTTCTCAAAACCTTTGATTTCAAAAAGTAGAAAAATAAGCCTATGGTGGGTTCTATATCTATGGCCTCACAGACTATTTCGAAAGCCTTGATAAACCCCCAACTATAGGTGCGAGGTTGAGAAGGGGCGAAATTTAGGGTTTTTAGTAGATCAGATTTAAAATCGGTAAAAGGAAGGTGGATATTAAAATCTACCAATACCCTCACATAGAAATGAAAATATTCATCTTTAACTCCCCTAGGATGAGCTATTCAAACACATTCCCCTGGAGTATAGGGCTCCAAAATAACATCGCCTTCATTCCTAGTAGAAGATACATTCTTCAAACATTGCAGTTTGACTATCTCTATCTCGTCTATGGAGCTGTGATCGTAACTTACTACTTCTTGATCAAATGATTCCACAATCTCCATCAGCACCTCTGCGAATGAACTTGATGAAGAAGAGTTAGAATCAGAATCACTAAAAGAGACGGAAATAACGTCGTAAACCTCCTTTAAAATATGATCAAAGTCAGTTTGGGTTATATTGTCTCAACATCCTCTCACATAACAATCCCAAAGATCTTTTATTTCCCGGGAACTCGGGGTTCTTAATGCTTTTGTATTCTCGTCACATGCATCAACAATAGTCATTGAATAAAATAATGCGGAAGAGAAAACAAAGTATACCTGGTCTTGAAGAACGAACGAGAACTCTAAAAGTTGCTTAGAAGAGAGAAAGACTTTTTCCAGCGAATGATAAACCAAAAGTCAAATAAATGATTTTAATTAGGAATAAATCTTTGTAAAAGGATTTAAACAGTATGAAATGCTTCGGATCATTGAGAGGGAGCAAATCCCCATAAAAAAGTCATCATTACTAAGGAAGGAGAAAATATGATGAAGATAAGTTATCATGATTAAAGACATGTCACCATAAACAAGCATCACGTTGTAGGTGGATTGGAGAAAACTTAAAAATAAATTTTTGGACTTCGTTGTTCGAGCACTTCAACCTTTTATATCTCATGCTCGGGGACTTATGTACATCCCGGAAAATCAGTTGACCAACCGAGGTATGAGATCGACGAAGCCTATTTGAGAACTTGAGTTCTTTGAGGCCGAGTTGGCACCATAACCGTCTAGAACATCATATCCACTAATCGGAATTCAATTAGGATATCCGTGTAAGCCAGAAGAAGTCGATCTCCCATGAAGCCGAGAATGGTACAAATAGTACAAGTCGGATCCGATGACATGGTCAAGATGTCATTTGAAGGGTCATAAGAAACGGTTACAGGGTGATACGTTATGGCAGGGAGTTATAATTAGTGAAGAGGTGAGCATTATATGGCAATTATAAGGGCGATAAACGTTATTGATAGAGGAATTTATGAAGGATATGGAGAGTCAAGCAAAATAGGGAGAGAAGGGGATGGAGACCTATAAATAGGAGGATGTTTGGAGGGTAAAGGAACAAGGAAAAATGAAACAAATACACATAGCAGACACACAACCATTCATTTTAGACTCTCCTTGATTTAGAACAAGAAAGTCAACCTTTTAGTATTTTTTAGAAAGAACAAGTATAATCAAAAGTAAGTGTGTTTGTTTATCGTATTCACATGTACTAGTGCAATATTATTGTCGTTCATCAGCTACCAAGACTTAAACAACAACATGGTGCAACACTTTTCGGCAAGTAAGCATAGGAAAGTGTCGACTACCGGTCTATTTAACGTCCAACAAGGGCACACGAGTCTCTCCGAAAATATATGACAAGATTCAATGAAGAAACAATTGAGATATTTCATCCCTAACAATATAACTTTTCCACAATTTCTTCTTTCCTTTAACTTCATAGTGTTTGGATTATGTTTAAGCAAATTCAAATTTATTTGTAATGTGCTCAGGATTTTCCGCATATATAACAATCAATTCTTTTATCTACTTTTTTTTGTCTGCTTTATCATTTTCTGGATCTTTTAAATGTTAGGGATTTTTTCGTAACTACGTTTTAATAAGCTATCCAATTAGAAGGGTTTTCTAATTCCAAAATAATCAACATTTTAATATTCATTAACTGATTGAGTGTTTTATCTATGTTATTAAAATTCTACATTCGCAATAAAGTTTCTAAGAAATAATTTATATGATAAGTTTCAAAAAGTTTTCAATGAAAAAATCAGAGAGAGTTTTGTTTTAATCTTCATTTAGAGTTAGACTTATTAACCAAAACTCTACATTACAATTGAGTTTTGGTTGAAAATAGCAATCCAACTTATTTATTTTATTTTTCAAATACAAACACTTTATTGCATAATTATCTTATTTATCACAATTACTTGTATAATTTGGTCTACTTATTAAAAAACTTATTTATCACTCTATTATTTGCACAGTTTAATCATATTATCAGATTTCTCTTGTGACAGACCAACAAAATCTTCGAGGTTGCAATTGGTGAAGCATTAGTATGCGCTATAATAAAAGAGCTGAATTAGAGTTTTTATTAAATATGATTTGATACCATACAATATGATAAAATGAAAACCAATGTATTTATTCTTTACAAGCACTTGAAAATGATATAACCAACCCCCTAACAACAACCCTTACAACAACATAGACCAGTCCAGCCACATTTACCACCCAAAGGATATCCCTTTTCCACTTTACAAACAGAAGCACACAGATTATCATTACCTGGACATGGTCCTTTTCCATAGCAATAATCAAAAGGGATAGGTTGGTTTTCTCCTAAGATCAACATACTTTTTTCTACATATATTGTATATATTATTAATTATTCCTTCAAAAATACATACAAAATAAAATATGAATAGAATAAATGAATTTTTACCTGGAGTCAGAATACATAGAATTGCAATGAAAATATACACTTTGTTGATTGTCATTGCCATCTTGTCTTGCGTGATGAGATGAAAAAAACAATGCCAAAAATAAACTATTTATACACTTTTATACGACAATTACTATAATTATTGTATTAAATTAAAAATTGAGGACAAGTTAAAGCGATATCTTTTATTAATAATCTCATTATAAATGGTTTACAGTTTGATTGTTTTAATGGGAAAGTTATTTTCAAGTTAATAAAAATATAAATGCCTTATATTGAACAAAATAACTACCAACACTATCTCTAAATATGGAATGGTCTTGATCAAATCGCAAAAATTAAAATAGTTTTAGTCATATTAAATTTGTTAAAAGAACACTATTTTCTTGAAGTCAACTTCTAACTTCATGTTAAATTCATGCAGTAGACGCTAAAAAAAAAGAAACCAAAACATGCAAAGCCCACATTTCAGTTTGTCAATTACATATTTTTTAAATGATTTTATTTTGCACAAAATGTTTATCTCAATTTTACATTTTACTTGTTCTACATATTAAAATTTGAGTTCAGATTAACTCATTCATATAAATTTGATTTGCAAGTTGAAAATTGTCAATCTTTATAAATTCTTTTTACCCTATATTTGGAATTAATGTGGGACTTGAATTTTTCTCAATACTACAATATTATATTTTGTTTGATTTCAACTCTCTTATCATGTTTTCAGTTTCTGTTATTTGGCTTTGCCTTAGTTCTCATCCTTAACACCGTCACGGCGCGAAAAATACTTGGGTGTTTGCACGTCCGAAATAATAATAGAATCGTCGCCAAAGTTTATTTATTCCAAAAAAAAGGGAAAATATCGTTAAAAGTGGTGAAAAGAAAATGATCCCCGCAACCAAATTCGGGCCGAGATTCGATTAGGCGAGGGGAAGATATTAGCTCCTCTCACATCCGTTGTACTAAACGGGAACCATTTAGTTAGTTTTGCAAATAGAATGTTCGCTTTCGTTATTGTTCTCTTCTGATTATTAAAATGAAAGGAAAAAGAAAATGACTAAAAATAAGTTTTTCTATTAGGGTTCTTAACAAGACGTTGAATATCGCTCTTACGTATCCCCATGTGCGATGGGGAACTCAAAGCTACGTAGCTCTTAATAAAAAGAATCATGTATATGTTGATTGATTTTAGTGAACGATGTTTAGGTCGCATTCTGGAGGTTAAACGTTGTTTTTATACTCACGCATAAGAGGCTTAAGTGTATATTTTTATCGCGGTAGAATGGATAAAACATTGTTCATTTGAAAAGATTTTTAGTCGCGTAGGGGCAAGAAAAGATAGTTTGATTGTTTGGATTATTTTAAGGAGGAAGACGAGCACTCGATAAAACCAAGATGTGTTCCTCGAGGATGATTATTCGGGGTTTCAAAAGAGCATGCACCCCCAATGTCCTTTTTTATCAAATTATTTATAGAAAATCATTCACGAAAGACAAATGCTCGGTAAGATCAAGGTGTGTGCCTCGAGGCCAATTACTAGAGGGTTTCAAATAGGTGTGCATCCCAATGTACCTTTTCATCCTAATTTGATTACATGTTTTATGGCGGAAAACGAATGCTCGATAAGACCAAAGTGTGTGCCTCGGAGCCGATTATTCGGGGTTTCTAAGGAGTGTGCACCCCAATGTCCTTTTTCATTCGATTTATTTGAAATATATATCTGAAGCATGTTCGATTAAGTTTCGAAAAGACTTGATGATGATCAAGTATTTGATTTGCATTGGTTTGAAATTGATTCGATTAGGGTTTTATTTGATGGTGAAGTGATGAGATATTTTTGAAAACTACTTGATTTTTTTATCTTGG
This sequence comes from Lathyrus oleraceus, assembly GCF_024323335.1. Classification (NCBI taxonomy): domain Eukaryota; kingdom Viridiplantae; phylum Streptophyta; class Magnoliopsida; order Fabales; family Fabaceae; genus Lathyrus; species Lathyrus oleraceus. The sequence goes on along the minus strand of NC_066583.1, from coordinate 541,488,668 downwards.
AAAGAAATGTTGATTTTATTAACAAATTAATTAATTGATTTTTCTTTACAAGTTAAATAAAAAAATTAGATAAAATAAAATAATAAAAATAAAATAAGAAATAATAAAAATAAAATAAAATAAACAAAATGAGGGGTGTAAGCATGCAAAGGGGTGAAAGCATAGCAAAAATGACAAGCATGGTCTTTGTCCCAAAATAATTTAAACTAGTAAGAAATAGAGGTGTAAATAAAAGCAATAGAGGGAAAGCAAGCAAAACACATCTAGGCCCAATAGACACTTCCCACACCCCATCAGGGGGGGTGTGAGGAGAAAGAAAAGTAATGCAAATAGCAAGGGGCAAGCCCCAAAATGCCAAGGGAGCCCAAAGGCTCAGACTCAAATTTTTGACTCACTCTGAGGCGCCGAATATGGATACCAAGGGAGTCAACCAAGATCAACAGTTAAGAAGGGAGAGTGTGTAACACCCCAAATTCGATTAATTAATTTAATTGAACTTTTTTGACTTTTTATTTAATTATTTGGTGTTTAGTGTGCCTTTAAAATAAAGTTAGTGAGTATATGTGCTATTGGGGTGTTTGATAATGAAAGAGTGTGGTGAGAATATAGGAGCTTGGTAGAATAATTTATAAAATAATTAAAATAATTAGTATTTTTAATTAATATTAGAAATAAATTGAAAAAATTGGTAAGTAGGAGGAATTGAGCCAATTGTGTGATTTGAGAGAAGTGATTTGAGAGAAGTGCGGACAATAATAAAAATAATTTGGAAAAATTAATTAGAATACTTTATATTTTAAAATTTGGAGAAAATTAGGTTTAGGGAACGTTTTGTCAATACGTGAAAAGTTGTAATATATTGATGGGTGTGATAACACAGTTCATTATTAAATTCTTATTTTGAATCACTTGATTTTGAGAAAAATTGGTTGGAGTCATGTGTGCAGGTTTAGGGACGAAGGAGATGAATAATGTGTGCGAATACTGGGTTTTTTCGGAAAATAATACAATGACAATTGATTACCTTCGAATGACAATCGACTGCACTAGTGTAAATTTTGAAAAAAGAATGTGACAATTGATTGTTATAATAAAAGAATCGGTTGTTTGGCCTGGAAACATGACTCTTTGAAAGTCAGTAGCTAGTCAATTTTTACCCTATGGCAATCGATTGTCTTAAGCTTAATTGTGAAATTTTCTATTTTGCTTTTTGTTGCATTATCCGACGATTTTGGCCGTATCTTTTGTTTTGTAGGTCCAAATGAGGTGTCGTTCGAAGCGTTGAAAAGATAATATGTAGATCTACCTCATGGTAGTGCATGGTGAAATAATTCAGTTGTAGTCATATGTATACTATAAGGATGTATCTAATGACATGTATGATCGATTAACGAATAGTTGTGTTTGCCTAATGATGGGTTGATGTTATAATGAATTAACACGATTGAGTGCTTGTGATATATGTATTTGATGAGGTGATGTTGTTTGGTATTGTTTTTTAATTTTCATAGCATCGATTAATTGTTGCGTATTCAGAATGATCTTGTGCATAATGGTGAAATATGCATGCTGATAATTTTGGTGATTGTTTTGGTGATAATGCATGTTGTTGAGAGTCAAGTATCATGGTGTATGGAGTTTGGTCTAGTTTTGGTGTGCTCTGGTCCTATGATGTGGGTTCAGGAGTGAGTAGTTGGTTCTATATGGGAATTGGTGAAGCGTTACTTATGGTGATAGTAGCGATTTGGTGAGCTCTGGTCCTATGGTGGGGATTCAAGAGCGAGATGGACATGTGTTTTCCATAAATGGTACCACATGCATAAGTGTCACGTTGTGTTGTGGGTCGCATTCTATATACATATATGTACTTGTTATTATAAATGGGTGTCCGGCTATGTTGTTGTTGATTATGTAATGAATGTGTTCTAGTTATATATTCTCAACCTTAACATTATTTACACTATTTGTATTGAATGTTGTTTATCACCCCATTTACTTTATGTTATCCACCATGGACATCTTGCAGATACTCAGGAGTAATACTTGTTTCTGTATGTTGAAATCTGGCTTGTTGGAGCTACTTTTCGCTTTTATATATTCGCTTTATAATACATTAGTGGTTTTTAGGGATCTGATCGTGTAACATCAGGAACAAGATTTGTTATGGTTTGATGATGATGTTGATTTTATTGTTTTGAAGTTTATAACTTTATTTATGAAGTTGTTGTGAAATGTTTTCTGCTGCGTAGTTTCACATGATTTGATGTGTTTTTAAAGGATTGTTGTTAACACCTTAAATTATTGAGTAATGTGTTATTTATAATTTTCAGGATTGGGGTGTTACATAGTGCAGCGTGGGGACGCCTATACAGGGTCCCCTTAAGATATGATCAAACAGGCGTGGAGGCTTCATGTGGACCTCGAAGTAAAATCACCTTTGATCAAACACTATAACAAAAAATACCTTTTATAATGCCATTTCACCTTGGCCAAAGTATCCAACGTGGTAGAATCTATTCACTTAGGCGATTTCCTTTTATTTTCATTTTTAAGCCACTTTTCACCACGGTTGCAACATCCAACCGTGGTGAAATGTGGCGCCTGATCATGAGTTCAAATCCTAGCACATACAGTTTTGTTTTTTTATTTATTTTAAGGCACTTTCTACCATGGTTGGAACTTTCAACCGTGGTGAAAAGTGGCGCATGGTCATGAGTTCAAATCCTAATACCTACAATTTTTTTATTATATATTTTTAAGGCAATTTTTACCATGGTTAGAACTTCCACCGTGGTGAAAAGTTGCTCATGGAATTGAGTTCGATTACTAGCACCTGCGGTTTTTGTTTCTATCTATTTTTAAGACACTTTTTACCACTGTTGGAACTTCCAATCGTGGTGAACAGTCACTCAGGGTCATAAGGAAATATAAGTGTGTTTATTGAGTTTCTTCACCTTCCTTAAAAAATATTTGTCGCCCATTTAGTGAGTATCAATGCTCAAGATACTACCATTAGTGATCCGCGTGAAACCTAAAACTTAGATGAACTTCTAACTTAGACAAAATTCATCTTCTACCTCTAAACATCATCTTTCATTTACGAAACTCTATATCTCCAGTAAACGAAGCTTGAAAACATAATTTCTTCAATAAACAAAACTCAAAAACTATATTTATTTCATTAACAAATTTGAAAAACTCTCTCACCTCTTTTCCAACTTGAATGAGACAAGGAAAATATGGATTCAAGTTACCAATGTTAGTTGTTGTTGTTATTCATATTATTATTTTTCTTGTTCTTTTTTGTTGTTATTGTTGTTGTTCTTGTTCTTGTTTTTGTTCTTGTTGTTATTCTAGTTGTTCTTGTTATTGTTCTTGTAATTGTTGTTGTTCTTGTTGTTATTGTTATTGTTGTTACTGTACTTGTTGTTCTTGTTGTTGTATTTATTGTTGTTCTTGTTCTTGTTACTATTTTTGTTGTTCTTGTTGCTGTTGTTGTTGTATTACTGCATTTTTCTTATTTTATTTAAAGACATACAATAAAGGATGTTTAAAGTCACCCTTGTGATAGGTTGAGACATACAAAAATATTTTTTTAAAGTAACCGTTGTGATAGGTTGCGAGCCACTTAACTTATAATCACGGTCGCACGACTGTGGTGGAAAGAATCATACATACAATCACACCTTACGTTATAATGTGATGCAAATGCCCGCTCCTCACTTGTTTTCGGTTGCAAGAAATGTTTTTCCGTCGATTGAGACAAAATAGTTTTAGCTAAAATCGACCAACAAATAAATAGTTTCTACCTATAACTACATAGTCTTGAGTTCTCCATCGCACCTGGAGATACGTAGGAGCGAGATTCAGAGTCTCGTTAGTCATCCTATTAAAAAATAAACCTTTTATCCCTTTATTTCCCCGTTAATAACTCGAGAATCCTTACACTTCAAAGCAAACACTAACACACACAACTAACTAAATGGTTCACGTTGAGTATAACAGACGTGAGGGGTGATAATACCTTCCTCTTGCATAATTGACTCCTGAACCCTGATTTGGTTGCAACGAACGATATCATTGTCGTTATTTTAGGGGGTTTTATTGTAGTTTCCTTTTACTTATTTTAGAAATAAACAAAGTTCGGTGATGACTCTGTTCAATCCATCCCGCGAGTCTGCGATTACGCTTCGTGAGCAATGTTTTTTCGTCGATTGGGACAAAATAGTTTTCGCTAAAATCGACCAACAAATAAATAGTTTTTACCCATAACTATGTAGCCTTGAGTTCTTTATCAACCAACAAATAAATAATTAAATTTTTTATTATTAACTTTATTATTGAAAAAATAAAAATGCATATTTAAAAAAATAATATTTTATCACAAATATTTATAGCACATAATAATATGTTACACAAATAAAATATTTTCTTTTTATAAATCCTTTAATAAAGACATGTATTATTATTATTATGAACATTTATATCATTTAAAAAAATAAAACACATGAAATAATGACAATAAATATAATTGACTATTTTTTAAATCATGAAAGAAAATTGATGAATGGATGGACTTGAGTTATATATGATTGATATTGTTGTTTACTTACCTATTAAATAATTCACTAATTTAATTTTATCATAATTAAGAATTAATTATATTATTAGTTAATTTAATGATATTTAAGCGTCTAAAATAATGTTGAAAGTGTCCAATGAATTTGCTAAAGAGAATTTTATATTGTTTGATCAAGCACTACAACAAACAAGACCTTAGACAGCGCTTTTTTTAGCCTTAGACAGCGCTTTAAAGCGCTGTCTAAACCTCCGCTGCTAAAGGTTTAGACAGCGCTTTTTTAAATCCTAAAAGCGCTGTCTAAGCCCCCCCCCCCCCCTTTAGACAGCGCTTTGGCCAAAAGCGCTTTATAAGACCCTCTTATTTTAAATTTTTTAGGTATACCTTAGACAGCGCTTTTGAAAAGCGTTGTCTAAGCCCCACCCCCTTAGACAGCGCTTTGGCCAAAAGCGCTTTCTAAGACCCTCCTATTTTAATTTTTTTAGGTATACCTTAGACAGCGCTTTTCAAAAAGCGCTGTCTAAGCCCCCCTCTTAGACAGCGTTTTTGCCTAAAGCGCTTTCTAATCCCCCCCTTAGACAGCGCTTTTTACAAAAGCGCTGTCTAAGGTATACGAAAATTTTTGAAGCTTTTGTTTTAAACCACATTTTTTCCAGGTTTATAAACCAGAATTTCTACCTGTTTTCAACCAGATTTTGACAGACAATTATCACATTTTATATATGCCATTTTGGCCTTTTTTCTACCAATTTTTGGCTAGCAAATATATATATATATATATACCAATTCAAACCAATTTTGCCTTAAATGTATCAAAATATATACAAATTTATGTGCACATTTACAAGTCATTACATATACTACAAATGTACACATTAATTACACAAATTTATGAACAAAACATTGAGCTCTATCATGAATTGACACCACTCCTCTTTGATTTCGTCCACTTGATCCTTTGTATAAAATGCACACTTGAATTCCTCAAAGTACTACATAATAATATAACATATTTTGAATTAATTCCAACTATTTAATTATATGAGATATGTGTAAATATAAAAATAACTCATAAGTTAGAAATACATACATCGGTGGGAATCATTAATCGGCCCAAAGCAAGAGTATCTCGCATAAACCTCAACATGAAATACCCGCAATCTATTTGATTACGTTGTTGAGGACACTACATATGAAAAAAAAATATGGATTATAAATCCTAAGTTTTATCAAGTGTCATCACTAATATAATAAAAAATGTGGTAATTAAAAATATACCGCCACTTTAATCCATGTAATGGAGTTGGCGCCCCTCCTTGAGGTTTGGATATCTCGTTGGGCCCGAAAAGCTTGTAGGACGCTAATAAAATAAAAATGAAGCAATTAGAACAATTCACATAAACTAAGAAAATTTTTGAACATTCTCACTTACGTGTCAATTAGGACCTTCATATCCGGGTATGTTGTCCAATCATTTCCTAACGAGTCAAGATAATACACAATTTCTCGGATAGGATTGATTGCGAGCAACAACCAATGTCCACTGTAATGATTAGGCAAATGTTAGATGGTAACTTGGAAAATAATTATAATAGATGAATTTAGAATGAAATGCTAACCCGGTATTAAACGGTATAAAAAACAACTTCTCCGCATCTTTATTGTCCATGAGGATCCGAAGAACGTACTCCGTCACGGTATCCGGTCTACTTAAGATTAAACCTAAGTTGACGGTCGCGGGTGCTAAGAATCCGACCATCCATTGCCCGCCTTTAAGTTGTACAACTTTAATACCGCAGAAAGTCTTGAGAATTTAGTGCAACCTTTGTACAACGGTTTCTCTGCATCGCTTACCATCCTCTCAAACATTTCAGGACAATCATGAAGATCTTCTTCCAGTGCTTCTACAATCTCTTCAACTCGATCACAATCGTATGTTTCCGTGTCTTTGTCGTATGAAGCATAGGTCGTATTACTTTTTCCACTCGATTCAACATTCTCGTTAATTTTCTCACCATGAAATATCCAACACTGATAACTTTGATCAATTCCATGCCTCAGCAAATGCGATTTCAATCCATGTGCGTCAACCTTACCAATATAACAACAACGCAAGCAAGGACAATGCATTCGTCTGGGGTTTTCAGCGTGTTGAACAGCATACTTAACGAATTCCGCAACCCCACTCTCGTACTCTTTGGTCATTCGATCGGAACAGATCCATGTTTTATCCATGGTTTTCCTACTTATTAAAGTAAACAATTAATCCAGACGAAAATACATAACTAAGGTAGTATCTTTGAATATCCTAACAATTATAAAGTTCAATTCATCTAATATTTTTGGTAGAAACATACCCATAATCGAGTCTTCTCCATAAAGATTATTTGTTTGTAATTCATCTACTTTTGTTATGGTAACTGTTTTTTTTCCTAGTTAATAGATTTCTTAGACCATATAGGTCTTCAACGTTATCTTTTCCTTCCAAAGTTAAGAAATATTTTATACACAACAATATTTTAGTGAGTGGCCAATAATGAACATAGGGAAGGGAAATTTTCCATGCTGTGCATCAACATCAAAAGCATAAGCATCCCTTTCAAGAAGAAGTAAATTGAGAAATAAGTCTAATAAATTAAAACCTATCGAAATGCTAGTATAATATCTAAAAAAAATTACTCTTAATTGTTTCATCTAAGGCAAGAGGGACATGAATGAAAGCGTTTGAAAAATTCTTTGGAATCCTTAGTATGTAAGAAAAAGACCATGTAATCTAATCTAACATTATATTTTGGAATTTTAGCCAAACTTAGGTAGAAATAAACAAAGTATATCAGCAAAAAGACTCCATACTCCTATCACCAATATCGTGCAATGGATGAGAATGAATAATTGAAAAACCATTACTAATAACTGTGAATGACCATTTTCTTGAATATTCTAAAGAGAGATCAACTTTTTCGAAGATTTTCTTTTCTTCAACATAATCATTCCATGAAGAAAATTCTTTCAGATATCCAAATTATCAACATATTTGCCCTCTGGAATCTTTATGGCTACCTAATCCATAAAATAAGGTGTGGGTATTTGGATAAAAATAATGTCGCAAGTGTTCTTCATACCTTTCCTAAATGTCTTCAAACTCTAAACATAAATTTTAACTAAAATATAATCAAACTACCGCAAGATTATAAACATTCTCAACAAGATTATAAACATTCTCAACAAGATTATACAGTAGAAACGAAGAAATGAAGAAATATTGAAGAACATACCGCAAGAAATGAAGAACAGTAGAAACGAAAAACGAAGTCAACACCCAAATGTCGAGACACGTACGATTCTTCAAACACGTTCAATGATTGAAACCGAAAAATGGAAGTGTATTCGTGTTCGCTGTTATGGTTTTCGCTGATAGGGTTTCAACGTTCGCAGGAGGGAAAACAAAAGAACAGAGAACGAAAACTGAAATGGAGTCTGAAATTTTATTTTAATTAGACCTTAGACAGCGCTTTTGTGGAAAGCGCTTTCTAAGGTATGCCTTAGACAGCGCTTCCCAAAAGCGCTTTCTAAACCCCCCCTTAGACAGCGCTTTTGGTTTTAATTTTTTTTTTTAATTTAAAGACTTTAGACAGCGCTTTATCAAAAGCGCTGACTAAGGTCTATATTTAAAAGCGCTTTCTAAAAGCGCTGTCTAAAGGGGGGGTCTTAGACAGCGCTTTTAGAAAGCGCTGTCTAAGACCCCCCCCCCCCCCCCCCCCTTAGACAGCGCTTTCATTATTTTTTGGAACATTTTCCGTGTTTTATTTTAATTTTAAACTTAGACAGCGCTTTCTTTTAAAAGCGCTGTCTAAGATGCGCTGTTAAAAGTCATTTTTGGCGTAGTGAAGAGGCACAAAAAACTTAAAAGAAGGACCTCACTCTTATTTTTGAAATAAAGTTATCTGCAAAAAAAACTTAAAAGAAGGATAGCAAATCTATATAGTATCACGAACTTTTTTACCAACCACTATTCTACAAGAACCAATTCTGAAAACACCTATTAAACATGTAATTAAATTTGTACTAGAATCATATACAAATATAATATTAACTTTATAAATACTAACAATATACTTATTACATATAGGAGTCCATATCACCACCAATAATTCAAAATAAAGAAGATCTCTAAGAAGAAGAAAAAGAAGAAGAAAAACGTGGAAGAGGAAATGATGATGACAACATCAATGGTAAGCCATACAAGAAAACAAAAACTCTCAGTGCTAAACAAAGTTAATCATAACATCATCAGATGAAGAAACACATATCAAGGAGAATTCAAAACATAATAATAGCAACAATAAACTTCAGATATTATCCTCTAATGACGAGTCACTTCTCATACACAAATGAAAGACTCGAAAATCAATTAAAGCAAAACAAAAGAACAAAAAAGGCTCATCTAAGAAAAAAATAAACAAAAACAAAAAAAATGATTCAAATTTTGAAGATTTCTTTCATGTTTTAACATTTAATTTCATGTCTCACCTTGCATTTTCATTATTTATAAATGTATTAGTTTTCAACTAAAATTAGACTACTTTCTTTTATTTATAGAGTTTTCATAATAAATAATATCTGTCATAAATGAAATATTATTTTATTTTAACAACTTCTATTTACTACCTACATGCCTTTTTTTTACTAAGCATCGCGCGGGTCCTATTCTAGTTATACTATAAGTTCTTAGGAAAACCAGTAAAACACACTAGAAGAGGATTTTAGATCTTTCAAAGTTGAAAACTTTAAAAATTTACCTCATTCTCTCTTCTGGAAAAGAAAATTTTCTTTTATGAAAATATGGTGACATCTAAATTTTTGAAAAATAAGGTTTGTCTATATTTCTTTTATAATAAGAATACTTTTTATGAGACTTTTCAAAAGTCTTTATTAGGGGGACAATTGACAGAGTTTGGGCATGTACTATAGTATCCATCCCACATCTGTGATTTGAAAAAATTCTCGTATTCGAGTCCATACCGACTCGAATGTCAAAATTAGCACTCGTATCTGTGACCTATGGGTATGTAAGTACTCATATCCGCTTATTTTTATGAATAATTACTCCGGTCCATATCCGTGACCTTTGATGATGTGTCAAATTGGCATCCCTAGTCTTCTTTTATCATTTGGTCTTATAGAAAACATTACTTAGAGGTTTGTTCTAATATAGATTTTAGAAGCTATGTTTTCACACAAATAGAGATTTTAGAAACTATATTTTCACACGAATTTGGACAGTTTTCACCATTATTTACTTCAATAAAAAAAATAGATTTTAAAGGTTCAAGTTACTTTCCAACAAGATTTGTATAATCAACTTTAAGGACATTCAAAGCATCTTTCAATTTTGTAATTTCACCTTTCAAAGAACAATTATTCCTTTTGGGGAGGCGAGTTTTTTTAACAATTATTCCTTTCAAAGAACCTGTAGAGGCATAGTCTTTTAATGGGTTTTAGATTTTCCGCATATATAACAAGTAATTCTTTTATCTACTTTTTTGTTTGCCTTATCATTTTCTGGATCTTTCAAATGTTAGGGATTTTTTTTGTAACTATGTTTACATAAGCTATTCAATTAGAAAGATTTTCTAATTTCAAAATAATCAATATTTTGATATTCATTAATTGAATCATAAATTTCTACCAATGTTAACCCTAGGAGAAAAAATATTTCCCTAATATTTTTGGATCTCCAATTTTTTCCTCATACAAACTAATTTATATGATAAGATTAAAAAAAAATTCAATGAAAAAATCAGAGAGAAATTTGTTTTAATCTTCATTATGAGTTATACTTATTAAACAAAACTCTACATTACAATTGCGTTTTGGTTAAAAATAGAAAAAAAAACTTATTTATTTCATTTCCCAAATACAAACACTTTATTGCATAATTATCTTATTTATCACAATTACTTGTATAATTAGTCTACTTTTTAGAAAACTTATTTATCGCTCTATTATTTGCACAAGTTAATCATATTACCAGTGTAATATACCATATTCCCTTAAATGCTCAATTGATTGTCAGTTGAGATCAATTGAGTTCTTGTACTCTATCTATTATCAGTTGTAATAATTTGAGCTCTTGTATGCTCTAAGTTTTATCTGTTGAGGCAAATAGAGTAACCAGTGGACTATGAAGAGATCAATCTTTATTAAAAGAGAAAAACAATTATTAATAAGTATAAGAAGGGATATTTTGATAACATTAATAATTGGTCAATTGCTACTTGAAGACAAAATATCAATTGAGATATTTTGTATCACTACTTAATATTTTATATATATATATATATATATATATATATATATATATATATATATATATATATATATGTATATATTAGTATTTATGTAATACCCATATATAATATATGTCTAGAATACATATTATGTGTAAAAAGTGGTACTGAAATACATAAGCGCCTAGCGGCACGGTGTACATATACAAACATGTCCAAAAGAAACATAGCATGGCACAAAATATACACAAAAGTGCCCAAAATAAAACAACTAGATCTGGATCACTAAACAATGATCCCAAAATATATGCACAACGGAGTAACCATCAGCCATCAGGTATGCAAGACATCACTCCATCTTGCCCTTACCCTTCTCCTACTCAGAACCACCTGAAAAATAATCAACAACATGGGGTGAGATAATAAACTCAGTGGGTTCCCTATCTTATGGGTCCACTCGACTCTACAGGATTTTCTAATCAATATTCTGTTTTCTATCAATATACAACTCAAGTCAACAAGGGAACGAAGACTTGAGCCATGGGGAAACTAACTTGCAATGTATGGCAACATGCATCTGAGTTCTCACAACTCAACCATGATCATTATTCAGATCACGACGCATCAATTCCCGAACGGACTTACGTCTAAGCCAGGCCCGGTTCATGCATGCTCGTATGATTCGACTTTCACGGTGTATATTAGGTTCCCCTATGGGACTCGAACCCGCTTTTAAGAATCGTCACTTGTATGGGACTCAAACCCACTTTGAGTCTCTTTCACCGTATATGGCTCTAACCCACTTAGGTGTCCACCTTTCTCCCATGTCCACCATGGTTGTGACTCAAACCTAATTGAGGCTCGAATCATCGGTCCCACATCCCAATGCTTACTCATCTAAGCATACCAAATAGAGATGCATACCATCACAGAAAACACACATTCTGAATACATGATCGGTTCCATGAATCATTTGTTCCATGAACCATAACAAGATCCATCAATCACAAGTGACTTCATTCACCACAATACACAAACAATAACATGGCATGTTCCATACAATGCATCTCATTCTCAAACACAACAACCATTCATCCTCGACCTCCACATAAGCGTCGTACGAATGAATACCGTTTCCTCATATTATCTAGGTTACAAGCCTAACTCATGATCTAATTTCAATCCTAGGTTAACTCACTGGATTCATCTTGTGATTTTCACCATTAGCATGTATTCAACATATGTATAGCATCACAATTGATTAATGGTTGGAAGAATGCATTTAGAAACACTTAAGAAATGGATTTTGAAGTTTTTAACATAAGTCAATCGATTGGTTGGGGAAGCCCAATCGATTGGTTCCTCTCACATTTCTGTTTTTCAAAATTTGTTGAGGATCAATCGATTGATCCTGAGTGTCAATCGATTGGCTCACTAAAAATTTTCCACTGTTCATATACAGAAAGTTCGTGCAATCGATTGTAATGCACTGTCAATCGATTGATCTTGTAAAAATCACATTTTTTCCGCAAAACAAAAGGTTGTGCAAATCAATTGGTTCACTCACGTTTTCACATTTCCAATTCACATACACCATTTTTCCTCTGTTATTCTATTTCTAACAAAACACCACTTTTTCTTCCAACAAAATCCATCATACTACACGTTCTTATACACATATAAATCAAGGATTCCAAGCTCACAATCACAAGGAGTTCAAGGTCACAATCACAACCAATCATTTTACCTCAACCATAACAAATCACGTTATCACAACAATCATAAAGAACATATCAAGCACATGTTCATAAAAACAACAACATCAAGAGAAATATTCATCACATAACATGGATTCTTCATGATTTATCTATGATTCTATAACCCTAATCTTCTAGAAACTTAGGGTTTCTAAATAGAACCCACCTCAAGAAATAGAAGAGGAAAAGTTGTTGAAGATGAGATGAGGATGATGGTGTTGGTTCCAAGCTTTCTTCTTCTTCTTCACTAGCCTTGCTTTCCCTTCTTCTCTTGAGCTTTCCTCTTTCTCTCTATTCTTTTTGATACATAGAGAAAATGAGAATGGCACATGATAGGTAATATAAGGTAGTAACATGTGGACCACAAGCCATGGAGTTTTTGTGTGGTTACAAAGTGGTGAAAAACAAATATCTTAAGTGGCATTACCCACCATATTTGTTCTACCAGAGCTATTGACCCATTATTAGTGTTACCAAAATATCCCAATTAATAAAAGGTCAGTCCCAATTAATATTAATTAAGTCAATCTGAACTCACTATTTACTCTATTTATCCCAATTGGAAACTTTTAGAACACATAGGAACTCAATTGATCTCAATTAATAGGAATTTAGGCATTTAAGGAAATACAGGGTATTACAATATATGTCTAGTGGATAAGAAGAAAGAAAAAGAAAGGATAAGAATAAGAAGAAAAATGAGAAGAAAGAGTTATCAATAAAGAAAGAAAGAAGAGAAGAGATGGGAGAAAAGGAAAAGGAATGTAAGAAGAAGAAGAAAATAGCCATGGAAGTCATCATCATCATCAACACCATGATTTCATCTCATCTTCTTCACCAATTTTCATCTTCTCACTACGCCAAAAACTGGAATAGACAGTGCACCTTAGAGGGCGCTTTATTATAAAAGCGCTCTCTAAAGTGAAGCGAAAAATAAGGTGCAATAGACAGCGCACTTTAGAGGGCGCTTTTATAATCAAGCGCCCTCTAAGGTGAAGCGAAAAAATAAGGTGCAATAGACAGCGCACTTTAGAGGGCGCTTTTGTAATCAAGCGCCCTCTAAGGTGAAGCGAAAAAATAAGGAGGAGATAGAGGGACAACAATACATGGCGCTTTTCAGAAAGCGCCCTCTAAGGTTACCCTTAGAGGGCGCTTTTAATTAAGCGCTGTTATAAGTCCATGTGCATTTCCAGCTTATAAAGCGCTTCTGGAAAGCCTTAGAGAGCGCTTCCATAAGCGCCCTCTTAGGCCCCCTTTAGAGGGCGCTTTTTTTCCACAAGCGCCCTCTAATGTCCCCTTTAGTAAACATTAAAATTATAACATACTGCGCGTTTTGTTATTTCACTATCTGTTATTTTCGTTCTTTTTCACGTTAGGGTTCTAAGGCGTTTTCCTTCCACCTCTGTTAGATCTACATTATTACTGCGCGTTTCCTCCTTCTACCAATCAAAGGTACACGCTTTGCCCAATTTCTGTTTTATGTTATTGCTTTGTTTTAGCTTTGCCCAATTTCTGTTTTATGTTATTGTTGTCTATGCTACGTTTGTTTCGACCTGTAAAGTTTCAATATTCATAGTCATTTAAATCGTTTGGGTTTATTAGGAAATTGACGGTTGGTTTTTAGTGACCATGATAGCGCATGCAATGGGACTACATTACCCAGTAGTTAGGGTTATACGACCTATGAACATATGATTTTGTGTCAACACCAGTATCATTAGAAACCTAGGTCCGAATGTGTTTGAACTCTTCTGAAATTGTTTTTTGTTTATTCTAATTAGTAATGGATAATACATGGATGTCTTCCAATCGATTGTCGAGAGAGTACGAGAATGGGGTATAAGAATGGGGTACGAGAATGATCATAATGAGGGTATTTGGATCAATCCAACCGTCCGTGTTGTTAAGAGACATGTAGAACATATTCCAACCAAGAAAAGAAAGAGAACTTAGTGAAAAAGGTACAGGTCAAATGATTTTAATTGTTTTCTTTATTACAGGTAAAATGACTTTTATGATTTTAATTTTTTTTACATTTGTCATCTGATTTTAATTGTTTTCTTTTTTACAGGTAAAATGGCTATTATGAAGTCAATCATTCGTGCAAGGGGCAAGGGATGCTCGAAAGTATCAATTGATATTTGTTTAGATGGAGATGCTCTATTGTCGTCAAGCCTCATTCGCGTAGATGATGTGCTGGATATTTGAAAGTATCCCTCTATGACAATGGAACATGTCCATCTAAACATATATCAATTCTATCTTCAAAAGATAAGGGACCAAAAATATAAGGGGATTACGCAGCAAATCGAGTCAGTTGCATAAAAAGAAAAAGGTATAAACACAATTATATGATATTTATGCATAGAAAATGTTAATTCTTGATCTTATACATCACCTAACTAATTTTATGATATTTTAGGTTCATGCTATTGATATTGAACAAAAAGAGGTTGTTGCTAAGAAGACTGCTGCTAGCAAAAAAAACATACATCTCAGAGATGCTTTTGCTACTTAGTTTTATTTCTTTTTAAGTTATGAATTGGTTGTATATAGAATCTTTAGAAGTTAAACGATTATATATCAGTGGACTGTTGTATATGTATGGATTGTTGTATATAAGGCTTGTTGAATGCAATGTGTGAAAAAGGGCTTCAAATTATATAGTGTTGGGTGTACTGCTTCAATATACAGGTTGTCTAAAATAAATAAATAAATATAGCGCTTTTTAAAAAAAAAATTAAATAACCACCCACTTTAGAGGGCGCTTTTACTGGAAAGCGCCCTCTAAAGTGGAAACATTTAAGGGTTTAGAGGGCGCTTTTACTGGAAAGCGCCCTCTAAACCCTTAAATGTTTCCACTTTAGAGGGCGCTTTCCAGTAAAAGCGCCCTCTAAACCCCTTAAATGTTTCCACTTTAGAGGGCGCTTTTTTGAAAAAGCGCCCTCTAAAGTGGCCCTTAAAGGGCTTAAAGAGCCACTTTAGATAGCGCTTTCACTAGGAAAAAAAGCGCTGTCTTTACCTATGTCAGCGCCAGATTAGAGGGCGCTTTAAAGCGCTGTTATAGGCCAAAAAAAGCGCCCTCTTTTCCCTTATTTGGCGTAGTGTCTTCTTCTACAATGTGAGTTTTAGATAGGAATTAACCTTTGGGGGAAAAGAATCTATGTTTTGGGAGTTAGGATTTGTGTGAATCTATGATGAAATTGTTACCATGTTGTTGTTGTTGAAATTGTTGTCTTTGATTGATTGATGCTTATATGTTTTGTTTTTGAAGTTATGGAGGTTAATCACATGAATTCATGATGGTATATGTTTTGGTATAGATTAGAATGGTAAAGGATGGAAGAAGACATGTTTAGAAATTTGATTTTTGGAAAAGTTTCAGGTGTCAATAGATTGACACCATGGACCAATTGATTTGTCCCTTCCATTTTAGTGAAAAATCGTGGCAGAATGTTGATCCAATCGATTCGGTCATGACAATAATTGATTGGTTCCCTTGTTTTCACTCTAAAATGAGTTTCGTAACTCGGAATGAGGCCCGATCAGATGCGTTGGAAAGCTAGTTAAATTACCTATTGCTTGGTGAGATAAAATCATGTTTATAAGTAAATTATAACTTGGTTGTTGGTATTACATTATTATGTATTTTTTTTATTTGTTTCCATATTTCCATCATAAAACGGGAACAGTGACTCCAAAAGATACAAAAATGGATGTGTTAGGAAGATAACGCAAAGGACTATGATATAGAGAGAAGTATATATGAGTTATTCCATTATGTATTCCATTTTAGTCTAGTTATTTCACACCATAATATAATTGGAAGAACGTTTACCACATGACGTGGAAGTGGAATAAGATAGATTGAGGCGAATTGTGTGATTGCTTTGCTTATGGTTTTGTATCACATTGTATTATCATTTGTGCTCTATGTGTGATATGAATTATATTGTGAATTATTGTTGTATTGATTGTGTGTATGTATAATATGATTAAAAGCCTATAATGATGAGTGAGGAATTCTAGAAGTATAACTAGGTGAATGACTTAGAAAGATAATCTAGGTTATGAAAAATAACTTAGGTTGTGATGCTTGGACGCAATGGTACCTAGGTGTGTATTATGGACAAGTATTTGTTTGATTTTGAATAAATGTGCATTGTATGGAACATGTGGAAAAGTTTTGGGATTGTTGGATATGATCACCTAGTATTTAACGAATGCCGTGAAAATTGGATTGATATTTGGTGAGGAACATTTGTTCCAAAAGTCCTATTTAGTTAGGAGCCTTGCTCCGAAAGTCCTATTTGTTGTTGAGAACTAATCACGTATTTAGAATTATTTGTGATTATGCACATACCACTTGAGAGGCTTATGTAAACCAGTAAATGGGGATGTGACACCAATGATTCGTGCCTCAATTGGGTTTGAGTCCCAACCATGACGGACATGGGGGAAAGGTGGACACCTAGATGGGTTAAAGTCTCATACGATGAAAGATACTCAAAGTGGATTCGAGTCCCATACGAGTGATGGTTCTTAAAAGTGGGTTCGAGTCCCATATGGGAACCTGATATCCACCGTGAAAGTCGAATCATACGGGCATGTGTGAATAAAGTCTTGGCCTAGACGTAGGTCCGGTTGGGGATCGATGTTGCGTGAATCTGAATAGTGATTTATTGAGTTATGTGAACTCAAGTGACATGTTTCCATACATTGCGAATATCCCTCGGTTGCTCAAGTCCTAGTTACATTGTGTGAGTGATACATGATCAGTGCATTTTGATGCACATTCTTCTATAATTATACTTAGGCATTTATCTAGTTTATTTTACTTATTTTAATATTTTATTATGTTTTTATATTTAAGTTCATGTTTGCCTTTAATCTATTTTCGTTTTCTATTTTTCAGTTTTAGCGGTTATTTGATACCTGTCCACTGTTCGGTTCATAACTTAAGCTATGAGATGTCGTTTTGCAAGTTCTGACATGCGTTTGAAAGCTAAGAGAAAGAGCTACAAATTTTATGTTGAAGCCAAAATCTGATTCGGAGTGAAGACGTCTCAAATAATTCGTGGAAGTTTCGTACTTTAGGAAATATTTTCTTTTGAGCCATTTGTTGGGCCGAATTTAGGTTTTCCGGCCCAGTTTGAATTATTAGTGAAACCCTTATTCTGTTTAAAAGGGAAACTGAGGTACTGTAGCAATTATACACATTATTCACGATAACTTTTTGCTTTTGTGCAATCATGAAGAGGAACTAATCTCCTAGAGTCAATCTGCTGTAATCGAATTTCTAAGGCTTTTAAGTTTTTATTCTATCAATTTAATTTCGTTCTCTTTCAATTCTATTCTATGAAATTTCATTTGCTTAATCTGTATTTTATGGAATAATTTTGATTAAATTCGTATGATTGCATTTCTAACTATTTATCGTCGTTTCATCGCTTTGTCGTTAAATTGCGTTTGTAAATCGTGTTTGCTTAATTCACGATTGTACTTATCAGTTTACTTAATTTGGAATATAGGAATATAAATCTGTCATATATCTATTGCGCTTGTCAATCGAATTTAAATCGAATAGAGATCGAAGCCGCTTAGGAAATTGGTAGGTAAAAACCAATGATTAGCCGGAAACCGAAAACAGTAGATTGACTTATTTTATAATCGCTTATCTTAATCACTTTTTTTGCTTTGTTTTCTAAATCGACTACTAAACATAAACCCCCCTTAAATTGATTTCATTAGGTTAAGAATAATACAAGAATCCTTGCGATACGATACTCGAGTTGTCGCTTCCGCTAAACTACAGTTTTCTAATTACTCGTTCTGACTCGTGTGCGACAGCCGATCAAATTGGCGCAATTGCGGGGGATTCTTGTAGATTTTAACCATTATTATAGTCTAACTATTATTATAGTCATAGGTTTTTTAACATTTTTTTCCCTAACTTTCTAGTGTTCGAGTGTTTTTGCGTTTTAGGGTTTAAAAAAATCTGCTTTATTTAAGAAAATCGTCTCAAAATATTTCGATTCTTTGTCGATTAACTAGGAAAAAATAAAGGATCAAAAGCCTCTATTTAGGAACTAAATGGTGGAGGTCATCCTAAAAACCCGAAATTCCTTATTTTTCTATTTTTTATGATTTTTTTTTCTATTTTGATAGTTTCAGAAAATTCCGACAAAATTCTCAAAAAATTTAATTGACGTTATTAGATTAATTTTTGTGTTTTTGTATTTTTTCCCTTTTATTTTAATAGTTTCTTACGTATTTCAATTGTTAGTTCTTAATTGGGACATTGTCGGTATTTTCCTATTTGTTGCTGTATTGCTGAATTAGTTATGTGTTTTCTCATTCTTTGTTGATTTTTTTCTATTGAGTTTAATATGGTTGACCAAAGAACTCTGAGAGAACTTGCTGCTTCTGATATGAATTACAATGGTTTATGTATTGAATATGTTGATGTTATTGTTCCTTTTGAGTTGAAATCTGGTTTAATACACTTGTTGTCAAGGTTTAGTGGTCTTGCAGGTGAGGATCCGCATAATCATCTTAAGGAACTTCAGGTTGTTTGCTCTACACCATTGAGACCTGAAGGAATCACCGAAGATCACATCAAGCTGAGAGCCTTCCCGTTTTCCCTACAGGGTGCTGCCAAGGATTGGTTATATTATCTTGAGTCGAATTCTGTCACGACTTGGAATGATTTGAAGATAGTCTTCCTAGAGAGATACTTTCCTGCCTCCAGGGCTGCATCGATCTGAAAAGATATATGTGGTATTAGACAGGGAAATGAGTCATTGGTTGAGTATTAGGAGAGATTCATGAAGGAGAATTGCGATCCAAAACGCAGCGGAAATTAAAATTTTCTCCTTTAGAGATCCTTACGAATGGTCATGATCAGTGATAGAATATTTACCTCTTGTGACGATTGAAACCTTTGGTGCAGATCTCTTGTGACGATCAAAACCTTTGATGCAGATCCACGGAGCGATCACGAACGTTGAACGATGACAAT
This sequence comes from Lathyrus oleraceus, assembly GCF_024323335.1. Classification (NCBI taxonomy): domain Eukaryota; kingdom Viridiplantae; phylum Streptophyta; class Magnoliopsida; order Fabales; family Fabaceae; genus Lathyrus; species Lathyrus oleraceus. Next base: position 541,469,021 of record NC_066583.1, on the reverse strand, counting down.
GTCTCTACTCAGTCCACACGAACGGATTCCTTCAATCACAGTGCTAGCTGGTACGAGTGAAGGCTTTGAGTGAGAGAGAGAGTGAGAAAACGAAAATAATGCAACCGCAATCACTGCTTCTGCACAAGGATTCTATTTATAGAACCACTTGTGTGGGCTTCAAGCTAAAAGCCCACTTAAGTGTATTTTGGCCCATATCTTATAATATGCCCAAAATCACTTAAGCCCATGGTACCTTACCATATTTCGTATTCTACTCAAGTACACCGTACCTTACGATGTTCTATAATTCACTTAAGGGCACCGTACCTTACGGTATTCCTTAGTTACTCTATCTCTCATCAATCCGTCCTTTGTGTGTGACCCTGTAGGTTTTCGTGACGTTGGCAATTATACTAAATCACGCATTTAACATAATAAACAGTGAGCGGTATCTAGCAACACATCACTGCTACCCAAGACACGAAAATGTCATGTGATCTGACAATTCCTTCTATGATAATACTTATGTGTATAATTACCCTTTTGCCCTTATGTCTATATTGAACACAAGGCATAGACCGTGTCATCCTTGTCTAGTTCAATATTGGGCCCATAGACATTTATCCTGTTACGCAGGATGGGCAAATTCCATCTAGGACACTCATGTCCCTCAGCATGCTTTGTGGAGTACCCATCAACTATCTTTATGGTTATCCAGTTACGGACAATGTTTGATCAGCAATAAAGCACTCGACTCTACATCTAGGGTCCATAGTGGTTTCAGGTCGAAGAGTGGTATACACCATTATCACCATGAGAATAACTTATGACACTTTGCATAACTTTCTATATAGTATTCTCATAGCGGGTCAATCCGGTATAAATATTACTCCTAATATTCATACCTATGTTTAAGACTTGATAACTCTTTATCCATGATCCATGAGATGTGATCATCAGTCTACAAACATAATAGTCTTAATACTTTAATGTTATCCCACTTCACAATAAAGCTCGACTACGGATACTTTAAGAATAGTGTCCTTATGTTTAATGTGATCTCATGATTAAGTCATACTTGATACATTAAACAGACTAGCTATTCTAGGGACTTTATTAAACAAACGTAATAAAGAAAAAGCCTTTTATTATTAATAAATAATTCAATACAAGTACCAAAAGTATTGGCCTCTAGGGCTTACACCAACAATTCAAACAATTAGTATCCAGCTGCCCTCAACATCAAATTGCCGAACAACTGCTTATTCAATATTTCTATGAGGGATTGTTACCAATGGATAGAAACATTCTTGATGCTGCTAGTGGTGGAGCACTTGTCGATAAAACTCCAGTTGCTGCTAAAGCTCTGATTGAGAACATGTCACTCAACTCCCAACAATTCACAACCAGAAATAATTCTATGGTCCAAACAAAAGGTGTGAATGACATTCAGGTTTCCTCTTCCAATAAGGCTTTAGAAACCAGAATTGAAGAGCTTACTTCTTTAGTGAAACAAATGGCAGTGAGTAAACCTCAAACAACAAAGTTGTGTGGTATTTATACTTCTACTGAACATCCAACTGACATATGTCATATTCTTCAAGATGATTCGGTCACTCAGTTGCCTCAAGCATATGCAGCTAACTTTTTCAACCAAAGCAACAATTAGAGAGGGTACAACATTCCTGACTTGTCCAACAACAAATATCATCCCAATTGGAGGAACCATCCAAACCTTCGATATGGAAATCAGCAGCCCACCCAACAATAATTAGTCATACCCCTGCCACAACCACAGACCACTCCCCAAGTCTCCACCTTTGCACCTTCCAGACTTTCATTGGAGGATCTTGTCAAACAAATGGCTGTTAATAATCTCCAATTTTAGCAACAAACAGATTCCAGTATTCAGACTTTGTAGACATAGATTGGACAGCTTGCCACTTCGATGAATGCCATGCAGCAAGCCCAAGGATCAAACCAACTTCCTTCCCAAACAGTTGTGAATCCAAAAGGCCCTAATGCTAATGTGAGTGCAATTTCCTTAAGATCCGAGAAGGTAACAGAACCAGCCCCAGAAAAAAATAAAAAAGTTCTTGAGGTAACACCTGAACCTTCTTCCGTTGTGATAGAAACTGAACCCTCTGTTGTAGTTGAAACTGAAAAAGAAAAAGAGAAGGAGTATATGCCACCAGTTCCCTTCCCACATAGAATACTGAAAAATAAAAGGACTGGTGATGGAGACAAAAAGAGAGATAGATTTTAGATGTGTTCAGAAAAGTGGCGGTAAACATTCCGCTTCTTGATGTTATTAAGCAGGTTCCAAAGTATGCAAAATTTCTAAAAGACTTGTGCAAAAGTAAGAAAAGGTTGAAGGGCAATGAGAGAGTAAATTTGGGAAGAAATATTTCAGCCCTTATCCAGCCTAAACATTCACCTGAAAAAGCTACTGTTTCATCCCTCAATTAGGCCGTACCCCAAAAGTGTAAGGATCCAGGAACTTTTGCTATTCCATGTACCATTGGGGATAGTAAATTCGACAATTGCATACTTGATTTGGGAGAAGGCATTAATATTATGCCTACTTCTGTTTATAATAACCTTGATCTTGGTCCTTTACAACATACAGGTTTAATCATTCAACTAGCGAACAGAAGTAATGCTCGCCCTATTGGAGTAGTGGAAGATGTGCTTGTTCAAGTTAATGACTTAATTTTTTCTGGAGATTTCTACATTTTGGACATGTATGGAGAAACAAATTCAAGCAGATCGCCCATCATTTTAGGTAGACCGTTCATGAAAACGGCGAAAACAAAAATTGATGTCGACAATGGAACCATGTCCATGGAATTTGGTGACATTGTCGCAAAATTTAACATTTTCGATGCCATGAAACATCCCTCGGAGGAGCATTCTGAGTTTGATGATGTTTATTCATGTGATGATTGTACTGACACTAACCTTTGTGTTATTTGTGCTGAGATTGATGCTGCCTTGCAGGATGATAGTATAAATGAAGTTGTTTATGTGGCTGAAGCTCTTGACATTCCGGCTGCCCCAAATATACCATCCATTAAACAACCACATTCTTTAGAGCCTAAACTGTAACACCCTTCTAAAATACCCCAAATATTTAATTAAAATAGCAATATATCAATCAGAGTAATTATGCAATTTAAGGGTGTCACACAATCATTTCACCATTCACCATAATAACTGTCATGCTCTTTTATTAATTCAAAACATAAAGCATTTGCACAATACGCAGCGGATAGAAATCAAATCAATCATTGCAAAACATGTAACACATTACATGTAAAATTATTCAACAAGGTAAAACATCCCGTCCCGATGTTACATCTATCAGAGCATGACCCACTAAGGAGACTACACTAGACTCCAAGCACTAGCTTCTACTCAATCACTGCTCGTTACCTGAAAAATAGTTGTAAGGGTGAGTTCCTCAGTCGATATAATAAGCATTATAAAATATCATGTAATGCTAAGTAAATAACACATTAATCACCCTAATCATATCACACATTCAGTAACGGCACATCAACTCAATTATCATACCCAATACCAACACAATTCATACTCATACTCAATACCAACACAAACACACGTATAATATTGGAATACATCCATTCATATTATACGCCATACATACATTATGCAATGAGACTCCATGCATGCGGTACCGACTATTCGTGAACATATAGTTCAACTTCACCGACCAAATCCAGGTACGGCTACCAAGCTCACTAGTCCCACTCATTTGAGACCTAGTGACTCACATCACTAATTCCTCACCATGGGAATTAGCTACCACCCCAAGGGCCATGCTATGCACGCTAATCACCTAGCATGCAAACATCAACAACAGTCCAAAATGACTAACATCACTAATTCCTCACCATGGGAATTAGCTACCACCATAAAGGCCACATTATGCTATGCCAAATCACCTAGCATGCAACATCAACAACAATCCACAATGGACATATGCTCACACTCTAAGCCATAAAACAGTCCATCCACAATTACATACATAATATATACATTCACAACATTATGCATATTTTCACACATCATCAGCATATTTATCACATAATCATATCATGTCATGCCAAATAATTCAATCAGAGTATTAGCACACTCTACTAATACCTATCCTACTCAAAACAACGGGAAATAATCCCTACTATATCACACACCGATATAGGCCAATCCCCAATTATGTTCACAACATTAAAATATCAATTTTTCCAATTTCCAACAGTGTTAACCGGTTAACGCCCTGGGTTAACCGGTTAACGCAGGACAGAACACGCTTCCTGGCCAATTTTAACAGTGTTAACCGGTTAACGCCCTGGGTTAACCGGTTAACGCAAGCAGAACAACAATTTCTCAGAAATCACAACAGTGTTAACCGGTTAACGCCCTGGGTTAACCGGTTAACGCAAGCAAAACAGCAATATTTCATAATTCACAACAGTGTTAACCGGTTAACGCCCTGGGTTAACCGGTTAACGCAAGACAGAAAGCTGTTCCTGCGCTAACACGAAGCAGAATGCAGAATTCTCCGCATTTTCCGCCGTTGGGGGACTTCCGGACCTCCGATTCCGATTCCGTAAAAAGCTATACGTTCGGAAAATCACTACCCATCCAATTACAGATTCAATTACGGCTTTAACACAGTTTATTCATCACAATTTTCCAGCATCCAACATCCCAATTAGGGTCAATTCACGGTTTATCACTACCCATTACATGTTAATCCATAATACCCATTAAACGACGATAAACCCCCCTTACCTGAGTTACTCCGGCGAATCTTTAAGCTTCAAGCTTTTCTCTTCTCCAACCTTCTTCCTCTTGCTCTGTCTCTTTGCCCTTTTCCTATTTTCAGCCGCTTCTCTGTTTTTCATGTGAAAACTCTTTTTACCAAAAATGGAACTCTTTTTCCTTATTTCCAACTTATATATATTTTCCAATAATTATTATTCCAATAATAATAATAATAATCCAATAATTCCAATTATTTAATTAAATTAATAAATATAGTATTAACTTAAATTAAATAATTATCTTATTTTTATCGGGGTGTTACAACTCTCCCCCACTAAAAGAGTTTTCGTCCTCGAAAACATACCTCAAGCGAATAACTCCGGATAAGACTCCTTCATCTGACTCTCAAGTTCCCAAGTCACATTGCCACCTGCTGGTCCTCCCCAAGCTACTTTTACCAAAGCAATCTCTTTACCCCGCAACTGCTTCAACTCTCGATCCTCGATCCTCATAGGTGATGTTTCAACAGTCAGGTTATCTCTCACCTGTACATCATCTATTTGGACTACATGCGACGGATCAGGAAGGTACCTCCTCAACTGAGACACATGAAAAACCTCATGCAAATTCGCAAGTGACGGCGGTAAAGCGATACGATAGGCTACCTCCCCTATCCTCTCCAAAATCTGATAAGGACCAATAAATCGAGGTGTCAACTTCTTCGACTTCAAAGCTCGACCAACCCCAGCTATCGGAGTAACACGAAGAAACACATGATCTCCCTCTTGGAACTCAAGTGCCTTCCTCCTCTTGTCGTGATAACTCTTCTGACGACTCTGAGAAATTCTCATCTTCTCCTGAATCATCTTAATCTTTTCCGTAGTTTATTGAACAATCTCCGGTCCAACTACAGCACTCTCACCGGACTCATACCAACATAAAGGTGTCTGACATCTCCTACCATACAAAGCTTCAAACGGTGCCATACCAATGCTCGAATGAAAACTATTGTTGTAGGTAAACTCAATCAAAGGTAAGTAACAATCCCAAGCACCTCCCTTTTCCAAAACACAAGCTCTCAAAAGATCCTCCAGTGACTGAATCGTCCTCTCAGTCTGACCATCAGTCTGCGGATGATATGCAGAACTCAATCTCAGCTTAGTTCCCAAAGCCTTCTGCAAACCTTCCCAAAACTTCGATGTAAATCTAGGATCTCTGTCCGAAACAATACTCGACGGAATACCATGCAAACTTACAATTTTCTCAATATACAACTCAGCTAATCGCTCTAACGGATAATCCATTCTGATCGGAATGAAATGAGCCGATTTTGTCAATCTGTCAACAATCACCCAAATAACTTCAAAATTCTTAATTGTCCTCGATAAACCAGAAACAAAATCCATACTGATACTATCCCACTTCCATTCTGGAATAGCCAACAGTTGCATTAGCCCAGACGGCTTCTGATGCTCAATCTTTGACTTCTGACAAGTCAAACAAGATTAAACAAAACTCGCAATTTCTCTTTTCATTCCCGGCCACCAAAATAACTTTTTCAAATCATGATACATCTTCGTAGCCCCAGGATGAATACTCAGGCCACTACGATGTCCTTCCTCAAGAATACTCTTCTTAAGCTCGGTAACATCCGGAATACACACCCGATTACCAAATTTCAAAACACCATTCTCATCAACTCTGAATTCACCACCTTGACCTTGATTTACTAAAGTCAACTTGTCCATCAAAAGCACATCGGATTTCTGACTCTCTCTAATCTCATCCAGAATACCACTTGTTAACTTCAACATTCCCAATTTAACACTATTGTGAGTACTCTCACACACCAAACTCAAGTCTCTAAACTGCTCAATTAAATCCAATTCCTTAACCATTAACATAGACATATGCAATGATTTCCGACTCAATGCATCAGCCACTACGTTTGCTTTACCCGGATGGTAATTCAAACCAAAGTCATAATCCTTCAGAAACTCTAACCATCTCCTCTGTCTCATATTCAGCTCTTTCTGATCAAACAAATACTTTAAACTTTTATGGTCACTGAAAACCTCAAATCTTGACCCGTACAAGTAATGCCTCCATAACTTCAGAACAAATACCACAGCTGCCAACTCTAAATCGTGTGTCGGATAGTTCCTCTCATGAACCCTCAGTTGTCTCGAAGCATAAGCTATAACCTGCTTATTCTGCATCAACACACCACCCAAACCCAACAATGAAGCATCACAGTAAACCTCAAATGATTCCGACGAACTCGGTAATATCAGAATAGGAGCAGTAGTCAACCTTCTCTTTAACTCTTGGAAACCTTCTTCACATTTTGAGTCCCAAACAAACGCTTGCCCCTTTCTAGTCAACATCGTCAACGGTAACGCCAACTTAGAAAATCCCTCAATGAACTTCCTATAATATCCTGCAAGTCTAAGAAAACTCCTTATCTCAGAAACTGACTTCGGAGCTTCCCACTTAGATACCGCTTCTATCTTAGAAGGATCAACAGCAACACCATCTCTTGAAATCACATGACCAAGAAAACTAACCTCTTCTAACCAAAATTCACACTTTGACAGCTTAGCAAATAACTTCTTTTCTCGTAGAACTTCTAAAACCACTCTCAAATGTTCAGCATGCTCTTCTTCAGATTTCGAATACACCAAAATATCGTCAATAAACACCACAACAAACTGATCTAGGTACGGATGGAAAATCCTATTCATATACTCCATAAATACTCCAGGCGCATTAGTCACACCAAAAGGCATTACAGAATACTCATAATGTCCATACCTTGTTCTGAAAGCAGTCTTCTGAATATCCTCAGTTTTCACACGTATCTGATGATAACCCGATCTCAAATCTATTTTGCTGAACACACTCGCACCAACCAACTGATCCATCAAATCATCAATCCTCGGCAAAGGATACCGATTCTTGATCGTCACTTTATTCAGTTGCCTGTAGTCCACACACAACCTCATAGTACCTTCTTTCTTCTTAACCAATAACACTGGTGCACCCCACGGTGACACACTCGGACGAATAAATTTCTTATCCAACAGATCTTCCAACTGACTCTTCAATTCAGTTAACTCAACAGCAGACATACGGTACGGAGCCATCGATATCGGCCTAGTACCAGGTACCAAATCAATCGAGAACTCAACTTCACGCTCTGGCGGTAATTCATTCACTTCTTCCGGAAACACATCAGGAAAATCACACACCACAGCTAGATTGCAAATCACCAGTTTATCTTTAGCCTCCAAAGTCGCTAACAGCATAAACAACTCTGCCCCATCTGCTACTGCCTCATTCACCTGCCTTGCTGATAGAAACAAACTCTTTCCTTCCTCAATCTCAGGAAAGATCACAGTCTTATCAAAACAGTTGATATAAACTCGGTTAGACACCAACCAGTTCATACCCAGAATAACATCAATCTGCACTAGTGGAAGACACACTAGGTCCATTCCAAAGTCTCTACCAAAAATACTCAAAGGACAATTTAAACAAACTGAAGTAGTAGTCACTGAACCCTTCGCAGGAGTATCAATCACCATACTTCCAAGCATCTCAGATATCTCTAACTTAAGTTTCACAGCACAATCCAAAGATATAAAGGAATGAGTCGCACCTGTGTCAATAATAGCTACAAGAGGAAAGCCATTAATATAACACGTACCTCGGATCAAACGATCATCTGCAGAAGTCTCAGAACCTGATAAAGCAAAGACCTTGCCTCCCGACTGGTTCTCTCTCTTCGGCTTAGGACACTGTGGACTGATATGACCCACCTCTCCACATTTGAAACAAGTCATAGTCTTCAACCGGCACTCTGCAGCCAAGTGACCACCTTTTCCACACTTAAAACACTTCTTCTCAGCACTGGTACACTCATGGAAACGATGTCCAGCCTGACCACATCTATAACACTTAGCAGGGGCACTGGAGTCTCCCCCACTAGGCCTCTTCATCCCACTCTGTCTCTGGAAACCTTTGCCAGCTGCATACGGTTTCCCACGATCATTCTGATTCTTGCTTTTCCTATCAACCCTCTGCTGATAGCTCTCCGCTCTGGCTTTGGTATCCTGTTCAAAAATCCTGCAACAGTCAACCAAATCAGAAAACACTCTAATCCGTTGATACCCAATAGCCTGCTTAATCTCGGGACGTAACCCGTTCTCAAACTTCACACATTTTGAAAATTCCCCAGTAGCCTCATCATAGGGAGTGTAATACTTCGACAGCTCTGTGAACTTAGCAGCATACTCAGTAACAGACCGGTTGCCCTGCTTCAATTCTAAGAACTATATCTCTTTCTTTCCTCTAACATCCTCTGGAAAATACTTCCTCAGGAATCTCTCTCTGAACACAGCCCAAGTGATCTCAGCATTCCCAGCAGATTCCAACTCAGTGCGGGTAGCAACCCACCAATCATCTGCTTCCTCTGACAGCATATGCGTACCGAACCTGACTTTCTGGTTATCGGCACACTCAGTCACTCGGAAGATTCTCTCGATCTCCTTCAACCACTTCTGAGCGCCATCTGGATCGTATGCTCCCTTGAACATTGGAGGATTGTTCTTCTGGAACTCACTCAGTTGACGAGCAGCTCCCATTCCCACAACATTCGGATTCCCTCCAAGTACTCCAGCTAGCATACCCAGAGCCTCAGCAATCGCAGCATCATCTCTACCTCTTCCAGCCATCTCTATTCTGAAAACCCAAACAAGCTAAAACAATAAGTACTGATAGGGTTACACAACACCTATCCCGTACAGGGGAAACAGAATAATTACGACTCGACTCGACCGACTATGCTCTGATACCACTAATGTAACACCCTTCTAAAATACCCCAAATATTTAATTAAAATAGCAATATATCAATCAGAGTAATTATGCAATTTAAGGGTGTCACACAATCATTTCACCATTCACCATAATAACTGTCATGCTCTTTTATTAATTCAAAACATAAAGCATTTGCACAATACGCAGCGGATAGAAATCAAATCAATCATTGCAAAACATGTAACACATTACATGTAAAATTATTCAACAAGGTAAAACATCCCGTCCCGATGTTACATCTATCAGAGCATGACCCACTAAGGAGACTACACTAGACTCCAAGCACTAGCTTCTACTCAATCACTGCTCGTTACTTGAAAAATAGTTGTAAGGGTGAGTTCCTCAGTCGATATAATAAGCATTATAAAATATCATGTAATGCTAAGTAAATAACACATTAATCACCCTAATCATATCACACATTCAGTAACGGCACATCAACTCAATTATCATACCCAATACCAACACAATTCATACTCATACTCAATACCAACACAAACACACGTATAATATTGGAATACATCCATTCATATTATACGCCATACATACATTATGCAATGAGACTCCATGCATGCGGTACCGACTATTCGTGAACATATAGTTCAACTTCACCGACCAAATCCAGGTACGGCTACCAAGCTCACTAGTCCCACTCATTTGAGACCTAGTGACTCACATCACTAATTCCTCACCATGGGAATTAGCTACCACCCCAAGGGCCATGCTATGCACGCTAATCACCTAGCATGCAAACATCAACAACAGTCCAAAATGACTAACATCACTAATTCCTCACCATGGGAATTAGCTACCACCATAAAGGCCACATTATGCTATGCCAAATCACCTAGCATGCAACATCAACAACAATCCACAATGGACATATGCTCACACTCTAAGCCATAAAACAGTCCATCCACAATTACATACATAATATATACATTCACAACATTATGCATATTTTCACACATCATCAGCATATTTATCACATAATCATATCATGTCATGCCAAATAATTCAATCAGAGTATTAGCACACTCTACTAATACCTATCCTACTCAAAACAACGGGAAATAATCCCTACTATATCACACACCGATATAGGCCAATCCCCAATTATGTTCACAACATTAAAATATCAATTTTTCCAATTTCCAACAGTGTTAACCGGTTAACGCCCTGGGTTAACCGGTTAACGCAGGACAGAACACGCTTCCTGGCCAATTTTAACAGTGTTAACCGGTTAACGCCCTGGGTTAACCGGTTAACGCAAGCAGAACAACAATTTCTCAGAAATCACAACAGTGTTAACCGGTTAACGCCCTGGGTTAACCGGTTAACGCAAGCAAAACAGCAATATTTCATAATTCACAACAGTGTTAACCGGTTAACGCCCTGGGTTAACCAGTTAACGCAAGACAGAAAGCTGTTCCTGCGCTAACACGAAGCAGAATGCAGAATTCTCCGTATTTTCCGCCGTTGGGGGACTTCCGGACCTCCGATTCCGATTCCGTAAAAAGCTATACGTTCGGAAAATCACTACCCATCCAATTACAGATTCAATTACGGCTTTAACACAGTTTATTCATCACAATTTTCCAGCATCCAACATCCCAATTAGGGTCAATTCACGGTTTATCACTACCCATTACATGTTAACCCATAATACCCATTAAACGACGATAAACCCCCCTTACCTGAGTTACTCCGGCGAATCTTTAAGCTTCAAGCTTTTCTCTTCTCCAACCTTCTTCCTCTTCCTCTGTCTCTTTGCCCTTTTCCTCTTTTCAGCCGCTTCTCTGTTTTTCACGTGAAAACTCTTTTTTACCAAAAATGGAACTCTTTTTCCTTATTTCCAACTTATATATATTTTCCAATAATTATTATTCCAATAATAATAATAATAATCCAATAATTCCAATTATTTAATTAAATTAATAAATATAGTATTAACTTAAATTAAATAATTATCTTATTTTTATCGGGGTGTTACATAAACCACTTCCCGAGGATTCATATGATTCAACAAAGCTTCAACTTAAGCAGAAATATAAGAAAGGAATTGGATGGACCTTGGCTGACACTCGTGATATTAGCTCATTCATATGTATGCATAGAATCTCACTTAAAGATGAAACAAAAATAGTGAGGCAACCCCGTAATCCTTTAATTCTTGATGTTGTGAAAAAGGAGATCATGTTCACGTGCCCATTCAACACTTTTACTTATCGAAGATACTTTTTTGATCCTGGAATACAAGGAAAATACACTAATAAAAATTTCAAGGTCAATGGACACTACCCAAAGCTACTCCATGAGAACTCGACTTTGGAAGAAGAGATTGTAGAAGAGCTCTTTTTGGAAAATGCTGCTTATGCGATCATTTATCCGCCTTAACTCCTCGGGTGTGTTCTTTCCCTTCTCTCACTCTTATTTTATATTTATGCTCTTTCATTGAGGACAATGTATGTTTTAAGTGTGGGGGAGGGAACCATTTATTTGTTTTTTTTTTCTTTTTTTTTCTCTGTTTTGGTTTTTGTTTGCTTTCTTAAAAAAAAATTGCATGTTTTTTTTCTTTGGTTTTTTGAGTTACAATTATGAGTATTTTTCTTAGTTCTCTTGACTAAAGTCTTGTGGTGTGATGTGAAAAAATTGTTGTGCATTTTTAGTATGATAGGTATGACTGAACTCTAAATTGTATATCTTTAGCAGTAGATCATTAACCCTAGTGAGCTTTGAGCCTTATATGGATAACATACAAAAATCCATTTCTTTCTTTCTTGTGTGATTCACTCATGTTTGTTAGTCTCTAGAACTTGAGTTGACTCTTGTTGATGTTGTTGTTTACTTGTGTACACTGATATGATAAAGGCAATTTTGTTTTTGTTTTTTTTAGCCAGTTAGTCAAAAAGCCAACCCTGAAATAATTTCATCCCTTGTTTGAAACCCCCTTGAGCCTATTCTCCCTTTTTTGTTTAAAACTCATTACAAGCCGAGAAGTGAAAAACAATATTATCACCCTATTCAAAGGGTTGAAAGAGTCTTGTTTGGAGTTGTGTGGGGTTGAATAATTATGTTTGTAATATTTCAGAAGATGGAAGAAAAAGAAAAAAAATAGAAAAAGAAAATAGAAATGAAAAAATAGAAGGATAAGAGGAAGAAAAAATAGAAGGATAAGAGGAAGAAAAAAAAGGAATTATGTTTGTAATATTTCAATACATGTCAATACATACTCCTTCGAAATAAATAAATAAAAAGAGGAAGGAGAAGAGAAAACAATTGCTATAAAATTGTTCAAGTGAATGAAATATTTTATAAATTCAACTCCCGCAGTTTCTTTGAAGTCTCTTTTATCTCTTTGAATTTTAGCCTAGTACCTCTTAGGATTTATCTCACCCTTACTTTGGCCACGTTACAACCAAATAAAAGTCCTTTTGATCTTTGTGTGCATGTATTTCAATTGTGGATGTTAGAGTCTTTTCAAGCTTATGGTAGTATTAATTTTCATGTTGTGCTTTGAGTGTAAATAATTAATCTAAACACTTGAGAGTTGAGTGAATTATATCCTCTGAGGATCTTACTGCTGTTGATGTACTTTTTGGTACTCTGTTTTTCTATATGCTTTAAATGTCACAAAAAGTTGCTTACTAACACCATGTTCTTGAAGCTTAGACTTAGAATTATGCTTTTACATTGTATCTTGAAAACTTTTGGAAGTGCAGACTCTATTTTCTTTCCTTTTGTTTTGAAATTGTAATTTTGCTCGGAGTGCAAAAGTTCAAGTGTGGGGGAATTTGATCAATGCATTTTAATGCACATTCTTCTATAATTATACTTAGGCATTTATCTAGGTTATTTTACTTATTTTAATATTTTATTATGTTTTTAGATTTAAGTTCATGTTTGCTTTTAATCTATTTTCGTTTGCTATTTTCAGTTTTAGCGGTTATTTGATACCTGTCCACTGTTCGAATCATAACTTGAGCTATGAGATGCCGTTTTGCAAGTTCTGACATGTGTTCGAAATCTAAGAGAAAGAGCTACAACTTTTATGTAAAAGACAAAATCTGATTCGGAGTGAAGACGTCTCAAATAATTCGTTGAAGTTTCGTACTTTAGGAAATATTTTCTTTTTGGCCATTTGTTGGGCCGAATTTAGATTTTCTGGCCCAGTTTGAATTATTAGTGAAACCCTTATTCTGTTTAAAAGGGCATCCGCGGTACTATAGAAATTACACATTATTCACGATAACTTTTTGCTTTTGTGCGATCATGAAGAAGAACTAATCTCCTAGAGTCAATCTGCTGTAACCGAATTTCCAAGGCTTTGAGGTTTTTATTCTATCAATTTAATTTTGTTCTCTTTCAATTCTATTCTATGAAATTTCATTTTCTTAATCTGTATTTTGTGGAATGGTTTTGATAAAATTTGTATGATTGCATTCCTAACTATTTATCGCCGCTTTCGTCGCTTTGTCATTAAATTGTGTTTGTAAATCGTGTTTGCTTAATTCATGATTGTATTTATCTGTTTGCTTAATTCATAATATAGGAATATAAATCTGTCATATAGCAATTGTGCTTGTCAATCGAATTTGAATCGAATAGATTGACTTATTTTATAATCGCTTATTTTAATAACTTTTTTTTGCTTTGTTTTCTAAATCGACTTCATTAGGTTAAGAATAATACAAGAATCCTTGCGATACGATACTCGAGTTGTCGCTTCCGCTAAACTACAGTTTTCTAATTACTCGTTCTGACCCGTGTGCGATAGCGGATCAATACACAAGTAACGGAAGGTGAATACTTGAATTAGAAATCAGGTAGCAACCATGTAGAGCCGAGTGGACTCATATGATAGGGGAACCCACTGAAATTATTATCTCACCCCATTAACGTTGCTGTTTTTCAAGTGTTTTTGCAGGTTTGATTAAGAGGAGCTGCTTGATGATGTTTCGACATTGTTGTGATGTTGTGATCTTCCGTTGTGGATTTTGTACAATGACAGATATTGCACATAGATCTTAGACTTTTATTTAGGCACTTTCCATATCCTGTACCACATGTTGTATCTTTTATTTTGGTTAAGTATGTAAATGATGCCTTTAGGCTCTTATGTTGTATCAGTACCAAATAATAACACTTGTATGATATTATTTTAGATATATATTATACGGCTCGTTACAATCAGATTTCTCTTGTGACAAAGACCAACAAAATAATAGAGGTTGCAATTTGTTGAATTTGAGTTTTTATTAAGTATAATTGAGGTTGCAACTGGTATCAGTTCAGTATACAAAATTAAAAAAAAATCAAGGTACATTAATAAGAAATAAGAAGTTTTTTTATAAAATGTATGAGTAGAGAACTAAATTGTTAGGTTCATAACAATACACCATTGTAAAAAATGGAAAAAATAAAAAATAATATTAAGATACAATAAAAAAAAGTACATTGTAAAGATTTTTTACACGGTTAGTTAATCATAACCATTGATTTATTTAATATGTTTGACTTTTATTTTAACCACTTAAAAAATAATACAAACGGATGATTGTGATGCATTGACATTGTAAAACTTTTTACACTAACAGTGCATAACAATTAATCTCTAAATATATTATATTGATATTTGAGAAAAATACAAATTTCATTCAAAACTGAAGAGTGAGAAAAATGAAATACAATAGGTAAGGTACGAGTGTGTACTCAATACCAGTACTCGATCATTTTAGAAGTATCCATGCTTCCGAGAGTATAATTTAATATCATAACACAAATATGTGTGAACGTATCAAAATTTATTAAAATATATGATAAAATGAAAATCAATGTATTTATTTTTTTACAAGCACTTGAAAATGATATAACCAACCCCCCTAACAACAACCCTTACAACAACATAGACCAGTCCAGCCACATTTACCACCCAAAGGATATCCCTTTTCCACTTTACAAACAGAAGCACACAGATTATCATTACCTGGACATGGTCCTTTTCCATAGCAATAATCAAAAGGGATAGGTTGGTTTTCTCCTGCGATCAACATACTTTTTTCTGCATATATTGTATATATTATTAATTATTCCTCCAAAAATACATACAAAATAAAATATGAATAGAATAAATGAATTTTTACCTGGAGTCAGAACACATAGAATTGCAATGAAAATATACACTTTGTTGATTGTCATTGCCATCTTGTCTTGCGTGATGAGATGAAAAAAACAATGCCAAAAATAAACTATTTATACACTTTTATACGACATTTACTATAATTATTGTATTAAATTAAAAATTGAGGACAAGTTAAAGCGATATCTTTTATTAATAATCTCATTATAAATGGTTTACAGTTTGATTGTTTTAATGGGAAAGTTATTTTCAAGTTAATAAAAATATAAATGCTTTATATTGAACAAAATAACTACTAACACTATCTCTAAATATGGAATGGTCTTGATCAAATCGAAAAAATTAAAATAATTTTAGTCATATTAAATTTGTTAAAAGAATACTATTTTCTTGCAGTCAACTTCTAACTTTATGTAACATTCATGCAGTAGACGCTACAAAAAGAGAAACCAAAATATGCAAAGTCCAAATTTCTGTTTGTCAATCACATATTTTTTAAGTGATTTTATTTTGAAAAAAATGTTTATCTCAATTTTACATTTAATTTGTTCTGCATATTAAAATTTGAGTTCAGATTAACTCATTTGATTTGTAATGTAAGTTGAAAATTGTCACTCTTTATAAATTCTGTTTAGCCTACTTTTGGAATTTACTAGGGACTTGAGTTTTTCTCGATACTACAATTATTGTTTGATTTCAACTCTCTTATCATGTTGTCAGTTTCAGTTATTTGGCTTTGCCTTAGTTCTTATCCTTAACACCGTCGCGGCAGGAAAAATACCCGGGTGTTCGCACGTCCGAAATAATAATAGAATCGTCACCAAAGTTTATTTATTCCAAAAAGAAAGGGAACATTATCGTTAGAACCCTTAAAGGAAAAGAAAATTATTCCCGCAATCAAATTCGGGTCGAGAGTCGATTAGATGAGGGAAATGTATTAGCATCTCTCATATATGTTGTACTCAACGGGAATGGTTTAGTTAGTTTTACAAATAGAATATTAGCTTTCATTATTATTCTCTTCTAATTATTAAAATGAAAGGAGTGTGCATCCCAATGCCCGTTTTCATCTATTTTCTTATAGAAAATCGTTCGCGGAAGACGAATGCTCGGTAAGACCAAGGTGTGTGCCTCGAGGCCGATTATTCGGGATTTCAAAGGAGTGCGCACTCCAACGTCCTTTTTCATCCGATTTATACGCAAAAAATATTTTTGAATTGTGTTCGATTAAGTTTGGAAAAGACTTGATGTTGATCAAGTATTTGATTCACGTTGGTTTGAAATTGATTTGATTAGGTTGATGGTGAAGTGGTGAGATATTTTTGAAAACTACTTGATGTTTATCAAGTATTTGAATTTTTTTATCTTTGAAACAAATGTTAATTTTATTAAAAATTAGTTAATTAATTAATTTTTATTTACTAGTTAAATAAAAAAATAAAAAATAAATAAAAAATGAAATAAGAAATAATGAAAATAATATAAAAACAACAAAAAGAAGGGTATAAGCATGCACATGGGTGAAAGCATAGATAAAATGACAAGCATGGGCTTGGCCCAAAAATAAAATAAAACTAGTAAGAAACATAGGTGCAGATAAGAGAAATAGAGGGCAAGTAAAGCAAACACGTCTAGGCCTGATAGACACTTCCCTCACCCCACCAGGGAGTGTGAGGAGAAGGAAAAACACTGCAAATAACAAGGGGCAAGACCCAAAACGCAAAGGGAGGCCAAAGGCTCAGAGTCAAATTGTTGACTCACTCTTAGGCGTCAGATATGCATATCAAGGGGTTTAACCAAGATCAACAGTTAAGGAGGGTGAGTGCGTAACAACCCAAATTCGGTTGATTAATTTAATTGAATTATTTCAACTTTTTATTTAATTATTTAGTGTTTGGCGTGCCTTTAAAATAAAGTTGATGGTTATATGTGTTGTTGGGGTGTAATGATAATGGTAAGGTGTGATGAGTATATAGGAGTTTGGTAGAATAATTTATAAAATAATTAGAATAGTTAGTATTTTAAATTATTATTAAAAATAAATTGAGAAAATTGGTGAATAGGAGAAAATGAGTCAATTGTGTGATTTGAGGAAAGTATGTGGTAAGAGGAGAGAATATTAAAGTTAATTGGACAATAATTATAATTCGGAAGGAGTAATTAGAATACTATTTATTTTAAAAGTTAGAGAAAATTAGGTTTAGAGAACCCTTTTGTCAGTACGTGAAAAGTTGTAATATGTTGATGGGTGTGATAATACGATTCACTATTAAATTCGTATTTTGAGTCACTTGATTTTGAGGAAAATTGGTTGGAGTCATGTATGGAGGTTTAGGGATGAAGGAGATTAAGAACATGTGGAAAAACTGGGTGTTTTGGAAAACAATACAATGACAATCGATTGTCTTCCAATGACAATAAATTGTACTAGTGTAAATTTTTAAAAAAAGAATATGTCAATCGATTGTCACAGTAAAATAATTGATTGTTTGGCTTGGAAACGTGATTTTTTGAAATTCAGTAGCTAATCATCTTTGATGACAATCGATTTTCACCCTATGACAATCGATTGTCTTAGGCCAAATTGTGAAAGTTTATGTTTTGCTTTTTATTGCATTATCCGACGATTTTGGTCGTAACTTTCGTTATGTAGGTTCAAATGAGGTGTCGTTCGAAACATTGGAATGCTAATGAGCAGAGCTACCACATGGTAGTGCTTGGTGAATTTATTAATTTGTAGTCCTATGTCTACTGTAGGGATGTATGTGATGACATGTATGATCGATTAGCGAATAATTGTGTTTTCCTAATGGTGAGTTGATGTTATAATGAATTAACATGATTCAATGCTTGTGAATATGCATTTCATGATGCGTTGTTGTTTGATTTTGTTTTTTAATTGTGGTAACATCGATTAATTGTTGTGTATTGTGAATGATGTTGGGGATAATGGTGAAATATGCATGGTGATAATTTTGGTGATTCTTTTGGTTATAATATGCATATTGATGAGAGTCATGCATCATGGTGTACGGGCTTCGATCTAGTTTTGGTCTGTCCCGGTCCTATGGTGGGAACTCAGGAGCGAGTGCTCTCACAACCAAATTTTTGTTGATTTCGGACCCTTGGATTGCGACAGTTATGTAAAAATTGCCCTTATTTATCATCGGTGACAGGTGCCACAACGGACACTACGCCAAAAACTGGAATAGACAGCGCCCCTTAGAGGGCGCTTTATTACAAAAGCGCACTCTAAAGTGAAGAGAAAAAATAAGGAGCATACTATTGGAATAGACAGCGCACTTTAGAGGGCGCTTTTGTAACAAAGCGCACTCTAAAGTGAAGCGAAAAAATAATGAGGAAATGGAGGGACACCAATAGAGGACGCTTTATTGAAAGCGCCCTCTAAGGGTAACCTTAGAGGGCGCTTTTGAAAAAGCGCTCTCTATGTCCATGTACATTTCCAGTTTATAAGGCGCTTTTGGAAAGCCTTAGAGAGCGCTTTTAGAAGCGCCCTCTTAGGCCCCTTTTAGAGGGCGCTTTTGTAACAAAGCGCCCTCTAAAGTGAAGTCAAAAAATAATAATGAGGAAATGGAGGGACAACAATAGAGGGCGCTTTAGTGAAAGCGCCCTCTAAGGTTACCCTTAGAGGGCGCTTTTAAAAAAGCGCTCTCTAAGTCCATGTACATTTCCAGTTTAGAAGGCGCTTTTGGAAAGCCTTAGAGAGCGCTTTCAGAAGCACCCTCTTAGGCCCCCTTTAGAGGGCGCTTTTTTTACAATAGCGCCCTCTAAGGTCCCCTTTAGTAAACATTAAAATTATAACATATACTGCATGTCTCTTTATTTTCCCTCTCTACAAGCTATTTCGTTTACGTTACTGGGTTTTCTCTCTACTGCGTCCACCGTCTACTGCGATTACTCTCGTCCTCCGTTCGTTCTCCCTCCCTCACCGTCGTCGTCGCCGTCGCCTTTTTCTGCTGCTGCGTTCACGTTCACGTCCACCGTCACTGTTCACTTTCTTCTCCATCGTTACCGTCACCTTGAAGGTATTTCTCTTCTCCATCTTTACCGTTCACTTTCTTCATGTGTTTGATTAGGGCATTTTCTAAACTTAGTTTTACATTTTGTGCATTATGTTGATTAATGTTGTTTAGGGCAAACTGAGTTTTTTATTTCTGATTGAAAACTGATATCATTTGAAGTGTGTTTGAGCTTGTGCTTGGAAGTTTGATGATTATGGATGCAAGTTTGTTCATGTTCCAAACACCATAAGTTTGCATTGGTCTTTTGCATGCAGTAGGTGTGTGTGAGTTTGCATTGGTCTTTTGCATGCAGTAGGTCTTTTGCATGAGAAATGGAAGGTATATGAATGCGTTCACGTATTGAATCATTGTCTTACTTGGGTCTTATTGAATCATTTCTATATTACAGATAAAATGGCTAACCAAGACGATACCCATGACGCGAATGGATCACGTAACAATGTTGAAAAAGAAATCAAACGAGGATTGACTGTTATGAAGTCAATCATTCGTGCAAGAGACAAGGGTGTAAAATTTGAAGTACATTGGAGTGCTGAAGACCAACTAATTGAGCCTAACGGTTCAATGTTGGCAAGTTACATTGGTTTCCTTGTTCGACAACATATTCCGATTACATGTGATAATTGGAGAAGTCCGGACTTGAAGGTTGGCAAAGAAAAAATATGGTCGGAGATACAGGTACTTACCATATATTGTTATATGTTTTTTTTGTTGACTATTTGTTGACCATATATTGTTATAATATTACTTTATAATAACACACTCCATGTGTATGTTTTTTAGAGATCCTTTCACATCGATGAAAGCCGGCAAAAATATTGTATTCAATTGGCCGGAAAAAGACTCCGAGGATTTCGATCCTTTTTGTCCAACAAATTTCTCAAGGATGAGGAAGGAAAATTTGTTGAAGCAGAACGGCCAATGAAGTATGCCGAGATTATTTCAGCCGATGAATGGAATAACTTTGTCGCCAAACGAAGAAACAAAAAATTCCATGTAATGTCTATTAATTATGGTATTATACAATTGTTAAGTTACTTGGTTCTAATATGCCTTAAACTTTTTTATCCAGGAAGTAAGCGACATAAATCGGAAAAGGGCATCAAAACCCGCGTATCCGTACAAAAAAGGGCGTACGGGATATGCACGGTTACAACAAAGAATTGTGAGTATATTCAAATGCTATGAGCTTATACATTGTCACAATATGTTATAATTGATGATCTTATAATCTAATTCAATGTGTAGCTAGCCGAGGAGAAAAGTGACGCAACATCTCTTCCGGAGCACGTATTATGGAAGGCTGCTCGGGTTGGGAAGGATGGGTCTGTCGTTGAAGCGGTCCAAACTGTTTATGACGAATGTGTAAGTATATGTAACATTATTTCTTTAATTATATCGAAAATTTTGTTAGACATATAATTCATTTTTAATCTCCTCTAATAATATTTCAGGAGACTTTATCCCAAACCGTACCTTCAACCGAGGTCCAGGATTGCAGGAGCGTACTTAGTCGAGTACTAAATGTTCCTGAGTATTCCGGTCGTGTGAGGGGTAAGGGTTTTGGTGTGACTCCGTCGTCATTTTATAAAAAACCAAAAACAAAAAATCCTACCAACAAAGAGGTGATGGAGACCTTGGCGGAGTTAAGGGCACAAGTACTCCAACTGCAAAACGAGAATGCAAGGTATAGAGAGGAAAGGTGCGCCTCCGAGGCAAAAGATACTAGTGACCGAGCTAGTATCAATTGTCAACCGAAATTTCCCGAGGTAATTATATATGTTATTATGAAATTAAAATAGCACTTTTTTACTTGACACATATACACGTTAACAATAACATTTATTATTGGTTTAGGGCATTTCACCTTGTCAGCTGTATCTATCGTCACCAACTTATCGCATGGTTGGCAAGGGAAAAGTGCACAACACTTCGGGTGAATTACTTCACCATAATCCCCTCCCGGTGGGATATATGAAAGTTTCGGTTGACCTTGTATTAGATACCGACGCGCTTCTACCATTACCTGGCGTTGTTTCAGAGACAACGTTGATGCGAGAAGCAGTCGGATCCTTTGTTGGATGGCCGTCAGATCTAATTTTCCCAGATGCCGAGGTATATATGTTCTAAATGATTATGAATCTTTAGTATTCACATTTCAATTCAGCTACAATTATGATATTTAATCAATCCTTATTACATGGTAATGTTAGACTCCTACAAGACCCACGCATAAAGCTGGTAAAGGGATTTCAAGACGCATCGAGTCGGTTTCATCTTTAAAAGAGGTACAAATATATATACCTATTGAATTATATACGCAACGATTCTGTTGCATCACAAAAAGTCATGATTTAATTTATATGAATTTTTAGGTTCCCGGTCGAAAGTTGAAAAAAGCTGGTAACGATATTCCTCCAACGACGTCCGGGACAAAATCTCAAATTATGATGCGTCTTGAGAAAATGGTGAATGAGTCCGATATTATGCAAGGGGCCATTCGTACTATAGATTTTGATGAAGGTGTTTTCGGAGCTGCTCATTTCGAAATAATTGCAAAGGAGGACATGCAACAACTTTTTGAACACGACGAATTGGGCATCGCTGTCATTCATACATACATATGGTACTCCAATCAATCTATAATTTACTTAGTTGAACAATTTATTTACACATTTCAATGAGTAGTCTAATGTTTATTATGTTTCTATTTAAGGTATATGTATGTAACATTGCTGCGGGGAACTGAATTGTGTAACCGTTTCAATTTTATTGCTGCTTCCCGTATCAACGCAACGTTAATAACGAAAAATCCAACATCCGTAAAGAATGATCTAGTCGATAGATTCATGGCGGCCGACGATAAGACTACACCCAGTTTGTATTTTTTACCGTTTAATTCTGGCAACGGGTTAGATTTTCTTTCTAATAATTTCATTCTAATCTATGTATATCTTTTATGTAGAAAATTTTCATTCATCTAAATTTTTGTTTTATTTTACAGTGGTCACTGGGTATTGGTTGCTATGGATCTTTCGAGACTAATAGTGTATTATCTCGATTTGTTATCGGGTGATTGGAGTAAATATCCGAGTATGAAGAAGACGGTTGACGCGTAAGTGAAATTCCCCTAAATATTCGTGTGTATTTGTATATTTAATTATGTCTGTCAGATTGATCTCAATATACGTTTTTATTTTGTTAGGGCAATAATAAAATTTAGATCGAAAAAGAATTATCGCAATAGGAAGGACATTACCTGGATCAGAGTTCAGGTATATATTAAGTATCTTATTTTTGCTTATAATAGTGTTTGTTTTTTTGCTTATAATAGTGTTTGTAAGAAATTAACTATATATATATTGTTTGTTTTTCTGTGTAGTGTCCTCAGCAAAATAATTCGGTCGATTGCGGATTTTTTGTATTGAGATTTATGAGAGATATCATTGCGTTGAATCGTATAGACATCCCAAAAATGGTATGGAATAATAACTTAGGGTTTATTTTAATATTATCGGATATTTCATCTAATTTGTTACTAAATCATGAATATGTTTTATTCTCTTAATTGTAGTACTTTGAGGAATACAAATCTTACTCAAGAGCTCATTTGGATGAAATGAAGGATGAATTGTGTCAATTCATTGTTGATCAAAGAATCATATAGCTAAGTTGTATATTGTTGTACATATATGTATGGAATGTTGTTGTTGTATGCTGTTGTTGTATATATGTTGTATATTGTTGTTGTACTTTTACTAACTCATGAATATGTTGTTGTATATTGTTGATCAAAGAATCATATATTATGTTGTATATATGGAGGATTAATGTTGTATATAAATGGATTCATGTTGTATATATCAATGGATTAATGGTGTATAACATTGGATTAAAGGATGAAATCAATATGAATTTTACACTTTTGCAGCATGCGAACAGGTTACCAATTAAATATCCACTGTTTTTCAAACAATTTTTTTTAAAACAACTAACACTTTAGAGGGCGCTTTCTGTAGGAAGCGCCCTCTAAACATTTTACATTGACAACTTTAGAGGGCGCTTTATCCAGAAAGCGTCCTCTAAACACTTTACATTGACAACTTTAGAGGGCGCTTAAAACTTTAGAGGGCGCTTTATGTAGGAAGCGCCCTCTAAACATTTTACATTGACAACTTTAGAGGGCGCTTTGTCCAGAAAGCGCCCTCTAAACACTTTACATTGACAACTTTAGAGGGCGCTTTTTCCAGAAAGCGCCCTCTAAACACTTTACATTGACAACTTTACACTAGTACAAAAAGAATAATATAATTTGTAAATTTACACCCGTTTTACAAAAAACGGGTGTAAAAAGCAAATGCGGTGGCAGTTTTGTAAATAAAGTCTTATTTTGAATTTTAGTACGTAACAATAGACACCCTATTTTTAAATAACGGGTGTAAATTCAAATATTATTTATTATCAACTCTATATTACACCTGATATTCAAAAAAAGGGTGTAAATTTAAAAATAAAAATAAAATATTCGTGCCTTAAACAATAACTTTTATTATTCTTATTTGTTTAATCTTAAATTTTCTTAAAAAAATAATAAATTTTAATATTAATATATAACAATAGACACCCTATATTTAAAAATAGGGTGTATAATTATAACAATATAAATGACTAAATTTATATTAAACCCGTTATATTAAAATAGAGTGTAAATTTTGGAATATTAATATAACAATAGACACCCTATATTTAAAAATAGGGTGTATAATTATAACAATATAAATGACTAAATTTATATTAAACCCGTTATATTAAAATAGGGTGTAAATTTAGGAATCCCTAAGTACAATTTATCATTACCGCCTAAAATATAACCATGACTTCTCATGTTCCAAATTTTCTTTTCATTTCACATTTTAGAAACTTTTCATCATCGATGAAGTGCAAGAAATAGTGAAAAAGGAACAAAGAACGTGATTGCTCGGAAATCTTCACAACCCACAACGGCTTCATCATTCTTCTTTACCGTTTTCTATACTCTCTTTTACGCTGCTTTGGATATTAAAGTTGATTCATTCGTTGTTGTTCTTACTTTTCTTTGCTGGGTTTCTTCTAGTTTCATCGTTAATTCCATCAGTTTCGAACTCGCTTGGAAGGTACTTTATTCATTTATTCGTTTGTTTTCATTCATCTACTCATCAAAATTATTTTAACCATTGTGCTGGACGATCTTTACTCATCAAAATTATTTTAACCATTGTGCTGGACGATCTTTACGAAAGCTACTAGCAGCTGCTCGACGACTCATCGAAGAAGGTTTTTTCATCTCCATAGAAACATAACGCAACATCAACAACGGGTTATTGATTTGCAAGTTTGAGACATTCAGGTAAATCTTTTTCCCACTGCCTCTATAATATTTGAACACATGGTTGATTTTGAATGTTGTGTTAATTGTTTTGTGCATTGGTTGTGTTGATTGTTTTGTGCATTGGTTCTGTTTGGAATTAACATTGAAACAGTTTTTGTATATTTTCGTATGGTTCTATTATTCTGATCTCTTTCACAGATTGTGTAATGCTGAAACAGTTTGAGTATGTTTCAGCTTCTTGTTTGATTTTCATTTAAAATTGTAGTATCAATGTTATGATTGAACGTTTAGGGCATTTTCCGCGAGTTCCCAAGCCCAACGACAATTCCAAGATGGGATTTTCATTGGAATTTGCTGGCATGCTTAACAGAGCCTGCCTGTTCTTTTATATTAGGATTGTTGGATTTGTCGCAAGCCTGCTTAACAGAGCATGCCTGTTCTTTATGTTCATGAGTCTGCATATGGTAAGCTATTTGGTAAGCTATTTGGTCTATATTCAATCTTGAAATCGTACCCCAGAAATTTCTGTAACCACGTCTGTTGTTCAGAAGTTTGCAGTGATTGATCCATCAGGATTTTCATACTTCTTTGATCTGCTCTAGTAATAAACTTGTTTCCCAACAAGTTGTGTTTGAACTTGGCTAGTGCTTCTGTAATTGCCAATAGCTCTCTGATGTAGACTGAATGTTTCTACATTCTAGGTGCTAATATTTTTGAAAAATAGGTTATAGGGTGTCCATTCTGAACCAACACTTCCCCCACTCAAATGCCCGATGCATCAGTCTCCAATATATGGTTATAAGAATTTTGGCAATGCCAACACGGGCTGCAATGGAATGGCATCAGTCTCCATTGCAAAACTTTCTCAATTATGCAGACACTATTATAGGTAACTATATTTTGTGGAGATGGATTTAAATAGCTTAAAGGATTAGCCAACTGAACAATTCTGATAAACAGTTATGAAGCGTCAATATGGATACAACCTTACCTAGTGGAGCAGTAACCAACCCCGTGAACGTCTAGGACATCCGAGCACCAGTGCCCAATACTTTCTTTGTAGGATTCTATTTTCCGTGCCAATCTATTTAAGCTCAATACTTTCTTTGTGTGGCATTTGCTTCTCTGTTGAAAGATGAAAACTACCTAGAAGTTATAGTAATTGTTTAATTGACTGCAATATGCTTTGATTCATACTGCGGTTGAACTTTCCTCTTCATCCATTATGAAATACTGATGCTTCAGAATTAAATTAAATTTACTTTTCAATCACCCAAACAACCAAGCTAGGGGTTGCCTTGTGTCTTTCCATATAGAACTGTTTCTTGGTAGGTTTTACACTCGCAGCCATAGTATTGCTCAGTTGTAGTTGACATTAGCTAAAATGTACATGCCTGATATGAAGCTAGAGTTTTATTGTTATAAGTTTGTAACCATTTTGATTTCCAGTAATGAGTTGATGAAACTTGAAATTTTAATCATGAAGTACTGCTTATAGCTTGTAAGTAGTTGTTTGGCAAATTGCTCTTTCATGAACTTTCTATTTCATAACCATGCTGTAGTGTTACTCTCTAAATTTGGTTAAAGTAGTATTATTCTGATAAGGAATACTATAATTGTGATGTTTGACAATGCTCTCTCACATATAGGAACATTCTGCTCATAATTTATACATAATACATAATACATAATTTGGTTAAAAGTGCCAATCTATTTAAATTTTTTTAAGTTATTCAAAATTGAGCTAAATGGTTAAAAACTTATAACAAAATTCCAGGAACATTCTGCTCATAATTTATACATAATACATAGATTCATTAGATTCAAAAAAGGACAACCAGGAAGCTAGAACTCATACCAACAATAGCCTCAAGTCTCAAAAGGATTTCAAAAATAACCTTTCTTTTAATATATATTTTGTCTACATACTGTCCCTTGTAAATAAATATATATTCAATCTCATTTTTTCCATTCTTTAAATATTAAGAGTTGTGTTAGCTCAAAACGGTTCACTTTTAGAGAAATAAGATATGTCAAAAATTGAATCAATAGAAAGAAAATGAGCAAAAATAAATAAATAAAAAAAGGTGTTTTTCTTTGAATGTGATTTTTGCCACTTAGATTGGTTTTGTTTACCTAATTAAAGGGGAATCTTTGTAAAAGAACCACAGGTTATATCACAATATGGTTGGAGTTGTTTAATGATTAGCAATATTTGGATAATTCTTTTTTCCAATTTTAGATGTTAACGTTGTCACATCCTAAAGTGTAGTGTGCATATACAATGTCAACTGTCAGATACATTACAAGATAAATCAAACAACTACCCATTTGCAAATAGAATTTTTTAGTTACATAATCCTCCTTATTAGAATTTTCAAATGCTAAGCTAAATTTGTAGTGCTTCAGAGCATCCACTTTGTTCACTGCTACAAAATAAAATATTAATCATACAAATATTCATTAACAAATGCCAACAAAACTAAATATTCATTAGAACTTTGGAAGCTAAATATGGAGAAAAACCGTCAGTTCTTTCAAAAATGTTGTGTGTACGTACCTGAACCGCTCCTTTAGACACAATGTCTCCACAAAGTCTGTCAGAATTGCGAACCAGATTGCTAAGTGCACCTGCTGCATTTGATTTGGTTTTGTCCTCCTCTGCTATAATTCAGCGTTGTTCGCTAGTTTTGCTTCTGAGTTTGTAAAATTAGTTTGCTAACTGTGTTTTTAGTTGTCAATTTAGTTGTCACTAACTTAACACATTTATGATCAAAATTATGGTTTCCTCACAAGACTAGTTGTATTATTTATAAGAAACACTAGTTGTATTATACTTGTAAGTGCATCTTTTAACTACAATTCTTTTTGTTCTTTACATAGTTATGGATCGTAGTTGGATGCAAAAAAATCGCCTATCCGAGGAGTATAAGAAAGGAGTGTTAGAGTTTTTGAAATTTGCTGAAACTAATCTTCCTGAAAGTAATGGAAGATTTCACTGTCCTTGTGCTAAGTGTGTAAATATTGCACCTTTAGAGGCTCACATCGTATGGGAACACTTAGGAGTTAACGGGATTTGTCAAAATTATACAAAGTGGATATGGCATGGTGAATTGTCTGACGCGCCAAAGGCCTCTCCTAAAGAAGAGTTTGATGTAGAGATGGGTGATCGTCTAGAAGATATGATCCGTGATATTGGACAAGACTCTTTTCAACGGGCAAATATACATGATACTCTTTGCAATGACAGTAAAATCCCTTTGTATCCAAATTGTAAAAACTTCACACGACTGTCGGCTGTGCTAAGATTGTTCAATTTGAAGGCGATTAATAGTTGGACAGATAAAAGCTTCACACAATTGTTAGAGTTGTTGAAGGAAATGTTACCGGAAGAAAACATGTTGCCGAACCGGGCCTATGAGGCAAAAAAGATATTATGTCCAATGGGTATAGAATATAAGAAAATACACGCATGCCCTAATGACTGCATATTGTATTGGAAAGATAATGAAGAGAAAGAAAAATGTCCCAAGTGCATGACATCACGCTATAAGAAGAAGAGTGATGATGAAGGTTGTGATGTGACCACAAAGGGTCCTCCAGCAAAGGTGTTATGGTACCTTCCAATTATTCCAAGGTTTAAGCGATTGTTTGGTAATTTAAATGATGCGAAGAATATTAGATGGCATGCAGAAGAAAGGAAGTGTGATGGAAAAATTCGGCATCCAGCCGACTCTTTGCAATGGAAGAAGGTTGATACTTTATTTCCAGACTTTGGCATTGAACCAAGAAACCTTAGGCTTGGACTTTCTACTGATGGAATGAATCCATATGGTAGTTTAAGTAGTAACCATAGTTCATGGCCCGTTCTCTTGATTATCTAAATTTATCTCCTTGGTTGTGCATGAAGAGGAAACATGTTATGTTATCTATGATGATTTCTGGACCAAAACAACCAGGAAATGACATAGATGTTTATCTAAGCCCGTTGATTGATGACTTAAGAAAGTTGTGGGATGAAGGAATTGATGTATTTGATAGTTTTTCAAATGAAACTTTCAAATTGCGGGCTATGTTATTTTGCACCATCAATGACTTTCCAGCTTATGGTAACTTGTCTGGTTATAAAGTTAAGGGGCATAAAGCATGCCCTATATGTGAAAAAGATACATGCTACCATCAATTAGAGAAAGGAAAAAAGACTGTTTACCTTGGACACCGAAGATTTCTTAATCATAATCACCCATATCGAAGATTGAAAAAGGCTTTTAATGGATATCAGGAGTATAAAGTTGCCCCAAAGGCCTTAACTGGAGAAGAAGTCTATCATCGGGTGAGGAACATAAGTGTTAGTTTTGGAAAAAAACAAAAAAAGATTACAAGTAATAATATATGGAAGAAGAGTTCAGTGTTCTTTGACCTTCCATATTGGTCCAGTCTTGATGTAAGACATTGTATTGATGTAATGCATGTGGAAAAAAATGTGTGTGATAGTGTAATCGGAACACTTCTTAATATTCAAGGTAAGACCAAAGATGGTTTAAATTCTCGTTTAGATATGGTTAAGATGAAAATAAGAGAGGAGTTAGCTCCTCAACCAAGAGGTAACAAAACCTATTTGCCACCGGCGTGTCATACATTGTCAAAAGAAGAGAAAAGAAAATTTTGCCAGTGTCTACAAGGTGTGAAAGTGCCAAATGGATACTCCTCAAATGTCAAAAGTCTCGTGTCAATACAAGATCTCAAACTAATTGGTTTAAAATCTCACGATTGCCACATTTTGATGCAACAACTACTACCTGTGGCTATTCGTGGCATCTTGCCAAAAAATGTCCGACATGCCATAACTAGATTGTGCTTATTCTTTAATGATATTTGTAACAAAGTGATTGACCCTGATAAATTGGACGAGATGGAAAACGAGTCAATTATTATCTTGTGTCAGTTGGAGATGTTTTTTCCTCCTTCATTTTTTGACATCATGGTTCACTTGATTGTTCATCTAGTTAGAGAGATTAGATTGTGTGGTCCTGTTTATTTAAGGTGGATGTATCCTTTTGAACGATACATGAAGATATTGAAAGGCTATGTGAAGAATTATTATCGTCCTGAAGCATCTATTGTTGAAAGGTACATCACAGAAGAAGCCATTGAATTTTGTACAGACTATTTGTCAGATGCAAAACCTGTAGGACTACCCAAGTCTCGTCATGATGGAAGATGTGACGGTAAGGGTACACGTCTAAAGGTTAAGCATATGGGCGAAGGGGAAGTTTTTCAAGCACATTTGTATATATTGAATAACACTGACGAGGTTCATCCATACTTGAGTACACATCAAACCATTGTCAAAGCTAAAAACCCTCGTATGACTGAAAAATGGGTGTTGAAAGAGCATAACAGAACATTCTCAAAATGGTTTAAAACCAAGATTATGAATGATGATAATGCTTCTGATACATTAAGGTTTCTAGCATACGAGCCTAGCTTTAATGTTTTATGTTGGAGTGGGTACGATATAAATAAGTTTTCTTTTTGTACAAAATCACAGGATGACAAGAGTACCATGCAAAATAGTGGGGTAATGATAACAGCTTCTTCAATGCACTTTTCTAGTTCAAAGGATAAAAACCCTGTCTTGGCATCCACAGCTTACTTTGGCGTTATAGAAGAGATATGGGAGCTCAATTATGTTAAGTTTAAAGTTCCTATTTTTAAATGTAAATGGGTTAATAGTAACAATGGTGTGCAAACTGATGAATTAGGATTTACATTGGTGGACCTTGATAAGGTAGGATATAAGGATGAACCTTTTATCATGGCAGCTCAAGCAGTACAAGTATTTTATGTAAAGGATCCCTCGAACACTAGGTGGTCTGTTGTCCTCCAAAGAAGAAACATGAATTATAGTGATGAAAATGAAGATTCAACTCTAGACATTGATCATAATACTTCTTTTTCAACACAAAGGCCTTATTTTAATGATGAAAATGAAGTTGATGATGTTTATGCCATTCGTTATGATCATCAAGAAGGGATTTTGGAGGATAATAACAAATAACCAAGAAAAACCATCTATATTTTACTAATAACTATATTTTAGTTAATAAATTGTTATTATGTTTATTATTCATTTTAATTTTAGTTTTGACTAATATTGTTTTCTCTCTAAACAGGAATTATGGATAAACCATCTAGCTCTTCACCAAAAAAAAAGAAGACTAGAGGTGTCACAGCATTGCTACGTTTCATTGCCAAACTTCCTGATGGTGAAAAATACCAAATTGATTTTGATCCTGATACCTTCCAACCCATTGGTCAGTATGCTGCAAAGTTTAAAAGTTATTTGTCATTCATTGCACGTAGCAAGGTTAGTATAAATGAAAAGCAATGGAAAAAGATAAGCGATAAGTTGAAGGACGTGATATGGGACGATATCACGGTATGCATTTTTAATTAATTATTTTAAAGTTATTATCTATAATTGCTTCAATTACTAACACTCCTTATGTTTTGAAGTGTAAGTTCACTTGCCCCACTGATAAAGAATTTAGGAAGCATTGGTTTGTTTATATGGGGGAACGATTGAAGCAATTTAAGACATTGCTCTCAAATGTCTATATATTTGGGAAAGGAGATAAGCATGGAAATACAACTCCATTTGAAAAGTATAAATTTATCAAAGAAGAAGATTGGGATTTGTTTGTCCAGACTCGACAAAAAGAAGATTTTCAAGTTAGTTAAATTTGTAGATTTATTTTTATGTTATCTAAATTGATTTGGTTTTTGACGTTTAGTTTAATGTGATTTATTTGTAATAGGAGAAAAGGCTAAAAGGAAAGACACATGCATCAAAGAATATCCACCCTCATATTTTGTCTCGTGGTGGTTATGAAAAACTTAGGGCCACCGTAATGGAAGAGAGGAGGAAAAAAGTGATTGAAGAGGCCAAAGGTGATGAAAGTTTGATGGTTGACCCTCCCGAACTAAAGCGATATGAGGCATGGTTGATGGCTCGACAGAAGCCATCGGGAAATTTTACATCTGAGGCAACAAACTTAGTAGCATCTAAGATTGTAAGTAATAAAAGATTTATTGATAAATTTAAATTTCATTCATAACTTAGTAATCATTTTACATCATTTTTATATGTATCTAAATGTTTTAGGGAGAGTTAGTGGAAAAAAATACACAAGGTACTATTGTCTTTGAAGGGCGTGACGATATCTTGACTGTTGCCCTTGGAATAAATGAACACCCTGGTCGGATCCGCACTGCTCCTAGGGGTGTGGGCTTTAAGAAATTTTATGGAAAAAGTTCACGCTCCACCTTAGGAGGTGTCTCTCAAGATGACCTTCTAGCCCACCTTCAAGCCTTGGAGCAAAAAATGAATATAGATTTCCAACATAAATTACAAAAACATCTCCAACAACAAAGAACAGAGCTCCAACAACAAATGCAAAAAGAGATGCAAGAGGAGAGAGCTCAAATCCAACAAGGAATGAAACTCCTACAACAGATGCAATTGGAGCTCCGCTCCGAGAGGCCTAAAGAGATGTTTATAAAAGAGGTATGCGTAACTGGATACAATTAATCTACTAAAAATTAGAAAAAAATTAATTTAATTAATGTTCACTTGATACAGCATGTAGAATCTGTGGGTACGAGCACTAACGGAAGTTGCTCAAAGGTTATGACTACTGAAGATTTAACTAAAAAAATGGATGCTTCTGAAGATTACCTCAAAAAGATTAACAATCTCAAGGAAAATTCATTCTCTCTAGATTTGGATCATGAAACAAGTGAACTCTCAGTTTTTATTGATAGGGTGGATCTTAATGAATTAACTTCCGGTATTAAATGGCTATCCACATCTATCTTGTCTTTATGGTGCACGTAAGTATCATATTCTATTGTTAGTTATTTTTTTTATGTATCAAATATAATTAATATTTGTTTCAAAAATTTAGATATCTACATCGCATGTGTATCTCCAAGAATTTCAACAAACTATTTGGGTTTCTCGATCCAAATAGGATACTAGTTCACACAAAACCGGCCGAAGTTATTCAAACATACATACAAAATAAGTTGGATGGAGAGCCAAAAAAATGTTATTTAGGACCATTGCTAAATAGGTAAGTACATGTTTCCTTCAAGGTTTTATCGTTTTTCATATGTTATTTTGTAATATTTAAATTTTATTGATTCTAACACTTTTTTTTTGTAAATTTACAGCAATCACTGGCAATTGTTTGTCATTTGTCCTGAAGATAATATTATTTTTTGGTTTTGTTCATTAAACAGATCTCCTAAGAAAAATATTAAGGTCATATTGGAGGGGTAAGAAGCCTAAATAGAGAGATATCATTTATACTAAATTTTTGTACACATAGTCTTTATATTTATAACTTACTTCGTTGACAACTCTTTTATCAGAGCTCTAGAAGGTTATCATTTATTAAGAGGTATTAAGAAGAAGAAGCCTAATTGGAAGAATATTATGGTAAGATTTGTTTTACTATATTGTCGTTTCTTAGAATACTGGTGTGTTGGCTTGATTTTTTAGTTCTTGAAAGATACCATTTATAAAGAGGTATTAAATGCCCATATATCTTGATTATTTATATTATTATAAATGAGATAAAGAAAAAGAAAATTCCGATTTTATAATTGCAAGTGATATATTTGTAAGTTATCATTATAAACATGTAGTATATTTATTACTGAATTGCACTTATGGTGATAAAATTATAGTTGTACATGCTCTGAACCAACTAAAATTGTATGTGTTTCTATGTCGAGTGAAGAAAGTTAGTGTTGGTACAAATTTTGTGAAAAAGGAAAAAAGTTTGTGATGTTGTTGTTTTTGGTGGCTTTAATGTAACTAGGAGTTTATATGCAGGGGCATCAACAAGATAACGGATGGGCATGTGGATATTATGTCATGAAAAATATGTTTGACATTATTGATGCTTGTATTGTTGAAAGATTCAATGAGGTATTTTATATTACATATATTTAATGAAAAACATGTAAATTATTGTTTTAACATGTAGTTGTTTAATTTATTATATGTTTGAACTTGCAGATATTCACAGACACCTCATCATATGAAAAAGAGTCAATTGATCACATCCGACAACTTTGGGCTCAATTCTTTTTGCAAAAGGTTGAAGAGCAAGAGAACCAGGAAAAGAAAGATTTAATGACAAAACAGAAGCGATTAAAAAAAACTTATATATAGATATATTTTTGTTCCATGAATGATTTATTGGTACAAGTTACATGAACAAAGTGGTTGAATTTTTTTCTTACATGAATACAATTTTTGTTGATGTATGACTTGGTGCAAGATTCTAAAGATTAGAGAAATGTTTGTTTTGGTTATTTTTGTTTTTTATTGAATATCCAGGAATATATAAAAATATTTGGTTTAATGAAATTTCAAATAAAATATTTTTAAAAAAATTGAGATATTTTACACCCTTCATACACAAAATAGGGTGTAAATGTGTTAAAATTAAATGTAATTATAAGATATTTTACATTTGATATATCAAAAATAGGGTGTAAATATTTGTCATTTTACACCCGTTTGAATTATAATAGGGTGTAAATTCGTTTAACTTCAATGTATGTAGGTGACAATTTACACCCGTTTTATATTAAATAGGGTGTAAATGTCCTAAAATTCAATGTATATATCTACCAATTACACCTTTTTTTATCTAAAACAGGGTGTAATAGGTGACAATTTACACCCGTTTTATATTAAATAGGGTGTAAATGTCTTAAAATTTAATGTATATATCTACCAATTACACCCTTTTTTTAAATCTAAAATAGGGTGTAATATATTCTCTTTTTACACCCGTTTTAAAACGGGTGTAAATTCTTCATACATATCTCACCCTTTGAATTTACACCCTATCATAACGGGTGTAATATGTATAAAAAACGGGTGTAAAATCTTCTTTCTGCACTAGTGTTAGAGGGCGCTTTTTCCAGAAAGCGCCCTCTAAACACTTTACATTGACAACTTTAGAGGGCGCTTTTTCCAGAAAGCGCCCTCTAAGGTGTCCCTTTATGGACCACTCCAGAGGGCGTTTTTTTCTGAAAGCGCACTATAATGTGGCCCTTAAAGGGCCACTTTAGACAGTGCTTTCTCCAGGAAAACAAAGCGCTGTCTTTACCTATGCCAGCGCCACTTTAGAGGGCGCTTAAAAGCGCTGTTATAGGCCAAAATAAGCGTCCTCTTTTCCCTTATTTGGCATAGTGGGGTATGAGTAACCGCCTCAACTAATTTCTTCAAATAAAGAGAACGCTATTTCAAAAGTAATCCTGTGACAATTCCGTAACTGCCCTCATACCACTAACATTCCAAATCCCGCGACGCTTCTGTAACCACCCTCACACCCATTCGTTCAAGCATTTTTACCATAAAATATTAATTTCCCTCGGTTCTTGAGACCCCTTCCTCTTCCCCAAAATATGAATCGTATTCCATTTTCTCTGAAATTGAAAACACTATCAGCACAGGCAACAAAGTTACAGCAAAGTTGTTGTGGCCTCATTAATTGCTATTGTTGTTCTTGGACAATAGTTATTTATCATATATTATTATTTTCTTGTTCTTATTAGTGATTGTACTAATATGGAAAAGTATATCTTAAACTATTTTTGATATTTTCCAAACAAAAGCAATAGATTAATACGGAGATTATAGAAAGAGATTAGTTCTGGATGTGTTTGATGCATTGAAACCTAATGCAAAAGAAGTTGTTTCAATTCTAAAATCCATGAAAATCATAAGCATAATTTTTACAGGTGATAATTAATGAACTGGAAATTTTTTTAGCTATACAAGTTGGTATTGAAATTGTCATGGTAGAAGCTCAACCTGAGACTAAAGCTACTAAAGTAAAAGAATATGAGAACTCTTTACTACATTCTATCTACATTGAACTAATTTCTGGTTTTTCTGTTAGGTTGCTGAATTTTATATCCAATTTCATGTTTAAACAACTATAATCACCAAGTTCTTACCTTGCTGGTAACATAATTTCTTCTTTCTGTTAATGTTCAATTTTTTATCACTACCAATTTATGTAACAGATTTTTTATTAAGTCCTCACATCAAAATTGTGTGGAAAGTGGCAGAATCTTTGTTTAACTTATGATATTATTTATTGACTGATTTTGTAGAAGATTATTTGGAGATTGTTTGTTTAGATTTCTACATCATATGTTGTTAATTCATGAAGAAGTTATATACTTTTATGATCTTTGAAGTCCCATAGTATAAGTTACTAACACACTTAGTATTGTTAGTTTTTTTTCTTTTTAAATTAAAATTTCAACTTCTCTAGCATATTTGATGTGCAGGCTGTGTTTAGTTATGTTGATCCCAGCTTGCACCATTATATAAATTAAGTTGTACAATATTGCCCTAGAAAGAAATGAAATTTTAGTTTTTTTTTGTTTCTTAAGTTCCTAACACACTTACTATTACTCTTGATGTCTCATAGATTGGCGGTGCCATTTTAATTGAGGTTCCTGAAAGTATAATCTAGTTTAGTTTTCTTTCTTTTTTTATACTTCTATGTCTCAATTGGTTTTTAAAAAAAATAGATCACTTGGCTCCTTAGTCTAACAAAAACTTATTTTCCTATTTAGATGTAGTCTTATTCTTTTATTTTATTTGTCGAGGTTGATGCTGGTTGGTTGGTATATAATATATTCACTGAACTATTTTTGGTTTTTTGGCATTATGATACTTATTATTATAAGATTAAGATTTGATATGTTTTTTGATTTTTTTTACTACATGACATGATTATGGAACTCACATTTTTTTATATAATGATGCTTATTTGATATTACATGTTTTTTATTGGAATTAGTTTTACTATGTTAAAAAGTGATAAGAAAATCAAATAAAAAGATAAAGAAATAATTTTTAAAAAAATACCATAAATAAAAATAATTTAGTAGAAATAATTTAAAGAAAAAAAACACTATATTTAAAAATACTATATTTAAAAATATTTTATTTAAGAATAACTAAAATAAATCGTCGCAATACAGCCTCATGATGCACATTTCAGGGACGAAGTTGCAATCGTCGTAACATGCAAATTGTGGCTGTTCTAACCTTTGTAACCTACTAAAATGAATCGTCGCAATTTTCCAATTTTCTTGTGTTGTTAGGTCCTATGGTGGGAATTCAAGAGCGAGATGGACCTGTAGTTTCCATAAATGATACCACATGCATAAGTGTCACGTTGTGTCATCAGTCATCAGTCATATTCCATATACATATATGTGCTTATTGTTATAAATGGGTGTGCGACTATGTTATTGTTGATTGTGTAATGAATGTGTGCTAGTTGTATGTTCTCCACCTTTACATTCTTTACATTGTTTATATTGAATGGTTTTTATCACCCCCTTTGCTTTATGTTGTCCACTATGGACATCTTCCAGATACTCATGAGTAATACTTGTTTCTGTGTGTTGGAAGGTGGCTTGTTGGAGCTACTATTCGCTTTTATTTATCCATTTTATAATACTTTAGTGGTTTTTAGTGCTCTGGTCGTGTAACATTGCGAAGGGGAGTTGTTATGGTTTGATGACGGTGTTGAATTTATTCATTTGAAGTTTATAAATTTATTTATGAAATGTTTTCCGTTGCGTAGTTTCAAATGATTTGATGTGTTGTCGAAAGATTGTCGTTGGTGACATCTTAAATTGTCGAGTAATGCTTTATTTATAAGTTTTTGCGGTTTGGGATGTTAGAGAGTGTTGTTCAGGGACGCTTGCACATGGTCCCGTTAAGTTGTGATCAAACGGGCGTGGAGGCGCCATGTGGACCTCAAAGTAAAATTACCTTTGATCAAACACTACTACAAAAAGTACCTTTTGTAATGCCATTTCCCCTCAGTCAATGTATCCATTGTGGTAGAATCTATTCATTTAGTCGTTTTCCTTTTATTTTCATTTTTAGGCCGCTTCTCACAACGGTTGGAACTTCCAACCATGGTAAAAAGTGGCGTCTAATTATGAGTTCGAATCCTAGCACCTATAGTTTTGTTTTCTATGTCACTTTTTACCATGGTTGGAACTTCCAACTGTGGTGAAAAGTGGCGCATGGTCATGTGTTCGAATCCTAGCACCCACACTTTTGTTTTTTATTTATTTTTAAGCCACTTTTTACCATGGTTTAAACTTTCAACCATGGTGAAAAGTGGCACATGGTAATGAGTTCGAATCCTAGCACCTACGGTTTTGTTTTTATTTATTTTTAAGACACTTTTTACTACAGTTGGAACTTCCAACCGTGGTGAAAAGACACTAAGGTTCATGGGGAAATATAAGCGTGTTTATTGAGTTTCTTCATCTTCCTTAAACAAATCTTTACCGTCCTTTTAGTTTGTATCAACGCTCAAGACACTACCATTAATGATCGACGTGAAACCTAAAAGTTAGATGAACTTCCAACTTAGACGAACTTCATCTTCTGTCTCCAAACATCATCTATCATTTACTACACTCTATTTCTCCATTAAACTAGACTCAAAAACATCATTTCTTCCATAAACAAAACTCGAAAACATCATTTCTTTCATTAACAAATTTCAGAACTTTATCACGTCTTCTATAACTTGAATGAGACAAGGAGAACATGGATTCAAGTTAGCAATGTTATTTGTTGTTGTTCTTGTTCTTTTTGTTGTTGTTGTTCTTAGTATTGTTCTTGTTGTTGTTATTGTTATTATTGTTGTTGTTCTTGTTCTTGTTATTATTGTTGTTGTTATTGTTGTTCTTGTTGTAGTTATTGTCTTTCTTGTTATTCTTGTTGTTCTTGTTTTTGTTCTTGTTGTTGTTGTTGTTGTTGTTCTACCGCTGTATATTTTTATTTTATTAAAAGACATACAATAACGGTTGTTTCAAATCACCCTTGTGATAGGATGAAACATACAACAATAATTGTTTAAAGTAACTATTATGATAGCCTCAATGTTCCTCACATTCTGATGGGAATTCAACGACCATTCTCGGCCCTCTTCGGCCTCAAGTGTTTCATCTATTCTCCACCCTCTTCGACCTCATGTGTTACATGCCCACTAGCTTCTGCTTGGTTCATCCCCGAACCACATTGTACTAGATGAGGTTTGTATTTGATACCATTTGTAAAGCCTAAGACTTCTGTTAGGATTATCGACTGACCCTACAAACCAACACAGATCTTTTCAGCATACGTTGTCCTCACTCACACACTTTATGGTAAACTTTCCAAAAGGTCACCCATACAAATGATAGTCCAAGTCAAGCACGCTTAATTATGGAATTCTTATTTGTTAGGGTCATCCCCTAAAATTTTCCCCACCTAAAGTCATTCATATGCATTCATTCATCTGCACATGATTCATTAGTATCTCATTTGCATCATTACATATTGATAATTTCATTTAGTCATTGATTTGGTGTATAAAGTAAAAAACGTGTACTTTTCATCTGATCATTTGAATGGTCAAATCTTGAATTCCATGTCAAGACAAGTAAGGTCTCATTAGCATTTCATTGCATGATTGATCTTTTGTTTTTTCATATTTTTTAGTTCATTAGGGTTTTTGTTTTGAATAATGAGTTCATTGCTTTATTGTCATACATCTACAATTCATGCATACATTCATTATGGTTTTTTAAATCTTTAACATCTTCATAGAAGGAATGATGTTAAGGTTCAAAAGAGTTACATATTTGAAATGACAAAAAATAATAATAACATTCAATTTATTTGAATAGTAACCAAAAATTGTTGTCGCGGTTAGAAACTTTACAGAGTCACCATCGTCCTTTATTTGTTCATAAGGAACATGGAAATAATGATAAAACATAAAGTTAAAGGTGAGAGACTAATGTTCGGGAGTCTGTTAAGTAAGGGAAGGGTATTAGACACCCATCACCTCTATTGTACTCAATGAGATCCTTCTCTAAATATAGGGTTAATGTTTTTTCCTAATGGGAATGTTTGCTTATGTTACTAATCTTTCTTGACTTATTTATTTACAAGGGATAGGTCATTATTAAAAGAAAGTTTGATTGAAAAGAAGAACAAAGAAAACGTTTTTTCTTATTGTACTCGCTAGAGCGTTACAATTTTATGCCTACGTACCTTCAAGTTTGTTGAAGGATCAGAGCATCGTAGTTCATCTAAAAAATGTTTGTTTGTTTTGGTTGTTTTTAGATTATTGAAAGTTCTCACCGCATCAGGGGCTGAGAAAGGTTTGATTTTGCAAATGCATCAATGCACAAGGGAAAATGACTTAAGATTTGAATGTGTGGAGTTGAATTTAGTTAATTTGTTAATTGCAAAAATATTATAATTAATTTAATTAGAAATTAAATTAAATGATATAACTATATACATAATTAATTGTATTTGAGATATTAAACATAATTATGTAGAAAAATTAGTATTATCTTGATTGGACCCTAATTATCCTTAATAATGTCCCAAAAATTAACCCTAAAATTAATCCTAAAATTATACTAATAAACTCTAATTATTAAAACATATTTTTGTACTTTTTGTAATTTAAGATAAAATGAAATAAACCCTTGATTATGAAAAATAATTATTTTAATTAATTATTGTCTAGGTGGTAATTATTAATTATTAATTTATAATATTATTTATTAAGAAAATAAGTTAAACTAATTAAATTAAATAAATAGAGCATGCCATGTTCAAATAGTAATGGGCTTGGGAAAGGAGGGTGTGAAAAGTAAGGGAGCTAAGGGCCTATTTGGTTTGAAGCCCACACTGGAGGGAGGGATCACAAGACAGAGTCAACGGTTAACCCTTTCTGGGGTGCGTCTGATCATAATCAGAGGGATCTTATATCACAACCTTTAATATGGTATATTAGTCAAAGTAAGTACAACATAGGTGTATACTACGCATGAGGCATGGGATCATCAATTGTCTAGGATAGTCAACTGATATGGGGCATATGAGTGCCATAATATACCTTTGAAGTAGACAACCTTTGAAGTAGGGGAAACCATAATTCTGAAACATCAGGAAAAAAAATTCAGAGCATGTATGGCAGAGTATTTTCTGATTGAATTTAAATCAAGTGATGAACAACTGCAACAAGCATCTAGAATCCAAAGTATAAGTGTCATTAGAAAAATTTCTATAATATACCAGTCAACTGAACATTGACTAAATTGTCAAGTTAATCTTAATATATGTAACTTTGTTCAAAATTATAATAGAAATTATAGTAATTATATTAAGTCATTTAAAAATTCTGAATGGGTCAATACAAGTCCTCAACAAGTATAATAGTCAATTCAGTCATTCAATTTGAATAAATAGAAAACTAATTTAACTAAATAAATACTACCTCCGTTTTTTATTATAAGTCTCTTTGAAAAAATATTTTGTACCACAATATAAGTCGTTTTAAATACCAATGATTCATTAATGTTATTTTTCCTATTATACCCTTAAATATTTATTATTCTCTCTCCTTTCAATTATGTTAATTTATCTTTTCAATACCATTAATGAAGGACAATTTTGTAAAACCCTTCATAATTTATCTTTTTCATACAATAATTATTACATTTCTTAATACGTGTGAAAAATAAAAAATGGCTTATAATAAAAAACGGAGGAGGTAAAAAATTAAGAAACATTTGACTTATTTGACTAAAACAACGGCAGGAGGAAAACCATATTCGTTAGTCCAGAGTTATCATAATTTGACTGATTTAACTATTAATTTCTCTAACAAATAAAATCAAAAAATCATTAATATGTAAAGCCTCTTAGTCATCTACAATGTCAGCATCATATTCGCATCTCCTATCTAGTAACAAGCAAAGAGATATTTAGATATTAACACTGCCAACACAACCCATGAGAATCCATAAACCTGTGCAAGATAGAAAACATAAGCAATCAGTTGACAAGAAAAAACATATTCTCTTAATCTCAGCATTAATACTAATACAACAATTCCATTTAGGCATGGCAACGGGGCGGGTCGGGGACGATTTTTACCTCCCCCAAACCCAAACCCGAATCCAAAAACAATCCCTGTTCCCCGCCCCAAACCCAAACGGGGATGGAGAATCAAAACCCAAACCCGTCGCAAACGGGTTTGGGTTGGGTTCGGGTATCCCTGCCCCGCCACCATTCATTTAATGAAATCATTTTTTTAAATAGAAATATTTATTTTTTCCAAAATAAAATTACATTACAAATAATAAAATAAAACAATCTAAAAAAATTTCATACATACATTTCAAATATTTTAAATAATAAATTTAAATTAAAATATCAAAACTTTAACCACGTATTTAATATTCTAAATTATCAAAAAATAATAATAATGTACATAATAAAATAAACGGGGCGGGTTCGGGGGCGGGTTCAGGGTGGGTACTAGTGTCCCCATTACCCGACCCGTCCCTGTATTTTATAATCGGGGAAAACCCAAACCCAAACCCAAACCCAGTCAAAGCGGATTTTCCCCGTCAACTTCGGGGCGGGTTCGGGTGGGTACCCACGGGTATGGGTTATGTTGCCATGCCTAATTCCATTGTTAACAAGAATGCAAATATTGAAATAACAATTAGGCAATGTAGGTAACAAAACTGTAGCTAAAAGTATTATTTAATGACAAAAAATAAGTCGTCACTAAAAGTGTGTGTCACAATATGTTACCCAAATATCAAATGAATCACATAGCATAGATCATGTTATTCTTGAAACCTTGGAAGGAGCTGATAGAGTCATCCGTTTGCATTCCAAACATGAATCTGGTGAACTCTTATGACACTCTTAGCTCTATCAACTATGGATTTTTGTATATATCCGCCACTCTACAAGATCATGAAGAACACCTAGAAAAGAACTTTGATCCTAATCATTTATGGGTTAATTTTGTTTACTTCAATAGTTCAAAGAGATAATGATTTTTTGAATGAATCATGGTCCAATATGGTAAAGTTTGAGAAAGATGAATCCAATTATTTATATGTTCTACATGTGGAAAGTAATCAACAATTTAATCTTGTTATTTCAAATAAATAAATAAAGTTGTTGCCTTCAGCAAGTCTAAACATAGTACCAATTATAAGGTTGTGACTTCCAAATCATGTCAATGAAGTTCATATTTTGGAATGTAAGTGGCCTGGCTAAACCAAAAAAATGGGCCCTTAAGAGACTTATTATTTAAGAAAATGAGTCTTGGATGGATGCTAACTCCCTTCCTAGTTTTCATATTTAACTTCCTAATCTTTGGAGTTTATGCTCCACTATTTGATCTCTATTATTACAAATAATATATTTTATGACAACAATTTTATCTCACGTATCGAAAAATCGAGGTATAATTCCTGAACGCATTATTTTTTATTTGTTAATAAAAATATATACAATATTCCATCGGTTATTTAGAAAATCGAGGGATAAATTTATTCATTGTACATGCTTCAAATCTCAACAGCTTCATTTTATGTTCTTATCTAATTGAAAGTGACACCTTCTTAAATATTTTATTTTGGAGTGTAAAATTATGCCACTTTTCACCTCGGTTTTCTTTCCAACCGAGGTGAATATGTTTCTTTTATATATATATATATATATATATATATATATATATATATATATATATATATATATATATATATATATATATATATATATATATATATATATATATATATATTTAACTTGTAGCTTTCAACTTCACTTGTCTAAAGAACACAAAAGTCACCCTAATACATATCATCTTCAATACGAAGATGTTATGTGTTTAACGCTCTCGTTTCTTTTTCAGAGATCCAAAGTCATTCTCTTTTACTTCTTCTTCAGATACCTGATTCATCAAACATCACTACTCATGTTGTTGTTGTTGTTGTTGAGATCCAAAATCCTAGAGTTTTTCATGTTAATTTTGTTGTTGTTATTGATGTTGTTTCTGTCGATGTTGTTTTTGTTGTTGTTGAGACCCTAAACCCTAGAGGTTGTTTATTGACGTTGTTGTTCTTAATGTTGTTGTTGTTGATGTTGTTGTTTTTCTTGTTGTTGATTTTTGTTATTAACGTTGTTGTTCTTGATTTTGTTGTTGTTGTTCTTTGTGGAGATCTCATATTTTTCCATCGAGTTGAGTTTATCTATTACTATCTATAAAGGGGATAGGGGATTTTGGTATGGCTTATTTTTCTTCCAACTTTGCCCTTTAT
This sequence comes from Lathyrus oleraceus, assembly GCF_024323335.1. NCBI lineage: Eukaryota > Viridiplantae > Streptophyta > Magnoliopsida > Fabales > Fabaceae > Lathyrus > Lathyrus oleraceus. The sequence goes on along the minus strand of NC_066583.1, from coordinate 541,424,546 downwards.
ATAATTTATATTTAATAAAAAATCACAACAACAATAACTACCCACACTTTAGAATTAGGATGAGAAGAAACAATTATAGCAATAATGGAACCATATTATTATGTCTCGGTAGTAACCATTTCTGTATATATAAAGGGATTCCAACTTTTTGATTCCTATTATACCCTCTATCTTTTAGGTAATTACAATAAATAAATAATTATTTGATATACTTTTTAATAAATAAAAAATAATCCAATAACTGCAAAAAAAAAAACTGCTTCAAGTTATGGGTGGTTTTTTTTCCATCCTATTTACAATCATTAAATTAAATTAAATTTGTTTTATGTAATTACAATCATTATAGTATAAACCTTTTTTTGTGTGCATGAATTGCAGAAAAATACTTAATAATTATTGATGGGATAATGATGATGATTTTTTATCATGTGGTGATTTTCGATTATGTGGGTTTATTTATATTTTATGATGGTTTATATATTATTTGAACGTGCATTCTATGATGATTTATATATTTTTGTGTCTATTTTAGGATAGTTTCTAAATTTGTATGGAAATGATGGTGATAATTTATATTTTAATGAACAAAAATGGTGACAATTAATTTTGTTCTTATATCTAAATTCACCATGACAATTATTGTTTATATCTAAATGGTGTATATATTTAAATCACCATCATTATTGGTCAGCCAAAGCAAAACGTGTTAACATCATTTATTATATGTGTTTTTCATATTTTTCAAGAAAAATACCCGGGAACTCTTTAGTAGTGTAAAAATATATATTTTATTTTAAGAAAATATTCATGTTATACAAGATTAGTAAAAATTGCTATCATAAAAGAAGAAAGGTAAAGAAGATCTACATTAAATTAATATCTTTAAAGAAGAACATTGTGTAAATTATTCTACTTATAATTTATATTTTTTAATTTTGTTTTCTAATTTCAACTCTCTTATGTTTTATTGTTTAATTTTTCAAAAGAATGTTAGATTAAAACCTATTGAAAAAGAAATGTCCTAAAAAATGACATAAGCTACTCAAAACTTTTAAAATAATTGTTGTCAAAAGGTTGTTATTATTTGAAATAGAATAAACCTTAAAAAAATATTATTATTTAAAATAGAATAAACCTTAAAAAAACTGATGAATAGCGATATTTTAGTTTTAATTTGTGTTAAATGTTTTATCATTTATTATATTTGTTGTTGTTTTCTTTGATTTAAATTAACGTTTACATGATGATATGTTCCTAGATATTATAACATGTATTAAAATAAAATATTAGATCATATAATCAATGAAATATTACACTTCACTTTCCCGAGGTCCATTAAAAAAATGCACACGTAATTAGATCATGAGCACATCTAAGATCAATAACAATAACATGAAAATGAGACAAAGACTTTGATGAAACACTTATTAAAATCTTTTATGAAGTAAATTAAAATAAAAAATACTCATTTATATTTTGACGCGTGTGCACACTAAAATAAATGGACAAACGGGCACGTAATGTTATATAAAAACAGTAGGCTATCTATACCTATAGATAAAGGGGATACATCCTTTTGGCATGACCTATTTATTTTCCATATTTACCCTTGAGGCAAATTGTTTTTATCTCACACATAAATATAGTAGTTTTAACTCAGTTACAATATAATTGGTAGTCGCTGTTAACTAACTCCCAAGCATACCACGTTTCGGTTCTTTGCATACACTTGAGATAATCAGTTTCTGTTCATTTCCAATTGAGATTATTTGACGACTCACTGTCAGGATACCCAAGGATAACCACTAAACACACTTTAATCCAAGTATACACTGATCATTCCATCTATATTTGAAATATAATTCGTCATTAATTTTCTTTGAAAAGTACACTTAGTATACTCAGTGGGAATCCTTTGTTTTACTCATTCAACAATTAACAAAGGCAATATACCACTATGAAGGCAAACCCTAAAACTTCTTCTCTTTTTCATGTCTTTCAAATATTATTTTTATTATCTCTTTTACTTAGAAAAATATATTTCAAATGAATAACAACCCCGAACTCTCTTATAATTCTTCTCCTTTCTGTTTGATTTATTTTTATTTGTTTTGAAAATGGTCATTTTCATTTTGAATCATTTCGATTTTGAATTTGGTTAAGTTTGATATTTTTAAATTTTCTATTTGGTCATTTTTTTCATGAAGTAACTGCACATGTAATTAAAGCATCGGAAAATCATCTCCCTTTTTTAAGTTTTGTTTTCTAAACATGTAAATGACCATTTCTTTTTTATTGCATATCTTTTTTAAGGTTTTATCTTAGTTAATTTATATCATGTAAATGATCATTTCTTTTTTATTGCATGTCATGTAAATATCCAAAAACTAATGAAAGAAATTTAGAATTATATGTTTACATGAAGTTTCTATATAAGGAACATGTCTTGAAGAATTATCATCTTATCATTTATGGTGTTATTTAACATATTAGAAAATAACAATAATATTACTACAAGTGTATAGTTTTTTCATTTTTTGCTAACCTCAACTCTTAATTATAATGTCAAGAAAATAAGTGGCAGGTGAAATATATTTATTTGTGTAAAAAAGTCTGTTTATATCTATTTGTGTTTATTTTAGAATGTGTTTTTGAAAAATCATAACTTAATTGTTCTATTCATGTTCAGTTTTTTTAATAATGTTTATCATAGCCTAATTTATAGCATAATTTTTTGGAGTAATTATCAATATGCTCGGATCATTCTTTGGGTAATTAGCATAATTTCACGCCTGGAAGTTTTAGTAATTACTAATGTTTATAATGGAATGATTCTTTTGAATAATGTTTATGATAATTTTTAATAAAATAATTATAATTCTCAAAAAGTTGGAATCTAAATAATTATGTCATCATAAACATTAGCCAACATGTAAGATGAAACATTAGCATAATGTTCCAACCCAATATTATTGCTCGGTGGTAGGACTGCACATTCTCGATTTAAGATACCTATTGATATACAACCGAGTTTCATTTGTAGTATTCAAAAGCAAAAAGATCTTGCAAATCTCATTAGAGTTGTTGCCGCAATAATTTGGGATGAAGCACCAATGACAAACAAAAACTGTTTGGAAGCCTTGGATCTATCATTACAAGACATTTATAGCAACAATGCTCCATTTGGTGGAAAAGTTCTGATCATGGGGGGAGTTTTTTGTCAAGTTCTTCCTGTTGTAAGAAAAGGTACTAAGGCACAAATGATTTCAGCATGTATTGTTCAGTCTCATTTATGGGATCATACTAAGATTTTGCGTTTGCATCAAAATATGCAATCATTGCATGATCAAGAGTTTGCAGAATTTCTTATTCGTATTGGTCATGGTGTTGAACCTACCAAAGCAGATGATATGGTGAGATTACATTCACAGATTGCAATCCCATGGGACAGTGAACATTCCATACAAGTACTTATCCAACATCTTTTTCCTAATTTAGAATTGCATGGTTGGCATGCCCCATATATGGTACAAAGAGCTATTTTGACACGACCAAATGATGATGTCCAGAAATTGAATGATATGATTATCGACCATTTTCCAGGAGAAGAACATATTCTAAAGATGTGATAATCATAATTTATACCAGCAAGAATTCTTAAACTCAATTATACAAGGTAGTTTTCCACCACATATTCTAAAGATAAAAAAAGGGTGCACCATTGATGTTGTTACGGAATCTAGATCCTAGATATGGATTGTGTAATGAGACGCGGTTATTATGTCGTGGTTTATTTATGAATATGTTGGATGTGGAAATCTTGGCAGGAAACAATGCAGGAAAATGAGCTTTTTTGCCCAGAATTAAAATAAAAACATCTGCAAGTGATGGGTTGTCTTTTGTCCTTAGTAGAAAGCAGTTTCCTGTGGGACTAAGTTTTGCTATTACAATAAGTAAATCACAAGGACGAACCATTCCAAATGTTGGGATATATCTTTCACGACATGTTTTTAGTCATGGACAGTTGTATGTGATTTTATTCAGGGATGTTTTACAGACTACGACAAGAGTTTTAACTAGGGAAGAAAAATTGAACGGAGAAGATGGTGACTACACAAAAAATATAGTACTCTGTTGTTGAAGAGAAGTTTAATTGTTTCCATGTGTATGTATTGTGCATTACATCCTCATACCAAAAACATTAAAGAACTCAAATTCAAAAACATTAAAGAAGAATTTAAGTTTATACATTGAGTTATTTATTGATTTGCTTGAAAAAAACGGTTAAGTAAAGTCACGTCACACTGCAATTTTCTCAATTCAAACAAAATTTAATGCGCAAATATTATATATTATAAATAAAATATAATATGCATATGAATAAATATCATATTTTTTATCATATAAGTAATTTATATTAAAATCAAACTTATAAAAAAAGACGTTGTTAATATTTTCATGCGTTAGCGTAATAAAAAAAAGCGGACAAACGTGCACGTGTTCTAAAATCAAAGTAATTCATAAACAAGTCATAGTTGTTGTTCTACCAAATATAAACTAAAACAAAGTATTTTCATTCTCCAGGTATACATTTTTTTGTCACAATAACCCATATTATATTCAAGCGAGTCAAATGTTTTAAATGTATTTCTTTGATGATATGAGATTTCGTCATGTCTTTGTAGTTTTTTAAATCTCAATAGCGCATTGATAAAGGGATGTACGAATAATTGATTCGAATCTTTATAAGGTAAAAAAAATTATATTACACTACTTACTATTAATTTTACTATCTTTTTCTCTAAAAAAAATTCTAATTTGAGAATCTTACATTTTTTCTTTACTACGGAAAACAATTGCAGGAAAAAAAAATACTTCGAATAAAGATTTCATGTTCGGCATTCCTCTTAAAGAACGTCATTGATTACATAGTATCAATAGTATTTTGCATGCTTCGATATAATTTTGAATATCTTTGTTTACCATTTTCAAAATGTAATAATATTATTTTTAATGCGACCTACAATAGAAACCTCATAAAAAGAAAAACTGACACTTATTTGTCTCTGCTGTGCACATTAAAAAAAGCGGGCAGACGGGCACGAGAGTGCCCGTCTGAACGCTAGTTATATATAATGTGGATTGTTTGGTTCATTAACCCCTCTTTGAACAAATAATTTATTAAATTAATTTTGAAAATAATCATATGAAAAATTATGTTGTATCTCAACCTTATCTTACATCGATTAATGATTTTCTAGCATTCTACAACTCATCATTCATCTCATGTTGTTTTATCGTTAAATTCTTTCCAATACTTCTAGATTTCGTTCAACTTTCTTCCATATTTTTTTACTTTTTTAAAGCATAAAATATAATGCTTTAAAGAATGAATTAGTATAAAAGGAAATGTTTAATAAAGAACTTAAAACATTGATAGATTTTAACTATAAACGAACGTGAGATGGATGTTGAGTTAAAGAATGCTTTAAAATCGCTTATCAACGTAATTTGTTCTTCAAATATAACATTGTTGTTCATATAAATATTTTCCTAACCAATTTTGAGAAGTTACATGTTTAGTATATAGTTTAGTGAAATAAGAAATACACATTAGATTTAATAAATAGGTATATCTGTCGTGAAATGACAAAATCAAGGGGACACATGTTTTCTCCATTTCAAAATTCCAAAAAGGTCTCCCTGGGGATCAAACTCGTGATCTTTACACATACCCGTCGGTTTTTTAAAAACCGAGAGGTAAAGTGTGCACTTTTTATGACGCCCTTCGTTACCTCGCCTGTGAAATTCTTGCACAATGTAGGACCAAACCTCAAAGAGGAAGATTGGATCAGGTGACCTGCATGAAGGGGTATATGTGTTCACAAAGAAATATCAACAAGCCTTCACGTGTGCAACTAAGAAGGACATGGCGACCTTATGGCACATCAATGATACATTCCTCAAATCAAGTTCTTCAACATATTTCACATTTAGTCAAATTCAATATTGATAGAGAAAACTGTTGTGATGTATGCCACAAGGAAAAACAATGTAGAAACCATTTCCCTTTAAGTATTAATAAAGCTGAAGTACTTTTTGAATTGATTCAATGTGACTTATGGGGGAAATACCATACTGCCACAAACAATGAATTCCATAAATTTCTAACCATTGTAGATGTCTACACTTGTGGCACATGGGTATATTAATGAAGCACAAGCCAAATACTTTACAATATTTGATTAGTTTTAGAAATCTAATCAAAAGGGAATTTAATATGCATATCAAGAGGATTATGAGTCGCAATGGGACAAAGTTAACTAACTCTGATTTCAAGTGCTTCACTCAAAAAGAAGGGATCATGCATGAAACTTCTTCTGTTGCCACACCTCAACAGAATGGACGTGTGAAACGCGAGGATATAACGATTTTGTACATAGCACGAGCCTTGTGTTTTCAAGAAAATCCCCCATTTCATTTTTGGGGAGATTGTGTATTGACAGCAACATATCTAATCAATAGAACCCCTACAGTTGCAAATAAGGAAATCACTCCATACGAGTTACTTTTTAAGAGAGCACCAAACTATGAACACTTGAGAACTTTTGGTTGCTTATGCTACAAGAAAAATGACTCAAAGGGAATCATTAAATTTGATTCCCAAGCTGAAAGGTGTTTTTTTATTGGTTATCTACAAGGACAAAAATGATAGAAAGTTTACAATCCAAAGTCTCGTGAATGCTGCATATCAAGGGATGTGGTGTTTTATGAGCATATATTTCCTTACAATGTCATTGTTGCAGAAAACACATATAATCCCGGTTGCGATACACATAATGACGGTTTTACTTCCGTTGTTAGGTAGAATGTGATTGTATGTATGTTGGTTTCCACAACGGGTGAATGACTGTGGATATAAGTTAGGTAGTGCGCTATTTATAACAACGATTACAGAAAACACTCGTTGTGAAATAATTTATAGGTCTTGAGTTCGAAACCTAGAAACTTCATTCTTTCCTTTTATTATTCTAATAGTGCGCTCTACTTATAGCAATGGTTGAATTAAAACCGTTGTGATATTATTTTTTTATTTTATTTTTCAATTTTACAGCATTCTCATATTTTTAACCTGAATATTTCTGAATCGTATCATACCAGAAACAATAGTACACCCATTTGTGAATTGAATTAGACAAAAAATTGTATTACATCAATGACACAATTCTATTAGGAACCAAAAATTGTATATTACATCAAAACCAATATGGCACAAAATAACCTACAATGTATACATCATTACATTAAATAATATTATCTTATTGTCTTTGTGTCTTGTCTCTTGGTGTCTTGACTTTATAAACCTATAATTTCAAATAATAATAGTTATTAGAAAATAATATCATTGGAAATTATAACATACAATAAGTTATACATGAAGAATATAAAATACTTACTTATTAATTTTCCCATATCCATAGGGGAAATGGGATCTGTATTGTAGAGGGAAACAAGGTTAACTGATACGTGGACTAGCATGGCTGCCACTATCTGATATTTAGCCAAAAAGAAGGAATTAAGTGTCTGGGTATGAGCCAAGAAAATCTAGGGACAAATGCAGACTGACATTATGTCGTCCTAAAAGGGTGTATATGGAATTCCAAAGAAAACTATATTCCGGTGTCAAGGAAATAATATGTCACTAGGGTGAACAGTTTATGATCGAAGATGGATAATGGATCATGAAGATGCCCTAAGGCGGAAGGAGGAATAATTAGGAGTATGCTCGCCAAGGATTCACATCCTCGTGCCTAGGTATTCTCACTGCGCGATAAGAAAATCAAAGCAATCGTAGTTCGTGGAACCACGAGAAGAGAGAGAGAGAGAGAGAGAGAGAGAGAGAGAGAGAGAGAGAGAGAGAGAGAGAGAGAGAGAGAGAAGAGTGATGAAAAGTATAACTTGTACCATCATAATGGTATCAAGGGAACCCACAAATGGATAAAACTTGGAATTAAAGAGTAAACAAGCATTTACTAGTATATGGGCTAGCATGGCTTCCGCTATAGGGTAAAGCCAAAAATAAAGGTTGAATTATGTGTTTGGGTATGATCCAAACAACTCTTGATTCACAAGATGGATTGTCGATATATCATCCTAAAAGGGTATAGGCGGGGCCCAAGAGAAAGTATTGTTGTGTATAAGGAACAATATATCACTAGCCAGGGAACAAACAGTTTGAGATCAAAGAAGAGTAGTATCTTGGATCCATGAAGGAGATAGACTCTAAATCGAAGAGCAAGGTGATGTTTAAACCCAAAAAGTATGAATTAAATGTTTGGGTATGATCCAAACAACTCTCGATTGATGAGGTGGAATGTCGCTACATCGTCCTAAAAGGATGTAGTTGGAGTCCAAGGAGATGTATAGTTGATCTCAAAAAGATGTTCGTGATTGATGAATAAAGAATGATTGATTGATAAATAGGGTAGCTCGCAGAGAAACAAGGTTCTCCTGCCTACGTATCCTTATAGTGCAATAAGGAAATCAGAGCTTTCGTAGTTCAGCCCACTAGGGCTGAAAGTAAGACGATTGGTGAGGCAAAATAAGATGATTGATTTAATGAAAGAGTGGAATATACTTGATAGTTATTAGATAATAGCCACACTAAAGTTTATGAGTAAAGGTGGATACGATAAGAAACTGGGCCAAACATCTCGTACCTAGAGGTATTCAGAATGGGAGTAGGAATTCTCCAGTCCCATTCCTTCTCCATTTCTTAAGGCTCGTGTCATACAACTTGAATCTTGAAGGATAAGTTGTTGATGTAGTCCTTTGTTTAGCATGATGCTTCGTGAAGAGAGAGAGACTTTCCAATCATATGATTTGAATTATGCTAAAGTCTATGAATAGAGGTAAATATAATGAGCAGTAGGTCATTCGTCCCATACCCAAACATATTCAGAATGGGGGTAGGAACTCTCCAGTCTCATTCCTTCTCTATTACTTAAGGCTCATCCCACACAATTCTAACTTTTGATTTCACAAACTCTTAAAGATGCCACCTTTGATGTAGTTTGTATTATCCACTTCCTGGTATGACTAAGGATGCCTTGATTGAGAATCTGACTTGAGGCCTTGAGCTCCACAACTTACAGAAAAAAGTCTCATTAAGTGACCAGGGGTCTTTTGTTCACTAAAATTTAGACAATGGGATTATACAATATCAAAGGGTTTAACTTATCAAAATTACTTTTGATCAATTTGAATCATAGGGTTAGGATTGATTTTTGAGAACTAGGTTAAAACTGAATCTAATGGTCAGAAATAACCAAACTAACCTAAGGGATCATGATATAGGTTATTCATGGACTTGATCAAAAATCTATGTCAAAAAATTCTAAGGGAACATGCAATTATGCGGTAAAAATGACAAAATGATCCCTAAGGGTAAAAAGGTCAATTCACCATAATATCCAATCATGAACACAAATTTATTTTCAATTAAAGTCTAAATATATCCTACGAATTGGTTAAGTCATAAAATCTACTTTAACCTAATGTTCAAAAAGTAACTAAATTCTAAAACTAACCAAAATCCAATTATTTTCTAATTTCTAATCTAATTAACTATATTAAAATCTAATTAGAAAATTATACTAAAATCTATTTAATCCTTAAATTCTAATCAAAATCTAAAGCTTAGTTAAACCTAATTTTAACATCTAAAAAGCAATTAATAAATGGAAAAACAAAATATATCAAAAGAAAAGAAATTAAAAATGCAATAAAAATCCAAAATGGGCCAAAGGCGGTGTTAGGCCCTGAGTTGGAGGTGGAAACAGTATGGATTTTGAGAGGAAAAAAACCTAACAGGAATTCGTATGTGAACAAAACAAAAGGCCAAAGGGCCAATGCCCTAAATCCCAAACCCCTATACAAGGGGGTGAGAAAGGAATGGCAGTGTATAGTGGGGGATTCATGTATGGGCCTGATCCTGAAAGCCCATATGGAGATGACTTTGGCTAGGGGGTGAGAAATTGAAACAGGGTGTTTACATGAGGCAAAATTGGATATGGCCAAATTAGGCCCACCAAAAATAGGTCTAACAACATTTCAAAATGAATTAAACGCTCCTTCTCTCTAAAATGTCTCGTCGGACACACCACGGGCCACCACGTCGGCCGTCGCTCTCGGAGGAAGAGGCCACCAAAACCCTAACCAGAGCTACCATCAAGTTCACCTCCTCACGCTCTATTCGATTCTTCAGTCAATTTCACGAAAATGGAGCTCTATAACCCTAACCGAAACTGCTCACTCCAAGAATCCTAACTCGAAATCTCCAAATAAAATTATGAACTCCTCGATTCAAAGCCCCAGGGATGAGGGCTTTGAATCCTCTCAACGCCCTATACGTACCAGTAACCAAGAAATGAAGAAATGCGAAGGTTTTCAGAATTACCTTGCCGGAGTTGCCGACGCCACTGATGAGCTTCTAGGTAATGTCTTTCAAAGCTTGTTCCTTGTACTGGTCACGCTTTCTTTTTCTCTTTGATTCTTCTTCTTCTTCTGGATTCAAAAATGAGTGAACTGAGTGCTTTCGTATTGTGCGGGAGAGCTTAGCACAAGCAGTATTGAAACTCTAATGATTAGCTTCAACGGCTTTGGGATTGTGCGTGTAGTGAGGTTTAAGGAGATGAAGGAAACTCAGAGAATGAAAGGATTTGAGAGTAATGATGCCAAAGGTAGTGAAATGGTGATGGATAAAATGATATATAGGCATTAGGTTAGGAATAGAATAGGTTCGGGATTTGGCTTGGAGTTGGTTAGATTCAGGTTTGGAGTTGGTTAGCAGTTAGTTGAGAAGAACTCAGTGAGTTCAAACTGTTAACTCACTGAGTTAGAAGTTAGTTAGTTGAATTCAAATTGGTTAATTGGTTAGGATGAGGGGACAACTGGCTTGTGCATTGACGTTGGCTTGTTATTTAGTTAGCTCAAATGCAGGTTAACAAGTGGACTTATGTACAACTTGTCTAACTCCAAATCTGTTGAACTCCATTTATGCATCTTGCTTGTGTCCATTTCTGTTAGCACTTGTATGGATTGAATGAGTAGGTTAACTTGTGAGTTATCATGATGCCTTCTATTAACTAAACTGTTATGGTCATAACTATGTTAAATTATGTTGATGCCCGTCTATGAACTTGTCCCATTGTATATTGGTATGGCTTGCCTTTTTGTGAAATGGTTGTAAATTAATCTGTGAAGTTGTTGCAGGAGTTTGGATTGAGGTTGCCTTAATTTGATGCAGAAGGAATTTTTGATCAATGAAGACTTGCTAATTATGCTGAAATTTTGGGTCATTTGTTCATATTCTTCTTGTGGCTTTGATGAACCTGATTTTGAAACCATGATGCAGGATTATGCAGAGGTTCTAATGCCTGGTGTGTTGTTGCAAAAATAAGGCAAATATTGCTCATGTATGTGTGACTAATGTAGGTTAGATGGTATGGTGGTATACTTGGCTATGTCATGAAATATTTGTGAAATGTTCAGGTGTGGCATGTTAACTAGTTAGCTGGTATGTTGTTGTCATGGTCATCTGGCATGCAAGAGAGCTACAAAATAAGGGAAATTGTTGTGGCATGAATCTGAAATGTAATGATGATTAAGTTGTTTTTAGCATACTGCTAAGTTGGAATGGCAGATTGTTATGCTTTGTTTTGGTTTGTGGTGGCTTTTGGTTAATTGCTGGTTATGGCTTTGCATTAGGTCCTGCTTGCTCATGCTCACAATAGATTCGGGCTTGGACATTAACAAAAAGCTTGTGGCTTATGGTACATCAACAACACTTAATTTATTGTGCATTATTGATGTTTCTTGGTTTTGCAGGAAGTTTGGTTCTGGCTTCTGCAGGATCATGATGGCAGGGTGCTAGTGCAAGGTGTATCATGGTGAGTTCAAAACCAAAATCCATGTGCATTGTTTGGCCAAATTATTCATGTATGTGCAATGTTTGATCATGTGATTAGGGTGTTTGGTTATTGGTGAATGCAGGACCAGCTTAGCAAGGTAAAGTTGTGGTTGGCAATGCAAAATGTTCAAGTCATGGCATGGTGGACATGATTCTGAATATGAGTTACTTGTAAATGAAGAAACAAAGCAAAAACAAACCAAACATGACTCTTAGATAATGTATCAAGGAAAAGTGGATTAGATTAGATCTTAGGTGGCAAAAAAGGGTGAGTTGACTTTGGTCAAAGTTGCCCAAAAAGTCAATTCACTACGCCAAAAAGGTTTTTTAACAGCGCATCTTAGACAGCGCTTTTAAAAGAAAGCGCTGTCTAAGGTTAAAATAAAAATAAAACACGGAAAATGTTCTAAAAAAATAATGAAAGCGCTGTCTAAGGGGGGGTCTTAGACAGCGCTTTTAGAAAGCGCTGTCTAAGACCCCCCCTTAGACAGCGCTTTTAGAAAGGGCTTTTAAATATAGACCTTAGTGTCATACCCCAAAAATTACCCATCATTTTTCCTTAAAAAAAAAAAAAAAAAAAAACGTTAAAAAAAAAAAAAAACGAAAAAAAAAAAAAAAAAAAAAAAAAAAAAAAAAAAAAGAAAAAAAATTTAATTAATTAATTAATTAATTAATTAATTAATTAATTAATTAATTAAATAATTAAAATAAATATATAAATAAAATATAACAAATTATTTTGGACTTGGGTCTCCCTCATTCCAAGCCCATTACCCACGAAATTAGTCTATAAATACTGAAGTTTCAGTAGGGGAGTGGGACTTGGAGTTTACACTGGGAGATTCACTGGAGAAAGAAGGAAGAGAAGCAAAATACTCTGAGGTTTCCTTGGAACAAAACCTTGAGGAAAAAGAAAGAGAGAGAACAGAGAAGGACGGATAGAAACTTTGGCATAGGAACCCTGCCTACCCGGAGAATTCAGAGTAAAGAAACCCTGAAGGCAGCCCATCTGCACCGAAACCATCGCCGTCCAATTCCCGCTGCCTAACTTATTCCGATACTACAAGTGGTCAATCCCTTCAACCTTGAATTGGCAAACAGGTTTGCGTATCTCTATTGTTTATACTTTCAATTGGCCATATCTACATATATAATGCATCGTGATTAAATGTTGATATATAATTTGCTTTCGTATGGGAATTTAAATATGCCTGAATACCCTGAATGTTTGATCATGTTGTTCCTGTGATAAAATGCCATAAAATTCAAAGTTCCTAACGTGGGGCTGTTTTCAAATTCAAAATCCGTGGCCGCTCGCTAGCACCTCGCTAGGCGAGCCTGGGGCGAGTATTCGCCTGGCCTTCGCTAGGCGAGGCAGAGGCGAACGAGACAGTAGCTGACTTTTCTATTCTGTTTTTTTTTATGTTTTATCATAGCCATGCATTATTCATCCTATCCTATTTATTGTTGTGATATTTCTCCGGTGTAATCTTCGATTGCACCCTGATTTGGTGTTCTGACATGTTTCTTTTTTTTGAGTTTCGTAAAGGTTCACATATCCCAAGAAAAGGTTATTGGCTAGGTATTCCACTTTATTTGTGGGATACCCTTGTGGAGTTTCACCCTAAATTAATTTTTAATGTATTAATTTCTAATGTATTAATTTTTTAATATATTATTTTTAATAATTTTAATGTGGAGTTTCATCCTAATGATATAATTAATTGTAAAACTTTGCCTTTGAATAAGTGATCTTGGACCTCTCTTTGTTGCCTTACGATTACGATATTACGGTCATGTCCCGCGAACGTGGGGATACCCTTAGCAAAGACCTTTCGGTTAAATCATCATAAAATAAATTATAGTCCCTCGGATGTTGCCTTTGAATATACAACTTTGTCCCTCGATGACCCTCCGATGTTGCCTACGGTTAAAAGATGATAGTCCCTTCGAATGCTAAGGTATCCTCGTAACTGTTGCCTTCAATGACCAATCGATGACCCTACGATGACCCTTTTACATCCAAAGGATAAAACTACTTATTTCTCAATAATAAGGACAGTTTTACCCTCATAAGGATAGGAAATACTCATAAAGACCTTGGGTCGGTATAACTCTTAATTGCTGGCTCACAACCTAAAACATTTTTTCACACCTCACACCTTTCAAAATACCTTCAGAAAATCACCACTTGGTATACATTCATACTAGAATCATTACCGAGTTATATTTTTCTAAACAATTTTCAAAACTAAACGAGATAATCACTTTGTATACATTCATACAAGAATCATTACAAAGTTAAATTCTCTTTCCAAAAACAATTTTCCAAACAATTCACAAACACTTTTTTTTCAGACAAAAAAATAATATAAGTGATCGAGCAATTAAGAGCCCATGGATAACCATGGATACAAAGGGTGCTAACACCTTCCCTTTGTATAATGTACCTCCCGAACCCAAAATCTAAATTAAGGTCTTTCCTGTTCTTTTCCACCTTTCCTTATTGGATAAAAGAAAAGTCGGTGGCGACTCTTGCTAACCGCGACATTGCGATAAAAAACACAAAAAGTCCAGTTCACCGTATGACAGAACTGACGACTCTGCTGGGGAGTAAATATATTTAAAAAGAGAGGTTACCTTAAAAACAAGATCACTTATTCAATTTGTCTGATTTGTTTTTAAAGGATTGCTTGGGTATGTTATGCTTGAGTGAAAGATCCTACACCCGGATCTAGTGTACCTTAGGTAAGTAGCAAGAGATCATCGCGACTGTCCGGCGTATACTGGAATGGTCAAAATGATGGCTACGGTTAATGTGGCACTTTGGATGTCCTAATGTTCCTCATGTTAGTTGAGGAAATATTTGGCATTCGCGTGGTGTCATAAAAGCATTAACCAGACCTTTAGAACCCTAATTGACTCATCCTGGCCATTAGAAAGTAGTGAGATAACTGACTTCGGTTCCGACTGGAGTTGGTTGAGACTCGATACTACACTCTTTGAGATTGGACTTTAGGGAAGCTTCGGTCAACCACTTGGTGTTGCACTGAAGTGGACTTAAGGAAAGGTCAATGATTTGAGATCCTTCTAGAACCCGGTTACTATTCTAAGACAGGTTGAACCAACCAAACTTCAGTGGGGAGGGTATTTACCTATGGAACTCACGCAAGCCTTAAAACCTAGGAATGATTGTTGTGTGACTTGCTTGTGCTTGTTATTTATCTAACAACATGACATCATAACAACATAACATCATAACATCATGGCATTGTACTAACCATTTCAAGGATTTAGGGATTTAACTCTGCTAAAAAAAAAAAAAACAAACAAAAGCAAAAACAAAAGAGAAAAGAAAAAAAAGCTCTTTTTGTTAGTTTATGCAAAGTTAAATCCCGAAAGTCCTTGAAAACATTTCATACATTGCATTGCATCGCATAACAGGTATTCTAAAGGATCAGTGTTTTCACGATTTTCCTATCAAACAAATTCCAGCAGATTCAAACAGATTGAACAATGGCTCTCGAACAAACTGTCAAAGATCTCCAGGCCCAGAATGCTCAATTCCAGGAAATGATGCTGAGCTTATCTAAGGGGCAGGAAGAACTGAAAGCTCTTTTGATGGAGAAGAAGAAGGACCAGAAACCTGTGGGTTACATCAACCCGGGGAGAAGGCTTAAGGGACAGGTTACAGGAGTCAAGATTAGAATTCCGAAGGATTCAGAAGAAGAGACCGAGAATGATTCGGAAGATGAGAATCCTAATCTCGTCAATTCTGAGGACGACGATGAAGATTATGAACATGAACAGTACTCTCCGAAGGATGATAAGTACAAGTTGCTGGAAGAACGTATGCTAGCTATGGAGGGGCAGAAAGTGCCCGGTCTGGATTTCGAAAACTTGGGTCTGGTCTCTGATGTGGTCATTCCCCGCAAATTCAAGGTTCCCATTTTCACTAAGTATGATGGTGCCTCTTGTCCTCAGATGCATCTAAGGGCTTATGTGAGAAAGATTCAGCCGCACACTACTGATAAGAAACTGTGGATCCATTTCTTCCAAGAGAGTCTGTCTGGCACACAGTTAGAGTGGTATTATCAGCTTGAGAGCTCTAACATCCGCACATGGACTGATTTAGCAACAGCTTTCTACAAGCACTACCAGTATAATTCTGAGTTAGCGCCTACTCGGCTACAGCTACAAAATATGACTATGGGCTCTAAAGAAAGTTTCAAAGAATATGCTCAAAAGTGGAGAGATTTAGCTGGCAGAGTCAAACCCCCTATGACTGATCGAGAGTTAGTGGACATGTTCATGGGTACACTGACTGGTCCATTCTACAGCCATCTACTGGGAAGTTCCTCGTCAGGTTTCACTGAACTTATCTTGACAGGTGAACGGGTTGAAAGCGGCATTCGAAGTGGAAAGATACAGGCAGCTACTTCTGCAAGCACCAAAAAGTCCTATCAGGGAAAGAGTTAATCAAATGCTGTGTACAGTGAGAGGAAGTATAACAAGAAGAATCGTGACCATACTGTTGGGGCAGTTACAATTGCCGCACCGCCATCTCAGAACTTCCAACACAGACAAGACAGGTCGAGAAGACAGTTTACCAAGATCAATATGACTTTAACCCAAGCACTGTAGAGTATGTTAAAGGCCAATTTGATTACCCTCAGAGGCCCTCCTGCAAATCCCAACACTACTTCTCCTCGTTATAATCCCAACGCCAGGTGTGCCTATCACTCCGATAGCCCCGGGCATGATACGAATGATTACTGGTTGTTGAAGAACAAGATTCAGGATATGATCGACGCTGGAGAAATTGAATTTGATCCTCCGGCGACCCCCAATGTCATCACAGCACCTATGCCTAATCATGACCAGAATGTTAATGTTGTGGACGACAATTCTCACGTTACTGACGTTGCTGATTTAGCATCTCCTCTCCTGATCGTTAAGAAGAATTTATTGCAAGCTGGTTTATTTCCAGGTTGTGCTGAAGATTGCGATCTCTGTGTACTCCGACCCAATGATTGTTTGAAGTTGAAGAACGGCATTCAACGGCTGATGGATGATCGTACAATTCTATTTGAAAGGGTTCCTAAGGTGGACAACTCTATTGAAGAGGTATCTGTGATTGCTAGGTCCAAAGCTCCAGTGAAGATTACCGCTACTAGAGTGCCTGTGAAGATTACCGCTGAGCCCAAAGTGGCTCCCCTGATTATTACCGCACCTGGCCCCGTGTCATATTCCTCCAGCAAAGCTATTCCGTGGAACTATGGAGGCGACGTTTACATCCATGGCATAAAGCAGGTTGGTAGTTCTGCTAATCCTAATGATATTGTGGGGACTAGTAAAGTTACTCGAAGTGGAAGGATCTACTCCCCAGAAATCTCACCTCCCGCTCCCGAAATTCGAGGAAAAAGACCAGTCAATCCTCCTCAGTCAGAGACATCGGTCGAAGTTACTTCTGAAGATGTTGCCAAACAGGAAATGGAAGAGATGCTGAAAATCATCCGTAAGAGCGATTTTGATGTAGTGGAACAATTGGGGCATACTCCGTCTAAAATCTCAATGTTGTCTTTATTGTTATCTTCTGAATCCCATGCCAATGCGTTGATGAAATTCTTGAAGACCGCTCATGTGCCTCAAGAAACATCCGTCGATCAATTCGAACATTATGTTGCTAATTTGACTGTTGACAATGGCCTAGGCTTTTCCGATGCTGACCTGACGCCAGCAGGAAAGAATCACAATAAAGCTCTGCATATCTCCATCGAGTGTGAGGGGATCACCCTGGCTCACGTGTTGATCGACAACGGCTCTTCCTTGAATGTGCTCCCGAAAGCTGTACTCGATAAATTTGACTACAAAGGCATTGAACTGAAACCTAGTGATGTTGTGGTGCGTGCTTACGATGGTGCGAAGAGTGTTGTCTATGGTGAAGTGGTTCTCCTTATCAAGATAGGACCTCAAGTCTTCAACACTACCTTTCACGTGATGGACATTCGTCCCGCCTACTCCTGCTTGTTGGGGCGCCCTTGGATCCATGGGACAGGTGCGGTAGCTTCGTCGCTTCATCAAAAGCTGAAGTATCCAATAGCAGGCATGGTTGTCACTGTATGTGGAGAAGAAGAGTATATTGTCAGTAGTGTGCAAGCCTTCAAATACGTCGAGATGGATGGTGAATTCTTTGAGACTCCTTCTTAGTCATTTGAAGTGGTTCCTCCACCCAGTCCTGTCCTTAAGCCAACTCCCCTTGTGCCCAAGGTTGTTCGTGCTCCCCCTGTCATGATCTCTCTGAAAGATGCTCAAGCCGCGATTGAAAATGGTGATCGTGCTGGTTGGGGTCAACTGATCAATGTACCGTACAAGTCTGATAAAGCTGGCCTGGGGTTTAACTCTGGAAAGATAGTCAAAAATCAGATTAATGCTATGGAAGATGCTGATAGTGATTGCGACTTGGATAGCTGGATTTTCCCAACAATTGGTGACGGACTCAACAATTGGAAGACTGAAGACATTATCCCGATTTCCTTTAGTCAGGAGTAATTGTTATTGTTTATTCTAGAATTGCAAATTTTAATTTTCTTTTACAATCAAACTTCTTAAAGCATTGTGTCTATGCCCGAGGCACAATGGCTAATTTGTTAGGGGTTTGTCATTTTCATAAGCATATTCATATTCAATAGATCAATGGACTTTTTGCATTCAAATATTGCGCTCTTTATCTTTCCTGTCATTTTTCAAACAAGCTATGTTTCTTGCACACACTCACGTAACAATTTGCCGATCCATATCCACTCTGGATCCTGTTGGTAATGACTCTGCTACTGTTCATTATGACTTTGAAAATCCGATCTACCAAGCCGAGGGTGGAAGCGAGGAAGATTGTGAAGTCCCTGGAGAACTTGCCCGACTACTGCAAGAAGAAAAGACTATACAGCCGCATGAGGAATCAATTGAAATTGTAAATCTGGGTACTGAAATAAACAAGAAAGAAGTCAGAGGTTTCTTGGGGCACTCGAATTACATTGCCCGATTCATTCCACACTTGACTGCTACCTGCAAACCCATCTTCAAATTACTGAGACAAAATCAAGAGATGGTATGGAATGATGAATGCCAAGAAGCTTATGACAAAATCAGGAAATATCGCCAAGAACCTCCAGTTCCGATGCCACCAGTTGAAGGAAGACCTTTAATTACGTATTTGACCGTGTTAGAAAATTCAATGAGGTGTGTTGGGGCAACATGACGAGTCTGGTCGAAAAGAGCATGCCATATACTGCCTTAGCAAAAGGTACCGACTGTGAAACAAGATACTCACAGCCCGAGAAAGCTTGCTGTGCTTTGGCCTGGGCTGCTCGCCGACTAAGACAGTATATGTTGAATCATACCACCTTATTGACTTCTAAGATGGATTCTATCAAATACCTATTTGAGAAACCTGCTGTCTCCTGAAAGAGTTATCACTGACAATGGTACTAATTTGAACAACAAGATGATTACTGAACTCTGCACGCAGTTCAAAATAAAACACCATAACTCTTCTCCGTACCGGCCAAAGATGAACGGCGCCGTGGGGACTGCTAACAATATCAAGAAGGTCATGCAAGAAATGGCAGTAACATACAAAGACTGGCATGAGATGTTACCCTTTACTCTTTACGGTTATCGCACTTCAGTGCGCACTACGACAGGGGCAACTCCGTTCTCTTTAGTCTATGGAATGGAAGCCATCTTACTAGTGGAAGTTCAGATTCCCTCTCTAAGAATCATGAAAGAGGCGGGCTTAGATGAAGATGAATGGATTCAGACTCGACTCGATCAGATAAATCTGATTGATGAGAAGAGACTTGCGGCTGTTTGTCATGGGCAGATATATCAGAAATGCATGACCCAGGCATTTAACAAAAGAGTTAAGAGACAGGTGTACCAACTTGGCGACTTGGTGATCAAGCGTATCATTCTACCACAAGGTGATCCCAGAGGCAAATGGACTCCCACATACGAAGGGCCATTTGTGGTTAAGAAGGTATTCTCTGGTGGAGCCATGATACTCGCTACTATGGATGGTGAAGACTTCCCACATCCCGTGAACGCGGACATAGTTAAAAAATACTACGCATAAAAGAGACCCGCTAGATCGACGTATCTAGGCAAAAGTAAGGGCATCCCGGCGAACCAAAATGGTTCGGGCAAAAATTAGGGATATATAAAAAAAAATGTACACCCGGCAAGTCGAAAACCTGAAAAGGCGGCTTGGGCAAAAAAGGGTATCCTGGTGGACTGAAAACCTGAAAAGGCGGTCCAGGCAAAAATTAGGGATTAAAGCGTATGACTATGTCCCGTTCTCAGTCAACTTTCATCCAAGTTCAAGGGACTGACCAAGCCAATCACTTCTATCCGACAGCAAGGGATGAGATGCTTGAAGACATAATGACAGTAGTAGGCTTAAAATCAATAGGACTTCTTCCACATAGCTTTCTCTTTGTTTTCGACAATTTCCTCTTACTAGGATTTCTGTCTCCTTGTACACAAATTGCCTATTTATAGGCCTCCTTTCAAAATCAATACAACCCTCTTTCAAAAAAAAGATGCTTTTGTTTTTACTTTTCTGTTTTGGTTGCGTAAATGTCCATTGATTTAATTTGAATTAATATGTGCATTTGAATATGACTGATGTTTACCAAAAATACATGCATAGAATAGCAATAGCAATTACTACCCGACTTCAGGATCAAGGAAAAGGTCTAATCATGCTTCCAATGAATCCTCTACCAATTCTCTTCCCCAGCAAGCCTTTTTTTTTCCTCAGAAAATGGCAGTATCCCCAGGCACAGCCAGTTACTCCCCAACAGAGGTCGGCGTCACCAGACAGATTGATCATCTCATCCATCCCCAGCCAGGCTCTGTTGAATATTTCCACCATCAGACAGAAATCAAGAACCCCCTGCCGAGAAAGGGTCATCGTTACAAATATCTCCAATCAGTAGATGGGGATTTATTTTCCCCAGTAGAGTCCCCAAGCAGAACTTCTCATACGCATAACTCATTCATTACATCATTTCACAGCATACGCATGCATACAACATTCGCATTTATTTTAGCATAACACGAAACATCTCATACATCATGACATAGCATGAAGCTAACTTTTCTTTGCAGGTTATTTATCCTCCTGATATAGTCAAAATAAAAGGTTCATTCAGACAAACACCTTTATCAATCACATTCAAGATTCAGATACATATTTCAAATACAGTTCATGGGAACATTCATTCTGACAACACTTCGATATCCTCCTAACGATGACATCTTTAAGCCCATCCCAGACATTTATTGCAAGTACAACATATACAGGTTATCAGATACAGCCTAACGTACGGTTCATTCTGATTCAGCCCAACATATGACTTCTTCAGCAACTCCAATGCGGTCTAACGTACGACCCATTTGGACCTTCAAATCCTCAGATGCTGCCTAGCGTACGGTACATTCAGGGGTGTAGTCTAGCGTACGACTACTTTCTTTTTCAGATGCAGCCTAACGAACGGCTCATTCTACAACTCGGATACGATCTAACGTACGATCCATTCTGAACTTCAACAACCCCAACGCGGTCTAACGTACGACCCGTTTGGATCTTACAACCCTCAGATGCTACCTAACGTACGGTACATTTCTGAAGTGTAGTCTGGCGTACGACTACCGCTTTCATCATCAGATGCGGCCTAACAGACGACTCATTCTGCGACGGTCTAACGTACGACCCGTTCGGATGTCCATCCCCTCAGATGCTACCTAACATACGGTACATTTCTGAAGTGTAGTCTAACGTACGACTACCCCTTTCGTCATCAGATTCAGCCTAACGTACGGCTCATTCTGCAACTCAGATACGATCTAGCGTATGGTCCATTCTGATCCTTTATCCCCAACAGCATATGACACACTCCGACTCCCCAGCGAAGTCGGCAGCCTAATGGATGACTCATTATACGGTCTAACGTACGACCCAGTGTGACACCCATGTCTTCAAATTGGCCTAATATACGACGCGATCTGAAGCTTTCGTCATCAAACCTCCCGGATGGCATCTTTAAGCCCATCTCCATCAAGACCAACTGTCGATTCTCAAGTGCAAATTTTTGGGGCATTCTAGTGTTCAATAATCTTCCACCTCCAGACCACGAATGGCATACACGCCATCCTAACTCTCTCGGTTCAAGAATATTGAACAGGGGCAGCTGTCATACCCCAAAAATTACCCATCATTTTTCCTAAAAAAAAAAAAAAAAAAAAAAAAAAAAACCGAAAAAAAAAAACGAAAAAAAAAAAAAAAAAAAAAAAAGAAAAAATTTAATTAATTAATTAATTAATTAATTAATTAAATAATTAAAATAAATATATAAATAAAATATAACAAATTATTTTGGACTTGGGTCTCCCTCATTCCAAGCCCATTACCCACGAAATTAGTCTATAAATACTGAAGTTTCAGTAGGGGAGTGGGACTTGGAGTTTACACTGGGAGATTCACTGGAGAAAGAAGGAAGAGAAGCAAAACACTCTGAGGTTTCCTTGGAACAAAACTTTGAGGAAAAAGAAAGAGAGAGAACAGAGAAGGACGGATAGAAACTTTGGCATAGGAACCCTGCCTACCCGGAGAATTCAGAGTAAAGAAACCCTGAAGGCAGCCCATCTGCACCGAAGCCATCGCCGTCCAATTCCCGCTGCCTAACTTATTCCGATACTACAAGTGGTCAATCCCTTCAACCTTGAATTGGCAAACAGGTTTGCGTATCTCTATTGTTTATACTTTCAATTGGCCATATCTACATATATAATGCATCGTGATTAAATATTGATATATAATTTGCTTTCGTATGGGAATTTAAATATGCTTGAATACCCTGAATGTTTGATCATGTTGTTCCTGTGATAAAATGCCATAAAATTCAAAGTTCCTAACGTGGGGCTGTTTTCAAATTCAAAATCCGTGGCCGCTCGCTAGCACCTCGCTAGGCGAGCCTGGGGCGAGTATTCGCCTGGCCTTCGCTAGGCGAGGCAGAGGCGAACGAGACAGTAGCTGACTTTTCTATTCTGTTTTTTTTTATGTTTTATCATAGCCATGCATTATTCATCCTATCCTATTTATTGTTGTGATATTTCTCCGGTGTAATCTTCGATTGCACCCTGATTTGGTGTTCTGACATGTTTCTTTTTTTTGAGTTTCGTAAAGGTTCACATATCCCAGGAAAAGGTTATTGGCTAGGTATTCCACTTTATTTGTGGGATACCCTTGTGGAGTTTCACCCTAAATTAATTTTTAATGTATTAATTTCTAATGTATTAATTTTTTAATATATTATTTTTAATAATTTTAATGTGGAGTTTCATCCTAATGATATAATTAATTGTAAAACTTTGCCTTTGAATAAGTGATCTTGGACCTCTCTTTGTTGCCTTACGATTACGATATTACGGTCATGTCCCGCGAACGTGGGGATACCCTTAGCAAAGACCCTTCGGTTAAATCATCATAAAATAAATTATAGTCCCTCGGATGTTGCCTTTGAATATACAACTTTGTCCCTCGATGACCCTCCGATGTTGCCTACGGTTAAAAGATGATAGTCCCTTCGAATGCTAAGGTATCCTCGTAACTGTTGCCTTCAATGACCAATCGATGACCCTACGATGACCCTTTTACATCCAAAGGATAAAACTACTTATTTCTCAATAATAAGGACAGTTTTACCCTCATAAGGATAGGAAATACTCATAAAGACCTTGGGTCGGTATAACTCTTAATTGCTGGCTCACAACCTAAAACATTTTTTCACACCTCACACCTTTCAAAATACCTTCAGAAAATCACCACTTGGTATACATTCATACTAGAATCATTACCGAGTTATATTTTTCTAAACAATTTTCAAAACTAAACGAGATAATCACTTTGTATACATTCATACAAGAATCATTACAAAGTTAAATTCTCTTTCCAAAAACAATTTTCCAAACAATTCACAAACACTTTTTTTTCAGACAAAAAAATAATATAAGTGATCGAGCAATTAAGAGCCCATGGATAACCATGGATACAAAGGGTGCTAACACCTTCCCTTTGTATAATGTACCTCCCGAACCCAAAATCTAAATTAAGGTCTTTCCTGTTCTTTTCCACCTTTCCTTATTGGATAAAAGAAAAGTCGGTGGCGACTCTTGCTAACCGCGACATTGCGATAAAAAACACAAAAAGTCCAGTTCACCGTATGACACTTAGTCAGCGCTTTTGAGAAAGCGCTGTTTAAAGTCTTTCAATTAAAAAAAAAATTAAAACCAAAAGCGCTGTCTAAGGTGGGGGTTTAGAAAGCGCTTTTGGAAAGCGCTGTCTAAGGCTTATCTTAGAAAGCGCTTTCCACAAAAGCGCTGTCTAAGGTCTAATTAAAATTAAATTTCAGACTTCTATTTTCGTTCTCAGTTCTTTTTGTTTTCCCTCCTGCGATTAAACCCCTCCAGCGAACCCTAACAGCGAACGATTTGTCCTTACCGATTGTATATCCTATGTAAGCTTTTTACCGATTCTTCCAACCCTAACTGAATGAGAAATAAAAATTCACACTGAAATTTTACCGATTCTCTCTAGTTTGTACGATTTGTCCTTACCGATTGTATATCCTATGTAAGCTTTTTCACACTGGTCACTCGAGAACGAAGGTTAACAAAGAACATGACGGTCACTCATGAACGGGGGTTATCGAAGCTCGCACCGGTAACTTACTCTTGGCTCCTCTGTTGTACCCTTTTCTCATCTCTCTTGACTGCTTTCTTGCTAGGGTTTAATTTTTTATTGTATTTTTCTCACTAATGATTGTTGGAATCACATCATAAATTGAAACTATGTTACTTTGAATTTTTGATTTTTTAGGGTTTAAGATTTCTAGTAATTGGTGTTGTGGGAGTCACAGTTGGGCTTGTTGACTCAACTTTAGGGTTTATTGTTTAACATATAGAGATGCATGAAATCTGAATCACAACTACTTTATTGTTTGTGTAAATCATGAAGGAAATATATTTTTTCTATTACGTTATGTGAACTTGGGATAACAGGGGAGCAATACTTAGGCTTTTGAATAACCAATAAGCTCAACTAATGATTTGGATAATAATCTCTTCAAGTCTGCAATGTTGTATTTTAGTTAATGTTGCTAAGTTGTAGTCAAATGCTTCCCCTATGGTTTCAGCTGTTACGATGATGTCAGGCTGTTGTCTTTTGATTGATTATGTCATTCTGGTTTGTATTTCTGGGTCTGTGTGTTCTGCAGAAAGTTTAGTTTTGTTGGTTCTTGTACTAGTTTCTTTGTGATGTCTGTGGTGTCCTGGTTGCACATCTTGTGCCTTAATTAATAAATTGCTTTTTGGCTTTTTCAATAAATAAAAAGTTAATTTGAAAGATGTAAGAATGATTGATAGATTGCATGTTTCGGTTGGTGTTGGAAGAGACCAGGTGTAAGTTTGTTTGTTAAGTATGTTTATTGTGTTGGCATTTAACGTGCTATGGCACTTTAAGATATTGATTCATAATTTGTATACATTCCCCAAATAATATTATAATGAAATGAATGAGATAACTTCTTATTTGAATGAGATCAACATGACTTTCACCTATTAATATATAATTTATTGAAAAGATTGAGTTGTCTAAATTTCTCCAAGTGCAATGTAACAACTTAATTCTAACAGTTATCTTACTTATCTAGCTTGAAGAGTTAAGTAGAATTAATAGAAAGAGATTTTGCTTTTAGGTGCAGTTTGATATATTAGATACTTTGGGATGTCTATTATACAGTTAGGATGTATTTAATTAAAATATGTGTATGTGTTTTTTAAGGAGTATACAACTTTTTTGCTATATGATTTTAGTATATAATGTTGCAAGATAACTTGTGTGTATAAATGAAGTGGTGACTTGTCTTGGTTAGAGAACTTGTTGAACAAGTTATAGGAGTAGATGAGTTTTTTTATCTAGTAACTGTTGTCACATATCATCTGAATTGGAATAGTTAGCTAGGCTACTTAATTACTACAAATTAACAATTTTAATCTTGTAACTGTTTTGCGTGTGCATTTGACACCTATCATTTCTTTAACACTAGTTTTCATTTTCAGCGCATACTCTCTCACCTCCGTTCATCTTTCTCTCCGGCTCCTGTCTTGCCGCCATTAGACATTCATATTGTAAGTTTAATCTTTTCGTTCCTTCCTCATTCTACAAATGTTTCACACTTATCATTTCTTTAACACTAGTTTTCATTTTCAGTCCATACTCTCTCATTGTCGTTCATCTTTGTCTCGTGCTCCTATCTCGCCATCATTATACATTCATATTGTAAGTTTAATCTATGTTATTTCCTCATATATGAGTAGATGCGTTTTGCAGTCCTCTCTAAATTGTCTAATTTATTCATATTTGTTATGTTTTGCCTTGTAAGTGAGTCACATTAGATTGAATAAATTGATATGAAATGAGTTCCTTGGAACTAAGTCCTTTCTCTTGACAAAAAATTGTAATTGTTATTACTGATGTATAATGTGAGGATTACTTTATGATAGCAGTATATTTTCCATGAATGAATTAGCTGGGAGAAACACAAAAGTTTTTGTTGTGCATGTAGTCTTAAATAGTATATAGGCACAAAGTTTAGACCACTAATTTCACAGGATATGTTATTATGATTGAGTGTGTTTTTGTCTAACAGTTCTGAAAATGTGTGCTATAATCAAACATGATATATAGTTTTCTGTATCGGACAGGTTTATGGTGTCAGATATATGTTAGACACCGATACTTTGACTATTTTGGAGTATCGGGGTTTCCTAGAGTTCAAGAGATTTGGTAGATTGCTGATTATATCCTTAAGCTAACATTTCTCTAAAGCCTAAATATACAAATCAAATTGATTTTGTGTGGAATCCATTTATTTTGTGTGAAATGAAAAACACCAACATATAGCTAGTAGGTAGTCTGTTATATGAAAATTGTGAATTTGGTAATCAAGTCAGAGAGCTTTCTAGGAATTATTTTAGAAGTGAAATAGATGAGCTTTTGTTTTGGTTCTAACTTTTAATATATGGATTCTTGGTGAATGCTGATGAATACATATTTGTGCCTTTTATGTTTTTAGGGATTATGACATAAATGAAACTTTGTTCAATATTTTCAGTAGCTGGCACAATATTGAGCTAATTATATCCATATCTATGATAGATTCTATACACTTTATCTAATTTAATAATCTATTTTTCTATTCAACAACTGTCTACAATTATTTCCTATCATGTGTTACATTTTCTATTTTTTTAAAGCCGCATAATACTCTCTAACTATGTACAAAAACAAATTTCTCCATGGAATACAGACAAGCTATATGGAGCATTACCTTATGCTAAGGTTCCTATTCTGTTGTGAATGATGCACATATTTTTTAGAAAGCGCTTTTTAGAAAAGCTTACATAGGATAAATTTTAATCTAGGGGGGGGGGGGGGCTTAGACAGCGCTTTTTGAAAAGCGCTGTCTAAGGTATACCTAAAAAAATTAAAATAGGAGGGTCTTAGAAAGCGCTTTTGGCCAAAGCGCTGTCTAAGGGGGTGGGGCTTAGACAGCGCTTTTCAAAAGCGCTGTCTAAGGTATACCTAAAAAATTTAAAATAAAAGGGTCTTATAAAGCGCTTTTGGCCAAAGCGCTGTCTAAGGGGGGGGGGGGGGGCTTAGACAGCGCTTTTAAGATTTAAAAAAGCGCTGTCTAAACCTTTAGCAGCGGAGGTTTAGACAGCGCTTTAAAGCGCTGTCTAAGGCTAAAAAAAGCGCTGTCTAAGGTCTTGTTTGTTGTAGTGATTGTTGACCAAAGTCAACACTTGGTCGAAGTTGCTAAAAACTTGTAACTTTTTATGTAATGATTAATGTACTAGATTATAATGGATTGTAAATGATTTTTAATGGATTGAATGGGAGTTAGATTGGTTTCCAATTAGTTTTCAAAATTGTTTTTTTTTGTACATGTATATGCTTGAATTTGAATTGAAATGAACATGGACAAAGTTGTAAATGGAATAGTTTATAAACAAGGCTATAAATTGAGGAATAAGGCTAAAGCTTGAATGAAACACTAACCATGAATCAATAGATACCAACACCACTTGGATTGTAATACAATAGGTTTTAGTGGTTTTGATAGACAATGTCGTGAATGCACCAACAATCCATGGACAAAAGAACAAGACGTTGAGACTAAGATGGATCAGATTCAAGACCAATAACCAAATGAAAATCAACCAAGAATGGACCATGTACTTGAGATGATCAGATAAATGGAAGTTATGGGACTATAGGCTTGACCCAAGACAAAAGGTTATGGGGGACAAGGATCAAGCAAAGGCACCTAACTTGTCAAGGATAAAGCAATGGGTGCAATTAAGGTTTAGGGCTATATAGATGAAAAGTCAAGTCACAAAGTCCATCAAGACCATACCCTTCTTAGTTATGGTTCCTAAGAGGCCCACCCTCCAATCAAGCCCTTTGAATCAAGCCATATGCTCCACAAGTAAGTTCTCCAATGTATGAGCCCTCATTAGGATTTTGATAGCCAAGACTAGGCCCAGAGAAGCTCCAAAGGATCCCACCATCATACTATCAAGAATTAGGGTATTGAAGACCCTTGAGGATTTCTTAGATAACCCCTTGTTGAATCCATACCTCCTTCATCAAGCAACTAAGGTTTTACACCCCCTATGCTTTGATGAATAGCCAAGCCAAGCTTTTGGAGTTGTTCCCCATCCAAACCCTAGCTTCACAAGCCAAGAGTTTTGAATCTATGGTGATACAATAATGGATGAATGATGCATGTGAATGAGTTATGGATGTATACAAATGATCCCTAAGTCAAGTGGTTGGATGGAGAGATGAAAAAGTAGAGGGCAAATTTTGGGGTACAACAGCTGCCCCTATTTAATCTTCTTGAACATGAATACAAGAATTGGGGGAGCTTTTCAGGTATTCGAGGTAGAAGAGGATTAAATACTAAAGTATCCAAAAATTTGTCTTAACGGGTGATCGTACTGCTAAGGTATATATATATATATATATATATATATATATATATATATATATATATATATATATATATATATATATATATATATATATATATATATATATATATATATATATATATATATATATATATATATATATATATTGATATTTTGTGGGGAATTATGGATAAAGAGCATGATATGCATGTTGAATGATGTATGCTTTATTTTCATGATGCATGAGTGTTTATATGGTTAGACGGGTGTTATTTGCAGGGTATGGTTCTTTGGTATGGAGGAAACTCTGACTCATTATCAATTACACCAAAAGAGCCTAATATAGAAATCAAAGTATTAACATTGTTGTCACGGGTTTATCTAAACCTGCCGAGGAACACCAGGATACATGATCCAACTGGGCAATCATCTAGATGCCACAGGCATCCAAGCAAAACTTTCAAACTATCGGTCATCCTTTTACGTTCATCGAGAGATTACAGTAATGCATAAAGTTTTATTTTAATGTAGCTTTTACTATTCTCCAAGATTTTAAAGCATTATGTGATTAAAACAAATTAGTTATTTCGCAAACAAAATGCAGGAGAAGAAAAATAAATGATAAAAGAAACTGCATTTTATTGATTATGAAGAGGATTATACATATGGTGTGTACAAATATGCAGACATCCTTAAAGAGGACATCGCAAAAAATAAAAAAATAAAATAAATGGCAATAGGAAATATTTTTTGTATTTTTCCATTGATTACAACATTGGCCGTTATCCACTTTAAGATATGAAACCCAAGACATTGCTTTAATTGATGATGATTGAATCATTCTTTGACCGTCTGAGATCTAGCTTGTAGCGTAATAGGCTTAAGGATCATTGTCAATGCCTTTATCCCTAACTTTTTCCTGCATATTTTCTATTCTTTTCATCCATCTGGATGCTCCTTTTTCCTAAGTCGCCCTTACGGGTTTTCGACTTAGCGAGCTTTATATTTTTATTTGATCCCTAACTTTTGCATGGACAGTTCATTTTTTGGTCGATTGGGATAACCATTTTTGCCTAGATTAATTTTGTGAGGATTAAACTAGCGGGCTTTTCTTGTCATTTCTTTTTTAGGCATAATACTTTTTTACTATGTCTACATTCACTGGCGATGACAATTCTTCCCCATCCATTGTTGTGAGGATTAGGGATCCACCTGAGAAGACATTCTTAATGACAAAAGGTCCTTCGTAGTTGGGAGACCATTTGCCCCGAGGATTTGAGTGAATAACAGAATACCTTTTGAGCACGAGTTCTCCTGCGCGATACTCATGAGGAAGAACTTTCTTATCAAAAGCTCATTTGAGGCGTCTTTGGTACAACTGACCATGGCAAACGTCCGTTAAACATTTTTTTCCGATCAAATTGAGTTGGTCATACAACGATTGAACCCATTCAGCTTCATCAAGATCAACCTTCATGATGACCCTGAGTGAAGGAATCTCGACTTCAATTGGTAGGACAACTTCCATCCCATACACTAATGAGTATGGAGTTTCCCCTGTGCATGTGCGAACCGAGGTCCTGTAACCGTGCAGAGTAAAGGGTAGCATCTCATGCTAGTCCTTGTATGTTTTGACCATTTTCTGGACGATTCTTCTGATGTTCTTATTAGTCTCTTCTAAGACGTCGTTAATATTGGGCCGGTACGATGAAGAATTATGGTTCTCGATCTTAAACTCTTTTCACAACTCCTTCATCATATTGTTGTTAAGATTACTGGCATTGTTAGTGATGATTTTGCTAGGAATTCCATAGCGAAAAATTATCTTCCTTAATAAACCGAGTAACCACCTATCGAGTGACATTGGCGTATAAAGAAGCTTCGACCCATTTCGTGAAGTAGCCGAGGGCAACTAGGATGAATCGATGACCATTGGAAGCTTTAGGCTATATCATCCCAATCGTATTGATGCCCAGATAGAAAAGGGCCATGGAGACGCCAAAACGTTCAACAGAGTCGGTGGCACAAAGATTTTGTCACCATATATTTGACATTTGTGGCATCTTCTAACGAAGTTGTAACAGTCAACCTCCATTGCCGTCCATTAATACCCATCCCGGAGGATCTTCTTAGCCATACCAGGACCTTTTGCATGTACACCCTCGTAAGCTTCATGTATTGATTTTATGATTGTACTAGCTTCGTGTCTATCCACGCAAATGAGCAGTACGGAATCATAGTTTCGCTTGTATAACAGATCACCGTTTTAGAAAAACTTGGAAGAGAGTCTTCTCAGAGCCTTTTTATCAATAATAGATATACCCTCAGGATATTGCTGTCTCTCTAGAAACGTCTTTATGTCGTAGAACCAGGGATTATCATCAGGATTTGCCTCGATTGCTAGACAATGTGTTGGTTCATCTAAGTGGTCAATATGGATATTTGGCACTTCATTCTTCCATTTGAATTTGAGCATAGGAATATCATGAAAAGAGACTTCATCAAAGTAGGGTGTCCATTATATGATATGCTCTTTATAAGGTATAAACCTGATATCCCGAGTTTCCCAATCACCCTTTATCTGACTTATTACCATAGTTGAATCTCCGTATACCTCAAGAATATTGATCCTTAAGTCGGTGGCCGCCTCCAAACTGTATATACATGCTTTGTATTCTATCATATTGTTGGTGCAGTCAAAGCATAATCTAGTGGTGAATGGAAGGTGGAAACCAGTTATGGAAGTTATAATTGTGCCTATGCCATGACCATGAGCATTGGAAGCACCGTCGAACACGAGCGTCCATCGCGGCCCTAGTTCGAGGCCTTCCTCGAGGTTTATCTTGAAGCCTGGCATAGTCAAGTCTTTGATAAACATGATGTCTTCATTTGGAAAGTAAAACCTTAAGGGTTGATAACCTTCCACAGGTAAATGAGCAAGGTAGTCAGACAGAACGCTCCCATTTATTGCTTTATGAGTCACATACTGGATATCATATTCGGTTAACAACATTTTCCACCGAGAAATTCTACTAGTAATAGCAGGCTTTTCAAATATATACTTTATCGGATCCATTTTGGATATCAATTGAGTAGTATGGAAAACAATGTATTGTCTTAGGCGTCGAGTGGCCCAAGCCAAAGCACAACAAGTCTTCTCTAAAAGTCAGTCTGGTCTCATATTCAATGAATTTCTTTTTGAGGTAGTACATTGCATGTTCTTTCTTCCATGTATCACCGTGTTGACCCAGAACGTAACCCATGGATTCATCAAGTACTGTGAGGTACATAATAAATGGTCTAGCAGGAACCGGTGGTATGAGGATTGGTGGTTCTTGCAAATACTTTTTTATTTTGTCGAATTCCATTTGGAAGTCGTCGTTCCACATAATCCATTGATTCTTCCTCAATAGTTTGAATATTGTTCGCAGGTAGCTGTTAAATGTGATATGAATCTGGAGATATAATTGAGTCGGCCAAGGAAACCTCATACTTCTTTTTCTATTCGGGGAGATGGTATTTCTTGGATGGCTCGAACTTTGTCGGGATCAACCTCAATACCTTTCTAACTGACTATGAAACCTAATAGCTTACCGGATCGGACCCCAAAAGTGCACTTTGCTGGATTCAGTCGTAACTTGATCTTTCGAAGCTTGGAAAACAATTTCCTTAGGTTCTCTAAGTGATCTTCCTCAATTATGAATTTGGCAATCATGTCGTCTACGTAAACCTCAACCTCTTCTTGAATCATGTCGTCAAAGAGGGTTACCATGGCACGTTGATATGTTTGCCCTGCATTCTTTAAACCAAATGACATTACTTTGTAGCAGTAGGTTCCCCACAGTGTGATGAAAGTTGTCTTCTCCATATCATCTGCATACATCTTTATCTGATTATACCCGGAGAAACCATCCATGAAGGAAAAGCCAGAAAACTGAGTTGTATTATAAACCAAAACTTCAATATGAGGAAAATGGAAATCATCCTTTGGGCTCGCTTTATTGAGGTCTCGGTAATCTACACACATTCCGCTTTTCCTTCCTTCTTCGAAATTGGAACGATATTAGCAACCCACTGTGGATACTAAAAAATGGCTAGAAAGTCAGTATCAAACTGCTTCTTAACCTCTTCTCTGATCTTGAGTGTCATGTCGGGTCTGGTCCTTCTAAGATTTTGCTTGACGGGAGGACATTCAGGCCCGAGTGGCAAGTGATGTTCAACGATGCTCGTGCTAACTGTCACATCCCGATTTTGACCCTGAATCGCCGATTCAATACATTCATCATAGCTATTGCATTTCTACATAGCATAACATGCATTCCATACTGCATAATGCCTAGAGTATCAGTCGAAATAATTTTTCGGATCTACAGGCAAATCGGTTGAATTAATTGACAGATGTGCATCAAATCAGTAGACAAAATTTTTTAAAATCAAGGTTGCAGACATCAATTTTATTAATCTACGTTTCGCGTAGTTTAATATGGTATGCTCGAATTATTCTTCGGCTAATTTTTCGGCCACTTTTTGATCCGCTCAAACCTGTTTAACTGGTCAAAACATATTTCAAAATTAAAAGAAACGTTGTATTTTTCCAATAAGTTTATTTCACGCTGATCATCATGGCACAATTGTTTTAATTTTTTGAGCGTTTCGGCGCCGATTTTTTTTTCATTTTTAATCTTTTTATTTTATTTCTTTAGTCAAAATAATTAATGTAATTATTTAGAATTATTTAAGTACTTAAATTCAATTTATTTTGAGAACTCATTTTTTTAATTAATTAATAAATATGTTTTTAATATATTCAAAAAAATTAATAAAGTATAATGATATAAAAACTTTGGATCCCATTGTTTTTTTTTACCCAAATCAAATATGGCCAGCTGCATCCTTTTCAAAAGTTCCTCTATCAAATGACAACTAGCAAGAAAGGAGTGGATCCACTCACTAGAGCATGTAACTGTTCTTTTTAAGGACCACAAAAAAGGGACAGCTAGCACAATTTTCTTTGGTTGCTCTTTAAGCTGAAAATGGAGATTTTATTTTGAAAAAAAAACTGAACTTCCTCCTTCACATCATTTTTTGTCCCTGCATTCTCAAAGGAAAAACTCCCCAAATAATTTATCTAAATTTCAGAAGAAGGATACCAGACTTACCTTTCAGTATCCTTTTCTTTAACTTCACCTTTACCCTCCTTCAACCTCCACACCTTTGCATCACCTAAACACAATCACCTCTCAACACAACCATAACCTCACCTAACATCTCCGCCGCTTTATTTTGTTTTTTTTCAACAAGAAATTGATCTGCATCACGTTGGTAAGGTTAATGTTTTCTCGTGTATTCCATGTCTTGATTTGTATGTGAACTTCTCTTTTTTTCATGCGTGTGTTTATTCGTATGGTTATTGAGCTGTTAGCTTTGGACTCAGTTTATGCTTGGAATCATGTGGAGATTTTTCAACTAAATGCATTTACAAATATATCTTTTTTTTTTTTGCATTTTGTCTGAGATGTATCGATATTTGACCTTGCGTTTCTTTTATTTCCACGTCGTTACTCTGTTGAGAGACGTGTGAATCAAATTTTGAGTATAATTATTGCCTTGGTCAAATTCTCGTATGAACTGTAGTTCTCTTATTAGGTTACTACTTGTATTCAAGTGATGGAATTTTGTTTTTCAGAACTTTTGTTTATTTGTGGAGCTACTGTCATCAAATAAGAAGTATAATATAATTTTTTGTTTCTAATATTATAATAGAGTTTAATTGGAATACACTGACAGTGTAAAGAGATTTTACACCATCAGCTAATCATAGTCGTCGGATATTAAAAGAAGTTTGACTTTTATTTTAAAAATCTATAAAATAATACAAACGGATGATGGTGATGAATCGACGGTGTAAAATTTTTTACACCGACAGTGTATAGTAATTAATCTCATTATAATATTAAGTTTGGAAGATACTTACTGGTATAATGTTTTAGTACTAGTATCTAATAATATAATGTTAAATTGGTAATATGCTTACTATTATAGTGTTTTATTACTAGTATTTAGTACTATAGTTTGAGTTTGTAATATTA
Organism: Lathyrus oleraceus; assembly: GCF_024323335.1. Taxonomy (NCBI): domain Eukaryota; kingdom Viridiplantae; phylum Streptophyta; class Magnoliopsida; order Fabales; family Fabaceae; genus Lathyrus; species Lathyrus oleraceus. Next base: position 541,389,386 of record NC_066583.1, on the reverse strand, counting down.
GATATATGAGGAAGAAGATAGATTCAAAAAGCATACTACTACTGCTTTACTTGGATTTTATTTTTATATTACATCAGCGTCATTTTATCTATTATATATTATTGCTCGGCGTTACATTAACAATTAATTATCCATGGCCTAGCGGTAGAAGCATTTGATGCTTTTTGCTAGGTTGCAGGTTTGATCCTTGTGCAACTCACTTACTATTTATTTTTATTATTTTTTACCATTTTATTTTTTTTATATCTAATCCTTTTATATTCTATTCTCACTTTTCCGATGTAAGACCTCAATTTTGACCCTAAGATCCCTCGTGCAATCTCATTATATGCATTGACATTGGGATCATACCATGGCATCCTCCTAACCCCTTATTCATTGGGTTTGTTTTGGGAAAGATCACCAAGCACCATGTGATCGTATCATACTTGTACATTATCATTTTACTAACCAAAATACAAAAAAAAAATATATGTCTTTGCATTTGTCTAACTCTTTTGTAGGTAGGACACATGATCACCTTTGATTTATCAAATTCACATCTAGGGTTTAAGACCCTCATTGCTAAGAGCTCAACCAAGGGATGATCCAAAATGGCTCTAAGCATCATATATGAGTCCCAATTATCTCTACATGTTATTTTGATCAAGATTTCTTCAAGAGTTTGGAGTTGGTTTGCATTGGAAACCCTAGTTCATCTGGATATCTTGAGTAACTTCTTCAACAAGCTTCTTCACCAATTGATCAAATACTTCAAGGGACACTTCAAATCTCATCATCTTATTCATATATGATTTACCATGAGTCTAAAAAGTCAAGATAATTGTAAGTTAACAAGTTGGTTGATGGTGGTTGGCCATATGAATTCATCTGATCAAAATTGGGTCTCCCTAGACCCTATCTCCTACAATATTCATCATAGAGGAGTTGGAAGACACACTCGTCAAGATGAAACAAGAAAAGGATATGTGGGAAGAGCATTTCCATTCTTTGAGAAGAAAGCATGAGGAGTTGCGGCTTGAGTCTAAGGACAAAGATGCACTTATTGACCTCAGCCTTTCGTTGCTTGGAAGAAGATTGTTGATCAGCTTGTCCTCGAGAAGACTCAGATGAAGGCTTCTTTTGAGACTGAGATTGGACACATTCGAAGGAACTACGCGCCTGCAGCCAGATCTTTTGACATTGTTGTTAGGGATCCTTAAGATGACTAGTCTCATTCTCTCTTGTATTTTCATTTGGTTTTTGAAATTTTACTCAGTGTAATCCTTCCAATTATATAAATGTAAGACCCTAACTTTGATCCTAAGATCCCTCATGGCATCATGTTATTGCATAAGTGCATTGCCTCAAGGATCATAGCATGTTTGGCTCCTTAATCCTTGGGTTGGGACTTGTTTGAGTGATTTGAGATCACCAAGCATGCTTTTATTGTATGTTATTGTTTTTCTTATTTGATTACTAACCAAAAGCACAAAAATATGTCACTAACTCTTTTTATTTTGAAGCTCAAGTGATCATGTGCTCCACAATGCTCCTAGGAAGCTCCTAAGCCCAATGCAATGGCTAGATGAAGATGAGAAAAAGCATGACAATGGTCCACAAAGTTCCTATTCATCATATATGTCTCCCAAATATCTCAATTTGACAATTTGATCAAGATAACCCAAAGGGCTTGAAGATTGTTTCCCAAGGAAACCCTAATTTCACGATGCTTTGACTATGCCTTGCCCATGAAGCAATCTCAACCTCTAATAAAATTTAATCAAGGGAAGTTCTTTCATTTATCATTTTATGCATATATGAGCCTATTTGAGGCCCCTTAATCATTTATTCATCAAGATTGGAAGTTTGACTTTGAAAAGTTGACCAGTCAAGTCATCTGACTAAGCTGGGGTTCAATTAGCTATAACTTTTAATGTGTTTGTCAAATGAAGATGATCCCAAAATAAATAATGTTCCTAAGAACCATATGAACAACTTTCATGTTCATAAAAAATCCATTTAAATCATTTAAGGTCATCATTCATATCAAAACATTGTAGGTCATTTTAACTGAAACCCTAATTTTGGGTCAACTTGCCAAGGGCATAACTTCATTTTTATGATTTTGAGGTGAGACCAAAGGAATTGGAAAGCTTGAGATGTCTACTTAGAATTTTATGTTGGACAAAACTTCATAATCCTAAAGGAAATACATTTGATATTGCAAAATATTATAGGTCATCTTGGACCTAATTTATTGAATTTGAAAAAGTATCCAACTTCAAACGGCCATAACTTTATCATAGAAAATCCAAATGATGCAAACTTTGAGTCTAGATTGACCATCTTGAAAAGATGTACAACTTTTATTTTAGAGAATTTTTCATTAGAATCATGTATCATAAGGACATAGGGGTTTGATCAAGCTTTCTTTTGGTGAACTTTTTCAAAGTGATTTGAATATGTTTTGTACTTGAATTTTCCAAGCCAGTTTTGATCAATTTGCACATGCCAAATGATTTTTTTCCCAACATGACTTTTGTTCCTTATTTCAAGAGTTTTCCAACCATTACTCACAATAGTCCTTGGGGTCTACCATTTTTGAGTTTCGAATTTCTTTTCATTTATGTGAATTCTTGATATTTTATGTTGAAACTTGAAATGCAAGTCCTTTCCATCCAATGTACACGACCACATGCCTTCTATGTGAACTCAGCAAGCTCCTTCAACCATTCATGGGCCTCTCACACGTCCACAAAGGCCCATGCACTCAAATTTTCAAATCCCATGCACATGAGCAAAGTGTAAATTCAGATACATTTAGCTATAAATAAGGGCCTCATGAGCTTCATTTCATAACCCTTTGGAGATCCCACATGCTGCAGAACTAAAACCTTAACCCTCACCAAAGGAATCATTCACTATTCTTCACATTTTCGAGCTTGAAATTCAGCAACATTAGTTGAATTTCAAAGCCAGATTCCTTAGCCAATCATCTCCCCTACATTCAGAGATCAAAGAGGAACAAGAAGTTTGAGGAATTCGTGGTCAAAAGCTCATCAATTTGAAGGTATAAACTCAAACTCTTTGGATTTGAAACTCATAATTCAATGTAGTATTCATGTGTTTCTGTGGTTCTCTGAAGTCATCATACTTGAGGCAAGCTTTTGATGCATTCAATTTGTCATTTCATGAACAATCTGTATGGACACCATGATTTTCTCCTTCATCTTTCTCTCAATATAGGAAGAATGAAAGAAATCCAATGGTACAATGATGATCTACATCACACGAGCTTCATTTCCATGCCTTTGTTTTTCATTTTTGATAAGTTTCATTTTCCTGCAAATCTGGCCGGAGTTTGTGTGGTTGATCGGAGAAGACGGTGGTTTCCACCACCACCACCACGTGTTCTGATCCCTGGCCCTTGGATCTCTCTCTCACGATCTAATCTCACGCGTCTATTTTAATTACTTGTTTTAATTCATCATGTGGCGTTGTTGAGTTAAGTGCATCGTGTGTCCTCAGATCCAAGCCGTGCAGTGTGCCACGTCAATTAATGAATTTGGATCTAATGGCTCAACATTTTTCGCTTATTTCATTTTTTTTATTTTCTTTTAATTCATTCTATTTTCAAAAATTCATTAAAAATTCATATGAAGTCAGAAAAATATGAGACCAATTTTGAAATTTTTGTTGAAAAATCTAGTTTCATATTATGATTTTTAATTATTTTTGTGACTTCATTTGATATTTTTCATGAATTATTTAGTATTTAATGATTTTAATTCATTTTTAAATGCCTTCTGACTTTTAAAAAATACAAAAATATTTTCGTAGCATTTATGGATCACGATAATTTAATGAAAAATAGCCTCAACAATTTCTTGTTTGTTTTGAGATTATTTGAGATTTTAATTCATATTATGCTATTTTTGGTTGTTTTAATTGATTTTAATTACTTTCTGACTTTAAAAAATTGTGAGAAAATTAGTCAAAGTTTGTTTGACTATGTTGAACCTATGAGAATTTAATTGGACTCATTGAAGTTGTTTTGAATTGAATTTGAGGTTTAACTTTGTTTGTTTATTTTTTTATTTTTTATTTGTATTTTCTTTTAATTCAAAAAAATACCAAAAAAATATTGCTGACTTCTTGACTTGTTATATTGATTCTTCTTCTGTTTGGTGTTGGTCAAGGTTGAATTGATTCAACTTTGATCAAATTCATTGGATCTTGTGGTTTGGAAATCCTTAAGGATCATCACCTAGAAAGATGAATGAATTTGATCAAGGATGAGTTATCCCTTGATCAATTGGGATTGGTTATTGACTTCTTACCCCTCCCTTTCATCTTCATCCCTTTCTTTCCCTCAATGGCAAATGAGTTAAAGTCTTGAGGTTGGTCTTGACAAATAGAAGTTTAATCTTCTTTGATCCAAACGAAACTTAACTTGATCCATGATCAAGTGAGTTATTTTGTGTCAAAGATAGGTTACTTCTTGGTCAAGCAAATAACCAAAAGTCAATACAAGGCCCTTCCTCTTTTGTTTGGCATGGCAAGTTTATGGAGCTTGGCTTACTAGTCATGACCTCTAACTTGTGTTCTTTGGCTATATTCTTATTGACTGACCTCAGATAGGTGTGGCTACTATATTAGTCCACTTACGATTGCTTAACATAGCGCTACATTGTCTTATGACATGCTAACATAACTCTACTAACTACTAACTTTAATTTGAGCTTTTAAATTCTTGTCATTTACTTTTAATGTCATTTATTTCTTGCTCATTACTCATCTTGATTTTCATCTTTGCTCACTTGAGCACATATTTTATGTTTATTTCATTTTTCTTTTGCTCATTTGAGCCCATTATTTTATATAAATATATTGTTATTTTGTGTTGTTTGTGTTTGTTTTGATGTGAACCAAAATGCAAAAGGATAAAGGACTTAGAATTAGGATTTACCCATTCTTAAAGGAGTTCAAGAGCAACTAGGCCTCATGCCTTTAGAATGCAAAATTTGTTGAAGAGCAATTAGGCCTCATGCCTTTAGAATGCTAAAATTAAAAGTTGACCTCAAAGGACTTCTCTTCAAACTTATTCTTTGTCCATTCCCTTTATTATGTTGTGAGCTTTTTGATGTGTGCTTTTGTGTGATAGGAACCTCATCTTAAGATTGTGAAAAGAGGACCATTGTCATGAGTAGCCAAGTTAAGAGCCAAGCCAAATGGAGATCCTAGGAGCTTGAATTCAAATTATTGATTGCTTGTTTGTGTGCTAAATCTAAAGGAAAAGAGCATCTTGAGTCATCTCTATGACTCCAAGAAAATGAACTCCAAGGGTTATCTTTCCCCTCTTATCTTTGTATGCTTTAGGAATAACCCTTCTCTCTTTTCCCCTCTAACCAAGCCAAAAAATCATTTTCAAACTTTGACTTTATTTAAAATTAGAAACCTAGGCCTTAGGCCTTTGACTTTTCAAAACCATTTTTTTACAAATAATCATTGTAAATAAACTTTATTCCAACTTTGACATTTTTATTAGTTTTTTTTATTTGAAAAACTTCTTACTTGGCTTTTGTTCGCTTTTTAGCCTTTCCTTTGGACAAATAAAAGTGCGGTGGCGACTCGAATTGTATGTTGACTTTTGGTTTAGTCAATAAACCTAAAGGTAACGAAAACCCCGCTACAATAAATAAAAGAGATTTTTATGGTCATATCAAGTTGATGCAATTGTTGTTAAATATATATATTTGAAAATAATATAGTAAGTTCCTTGAAAATAAAAACAATCAAGCATTGCATTTCATGCATCATTTGCATAAGCAGGTTTCTCTTTCGCCAGATGTATCATTGATGTTTCTTCTGTGCTTCAGCCAAGATGACTCATCGATATAATACCCACGCCAGTCATCTGAAGATTATGGAGCATATTGAACAAGAGAATAAAGACTTGAAGGATGAGATTGCCCGTCCGAATGCCATGATGGAGTCAGTCCTAGCCACTAGAGCCAATCTTCTCTAACGCCTACAACTCTTCCTCCTCAGAGGACTATCATTTCAGAGGTGGCTACCTCTATTGTTCCTGCAACTGCTGCTCATTTTGCACCCAACATGCCTGTCGGATTCCCGTGGGAAATTCCGCCGAACTTTGTTCCTGAAGGCTTCGCTCCTACCTTTGCTTCTATGTCGGTATATAGCCTGGTCATGTCTGTCCCACCACCAATTGTGCATACTCTGCCTCGTGTAAAAGACACCATCTATCATTCTAAGTCGTCTGAGGGCCCGGATGTGTATGAGAAGATGGATGAGATGAAGGATCAATTCCTCGAGCTGCGAAAGAAGTTGAAGACCTTTAGGGGTAAGGATTTGTTTGGAAAGAGTGTTGCAGAACCGTCTTTGGTTCCAAATGTGAAGATTCTGGTGAAATTCAAAGTGCCTGAATTTGAAAAATACAAAGGGAATACCTTCCCACTCAGCCATTTGGTGATGTACGCCAGAAAGATATCTACTCATATAGATAATGATCAACTTTTGATCCATTATTTTCAAGACAGCTTGACCGGTGCCGCTCTGAGGTGGTACATGGGGTTGGATAGTGCGACCATTCGCACATTCAACGATTTGGGCGAAGCATTTCTGAAGCAGTATAAATATAATGTTGATATGGCTCCTGATAGACACCAGTTGAGGCCGTTGTCTCAGAAGGACAAGGAGACATTGAAGGAGTATGCGCATTGATGGAGAGAGCTTACTGCTCAAATCACCCCTCCTTTAGAGGAAAAGGAGATGACCAAGATTTTTCTCAAGACCCTGAGCTCATTTTATTATGAGAAGATGATTGCCAGTACCCCTAGTGATTTTACCGAAATGGTAAATATGGGGATGAGGCTGGAAGAAGGTGTCCGAGAAGGATGGTTGTCTAGAGATGAGGTGTCATCCAACAATAGGTATGGCAACTGTTTCAGTAAGAAGAAGGAGAGTGAAGCTAATGCAGTTTCAAGTGGGAGGCAAAGGAGGCCTCAAATTGGAAGGAATCAACCACCCCCTTAACATCATCAAATATCTTCAGTCATTCCTGTATTTTCAGCAAATCAATCAACACCAATTTCACAACAACAACGTCAACAACAACAACCACAACAAGGAACAAACACCTACAACAACAACAATACCAACAATCATCAACAACAAAATTTTGAAAGGAAGAAGGTCTCTTTTGATCCGATTCTGATGACATATGCAGAATTATATCCCTCTTTGGTTCTCAAGAAACTGTTACAACCAAGAAATCCTCCGCAAATTCCCGAACCACTTCCCTGGTGGTATAAATCGGAACTCCATTGTGCTTTTAATCAAGGAGCTCCAGGGCATGATATAGAGAACTGTTACCCCCTGAAGTATGAAGTTTATAAGTTGTTCAAAAGTGGAATGGTGTCCTTTGAGGACCGAGTGTCGAATGTTAAAGCTAACCCACTGCCTGCTCATGGAAATTCATCTGTTAATATGGTGGACGGATATCTCGGGGAGTTCAAGATATAAGATGTCCGTTTCATAAGAAGGTCCTTCGTGAGTATGCATAAGGATATTTTCTTGGTAAGTGTCGCAACGCGAAAAACAACTGTCGGGGAAAATACAGAGCCGCCACCGACGCTATTCATCCTATGAAGAAAAGGGAGCGCAGGACTAACCTAAGAGAGGGAAAGGAACAGTCTTACGACCAGAGATTACAAGGTACGGGAGTCGGTTACGCAAGGGGAAGGTGTTAGCACCCCTCACGTCCGCCGTACTCGACGGGATCCACGCTCAAAAGATAACTCAAAGGAAAGGGCTGCTGCTAATAAACTGCTCAAAGAAACTGCACAAACTGGAAAGATAAACAGGTGGGGGAGAGAAAGAAGACGGAGGAAGTGGACTCGGCAGGATGTCGCATCCTGGGCCTACGTAGTTTGTCAGAAACAAACATCAGAGTCAACGTAGTTCGGGAAAAGGAGACATGCTCGCTAAGACATTGCATCTTATGCCTACGTATCTTCTCTATCCCGAGGAGAATTAGAGCACTCGTAGCTCGGCTAACGCACACTGAAACAAGACACCAAAAAGGGACGCTGAGACGTCAAAAGAAACACTCAAAGGGAAACAGAATGCCAATACATGGACTTGCATCCGACTCCCAACAATAACAAACAGGAAACAGAATGCCAATACATGGACTTACACCCGACTCCTAACAATAACAAAAAGGAAACAGAATGCCAATACATGGACTTACACCCGACTCCCAACAATAACAAATAGGAAACAGAATGCCAATACATGGACTTACACCCGACTCCTAACAATAACAAAAAGGAAACAGAATGCCAATACATGGACTTACACCCGACTCCTAACAATAACAAACGCTAACCAGCGACACCAAAGAAAAAGGTTATCAGAACGGACCCCAACAAAGTAACCAAATATCCTGAATAAACTCCCGATATGTATAACCAGTCACCACAAACGACCCCCAAAGATGAACCCCAATATGAAGAACAATCGTCACAAATGAACCCCGAAGATGAACCCAAATATGAAGAACAATCATCACAAATGAACCCCGAAGATGAACCCCAATATGAATAACAATCATCACAAATGAACCCCGAGATGAACCCCAAATGAATAACAATCATCACAAATGAACCCCGAGATGAACCCCAAATGAATAACAATCATCACAAATGAACCCCGAGATGAACCCAAAATGAATAACAATCATCACAAATGAACCCCGAGATGAACCCCAAATGAATAACAATCATCACAAATGAACCCCGAGATTAACCCCAAATGAATAACAATCATCACAAATGAACCCCGAGATGAACCCTAAATGAATAACAATCATCACAAATGAACCCCGAGATGAACCCCAAATGAATAACAAAAGAAATTCCCCAAGGTATGAACATACAACACACACACGCGCTGAATAAACGGGTACTCACACCAAAGAAAACAAATGCCAGAAACAAAACACGAAACAGTAAACACAAGTTGAGACTAAGGGTGAACACACGCGAAAACAAAGAAAAGGGAGCCCGGAGAGATTGCTCTCAACCTCCTGCCTACGTATCTCATCTGGTATGAGAATCAGGGCGACGTAGTTCCCCTTACCAGGGGTAAAACACTCTCCTAACCAGAGACCGGGGAAACAACAAACTAATAGGGAGACTGAAACTCGAGCCTAATTGTTGTCATGCAATCAATATCCCTAAGTCGAGGTCTCTAATAAGAACTTAACTCACTCTGGAAGCGAGTCAACTCAAGTCCAAACTCTCCATACGTTCAACTTCCTCAGAAGTTAATCGTACGACTCCTACAAAATAGGAGATGAGAAGAGGAAAGCAAATAACCACACCAACACAAGTGAACAAGCATCACACACTATATCCATATAAGAGTCTCAAACAATGGGTGGGCTTTAGTCAAGAGGGGTCATATCAACCTCGACAAACAAGCCAAACTGTAAGGGTAATCAAATGGGCTCTTAACCACTGACATTGAACGTCAAGGTGAGCAGATCAAAATGGTAATGAGGGTGAGACCTCATAGCTCTTAACCCTGGCCAGGGTGAGCTCATGACACAGAAAGCGTGGGGATCCAGAAAGTGAGATCCTTTTCCATTTGACAAACTCTGGACAAAAGATCTGGGGCACATGTTCTGAAGCATCAGCACGTAATGCGAGCATAAAGAACGACACACTGAATAATGGGGGATCGACTACTAATCCCTTTTATCCGTCAATTGCCACTTCTCTTGGAGGTCTTATCAAATAACACATGCCTCTTCCTGGAGGTCTTTGGGAACAATTTTAAAGAAACACAAACAGAGCCTCTGAAGAAGGACTTGCCAGCAAAATGCCTGCCAAAAAGGTGATAGGACTCCAGACTACATGAAGTAAGAAGCTAACTACCTGAGTGGTGTGTCAACCACAATCAAATGCTCAAGCAAGAGCTAAAGCAAGTAAGCAACTAAGGTACCTGTACAAAGACTAAACAATTAGTACTTCAGTCATAAAACCAGAAGACAAGCAGTGAAACCCTCTAACAGTTACACAATCCAATGCATAAGTGCCCTAGCACTCAAATGAGCTCATGAGCTCACCACATCAATTAAAACCCTGGAAATGGAGATCTTTGAAATCGTGTTCTCACAAGCTCAGTTGCTCCAGATCAACTCCTTTGAACTTCCTTTGAAGCTTTATGCAAAAAGAAATGGCTGAAACCTCTTGACTACACCTCAATTTCCAAATTCGATCATCATGATAATGAACTTGAACTGCTTGATTTCTTGAGGAATTGCACCAAATGATGGACGATTCTTGCTCAGTGAAGCATGAGGATCAAGAATATGCAATAATCTTTAAGGTTTGTGTGAAGAAAATGAAAATTCGAAAAGAGAGATTTTGAGAGAGTTTCTTCAATTCTAGATCTGAAAATGCAGTTCTTGGCAGTTATGATTAGGGTTTCCCTACTTTTACTCCTTGCTAATGACACTGATAATCATCTTAGCCCTTTACTAATCATGATTAGTGAGTTATTATGCAACTTTCCAAATTGCAAATGAAACTCCCATGGCCATAATGCACGTGTTCAGCCCCATGCTAGGATCTTAATCCACTCAAGAGCAACCAAGGGTCAGGATTTGAAGATTGTTTTGCTTGCATCTTAAGCCAAGAATGAATGGTGAAGATTTGCTTCATTTTGAACATGTGTGAAACAAGGAACATACACGCCTCTCTCATGTATGGAAATGGCTCATTTTTACTCAAATATGGTCTATGAAGAAAGCTGAAGTGAAGCCTTGCTTTGGTTCTTTGTGAATTTTGATTTGTAGCATGATATCATCCTTAGAACAAATGTGAAATAATGTGACTTTTGACCATGATTCCTTGAGGCCTAGCTTGCAAAATTGAGTCAAATGATGTCATTTTTAGATGCCTTGAACATGAGAAGCACTTTGCAAAAAGAATGAACCAATTTGAAGCATTATATCAAAATTTATGCCATTTTGAATTTCCATGCACACTTTGTGATCAAATGACCATAACTCCTTAACCATTCATAATATGGACATGAATTAGGACTTTTTGGAAAGGGCAGACAAAGATCTACAACTTTCATGTTCACCAAAAATCCATTTGGAACTTCCTTGATATTGAAAAGTCAAGTTGAAAGTGGACCAAAAACTTGCCAAATTTGGAAACTTTGAATTATAGGTCATTTTCCATTTTAGTGACTTTTGCCATGACCTTTGAATCTTCAAGATGAATGTTTAGAATGATGAATAGACCCCATTTGAACATGATTGAGGTGTCTTAACTCATTTCCCCACCTCATAGCCCTCAGTTGACTACACAGTTGACTTTTGGTCCTCAGATGACCTTAAGATGTCTTGCTCAACTTGAGCCTCTACCACTTGGTGAAATTGCTTCAAAATGAAACCCTAGTTAATGTAAGCTCCTTATAATAACCATGTGATCCTCATCCCAAGAAAATACCTCATCTCTTTGAGAAACCCTAGTTGGAAGAACTGCATTGGTTAGGGTTGACTAGAGGTCACAACCCTAATCCAGAGGAACTTGAGGATGAACTATGAAACCCTTGATGATGATAGAACCATGATGATGGTGATATATCCTTGCAGATAAGATGATGCTCAAGACCTTTGAAGAATCAAGAAACCCTAATTGGAGCCCATACCCTCAGATGGTTGATGATCAATTCATTGAGACCCTCAGGCTTGAATCACCTAACTTCTCCATCTTTTGAAAAGACTTTGGAGGATGATCTTCTTATTTTCATATGAGATGCAAAATGCAATGCCTAATGCCCTAAAACATGAAATGCAATGCCCTAAACTAGTCTCAAGAAGAGGAGGGCAAATTTTGAGGTGTTACAGTAAGTGATTGTGAGCATGACCATTATGGTTGTGTAATCTGCAGTGTCAACCCTAGGGGTTGTATAATTGTAAAGAGGGACATCCAACGGTTGATGGATGAAGGCATAATTCAAATTTTCCAATCCCGTCACTTAGGTGACGATGTGAATGTCATTGTTCCCGTGTTTAAGAATCCTGAAAGAGTGGTTGTTCAGTATGATAGCAGCAGTAGTAACAGCGTCAACAAGAGATCGGTATCACGGTTGGTTATACGGTTGGCGAGTCCAGTCCCGTATACATCCGATAAAGCTGTCCCGTATCGGTACAATGCAACTATGGTGAAAGATGGTCAAGAAGTTCCTTTTCCTACGACCAACTTTGTCGTAAGCATTGTTAATCTTACTAAGGTGACCCGCAGTGGTCGTGCGTTTGGGTCGGTGTTCCCAAAGAACGTAGAAGATTTGACTGTCAACAAGAAGGTGGATATGCCTGTGGTAGAATCAGTTAGTGCTCCAAGGTGTCAGTCTGGTGAATCCAATGGCTTGACGACTAACGACGATGATTAGGTACTAAGGCTGATTAAGAAAAGCGAGTTCAATGTGGTGGAGCAATTGCTCCAAACTCCCTCCAAGATCTCAGTATTATCTTTCTTGATGAATTCAGAAGCGCACAGAGAAGTGCTGCAAAAAGTTCTTGAGTAAGCGTACGTGGAACATGATGTTATTGTAAGAACAAAACTGGTTCTACAATAGATTTCTAAAATTTTGATGATAACAAAAGAGGAAACCAAAAATGGCAGTCTAACGAGATTTTTTCTAAGTATGCAGGACTCTGAACATTCATGCAGGACTCTGAACAGTTACGAAGGACTCTGATCATTTGTCAGATACAAACATTTGTTAGATACAAAGTGCTAGAGGATCAGACGCCGCTAAGAAAGGAGTACGTCCAATAAGTTCTGATTCTGATCAAAGAAAGACAGCAAAAAGAACCAGAAGCTCCAACAAACTAATGGTCTTAGACTCTGATACTTAAGAAGACTAGTACTTTGAAAAGCTCTGATGAAGTCAGACGTGATCATCCTTTGAAGAATAACTCTGGTACATCAAGACTCTGATGAAGATTCACAAGTCCAGAAGGCGTAACGGAAATAAATCTCACTATGGAAAGAAAGTATTTTAAGAAAGAATTTAAACGACAGACAAAATGGTTATAGAAAGAAACACAGAAGTAATGACATTGAATACTCATTAAAGACCAAGATTCTGTCATCATTCCAACGGTCCTTCTCAACTACTATATAAAGGACAGTTTACCTCACTAGAGAGATACATCTGTAACACACAGAAACTTCATTCATATTCTCTCATTTTTCACGAGTTGCTGCTCTTACGTGAAAAATTATTGTTCTAATAATTCTCTGTAATACTCGCTTACTCTTAGAAGTGCTTTACATTACAACTCTATTTTGCTTAAATTATTTTTGTTCCTCAAGTGACTCTGTGCAGTCTGAATACTTGAGAGGGATAAGAGATTATTCTCTTAGACGATTGGTTGTGTAATATTTCAAGATTAGTGGATTAAGTCCTTTTTGAAGGAGAAATCACCTTGGCCGGGTGGACTGGAGTAGCTTTGTTTTCTAAGCGAACCAGTATAAAATTCTGTGTGTTCTTATTTTTGAAAAAGCTTTTATTTCAAAAACAATTCCCCCCCCCCCCCCCCCCTTTTTGTTTTTCTCACCTTCAGTTGATATCAGAGCTTCGGCTCTGTTATTGATTTTCTAGTCAAACACTTAACAGTGTAGAGAGATCCATAGTGAGAAACTATGGCCAACACCAATGAAAGTGATAGTTACAACGCTAAACCTCCAGTCTTTTATGGAGAGAAATTTGATTATTGGAAAGACAGAATTGAAAGTTTCTTTCTGGGCTACGACGCTGATCTCTGGGACATTATCACAATTGGCTACACACCACCTGTAACAGATGCTGGAGTTGCTATTCCCATAAGCAAAATGTCAGATGATCAGAAGCGTGAATTCAAGAACCATCACAAAGCCAGAACGATACTTCTCAATGCCATTTCCTACAATGAGTATGAAAAAATCACCAACAGGGAAACAACTAAAGAGATACTTGACTCCCTGAGGATGACTCACGAAGGAAACTCTCAAGTCAAAGAAACAAAGGCTCTGGCTCTAATCCATAAATATGAAGCCTTCAAAATGAAGGACGATGAAGCTGTAGAGGTAATGTTCTCTAGATTCCAAACTTTAATTGCAGGACTCAAAGTGCTAGATAAAGGATATACAACTGCGGACCATGTCAAGAAGATCATCAGAATCTTGCCAAAGAAATGGAGACCTATGGTCATAGCCTTAAAACTATCAAAGGATCTGAACAACATCAGCCTTGAAGAACTCGTCAGTTCACTCAGAAGTCACGAGATAGAACTGGAGGAAGATGAGCCTTAGAAGAAGATCAAGTCTGTAGCACTAAAGTCCAGATCAGAAAGATGCAAGTCTGATAGAAACAAAGCCTTCCAGGATGAAGAATAAGACATTGATGACTCTGAAAAGGAAGACTCTGACGATGAGGAAGAATTATCCCTTTTAACCAGAAGAGTAAAACAACTCTGGAGAAAAAGGAATAATAACTTCAGAAAACCAAGACCCAAAGGAGATCGATCAGAACCAACTTCAAAAGGTAAATCTAACAAAGATGTAACTTGTTATGAATGTAAGGAAACAGGTCATTACAAAAACGAATGTCCCAAGTTGAAGAAAGAAAGCTCCAGAAAAGAGAACTTCAAGAAAAGTTCCTTCAGAACCAAAAAGGGACTGATGGCTACCTGGGACGACAATGGACCTGACTCATCAGAATCAGACTCTGATGAACAGGAAAATGTGGCACTCATGGCTACCACCTCCATGAATACTTCAGATGGAGAATCTGAATCCGAAGAGCTATTTTCTGATCTTTCTCGCTCTGACCTTGAATCATGCCTATCTGAAACTCTAAACTAATATCAGAAACTTAAACAAAAATTCAAAGCTGTAAAAGAGGTGCTTGAAGAAACCATCGAAGAATGGGGTAAAATTGAGATAACAGTTTCAGATCTAAAAGATGAAAACCGAACTCTGACATTAGAAAGAGATTCCACAAATAAACAATGCTTAAAACTTGAAGAAGCATTATCTCAAGCTCCAAAAACTTCAAACACAATAATTTATGAATATGAAAAATCTTTTCAAAAGTTTCTGAAGAATGGGATAGAGAGAAGCAGAATGACATCCATGATTTATGGGGTCATTCAGAACAATAGAAGAGGAATTGGGTACGATCCTAGTGAAGATAAAACTTCTACTAATGACAAACCTAAATCTCCGTTTTCCTATCACTATACACATACACAAGCACAACACTTTGAGAATGCTAGAAAACTCAAAGTGTTAAGAAACTCTGGGAAAACTAATAACAAAGGACCCAAAAGATTATGGGTACCAAAGGATAAGATTGTTTATGTTGCAGATATCTTATGCAGCAGAATTAAAACACCAGTCATGGTACCTGGACTCTGGATGCTCGCGACACATGACGGGAAGAAAGTATATGTTCTATAACCTGGAACTTAAAGATGCTGGATTCGTAGGGTTCAGAGGAAATCAGAAAGGAAGGATCAGAGGCTCCAGAACTATTGGTAATGGTACTCTTCCCTCTATATCTGATGTTCTTTACGTAGAAGGATTAATGCATAATCTGTTATCAATAAGTCAATTAAGTGATAACGGGTATGACATAATCTTCAATCAAAAAACATGTAAAGCAATTAATCAGAACAATGGAACAGTCCTATTCACTGGCAAGAGGAAAAACAATATTTATAAAATAAATCTTTCAGACTTAAAAGAACAAAATGTAAAATGTTTAATGTATGTTCATGAAGAGCAATGGGTATGGCATAAACGCTTGGGCCACATTAGCATGAGAAAGCTATCTCAGCTAAATAAACTCGAGTTAGTTAGAGGTCTACCTAAGCTGAAGTTTTCTTCAGATGCTCTGTGTGAAGCATGTTAGAAAGGAAAAATTTCAAAATCATCTTTTAAAAATAAAAATATTGTTTCTACCTCTAAGCCTCTGGAACTTCTTCACATTGATTTGTTTGGTCCTATGAAAACAACATCAGTCAATGGGAAGAAATATGGACTAGTTATTGTTGATGATTTTAGTCGCTGAAGATGGGTAAATTTCTTAAAGCACAAGAGTGAGTCTCACTCTGTATTCACTAGCTTCTGTTCCAAAGTGCAAAACGAATTTGATTCTAAAATCATCAGAGTCAGAAGTGATCATGGTGGAGAATTTGAAAATAATTTTTTTGAAGAATTATTTGACTTTAATGGAATATCCCATGATTTCTCCTGTCCTAGAACTCCACAACAAAATGGATTTGTAGAAAGGAAGAATATGACACTCCAAGAGATGGCCAGAACCATGATCAATGAAACAAATGTGGCTAAGCACTTTTAGGCTGAAGCAGTAAATACAACGTGTTATATTCAGAATAGAATCTCCATAAGACCTATTATGGAAAAGACTCCCTATGAACTGTGTAAAGGAAGAAAACCCAACATTTCTTATTTTCATCCTTTTGGATGCTCTTGCTTTATTCTGAATACTAAAGAACATCTGAACAAGTTTGATTCAAAAGCATAAAAAGGTATTATGTTAGGATACTCAGAACACTCTAAAGGCTACAAAGTATACAATACAGAAACCAAAATTATGGAAGAATCAATTCACGTCAGATTTGATGATAAGCTTGACCCTGAAAAGTCAAAGCTAGTTGAGAAACTTGTAGATTGGAGATTACTCTTGCAGGTTCTGACGAGAAGATCAAAGCACCAGAAATATCTGATATACAAAGTTCAGAATAAACTAAAGCCCCAACGATCCAAAAGAAATCAAAAATTCGCCCCAATATATCTGAAGAGTTGATTATGGGAAACAAGGATGAACCTATCCAAACTAGGTCAACCTTCAAAGTAGCTGAAGAAACCCCTCTAGGACTAGTATCTCTGATCGAGCCTACTTCATGTGAAGAGGCACTTCAAGATGACGACTGGGTTCTACCCATGCAAGAAGAGCTAGATCAATTCTCAAAGAATGACGTATGTGATCTTGTTCCCAAACCCAAAGGCACTCACATTATTGGAACCAGATGGGTATTCAGAAACAAGCTAAATGAGAAACGCGAAGTTGTCAGAAATAAAGCTCGATTGGTGGCTCAAGGGTACAATCAACAAGAAGGCATTGACTACAATGAAACCTTTGCCCCAGTCGCCAGGTTAGAATTTATTCGCTTACTTGTTTCATTCGCTGTAAATCATTCTATCAAACTATATCAAATGGATGTCAATAGCGCATTTCTTAATGGCTATATATCAGAAGAAGTGTATGTCAATCAACCTCCAGGTTTTGAAAATTCAAATTGTCCAGAACATGTTTTTAAACTTAAGAAATCTTTATACGGACTAAAACAAGCTCCTAGAGCTTGGTATGAAAGGCTAAGTAATTTTCTTCTGGAACATGATTTTATCAGAGGGAAAGTTGACTCTATACTCTTCTGTAAAAACATTAATAATGACCTCATGATATGCCAGATATATGTTGATGACATCATTTTTGGTTCAGCTAACCCCTCTGTATGTCAAGAATTCTCTGAGCTAATGCAGGCAGAATTTGAAATGAGCTTAATGCAAGAAGTAAAGTTCTTTCTAGGAATTCAAATCAATAAAGCTTCAGAAGCCACCTATGTTCATCAAAGTAAATACATAAAAGACATTCTGAAGAAATTTGAAATGGTGGAATGCAAACCTGCTAAGACACCCATGCATCCAACTTGCATTCTAGAGAAAGAAGAAGTTAGTCAAAAGGTTTGCCAGAAGCTCTATCGTGGTATGATAGGCTATCTTCTCTATCTGACTGCTACACGTCCTGATATTCTATTTAGTGTATGTCTCTGTACCATATTCCAATCAGAACATAGAGAATCTCATTTAACAACTGTTAAAAGAATACTCAGATATCTGAAAGGAACTCCTAACATGGGCAGGATGTATGAGAAAACATCAGAGTATAGACTTTCTGGTTATTGTGATGCAGGTTACGCAAGGGAAAAAATGGAACGTAAAAGTACATTTGGAAATTGTCAGCTCTTGGGAAATAATTTGATATCTTGGGCCATCAAAAGACAATCAACCATAGCCTTGTCCACTACAGAAGCAGAATATATTTCAGCATCATTATGCACTACTCAGATGCTCTGGATGAAGAATCAACTAGAGGATCTTCAAATCTTTGAGAGTAACATTCCTATCTTCTGTGACAATATTGCTGCCATCTGTTTAAGTAAGAATCCT
The DNA here is from genome assembly GCF_024323335.1 of Lathyrus oleraceus. Classification (NCBI taxonomy): domain Eukaryota; kingdom Viridiplantae; phylum Streptophyta; class Magnoliopsida; order Fabales; family Fabaceae; genus Lathyrus; species Lathyrus oleraceus. The sequence goes on along the minus strand of NC_066583.1, from coordinate 541,371,054 downwards.
ATTTTGCACTCCAGAGCTAAGCACATAGAAATAAAACATCATTTCATTAGAGACTATGTTCAGAAAGGGGTAGTAATGTTAAAATTTGTTGATACAGACCATCAATGGGCTGACATCTTTACCAAACCCCTTGCTGAAGAAAGATTCTCCTTTATCTTAAAGAATTTAACATTAAAAAATGTCCTGAATAAAAAGTGCCTCTGAGATAGCAAAATAAGACTCTGAAGTAAACAGTTGGATTCTGTATTTGACTCCGATGCTACTACCAGCTAGAAGTCATCTGAGTTAGAAATCTCTAGGAACCAACTCTTTGGTATTCCTGAAGATCAGATAAAGTAACATGTGGAGCATCATGCGTCTGACCTTGGAACTTCTAGACAGCTGTCTAGCAGTAATCAAGAAATAGTCTCTTGAGATCTCCTCGAGCAGTGTGCTGATTTTGGGATTCGACATCATTTATGAGCTGTAATCATTCTCCCTCTAACGTGCGTACTTGGTTTTTGTGCTAAACTCAAATTTTTGTGTCGTTTTGTATGCGCCCTAATTTGGGTATTTAAACGTTTCATTTCACAATTGCACACTTTTCACTCACAAACACACCTAACCCTCTCCTTCAGTTTTCCTCTCTCTCTCAAAGGCATTTCTGCAGTGTTACTCAAGTTCTTCAACCTTCACCTCAAGCTCATCAATGCTCTTCATGGATTCTCAACAACAGTCTATGTACAACTTCTCTCAACAGATGAACTCAAATGAGCAAGCTCCAAGTTCAAGCCATCAAAACCCAGCAGTTACCGGCGTGGTTTCCACTCCCATTTACAAAGAACCTCACATTCTTGATCGTGAGCCCCATATTCATCTTGCAACTTCGTTTGAAAAGCTGCAAGTGTAGTGTGAAACCCTGGTGGATTTTGACAACATGAGAAGAAATGGTGTCGACCTCACTGATGAACTGAAGAAGCAAGGGTGGGAAAACTACTTCCAATGTCTCTATGGCCCAGTCTACACTAATCTGGTAAAAGACTTCTGGAGGTTCGCTGACTCTGACGATCACTACATTGTCTCCTACGTTGTGGGAGTCAAGATTGTCATCACAAAGAAATCAATTGCTGCTCTTTTGAACATGGAGGAGACTGGAGGAAGACGCATATACAACATCAATCCTAGGGTAAAGTATCTGTCTCATGAGATAAACCCTACAATTTTTCAACAGTGCTGAAGGCAAGCATTCCAAGAACAAGGAACTGCATCAGAACCTCCGGGTATGGCTGAAGATCATCTTAGGCACCACCCATCACCGCCCAGCCTCCAACTCCTCAGATTACATCAACACAGACCAGAAATGCATTCTATACTGCATTCACAAGGGTCTGAAGTTTGCCTTCCTGCACTCCTCTTCAAATTTTTCAGAGACTCCGTGAAAGATACCAGAAACAACATGAAGACAAGAAACTACATTCCTCCAGGGAGACTTATATCTGATGTGCTGATTGAAAGTGGCCTCGTGGACCATTTGATACATCTCAGACTCATGAAAGATGTGATGATAGATACTAGAAGACCTTTGAACGCTCGTAATCAGAAGAGCATGGGAATTATTAATCAAGTAAGGGTCAAACCAACTTTGGACACCTCCTGGGAAGCACTTAAAGATCAGAGGGAGATCCCAAATGAACTCTATCTGTTCTCAAAGATCGACCCTCCAGAGGTATTCGCGTACTATTTAGAGGATCTGCGTAAACAAGGAGTAGACATCTCAGATTTCTCCTTAGACTGACTGCCCGAATTTCCTCCAGATTTCATGAAGAGGACACGAGAACCATCTGAGAAGACAAAGCAGGAAAAGAGAGCAAAGCTGGGAGAACCATCTGGATCAAGACCTCTAGTACCTCTGGTTGGATCACCTGGTAAGTCTGTACCTCTCCTCCCTTCTTTAAAAATTAAACTAGTTGCTTCCTTACTCCCTCAACCTTCGCCCATATACACAACCTCTGAAACTCCTCCCTCAACCTCTAGACCTTCTAACCAACCTTCTCAAAAATTCAATCTTGCCACCATAACTCTACCTGTTTCAGAAGCAGAAATGCTAAAAGAAACCACTTCACCCTCTTCATCACCATCTCTACAATCCCCACCTTACTATACCCTCTCATCTAACACTGAACCCTCTGATCCTCACTCTCCAACTCTGGCTCAGCTTGCTTGTTGTTTTATCTGCTCTGCTTGCTGCTTTTTGTTTCCATGTTTGCTTTCTGCGTTTCTGGCTTCTGTAAATGTTACTTGTCAATATCAATCTTTTCCTAATATCTTTTTGCTAAGACTTTTTGATTCTGACCAAAAGGGGGAGAACTAAAAACAGCTCTGATGAAAACATATCTAATTCCTTTCAAACTCTGCAAACATTATGACTTAAAGATATGCAGGAAAGTAACTAGAAACACCAAACCATGGAAGGTCCGATAAGAACTTCTGAACTCCCAGATCTAACTCAGGGGGGGCTCACTACAAATCTGATCTAAAACTCTTTTCTGAAAATGTTTCATCTCTAACTTAAACTGTTTTGTCATCATCAAAAAGGGGGAGATTGTAAGAACAAAATTGGTTCTACAATAGATTTCTAAGATTTTGATGATAACAAAAGAGGAAACCAAAAATGGCACTCTAACGAGATTTTTTCTGTGTATGCAGGACTCTGAACATTCATGCAGGACTCTGAACAGTTACGAAGGACTTTGATCATTTGTCAGATATAAAGTGCTAGAGGATCAGAAGCCCCTAAGAAAGGAGTACGTCCAATAAGTTCTGATTCTAATCAAAGAAAGACAGCAAAAAGAACCAGAAGCTCCAACAAACTACTGGTCTTAGACTCTGATACTTAAGAAGACTAGTACTATGAAAAGCTCTGATGAAGTCAGACGTGATCATCCTCTGAAGAATAACTCTAGTACATCAAGACTCTGATGAAGATTCACAAGTCCAGAAAGCATAATGGAAATAAATCTCACTATGGAAAGAAAGTATTTTAAGAAAGAATTTAAACGGCAGACAAAATGGTTATAGAAAGAAACACAGAAGTAATGACATTGAATACTCATCAAAGACCAATATTCTGTCATCAATCCAACGGTCCTTCTCAACTACTATATAAAGGACAATTTACCTCACTAGAGAGATACATCTACAACACACAGAAACTTCATTCATATTCTCTCATTTTTTACGAGCTGCTGCTCTTACATGAAAAACTCTTATTCTAATACTTCTCTGTAATACTCGCTTACTCTTAGAAGCACTTTACATTACAACTCTATTTTTCTTAAATTATTTTTGTTCCTCAAGTGACTCTGCATAGTCTGTATACTTGAGAGGGCTAAGAGATTATTCTCTTAGACGATTGGTTGTGTAATCTTTCAATATTAGTGGATTAAGTCCTTTTTGAAGGCGAAATCACCTTGGCCGGGTGGACTGGAGTAGCTTTGTTTTCTAAGCGAACTAGTATAAAATTCTGTGTTCTTATTTTTGAAAAAGCTTTTATTTCAAAAACAATTCAAACCCCCCTTTCTTGTTTTTCTCACCTTCAGTTACAGTGGATTAGTTCGATCATATTGTGGCTAACATCACTTCCTGTAATAATCTCAATTTATGCGATGAAGAACTCCCCGAAGAGGGTAGAAATCATATTTTGGCTTTGCATATCTCCATGAACTGCAAAGATGACGCTCCGTCGAACATGTTGGTGGACACTGGTTCTTCCTTGAATGTACTTCAAAAGTTAACATTGTCAAAGTTGTCATACCAAGGAGCGCCCATGAGATATAGTGGCATGATCGTCAAAGCTTTCGACGGTTCGCACAAGACTGTGATTGGAGAGGTGGACCTTCAAGTGAAGATAGGTCCGAGTGACTTCCAAATTACTTTTCAAGTAATGGATATCCACCCGGCCTACAGTTGTCTATTAGGATGGCCATGGATTCATGAGGCAGGATCCGTCACTTCAACGTTGCATCAGAAGCTCAAATTTGTCAAAAATGGAAAGCTAGTTATTGATGGCGGGTAGAAGGCTCTATTGGTCAGCCACTTGTCATATTTCTCTTATGTTGAAGTTGAGGATGAGGTTGGGACTCTGTTCCAAGCCTTATCTATTGTCATTGAAAAGAGAATTGGGGCACCTATGTCCTCATTCAAAGATGCAAGGAAGATTGTTGAAGATGGAAATGTTGATCAGTGGGGGCGGTAGAAGTCTCCGACAACAAGAGCAGAGCCATCTTGGGTTTCCAACAAGGTTCGTCAGCTGTTAGATCATAAGATGTGCAACTCAGTTTCCGTAACGGAGGGTTCATTCATGGTAATGGACAACACTTAGCAGTTGTGCTAGAGGATGACGAAGAGGAAGACTGCACCAATTTTGTGACGCATGGAAAAGCTTGCAACAATTGGACTGTTGTTGATATTCCTGTTATTATGCATCGATCTAAGTAATTGCTTTTATTTGTTTTTGAAAATCCTTCGCCTATACCTAAGGGATAAGTGAACATTGTTTGGGCGTTTTCAGTTTGATCATCAATAAAATATAATTCTATTCATCCACATCTACGATGTTTTGTTTTTACTTTTTGCTTTATTCTGGAAATGGTAATCACAAAAAACATAAATAAATAATATAATTGTCCATCTGTATAATATTTGGTCACAAATTCACTTCTCTAAAATCAATATTTCAAATCATTATGCAAGTTGGTTTTTAACCCCATTGAATACAATGATCCTTCTCCTTCTCCAAATTTTGAATTCCCTATGTTTAAGGCTGAGGAGGAAAGTGATGAATAAGTAAGGGATGAATTATCTCATCTTCTTGAGCATGAAGGAAAAACCATTCAGCCATTCGAAGAGCAGATTGAGCTAGTCAACCTGGGTTCCGAGGATGATGTGAAGGAAGTCAAGATTGGGTCTCGACTGTGTCCAAATGTTAAGAAGGTGTTGATTGATCTCCTACGAGAATATTTAAATGTGTTTGCTTGGTCCTATCAAGATATGCCTGGTTTGGATTCTGAGATAGTGGAGCACAGATTGCCGTTGAAGCCAGAATCTCCGCTAGTCAAGCAAAAGTTAAGAAGAACTCATCCTGATATGGTAGTGAAGATCAAAGAAGAAGTGCAAAAGCAGATTGATGTCAGGTTCCTTATGACCGCTGAGTATTAACAATGGATGGCCAATATTGTGCCTGTTCTAAAGAAGGATGGAAAAGTCCGCATGTGTGTTGATTATAGAGATTTGAAGAAAACTAGTCCGAAAGATGATTTCCCTTTCCCACACATTGATATGTTGGTAGACAATATAACTAAATTCAAAGTCTTTTCATTTATGGACAGATTTTACGGATATAATCAGATCAAGATGACACCTGAAGATATGGAGAAGACCATATTCATTACACCTTGGGGAACATTCTGTTATAGAGTGATGCCTTTCGGTTTAAAGAATGTTGGTGCAACTTACCAAAGAGAAATGACTACTCTTTTTCATGATATGATGCATAAATAGATTGAAGTCTATGTCGATGACATGATTGCTAAATCCATTGATGAAAAGGAACATATTGAGCATTTGTTGAAGCTATACCAACGTTTGAGGAAATATAAACTCCACTTGAATCCCAATAAGTGTACTTTTGGTGTTCGTTCTGGTAAGTTGTTAGGCTTTATTATCAGCGAGAAGGGTATTGAAGTTGATCCTGCCAAGGTCAAAGCAATACAATAGATGCCTGCGCCCAAAACTGAGAAGCAAGTTAGAGGTTTTCTCGGTCGTTTGAATTATATCTCAAGATTCATTTCACACATGATTTCCATGTGTGCACCTATATTCAAGCTTCTTCGGAAAGATCAGTCCTATGATTGGACCGAAGATTTCCAGAAAGCTTTGGACAGTATCAAAGAATATCTGCTTGAGCCTCCTATTTTGTCTCCGCCTATTGAAGGAAGACCATTGATCATGTATTTGACTGTGCTTGAAGAGAGTATGGGTTGTGTTCTTGGTCAGCAAAGTGAGTCTGGGAAGAAAGAATTTGTAATTTACTACCTCAGTAAGAAGTTCACCGATTATGAGACTCGGTATTATATGCTTGAGAATACTTGTTGCGCATTGGCTTGGGCTGCTAAGCGTCTGCGTCATTATATGTTTAATCATACCACTTGGTTGATATCCAAAATGGATCCAATCAAGTATGTATTTGAGAAGCCTGCTTTAATGGGAGGATTTCCCATTGGAAGATGTTATTATCAGAGTATGATATCGAATACCGGTCTCAGAAATATGTCGGTATGGTGGCGGTCAAATGTAACCAAGCAAGTTGTTGTAAGGTTTATCAAGAATCAGATTATATATCGGTATGGTGTGCCAAGTAAGGTCATTACTGATAATGGATCTAACTTGAATAATAATATGGTGGAAGCTCTTTGTAAAAACTTCAAGATTGCACATCATAATTCTTCTCCATACAGACCCAAGATGATTGGGGATGTTGAAGCTGCAAACAAGAATATCAAGAAGATCATCCAAAAGATGGTTGTGACATATAAGGATTGGCATTATATGCTCCCATTTGCTTTGCATGGGTATCGTACATCCATTCGCACTTCAACAGGGGCAACCCCTTTCTCTCTTGTATATGGTATGGAAGCAGTGATCCCCGTAGAGGTTGAGATCGCCATCATTGCGTGTGCTCATGGAAGCCAAGTTGACTATGGCCGAATGGTGCCAGACCAGATTTGATCAGCTAAATTTGATTGAAGAGAAAAGGTTGACTGCCACGTGTCATGGCCAATTGTATCAGCAAAGGATGAAGAAAGCTTTTGATAAGAAGGTCAGACCTCGCATGTCTAGAGAAGGTGACCTTGTGCTCAAGAAGATTCTATCCTTCAAACTAGATTCTAGGGGCAAATGGACTCCTAATCATGAAGGCCCATATGTTGTTAAGAGAGCCTTTTCAGGCGGTGCTTTGATTATTACAACTATGGATGGTGAAGAGTTCACTCGTCCTGTGAATGCAGATGCAGTCAAGAAATACTTCGCATAAAAAGAAAAGAACAACTCGCTAAGTTGAAAACCTGAAAGGGAGGCTTAGGCAAAAATGAGCGTCTTAGTGGATTGAAAACCCGAAAGGGCGATCCAGGAAAAAGTTAGAGACATAAAACAGAAAGAATTATCCCGATAAATTGAATACCCCACCTTGGGGAAATTAATGCAAAAATTAGGGAAGTCGTTGCAGCAGTCTGCATGGTTCTGATAGGACTTTGATTTCCCTAGTGAAGTCGCCATCAGACTCGCTCCTAGTTAGAGTTTCCCTTTGGTTTTTGAGCAGCTATTTGTGTTTATCCCCTACATGGTTGTCTCCCATTTGATATGATGTTGACCTAAAATTCCCCGCAGACTCGATAACACTTGTCCTCAATGGATCTCCTCCTTCCCCAACTAGGTTTAGTCTTTGGGATGTTGATCTCTCTTTTCTCCGGCAGTTGTTTCCCTCTTTTGTGGATTGACCGAGAATTGTATCGATCATTCAAATCTGTGACATTTTGTATCCTTCGTGATTGTTTTATCAGCATAATCATCATATATACATATACATATACATTCATATAATTTCATTATTGCATCGTTACACATGTTAATTCATTCTCATAATTATTATTCTCAGTTATGGTGGTACTTTATCCCCATACAAGTTTGGTGTATGTCCTCCATCAAGAGTAGAGTGTCAGCCCCCTCAGTAGAAAGACTTTAACCTTTCTCTTTTCCCCACTGAGTTATTTCCTTGTGAATGATGATTATTTCAGCTTTCTCCCAGTTGATTATCTGGAAGGAACCACTCCCCTTGATTTATATCCTCATCGAGTTGAGTCTTGATTGACTGTTTCTTTCTAGATCTTACCTAGATAGACGTTGCAGGTCCCCTAAGAGTTTATCACCTAGTAACTGGTAATAATCTTCTTGGTTTGCAGTTGTTACTTCTTGCCCAATACCCAGCAAAAGTACCCTTTTTCTCCCTAGCGGATTTGTTTCCATGTTTCCCAGGAAGTATATCCTTGATATATTCATCCTAACCGGTGACAGATATTTTCTTCCCCCACTTTGAGTTTATCCTTGATATGTTCATCCTAACCGATGACATATATTCTCATCAATGGTATTCTACCCAGTAAAAGCTAGTTGTAATCCCTATTTTGTTCCCCAGAGAGTTAATCCTTGATATGTTCATCTTAACCGATGATAGGTTTCCTTCTTTTTGTGGTCTTCTACCCAGTAACCGGTAATTGTAAATCCTAATTTTTGCCCTTTGTAGAGTTCATCCTTAATATGTTCACTCTAACCGGTTCTTGCCCTTTGTAGAGTTATTTCCTTTGTAGAGTTCTTTCTGTAAGACCCTAATTTTGACCCTAAGATCCCTCATGGCATCATATCATTTGCTCAATGCATTGTGTAAGACCCTAATTTTGACCCTAAGATCCCTCATGGCATCATATCATTTGCTCATTGCATTGCCTCAAGGATCATAGCATGTATGGCTCCTTAAACCTTGGGCTGAGACTTGTGTGAGTGGTTTGAGACCACCAAGCATGCTTGAATTGTATATTATTGCTTTTCTTATTTTGTTTACTAACAAAAAGCACAAAAATATGTCACTAACCTCTTTTGTTTTGAAGCTCAAGTAATCATGTGATCCCCTGCTCCTAGGAGGCTCTTATGCTTAGTGAAGTGGCTAGATGAAGGTGAAAACAAGCATGACAATGCTCCATAAAGCTCTAATCATCATATATGCCTCAAAGTAGCTCAATTTGACAATTTGATCAAGATAACCCAAAGGGCTTGAGAATTGTTTCCCAAGGAAACCCTAATTCAATTGTGCATTGAATGTGCCTTGCTCATGAAGCAACCTCAACTTATGATCAAATTCAATCAAGGGAAGTTATTTCATTCATTATTTTATGCATATATGAGCCTTTTTAAGTATCCTCAATCATTCATTCATCAAGATTTGAAGTTTGGCCTTGAGAAGTTGACCAATCAAGTCATCTGACCAATCTGAGATCCACTAAGACACAACTTTTGATGTGTTTGTCAAATGAAGATGACCCCAAGAGTAAAAAATGTTCTTAAGAACCATATTAACAACTTTCATTTTCATCAAAAATCCATTTGAAACTTGGAAGGTCATCATTCATTTCAAAACATTATAGGTCATTTTGACTGAAACCCTAATTTTGGGTCAACTTCCCAAAGACCTAACATCTTTATTTTTTATGATTTTTAGGTGAGACCAATTGCATTGGAAATATTAAGATGTCTAATTCAAATGTTATGTTGGAAAACATTTCATAATACTAAAATAAACACATGTGATAATACAAAACATTATAGGTCACTTTGGACGAAAACCATTGAATTTGAAATATGTCCAACTTCAAGTGCCCATAACTTTCTCATCAAAATTCCAAATGATGCAAAATTTAAGTCTAAATTGATCATCTTGAAAATATCTACAACTTTCATGTTGGAGGTTGTTCCATTTAAAGCTTGCATCATTGAAACAGAAGGGCTTGAAGTTGATCACTTTTGGTAAAAAATTTCAAAGGAAACCTAGACATGTTTTGTACCTCAAACTTCAAAGCCAATTTTCATAAATTTCCAAACTCCAAATGGATTTTTGTCCAACATAGATTTTGTTCCTTATGTTAAGAGCTTTCTAACCATTACTCATACCACCATGTTTGGATTTTCCATGTGGGACTTTCGAAGAGGTGAATGTTTATGATCAATTATACAATTCACATTGAAACTTCAAATGCAAGCTAATGCCAGGCCTTGTGCACGTCCAAACCATCTGCAAATGATCTCAGCTTGCAAATTCACTCAATTTTGGGCCTCACGTGCGCCTATACAGGCCCATGCATGGAGGACCCAATTCTCATGCACATGAGTGTTTCATTGCCTTGCTTCATCTCCAGCTATAAATACATGGCCTTACTCATTCAAAATTCAACCTTAAGGTGATCTGAAACTCTGTTGGATTCAAAACCTAACCTCACTCAAAGGAATTCCAATTTTTATTTATCAATTTCAAGCTTGAATTTCAATACAATCAGTTGATCTTCAAGTCTTAATTCCTTAGCCTTGCATCCATATTACATCTCATGATCAAATTGGAATCAAAAACTTGAAGGAATCGTGTTGTTCAAAGCTGCTCTTCAAAGGTATAACATCAAACTGTTTGGATCTAAAGCTTGCTATACAATGTGAATTTCTCTAGTTGGAACTGTTTTCTGAAGTCCTCGAGCAAGAGGCAGGCCAATGGTGGTCTTGATTTCATGATTCGAACCATTTCAATTTGTGCACCTTGATTTTCCAGCTCAAATTTCTCACTTAATAGAAACATTAAGGGCAATCCAAGGTTACAGGGGTGATGGGCTTCATTTTGGTACCATGGTTTTTCATTTTCGTTAAGGTTGAAAAACCTGCGCGTGGTGGTCGGAGTTTGTTCTCTGGCCGGAGAAGATGGTGGTTTCCACCACCATCCCCACGTGGATGCATTTGAGTCGTTGGATGATGTTCATACGTTCTAATCTCAGTCTTGCATTTGTTTGACTTATTTTAAATATGCATGTTGCGCGCTTGACCAAGGCCTATGGTATGCCAGCGCCTCTGAGCCAATGGATGAGGCCACGCCATTTAATGAAATCAATCCAAGCGCTCCTGATTTTTCCTATTTTCTATTTTAATTTCTTTTAATTCCTTTTAATTTCAAAAATTCATAACTATTTTATTTGAAGTCACAAAAATATCAACCCAATGGCAAAAATTTTCTTGAAAAATCTAGTTTCATAATCTGATTTTATATTATTTTTGTGACTTCATTTAATATTTTTTGTGAATTATTTTGTTTTTAATAGTGTTTAATTCATTTTAAATACTTTTTGATATCTGAAAATTCCAAAAAAAAAATTCTTAACACATATGGATCATGATAAGTGTATGAAAAATAGTCTCATCAATTTCTTAATTGATTTGAGATTTATTTCCGATTTTAGTTCATTTGTGTTATTTATTATTTGTTTTTTTATTGTTTTGAAATAGTTTCTGTTTTCAAAAAATGTTGAGAAAATTTTTCAAACTTTGTTTGACCATGTTAAACCTATGAGAATTTAATTGGACTTATTCAAGTTGATTTGAATTGAATTTGAGGTTTGACCTTATTTTGTCCATTTTAATTTTGTATTTATTTTAATTCCAAAAAAAACAAAAAAAATATGTTTGACTTGTTGACTTCTAATCTTCATTTCTCTTCTATTTTACATTGGTTGATGTTGATTTGATTCACATTTGATCATTATGTTTTGATATTCCATTTGAATTCTCCTTTTATCCATTTCATTTCATCTTCATCTTCTTCTTTTTATTTTGGCCAATGAGTTAATGATTTGTGGTTGGGCTTGACATATGACAGACTTAACCTTCTTTGATCCAAATCAAACTCAACTTGATCCAAGATCAAGTGAGTTGCTTTGTATCCAAGATAGGTTGCTTCTTGGTCAACCAAAAAACCTAAAGTCCATACAAGGCTTTTCTTATTTTCTTTTGGCATGGCAAGTTGCAGGAGCTTGGCTTACTAGTCATAATCTATAACTTGTGTTTATTTGCCTATAGTTTTATTGACCGGCCTCAGATAGGTGTGACTACTACATTAGTCCACTTATGATTGCTTAACATAGCGCTAAATTATCTTATGACACACTAACATTAACTACTAACTACTAACTTTAATTCAAGCATTTAATTTCTTGCAATTTACTTTAATGCACTTTATTTCTTGCTCATTTATTCATATTGCTTTCCCATTTGCTCACTTGAGCACATATTTTATGTTTATGTCATTTTCCTTTTGCTCATTTGAGCTTATTATTGTATATAAATATATTATTGTTTTGTGTTGGTTTTGTCTTTGTCTGTGTGAACCCAATGCAAAAAGGAGAAAGGACTTAGAATTAGGACATACATATGCTTAAAGAAGTTCAAGAGCAACTAGGCCTCATGCCTTTAGAATGCTAAACTTGTTGAAGAGCAACTAGGCCTTATGACTTTAGAATGCTAAATTTAAAAAGTTGGCTTCAAAGGACTTCTCTTCCAAAACTCATTCTTTGTCCATTTCCCTTATTGTGTTGTGAACTTTTTGATGTTTGCTCTTGTGTGATAGGGATTCCATCTTGAGATAGTAAGAAGGACCATTGTCATGAGTAGCCAAGTTAAGAGAGACAAGCCAAGTGAAGATCCTAGGAGCTTGAATCCAAATATTGTGTGATTGTTTGTTGTTTGCTAAGTCCAAAGGAAAGGAGTATCTTGAATCATCTATATGATTTCAAGAAAAGGAACTCCAAGGGTTTTATCCTCTCTCTTATCTTTGTATGCCTTAGGACTAGCCCTTATCTTCTTCTCCTCACTCTAACCCAAGCCAAACTTCTTTTTGTGCAAACTTTGACTTTGTTTCAAACTAGAAACCTAGGCCTTATGCCTTTGACTTTTCAAAAATATTTTCATTAATACTCATTGTGAATAAATCTTAATCCAACTTTGACTTCATTTTGTAAATAAATCTAACTTGTAAATACAACTCACTTCAAGTGGTTCCAATGGCCACCTTTGTTAAAACCTTTTCATAAACATTAGCCATAGGTTTGAGTTATCATAGTGGTTGATGTAAACCTCACCTTATCCTTAGTGGTTGGATTATAAGTCTTCCATACTTATTATAGGGTTAACCCCTCACTATTATGTTGAAGCCTTCCTCACATGGTGGATTGTTGGTTTAGATTGAGTTTTCTCCCTTTTATAACAAAAGACCTTAAGGCTTTTGATCAAATCAATTCACCAATCTTTTGAGATTTATTCCCCGAACTACGAGGTTTTGGTCCTACCTTTGTGATGGTACGTAGGCAATGGATTCATCCATTCAAACAACAAAATTGTAAATAATATGTATATTCTCTTCTCATCTCCCCAATCTTGTTTGCACAAATATTTTAACAAATACCAACCTACAATACACATTAGAGTACTAAGGATGTTTTGGGTGCTTAAAACCTTCCCATTTCATAACCAACCCCCTTACCCAGATCTCTGACATTTTTATTAGTTTTTGATTTGATAAAACTTCTTACTTGGCTTTTGTTCGCTTTTTAGCCTTTCCTCTGGACAAATAAAAGTGCGGTGGCGACTTGAGTTGTATGTTTACTTTTGGTTTAGTCAATAAACCATAAGGTAACGTATACCCCGCTATAGAAAAGTGGCGACTCTACTGGGGACTTGAATATTCCTAGTGGGTTTAGCCTACTTTTTGCTTGTTGTATTATATGTTTATATTTATTTGTGACATATTTTTGTGCAAATTTGGGATGACTGTATTGATTGTAATGTATGAATTGCTTGATATATCAATTGCTTGTGTGCTTGGTGGTCTCTTGTGAGATGAGTTCTATACCCGAACTCGAGTGCACTTATGATAGGAGAATGTCATAGTCTTGTTGACTTGTGTGGAATTATTCCTTAGCAAGTTGACTTGCAAGCCCATTCACTTGGTGGAGGTCTTGTTGGGATCAATAATGTCACACGAGTAGTCGTGGTTAGGCATTACTCTTTCCAATATAAGCCTTAGAAGCCAAGGACCTTAGATTACCTAGCCCATCTTGGCCTATTTTAGGACGTAGTGCGAAGGTCATTCAAGTGTAAGATTTGATATGATTGTTACGTGATACTACACTCATAAGAGTCTCTCTTGAAAATATTTTTGGAATATGAGTAGTCGTTTTATCTGATAATATCCTAAATATGAGATGATGACTATGGGGACCCTTTTAGAACATGATTGTCAGGTTTAACCATAGTACACTCCCTTTGGGTGGTTCTTAACCGAGACTCCATGCTCGTGACTTGCAACAAACCCTTGATTCGCGGTTGATTCGTTCTCGTATATCCTAAATATCAATGGAACCTGGGTGTTGATAAGGTGTAAACCATAATCCACCAAAATGGATGATTGATATTGAGGATGACTTGAGCCATCCCGTTACCTTTGTGTGGTTTGACTTGCTTGATCCTTGAGTGTGATTGTTGCATCCATGCATTCACGCATTCATTTGCATCCATATCATCAACAAAGAAAATTTCAAGGAACTTAAGAGGTCTATTTGCAAAATTTCAGACATGGATAAGCAAAGAAGAATTACGAAGAAGTACAGTTTCAGACAACCCGACTTGAAAGAGTTAAGGCGTTTGACATCTTATGTATTAGATCCCTTGGAGTTCAAATCGCGCCATGGGAAGCTTCTGTCTATTCTTTCTACTCAGGTGGATGAAGGTCTGATGAGTGTGTTGGTGCAGTTCTATGATCCTCTGTATCGGTGCTTCACTTTTCCGGATTTCCAGCTTTTGCCTACACTTAAGGAGTATGCCTATCTTGTGGGTATACCTATCTTGAATCAGTTGCCATTCAGTGGTTTGGAGACGGTTCCTTCTTCCCAAGAGATTGCTGATCTGCTTCATATAGATGTATCTGAGATTGTTGCTCATATGACTACCAAGGGTGGAATTCAAGGTCTCCCATCTGATTTTCTCATTACCCAAGCTACTTTGTTTGGGAAGGCCATGAGTGAGGACGCCTTTGAGACCATATTTGTACTTCTCATCTATGGGCTAGTATTATTCCCCAACTTCGACAATTTTGTAGATGTGAACGCTATTAGGATTTTCTCTACTCTTAATCCCGTTCCGACTCTGTTGGGTGACACTTATTTTTCTTTGCATATGAGGAATGCAAATGGTGGTGGATCCATTGTATGTTGTTTGCCTCTGTTGTACAAGTGGTTTATTTTGCACTTGCCTCAGACGCTTGCCTTCAAGGAGAACAAGGGATGTCTACGGTAGTCCATGAGACTTATGTCTCTCACTAATGATGATATCTTTTAGTATAACCGTGTATATGATGGTGTCTAGATTATTGACTCTTGTGGTGAGTTCTCCAATGTGCCTCTTCTTGGTACATGTGGTGGAATTAACTACAACCCTGTTTTGGCTCGCCATCAGCTTGGGTTCCCTTTAAAAGATAAACCTAACAACATTCTGTTGGAAGGTGTGTTCTTTCAAGAGGGTAAAGATCCTCAGAACTTGAAGGGTAGAATGGTCCGCGCCTGGCGTAAAGTTCATAAGAAGGGAAAGAAAGAGCTTGGTCCGGAGAATTGTATTGCTTTGGAACCCTACACCGCTTGGGTGAGGAAGAGAGCGCTTGAGTACTACATGCCATATGACTATCCGAGACCTACCCCTATGGTTATGGTTGGGCCTTCAACCCTCCCTAACCAAGGAGTAGAGGAGTTGAGAGATGAAGACCGTTCGCGTGCTTGGGTTCGTGAGCGAGAGGAACTACTTCAGCAACTTAGAGATAAGGATGCAGTGATAGAGTTTCTGGAGCATCAGGTTATTAATGATCCTGATGATATGGTGACTTCTCTTCTTCCTCAGTCATCCAAGTTTTGGAAGAGGAAGTATGATCGACTCACCAAGGAGAAGGCTGATATGGAAGCAGCTTATGAGAGAGAAGTGAAAAGGCTTTGTGCAGCTTATCTTCCGGTCTCGAGGGCTTTGGACGATTGCTTATAGGGCTCCATAGGATGTTATTTTTCCTTTCCTCTTGTATTGTATTTGGTTATCAAAACTGTACTACTTCTTTGGTGTAAAAATTTTCCAAATATTATTGCTATGAGCATTCCACATATGTCTTAAAAGAATTAATATTTTCAAATATTTTCAAATATTTGCAAATAGATCTCTATAAAGTTCATCTGATAAAAGTAAATCATATGCACAAATATCGCATGCATCATATGCATAAGCATGTTTTGTTCAGCTCAGTAGTCTAACTCTTTGCTCTTCATTTATTTTGAAGACAAGCTGATGCACCGGTATAACACGAGAGCCAATCTTCCAAGACTGATGGAGCATTTAGAGCAAGAGAACTGGGAACTGAAGGAGGAAGTAGCTAGGCTGACTGCCACGATGGAGTTAGTGCTGGCTGCTCAGAGCCAATCGTCGCCAACTCCTACAACTCCTCCCGCGATGACTGTTATATCTGAGGTAGCCTCTTCTACAGTGCCTGCTGTAACGGGCCATTTTGCGCCATCTATGCCAGCTGGGTTCCCCTGGGGGATGCCTGCCAACTTTGTGCCGGAGGGTTTTTCTCCAACTCTCGCTTCTCTGCCGGCATCTAGCCCGGTCCTTTCTGTGCCACCTCCCGTTGTGCACACCTTAGCAAGAGTTGAAGACACCATCTATCATTCTGAGCCATCTGAGGTCCCAGATGTTTACGAGAAGATGGACGAGATGAAAGACCAATTCCTTGAGCTGCGCAAGGAACTAAAGACTCTGAGGGGTAAGGACCTCTTCGGTAAGAGTGTTGTTGAGTTATGCCTTGTGCCCAACATGAAGATCCCTATTAAATTCAAAGTACCTGACTTTGAGAAATATAAGGGAAACACATGCCCTCTCAGCCATCTTGTGATGTATGATCGTAAGATATCAACGTAAACTGATAATGATCAGCTTCTTATCCACTATTTCCAGGATAGTCTGTCCGGTGCTGCTCTCTGATGGTACATGGGTCTGGAGAGTTCGAACATCCGCTCCTTCAACGATCTTGGCTAGGCCTTCATCAAGCAATACAAATACAATGTGGATATGGCTCCCGATAGGGACCAACTGAAGGCGATGTCCCAGAAAGAGAAGGAGACTTTCAAAGAGTATGCCCAGAGATGGCGCGAGTTGGCAACTCAGATAGTGCCGCCCCTTGAAGAGAAAGAAATGACAAAGATCTTTTTGAAGACTTTGAGTTCTTTCTACTATGAAAGGATGATTGCTAGTGCTCCCTCGGACTTTACCGAAATGGTGAGTATGGGAATGAGGCTAGAGGAAGGAGTCTGTGAACGACGTCTGTCTAGGGATGAAGGCTCTTCAGCAAAGAGGTATGAGAGCTTTGCGAAGAAGAAGGAGGGAAAAGCACATGATGTGTCCTCCCATATCATGAGAAGACCCTCTGTGAAGAGGAAGAATATTCGCCATGCCGTTAGCCAACACTAGGTGGCTCATATAGCACCTGCTTTCTGAGAAGTTCATAATCAACAACAAGAACAACAACAACAATACCAACAACAACATCGTCAGCAACAACATGCCTACCATCCTCGAAACAACAATAACACCATAACCATCTACGAGAGGAAGACGGTCACTTTTGATCCGATTCCGATGACTTATGATAAACTCTATCCTTCTCTGATCGATAGAAAATTGATTACTCCACAAGACCCACCTGCTTTACCAACCAACTCTCAGTGGTGGTACAAGCCCGAATTACACTGTGTATATCATTCCGGTGCCCCTGTACATGATGTGGAGAACTGTTATCCCTTGAAGACCAAGGTGAAAGACCTTGTGAGAAGTGGGATTTTGTTTTTCCAGGACGTAGGTCCTAATGTTAAGAAGAACCCATTGCCCGAGCATGGGAAAGCTGTTGTGAATAAAGTCCTGTATGTTAATGATATCAGACAATCTTTGGTCGAGATGCATAAACAGTTGTGTGGATACAGTCACTATGGGCATGACCATGATAGGTGCCAAGTGTGCACTATCAATGAAAGAGGATGCCGACAAGTTAGAAAGGACATCCAAGAGATGATGGATCAGGGTATGATTGAAATAATTCAGAATCATAACAAGGATGAAGTTGATGTTATCTCTCCTGTATTCAGGATGCCAGAGCCTGTTGTTGTCAAATATGATAGAAGCAAGAAGAAAGTGTCACCATCTCTTGTGATAAAGCCAGCGGGCCCTATCCTGTATGTATCTGACAAGGCTGTTCCCTACAGATATAACGCAGTAATGCTAGAAGATGGAAAGGAGGTGTTGTTACCCTCAACTTCCGTAGTGAGCATTTCTGACGTCAGTGGTGTGACCCGTAGCGGTCGTGTTTTCTCGGCTCCGCCGAAATCCCACGAAGATGTTTCGAAGAGAACTGTTGTTCATCCTGCCAGTCCCGTGGGGACTTCTTCTTCTAATCCTGTTGTGAAGGGGGTTGACCCTGTTGTTATTCAAAATAAGGACACTCCTATCCTGGTTGGCCAGCATGGCATTTTGAAAGAGGATGGTGATGAGATGCTGAGGCTCATCAAAAGGAGTGAATACAACTTGTTGATCAGCTGCTACAAACTCCATCAAAGATCTTTGTGCTATCTTTGTTAATGAATTCTGAGCCACACCGCGAAACTTTGCAGCGGGTGTTGGACGTGGCATACGTGGATCACGATGTCACTATTGAGCAGTTTGATAGCTTTGTTGCAAACATAACCGCTTGTAACAATTTGATCTTTTATGATGTTGATCTTTCCGAGGAGGGAAAAGACCACAATTTGGCTTTACACATTTCTATGAACTGCTGATGACACTGAATTTCATCGTATTTTCGACTCCGATTTCGCATGCGTTTTAGTTGTTTTATTATTATTTTGTTATGTTATTACTATGTTTCTCTTTGGTTTCAGGTTTTCAGTCTAATCGGAGCCCCGATCGAGAAAAGGAGTGAAAATGAGCTAAAAAGACTAAAAATCAACATTTTGCACTTGTGGCTCCCATTATGGCTGGCGCCATCGGCCTAGCCATGACGTGTCATAGATCAACTTCCCTCAACTGCCACGTCTCCCACTATCTCCACTTGGGCGCCACAATTTACCCTTATGGAAGACGCCATGGTGTTGTGGCGGGCGCCACAAGAAGAAAAGTTTTCCCTCCTAATTTCAAACTGAAGGGCATCCTTGTCTTTTCCATTATTTTACTTGCTTATAAATAGAGACTCGATTTCATTTATTTCATCATCCAAACTTAGAATATACTTAGTTATATTTAGGCATATATTCAGTATTGTAAAAGTGGTAATTGCTTCACATTGGGGTGTTGCCACAACTGTGTAATCGAGTCTGTAATCGAGTTTGGAGCACTTTGGAAGGAAGTTAATCCTGTTGCCATTTTCATTTCCGTTTCACACTTTATTCACCCCTCTGATTGGAGCAGGTTTTATTTCTTTACCTTTGTCTACTTTACTTTCCCGCACTGTCTTTACTTTATTTATTTCTCGCACTCGCACTACTTTATTTATTTCTTGCACTCACACTACTTTATTTATTTCTCGCACTCGCACTACTTTATTTATTTCTCGCACTCGCACTCGCACTACTTTATTTATTTCTCGCACTTGCACTACTTTTATTTACTTTCCGCACTCGCACTACTTTTATTTACTTTCCGCACTCGCACTACTTTTATTTAAATTAACATGCACCTTTACTTTACCATGTCTAGCTAAACCTATAAAGGTTAGAATGTAAGGATCGTAATTGAACTGATAATCCGTACAATTGTTCGTAGAAACACTTAAGGGCTATTTTGTCTTTCAACTTAAGTTTTCCCGCACTTAATATCCATTGGGTAAGATCGAAAGTCGTCCAACGTCTTTTTAAACTTAGTTGTTTTTAAGTATTTCAAATCCAGCGAAAGCGCTTTGTTTAGTTCATTAGGAGTTTTTAACTTAAAAAGAAAAGTGATTTTAAAACTATTTTCGGACGCGTTTATAAGTTTAGAGTTTGGTTCTTGAGAACCACTTTTGGTTAAGAAATCCAGGTTAAAATACTTTTCAACTTACTCAAGATACTATATTTCCTAAAAATAGGTTTATTACTCTAACGCAATGCGCACCTTTTTATAAGTGACAATAAGAGGGTTTGATTAGGGAGTACAACTCGGTTCTGAATATGCGAAAGCGACAGTTCCCGTTAAATTGGTTCTTTTCAAAGTAGGAAACACTGCCCATATGTAAATTCTATTAGCAAGTACTTGGATTATTAATAGATTATGTGAATTACATTCGAGCCTGTCTTTATTAATTGAATTGAATTTAATAATTTACTTTTCATTGTACACTCTTAAAACCCCTATTTCGATTACCTTAGATAAACACCGTAACAATAGATAACGATAGATTGACACTTGGTCTCTGTGGATTCGACAATCTTTTATATTACTCTGACGCGTTCGTATACTTGCGAAAAGCACGCATCAAGTTTTTGGCGCTGTTGCCGGGGACCAATTTCGTCAAATTTCATGCCCTGTTGTTATATAGTTTAGACTTAGGTTGTTACCCGCCGGTGAATGCATAGAACTCGCATCACCGAAAGCTTAGTATACCCTCTGGCGGAACCTGAACGTTACGCTCGCGCACATTTATTTTTCCATAGAATTAGGAGAGCTATGGCCGAAGATCAAAACCAAAGACCTCTTAAGGATTTCGCCCAACCATCCAACGAAGAACCTAGTTCTAGTATAGTAAACCCAAACCAAAGACAATTTCGAACTTAAACCCTCCCTGTTGCAACTAGTGCAACAAAGACAATTCGCAGGTCTCGCTACTGAGAACCCAAACCAACATTTAAAAATATTTCTCCAATTAGCAGACACTTTTAAAACCAATGGAGCTTCTCCTGAGGCAATCCGTTTAAGATTATTCCCTTTCTCCCTCAGAGATAAAGCCCTATCATGGTTGGATTCCCTTCCACCCAATTCCATTATGACTTGGGATAACCTTAGAAGAGTATTCCTTGTTAGATACTTTCCCCTAAGTAAGACCGCCGTTCTTCGAAACCATATAACTAGATTTACCCAGAACCAAGGAGAATCGTTGTTCGAAGCTTGGGAGAGATATAAGGAGCTGTTAAGAGCATGCCCACATCATGGTTTAGAAAATTGGTTAATCATTCGTACCTTCTATAATGGACTTCACTATAACACCAAGATGACCATCGACGCTACCACAGGCGGTGCGCTGGTGAACAAACCTTATCCTGAAGCTAGTGCCCTCATCGAAGATATGGCTCAAAACCATCAATCATGGGGAGTCGAACGAGCGACAGTTGAGAAGAAGGAAGCCGAAGGAGGAGTACATGAATTAAGCTCTATAGACATGATGCAAGCTAAAATGGACGCATTAGCCCTTAAGGTCGAGCATATGTGCATAAACCCGAATACTGTAGCCGCAGTTTCGTTGGATTGTGAGATATGTGGAACCAAAGGACACCAATTTGCAGAATGCAGTCTATTAAACGAAACCCACTTTGAGCAAGTGAACTACACCCAAGGGAACCCATATTCGAATACCTATAACCCTGGATGGAGGAATCACCCGAACTTCTCCTATAAGAACAATAACCCTATCCAAAATACTGTACCTCCGAGGCAAACATGTTACCAAGCCCCAAGACCAAATCAACCTATGCAACCTGTACCATCAAAGCCGAGCCTTGAGAAAATTATGGAAAATTTTATCACTGCTCAAACCCAACAAAACACAGAGTTCATGAACCAAAACATTCACGTTAACGAACTGATTACCCATTTAGGAACCAAGGTTGACCAAATAGTTACTCACACCAAGATGTTTGAAACCCAGATCTCTCAGGTAGCTTTAAACCAAGCCCCCCAGACTACACCTGGAGGACAATTCCCTGGACAACCTCAACAGAATCTGAGAGGACAAGCCAATGCCATTACCCTACGAAACGGGAACGCTTATGATGAGCCACCAAACCCAAGATTGAGTGAACCCAAAACTTATAAGGAATATACAACACCCACGGACAAAGTAAAGGAACCAGAGGAATCTGAAAAACAGGAAGGTCAAGAAAAAGGAGAAGAACCTAAAGACAAAACTTATGTACCACCCCCGCCATACAAACCACCGATACCATATCCGAAAAGACTTAAACAAACCCAGATCAATAACCAATATCAGAAATTTATTAAGGTTATAGAAAAACTTCACGTAGAAATCCCTTTCACAGAAGCCATCACCCAAATACCTTCTTATGCAAAGTTTCTCAAAGACATCCTTACCAACAAATGTAGACTCGACGATCCAAAACCCTTGGAATGCAATTTTATTTCCGAGAATAAGTTAGCCAAAAAAGATAAAGATCCTGGAAATTTCTCCATTCCTTGTCTTTTGGGAAGTCATGTCATCGAAAAAGCTTTTATAGACTTAGGAGCTAGTGTGAGCTTAATGCCTTTAGCAGTTTGTGAGAGGTTAAACTTAGGAGAATTACAGCCTACTAAGATATCACTTCAATTAGCCGATAGATCTGTCAAGTATCCGATAGGCATATTAGAAGATGTCCCTGTTAGGATAGGTAAGTTGTTTATCCCTACTGATTTTGTTGTCATGGACATCAAAGAGGATAATGATATACCAATCCTTCCAGGTAGACCATTCTTATCAACTGCAGGAGCCATAATAGATGTCAAGTGAGGAAATTTGACCTTTGAGGTAGGTGACGAGAAAATAGAATTTATACTTTCAAAATTTCTTATGGCACCTGTGATGGGAGACGCATGTTATGCCATAGATATCATTGATGAATGCGTTAGGGAATTAGAACAAGAAGAAATCATAAAAATGATTAAGTTGCCATCAACTCTCATACTGGAAGATGATGACTTTAGGAAACCCTACATCGATGATAACCTTTACCAATATTTATCCCTTACCCCAGATCCTATGCCATGCCCTAAGAAACCAACCTTAGAACTTAAGGAACTGCCTAAGAACCTGAGATATGAGTTCCTCGATGAAGAGATGAACCGTCCAGTTATAGTCAGTGCTACCTTGAGCCAAGAGGAAACGGACCAACTCCTAGATGTTTTACGAAGATATCCCACAACCTTAGGATATAATCTCTGACCTGAAAGGTATAAGCCCATCCGTATGCAGGCATCGGATTTCGCTCGAGGAAGATTCAAAGCCCTCCAGAGAACATCAGAGAAGAATAAATCCTATAATGAGTGATGTTGTTAAAAAAGAAGTTCTTAAGTTACTTGAGGCAGGTATAATCTATCAGATCTTGGATAGTAAGTGGGTGAGCCCTGTTCATGTAGTACCTAAAAAGGGAGGCATCACAGTCGTGCAAAATGATAAAGGCGAACATGTAGCAAAACAGACATAAGGAGGATGGTGGATGTGCATAGACTACAGAAAATTAAATAAAGCAACCAGGAAGGATCATTTCCCTTTACCATTTATAGACCAGATGTTGGAGCGTCTAGCCAGACACTCTTACTTCTGCTATCTAGATGGATACTCTGGATTCTTCCAAATACCTATCCACCCCGAAGATCAAGAAAAAACTACCTTTACATGCCCTTATGGAACTTTTGCCTACAGACGAATGCCATTCGGCCTCTGTAACGCCCCAGCTACTTTCCAACGCTGCATGATGTCAATCTTTGCAGATTACCTAGATGGTATCATAGAAGTATTTATGGATGATTTCTTGGTTTGTGGATTTGATTTCCACAATTGTCTTGCTAACCTTGAGAAAATCCTGGAGAGATGCATGGAGGTGAACCTTGTACTAAATTGGGAAAAGTGTCATTTCATGGTGATCAAAGGGATTGTTTTGGGACATATAGTTTCCGAAAAAGGTATTGAGGTAGATAGAGCTAAGGTAGAAGTTATAGAGAACCTAAAACTACCTAAAACTATTAGAGAAGTCCGAAGTTTCCTTGGACATGCTGGATTCTACCAGCGTTTTATCAAGGACTTCTCCAAAATAACTAAACCTTTAACTGGCCTTTTAATGAAAGATGTTGAATTAATTTTTGATGGAAAATGTAATGAAGCATTTAATCTTTTAAAGCAAGCGTTAATATCAACACCTATTATGCAACCCCCTGATTGGTCAGAACCTTTTGAGATAATGTGTGACGCTAGTGATTATGCGGTTGGAGCTGTTCTAGGACAAAGGAAAGAGAAAAAATTACATGTGATTTATTATGCCAGTAGAACCCTAGACGCTGCCCAACTTAACTATGCAACAACTGAAAAGGAATTACTCGTTGTAGTTTTCTCTATAGACAAATTTAGATCTTATCTAGTAGGAGCCAAAATTATAGTTTACACCGATCATGCTGCCATTCGTTACATATTAAGTAAAAAGGATGCCAAGCCCAAATTATTCCGATGAATTCTGTTACTACAAGAATTTGATTTAGATATAAGAGATAAAAAAGGCACTGAAAATGTAGTGGCTGATCACCTTTCTAGGCTAGAACACCTGAAACCAGAATTAGTACCCATAAATGATGATTTTGCCTATGATAGACTGATAGCCAGACTAGAAACCATTGAAGATGATAGCCTAGTCCCTCATGAGCATTTCCAAAAATCCTTAGCTGTAAGTAACGTACCATGGCATGCAGACTTTGTTAATTACCTAGTTGCTGATATCGTACCCCCTGATCTTGACTACCACCGCAAGAAGAAGTTCTTCAATGATGTGAGAAACTTTTATTGGGACGAACCGCTCCTTTTCAAAAGTGGTAAATATGGAATTTTTTGCCGTTGCGTTCCAGAAGAGGAGGTAAAAAGTATAATTGAGCATTGTCACTCTGCACCCTATGGTGGACATGCGAGCACCTCTAAGACATACGCCAAGATTCTTCAAGCTGGCCTATTCTGGCCTACCATGTGGCGTGATGTCCATGCTTGCATTGTCAAATGTGATAGATGCCAACGCACGGGAAATATTTCAAGGCGTGACAAAATGCCTCTAAGAAACATTCAGGAAGTAGAACTCTTCGACGTTTGGGGTATAGATTTCATGGGACCTTTCCCACCATCCTTAGGAAACAAGTATATCTTAGTAGTTGTGGACTACGTGTCTAAGTGGATTGAAGTTATAGCTGCACCCACAAACGACACTATAGCGGTGATCAAGTTATTCAAAAACTATATACTCCCTAGATTTGGAACACCCCGTTTAGTCATAAGCGATGGAGGATCACACTTTATATCGAGAATATTTGATAAACTTTTAAGCAAATATGGAGTTAGGCATATAGTAGTAACACCATACCACCCACAGACTAGTAGCCAAGTAGAAGTATCCAATAGGGAGAAAAAAGAAATCCTAGAAAAAACTGTTTCAATATCTAGAAGAGACTGGTCTCAGAAGCTCCAAGAAGCATTATGGGCCTACCGAACCGCTTTCAAAACTCCTATAGGAACAACTCCCTACCAACTAGTCTATGGAAAATCCTGTCACTTACCTTTTGAATTAGAGCATAAGGCCTATTAGGCCATTAAAACTTTGAATTTAGACTACCTGACCGCTGGCGAAAAACGTATCCTTGACATTCACAAACTAGAAGAACTCCGACAATCTGCCTACGAGAATGCCAAAATATACAAAGAGAGAACAAAAGCTTGGCATGACAAAATAATAGTGAAAAAATATTTCAATATAGGCGACCCTGTTCTCCTGTTCAACTCTAGGTTACGACTTTTCCCTAGGAAGCTGCGCTCAAGATGGACTGGCCCTTTCAAAGTATCTAAGATTCTGAGATTCGGAGCTGTAGAAATCAAGAACGAAACATGTAGTCCATTCATTGTAAATGGACAAAGAATGACGCTCTACGAAGGAGGAGACATTTTAACAGACTACTCAAGCCACACTCTGATAGATCCACCGATTCCTACTACAGGTGTATAAATTCTGATCGTCAAGCTAATGACGTTAAACAAGCGCTGCTTGGGAGGCAACCCACGGTTTTCTTATCTTGTTTTACTTTTTTGCATTTATTTACTTTATTTTATTTTATTTTTAATCATATTTTCACCAGGACTAAATATTTGCAATGTTTGTGTTTTCAGGATCCCTTTTCCTAACTTTTACAGGATGCAGGACTTCGACGATATGCACGTAGCTCTTAGAGATGATGCCCAGAGAGAGCGTTACATAACTCTCTACCAACGCCCTATGGCCCCTACACGCTATCCAGACCAGCACTGCATGGAAGCCCTAGGCATTGAGTCGAGCATCCGATTTCTGAGCCACCAACTCCATTGGGATGAATTCGCTGACGACCTGAGCAACACCTACAGGAACTTGACATTGGAGTTCCTTAGTTCGTTTGATTATGATCCTTACTCTGTACTAGATGGGTATGTTGCTTTCAGGTTATTTGGGATTGAGTACTCTTTTAGCCAGAAGGAGTTCGGTGACCTATTAGGTTTTCAGACCACCCCCGACGTTATCCTTGAGACGCCGATGGGATACTTTCTGGGTAAGGAAGTGGAAAAATTCTGGAGCGATATCTCTAGTGGAGGGAATCAGGATCCTTTTACTCAGTTTTCCTAGGCTATACACAACCCTGCTTTGAGGTACTTCTAGATGATACTGGCACACTCCTTCCTTGGAAGACCAGATGCTGAGACGTTGCTGAGTGAGGAGGAGATATTCTTATTATTTTGTGCATCCCAGTCTCACCCTGTGGCATGTGGGAACTTTCTGTTGTGTGGCCTCAGCAGTGTTGCCAGATCGTTCAAAGGAGTCATTCATGTAGGAGGGATCATCACACAGATTGCCATCGCCTTAGGTCTATCCCGCAAGCTGCTACATCTCATGACCTTATGTGGGTACACTACTATGGATATCTATTTTTGCTTGACCAGAGGATTGATGAGGAGATCCTCCTTCAATCCAAGACAGTTCAGATTGCTGATTGATAGCGAGGCGATACATTACTTTACACTGCCTGATTCGATGATGACCAGTGTTCATGACCCAGCTAACTAGAGTTATGCTTTAGAGGGTCAGGGAGAGACTATCGAGGAGCCTAGATCCCCACCTGTTGCTGAGTATACCCCTACACCACCTTCACCCAGGATTACTGTGCTCTCTAATAATTTATCTTTGCAGATCCGCACGCAGATTGTAGAGTGTCATAGAGAGATTGTCGGGTTTAGGCAGGAGGTGGCTGACCTTACCTTACAGATGGCGGTATCCGACCTTACACATGCTACCAAGGCTGACTGTTTGTACCAGGAGATCGCAGAGCTTCGTCAAGAGATAGACGTGCTTCGTGGATCCAGTCAGGCAGACGAACCCCCTACTATTTGATTCTACCATTTTGTTTTATTTTGTCTCATTTATGCTTATATTTTTCGCATTTACCTAACTTATTTTATATCATTGCATTTGGGATATTTTCTTAACTATGTTAGCACATTGATATTTCCACATCTATATATCTATATTTTATGTGTGTTTATTATATTTATATTTTTATTATAGTCTAATTATATTAATTAATTATTTATTTATTAGTCTAATGTTTAAATTTTATTTTTATAAAATTGTGCAAAGCCTTATGTCACTAGGAAAATAAAATGCAAATGCTATCCGGACCCCCCAACCGAAAAAAGAAAAAATTTAGCCCAACCGAAATTGGCCTTGTGGCGCCCGCCATGGATGCTGTGGCTCCCGCCACGGCGTCTGTATAAGCTCGGGGCAGACTCACACTTTTCACCATTTTCAAACCTTCAAACCTCCAAAACCCATTTTTTCACCCTCTAAAAACGCCCTTAAACCCCATAAAAGCTCCCACATATCTCATCTTCCCACCATACAAATCATTTTCCCAACTTCCATTTTCATTTTCATCCATCAATACTCATAAAAATCCCACCTTTATACAAACCCATCTTCATCTTCTTCATCATATTCCAAGAGCTAAAAAATGGAGTTCAACGGATTTATCCTTCGTGAAGGGAAACCGGGGGATAGACA
Organism: Lathyrus oleraceus; assembly: GCF_024323335.1. Lineage (NCBI taxonomy): Eukaryota > Viridiplantae > Streptophyta > Magnoliopsida > Fabales > Fabaceae > Lathyrus > Lathyrus oleraceus. The sequence goes on along the minus strand of NC_066583.1, from coordinate 541,343,296 downwards.
GAGAAAAATTATCGAAAGGTTGCAAAATCGGGAAATCCTCCCGACAAGGTATGTGGATGATAATTGTCTTTACACTTTGGGTATCTACCATATCATTTTTTATTTATTAGATAATTTAGGCTTGCACACTATCTTTTCAAACAGGGAGCCTACCTTTGAGCGATTGACAATCGAGTTTTTAAGTTCTTTAATTTATATTGTCAATCCTAACACTTCTAGTACAGTTGGTACTATTCAATTTAGAATGTTTGTTGTTGAGTATGAATTCAGTACCGACGAACTAGCAGGCCTATTAGGAATTCCTCATGTGGAAGGTGCTATTTGTGAGGCCCCTTTGGATTCAGATTGGTCGGTCGAGGTGTTTTCCTTCTGGCAGAGATTGTCTAACACTTCAATAAACTCTTTTGAAGGAATTCTTGCCTCGACCATCCATAACCCGGCCATCAGAGTTTTTAGATATCTAATGGCATGTACTATTTTTGGCCGGGAGAATCCAAACAAGGTCAATGCTCAAGAGCTTCTATTTTTGCAAGGAAGCCTCACAAATAGAAGAATTAATTCGGTCCCGTTTATGATTGCTCATATGGCTTTACCTCTTAATAAAGCGGGACCTATAGTTTTCGGAGGACTCATTACGTCTATTGCTCGTGCGCTTAACCTGAACAATGAGATAGCTACCCTAGATCCCTTACCTCCTCGCACAATCAACCTAAATTTTTTGAGAGATATTAAATTGTGCCGATTGAGGAGAGAAGGAGGTATGCTTATGGTTCATGGTATAGCTATCCCATCTGTTGTCTTACCGTGCACTAGACGTACTGATGTATGTAATGAAAGGAATTGGACCTATGTTTTAGATGCTCCACCTGTTTTCGGTCCACTTCCTTCTAATGTTCCTGATGAGGAAGGAAACGAGACTGATGAAGAGTTTGCTCAGAGAGAGCGATCTCCCGTACCTCATGTGTCCCCCCGTCACCCTTTACCACCACACACCGCACCATCTTCTTCTTTTGTAGGTTCTGCTCCTGGCTTCTATATTACAGAGGAGATGTGGCGCGACCACATGGCTAGAGAGCAAAGGCGTGATGACCTACTCTCTACCATTCAGCAACAACTGGCGGACAACATGAGCTTCATGCAAGAATCGCAGTGGAGGACAAATAGATCCTATGAGACTGTTGTACAGTCCCTGCTTACGATCACGAACGAGCAAGCCCGTCAGCAGAACTACCACCGTCAACATTCTGCACTCATAGAAGCCACTCAGGGTTCCATTTTAAGCAACCTTCGAGAGGTGAGGACTGCTCAGGATGCCTTACAGGCCAGGATGGATCAGAGAGACAGTCGTCGCAGCCGATCCCGTCGTCCACCTCAGGATGGAGAAGGCACCAGTGGTCAGCAGTAGGATGTCAGGTTACTCTCCCCTTATCTTATTTCGAAACATTGGGGACAATGTTCGATTTAAGTGTCGGAGGAGATTTTATCGCTTTCTATTTTTCTTTGTTGTTTTTAGTTAGATTGTTTATTTTTATTGCTTTTTAGTTGTTTACTTTGTTTCATTTTGCTTTTAGTTCGAGTGTTTTAGATAATGCATGAGTTTGACGAGTCACCAGTATAGTGTATCTTTAGTACATTCTAATCTCCCCATTCCTTTAGCCCTACCAAAAAAATTTTTTGCAAAAGAAAACGGTGTTATTCTGAAAGTTTTTGGGCTTTAAGACAGGTTTGAGTTGGGATGTGGTGACTTGGGAGAACTTCTTGAAACATCAGTATCATTTTAGCACCATAGACTTCATGAGTATAGGAATCACTCCCGAAACCCCATATACCATGGCCTTAATCATCATTTAAGTATAGTCCTCAGTAGTTTATTCCAGCAGTCAGCTCCGACCGAAGCAGCCTCTACGTAAGGGACCGATGAACATAAGTGAATGATCCAAGGAAATAAATAAAAGAAAAGAAAAGGAAACTCCGGTATAGGTGACCCTCACAAAGTCATTTAAAAAAAAAAAAGTTGTAAAAATTTACTGCAAAAAGAAAAAGAAAAAAAAGAAAAACTCACCCGCTGTTAGTTGGTTCAGAGGTATCTGGCACTGAACTCGGTAGGGCAGATTACGATCCGATCCCCCACAACTGCAGTTGGGTCAAATAAAAGGGTTTACACAAATTTATATGCCAGGAACCCCATGTTTGGATCATAATCACTAACAGGTCACTTTGCTATGAAACATGTACGAATAACGGGCTTAATTTGATTGCGCCTGAATGAAAAGGACCCAAAAGAGATGAAGAGGTAGGCCTAGGTATTGTGGGACAATATGGGTTGGTTAATATAGGAATGGAGTTTATGTCCGTGTTTGCGGATAAGTGTCATCATGATACCCTTAGTTCACTCGGTTAGTACCTATCACTGCATCCCGACTTGAACTTAGAAGCCTTTCAAGCCCGAATCACTCGTTGACACCAGTATTTCTTCTTTGAGCTTTTAAGTGTTTTTCTTGAGGACAAGCAAGAGTTTAAGTGTGGGAGAATTTGATGACACTGAATTTCACCGTATTTTCGACTCCAATTTCGCATGCATTTTAGTTGTTTTATTATTATTTTGTTATTTTATTACTATGTTTCTCTTTGTTTTCAGGTTTTCAGTCTAATCGGAGCCCCGATTGAGAAAAGGAGTGAAAATGAGCTAAAAACACTAAAAATCAGCATTTTGAACTTGTGGCTCCCACTGTGGCTGGCGCCATGGGCCCAACCATGACGTGTCATAGATCAACTTCCCTCAACTGCCACGCCTCCCACTATCTCCACTTGGGTGCCACAATTTACCCTTATGGCGGGCGCCATGGTGTTGTGGCGGGCGCCACAAGAAGAAAACTTTTCCCTCCCAATTTCAAACTGAAGGGTATCCTTGTCTTTTCCATTATTTTACTTGCTTATAAATAGAGACTCGATTTCATTTGTTTCATCATCCAAACTTAGAACAAACTTAGTTATATTTAGGCATATATTCAGTATTGTAAAAGTCGTAATCGCTTCACATTGGGGTGTTGCCACGACTGTGTAATCGAGTTTGGAGCATTTTGGAAGGAAGTTAATCCTGCTGCCATTTTCATTTCCGTTTCACACTTTATTTAACCCTCCGATTGGAGCAGGTTTTATTGCTTTACCTATGTCTACTTTACTTTCCCGCACTGTCTTTAATTTATTTATTTCTCGCACTCGCACTAATTTATTTATTTCTCGCACTCGTACTACTTTATTTATTTCTCACACTCGCACTACTTTATTTATTTCTCACACTCGCACTACTTTATTTATTTCTCGCACTTGCACTACTTTATTTATTTCTCGCACAAGCACTACTTTTATTTACTTTCCGCACTCACACTACTTTTATTTACTTTTTGCACTCGCATTACTTTTATTTACTTTCCGCACTTGGACTACTTTTATTTAAATTAAAATTCACCTTTACTTTACCATGTCTAGCTAAACCTATAAAGGTTAGAATGTAAGGATCGTAATTGAACTGATAATCTGTACAATTGTTCGTAGAAACACTTAAGGGCTATTTTGACTTTCAACTTAAGTTTTCCCACACTTAATTTTCGTTGGGTAAGATCGAAATCCGTCCAACGTCTTTTTAAACTTAGTTGTTTTTAACTATTTCAAATACAGCGAAAGCGCTTTGTTTAGTTCATTAGGAGTTTTTAACTTAAAAAGAAAAGTGATTTTAAAACTATTTTCGGACGCGTTTATAAGTTTAGAGTCTGGTTCGTGAGAACCTCTTTTGGTTAAGAAATCCAGGTTAAAATATTTTTCGACTTAGTCAAGATACTATATTTCTTAAAAATAGGTTTACTACTCTAACGCAATGCGCGCCTTTTTATAAGTGATAATAAGAGGGTTTGATTAGGGAGTACAACTCGGTTCTGAATACGCGAAAGCGACAGTTCCCGTTAAATTGATTCTTTTCAAAGTAGGAATCACTGCTCATAAGTAAATTCTATTAGCTAGTACTTGGATTATTAATAGATTATGTGAATTACATTCGAGCCTGTCTTTATTAATTGAATTTAATTTAATACTTTACTTTTCATTGTGCACTCTTAAAACCCCTATTTTGATTACCTTAGATAAACACCGTAACAATAGATAACGATAGATTGACACTTGGTCTCTGTGGATTCGACAATCTTTTATATTACTCTGACGCGTTCGTATACTTGTGAAAAGCACGCATCAACTGCAAGGATGATGCCTTGTCCAACGTGTTGGTGGATACAGGATCATCGCTTAATGTGTTTCCAAAATCCATTATGGCCAAACATTCTTACCAGGGGCCTTCCATGAGGCAGAGTGGAGTGGTTGTGAAAGCTTTTCATGGACCGCGGAAAACTGTGATCGGCGAAGTAGAACTCCCGATCAAGATTAGACCTAGTGATTTCCAGATCACTTTCCAGGTCATGGATATTCATCCATCATATAGTTGTTTGCTTGGCAAACCATGGATTCATGAGGCAGACGCCGTTACATCCACCATACACCAGAAGTTGAAATTCGTCAAGAATAAGAAATTGGTGGTGATAGGGGGAGAGAAGGCTCTCTTGGTTAGCCATTTATCTTCCTTTTCCTATATTAACGCTGAGGATGAGGTTGGGACTCCGTTCCAAGCCTTATCTATTGTTGAGCCTTCAAGGAAAGGACCTTCTTCATTTGCTTCCTAAAATGATGCTAAGTTGGCCATTGAGCATGGTGCAACTACTGGTTTAGGACAAATGATCAAGTTGGAGGATAATAAATCCCGGGCTGGCATAGGGTATTCTTCAGGTATTTCCAATGAGCGTGGGCTGTTCCAGAGTGGTGGTTTCATCCACACTGTAGAAGATCAGGAAGCTGCTGCCATTGTTGAAGATGATAAAGAGGAAGACCTTGGCAACTTTGTCATCCCTGGAGGAATCTGCAATAATTGGGTCGTTGTTGATGTTCCAACAGTTATCCACAAGTCCATGTAATGTGTTCATTTTGTTTAAAAACCGTTCTCCCATGCCAAAAGGAGAAGTGATGACATTGTTGGCACATTTTAATTAATACAATGATATTCATTCAATAATCACATGTTAAATGTTTGTTTTTCCAAATTATTTTCCCTTTTTGCTTTTTGCATGAAATTGGTGATCACCATAAAACCCTAAAAAGAGAATAAAATCAATCTTTTCATCTGCATAATGATTTTCCTTGTTTGAATTCTAAAATCTCTTTTATACTCAAAATCATTATGCAGGTTGATCAAACCCATTGAAAATAATGATCCAACTCCATCTCCCAACTTTGAGTTCCCTGTATTTGAGGTAGAAGAGGATGATGTTGAGGAGATTCCTGATGAGATTACCCGTCTGCTTGAACACGAGGAGAAGATCATTCAGCCAAATCTTGAGAATCTGGAAACGGTCAACTTGGGGTCTGAACACTGCATTCGTGAAGTGAAGATTGGGACACTCCTGGAAGAGTCTATTAAGAAGGGGTTGATTGAGTTGCTACGAGAATATGTCGACATCTTTTCCTGGTCGTATGAAGACATGCCTGGTCTAGATACTGATAATGTGCAACATTTCTTGCCATTGAAGCTTGAGTGTGTGCCTGTGAAGCAGAAGCTCAGAAGAACTGATCCTGATATGGCAGTGAAGATTAAAGAAGAAGTTCAGAAGCAAATTTATGTGGGGTTTCTAGTGACTTCTACATATCCTCAATGGGTGGCCAATATTGTGCCTGTGCCTAAGAAAGATGGAAAAGTCCGAATGTGCGTGGACTACCGTGACTTGAATAAAGCTAGTCCGAAAGATGATTTTCCTCTACCACATATTGATATGTTGGTAGACAATACAACTAAATTCAATGTCTTCTCATTTATGGATGGATTTTCCGGTTACAACCAGATTAAAATGGCACCCGATGATATGGAGAAGACAACATTCATCACACCTTAGGGAACATTCTGTTATCGAGTGATTCCCTTTGGTTTGAAGAATGCCGGAGCCACGTATCAACTAGTTATGACTACTTTGTTTCACGATATGATGCACAAGGAGATCGAGGTATATGTTGATGATATGATTGCAAAGTCAAAAATGGAAGTTGAACATATAAAACACTTGTTGAAGCTTTTTCAGCGTTTGAGGAAATACAAACTCCGCCTGAATCCGAACAAGTGTACATTTGGAGTCCGTTCCGGCAAGTTATTGGGCTTTATTGTTAGTGAAATAGGTATTGAAGTTGATCCTGCCAAGGTCAAAGCAATACAAGAGATGCTTGCGCCCAAAACTGAGAAGCAAGTCTGAGGTTTTCTTGGCCGCTTGAATTAGATTTCCAGATTTATATCCCACATGATTGCCACATGTGCACCTATATTCAAGCTCCTTCAGAAAGATCAGCATCATGATTGGACCGAGGATTGCCAGAAGGCCTTTGACAGTATCAAAGAGTATCTGTCTGAGCCTCCAATTCTGTCTCCGCCTGTTGAAGGGAGACCGTTGATTATGTACTTGACAGTGCTTGATGACTCCATGGGTTGTGTATTGGGTCAGCAAGATGAATCAGGGAAGAAAGAGTATGCTATCTACTATTTGAGTAAGAAGTTCATTGATTGTGAGTCTCGGTACTCAATGCTTGAGAAGACATGTTGTACTTTGGCTTGGGCTGCTAAGCATTTACGCCAGTTTATGTTGAATCATACGACTTGGTTGATATCCAAAATGGATCCAATCATGTATACCTTTGAGAAGCCTGCTTTAACTGGAAGAATTGCCCGTTGGAAGATGTTGTTATCTGAGTACGATATTGAGTATCGAGCTCAGAAAGCTATTAAAGGTAGTATCTTGGCTGACCACTTGGCACATCAACCAATTGAGGATTATGAGTTTGTTCAGTACGACTTCCCTAATGAGGAGATTCTGTATTTGAAGATGAAATATTGCGATGAGCCTACGCTCGATGAAGGGCCAGAGCCTGGTTCCTGATGGGGTATGGTGTTCGATGGTGTTGTTAATCAGTATGGAAATGGTATTGGGGCAGTGATTATTACTCCCCAGGGCACACATTTTCCATTTACAGCAAGGCTAACTTTCAAATGCACGAATAATATGGCGGAGTATGAGGCCTGTATTATGGGTTTGGAAAAGTGTATTGATCTTAGGATCAAACATCTTGATGTTTATGGTGATATAGCACTTGTTGTTAATCAGATTAAGGGTGGATGGGAGACGAATCAGCCTGGCCTCATCCCATACAGAGATTATGCGAGGAGGATTTCAACTTTCTTTACTGAGGTTGAATTCCATCATATTCCTCGTGATGAGAATCAGATGGCAAATGCTCTTGCTACGCTTGCTTAAATGATTATGGTGAAATATTGGAATGAAATCCCCAATATCACTGTGATGCGCTTGGATAGACCAGCTCACGTCTTTGCAGTTGAAGAAGTGAAAGATGATAAGCCATGGTATTATGATATCAAGTGTTTTCTTCAGAATCAGATTTACCCGCCTGGGGCATCTGCTAAAGATAAGAAGACTTTGAGGAGATTATCTGGCAGTTTCTACCTCAATGGTGATGTGCTTTATAAGAGGAATTTCGACATGGTTTTGCTCAGATGCGTGGATAGACACGAAGCAGACCTGTTGATGACTGAAGTCCATGAGGGTTCATTTGGTACTCATTCCAATGGACATGCTATGGCGAAGAAGATGTTGAGAGCAGGCTACTATTGGATGAAAATGGAGTCTGACTGCTGCAAATATGTGAAGAAATGCTACTAGTGTCAGATTTATGCGGATAAAATTCATATTCCCCAGACACTTCTGAATGTTATTTCCTCACCATGGCCTTTCTCCATGTGGGGAATTGACATGTTTGGCATGATTGAGCCCAAAGCGTCAAACGGTCACCGATTTTTTTCTCGTAGCTATTGATTACTTCAGCAAGTGGGTTGAAGCGACATCATATGTAAATGTGACTAGGCAGGTGGTTGTGAAGTTTATCAAGAATCAACTCATATGCTGATATGGTGTGCCAGACAAGATCATTACTGATAATGGATCTAACTTGAACAATAAGATGATGAAAGAGCTATGTAGCGAGTTAAAGATTGCACATCATAATTCTTCTCCCTATAGACCCAAGTTGAATGGGGTTGTTGAAGCTGCTAACAAGAACATCAAGAAGATTATCCAGAAGATGGTTGTTACATACAAAGATTGGCATGAGATGCTTCCATTTTCTTTGCATTGCTATCGTACATCTGTCCGCACTTCAACAAGGGCAACCCCTTTCTCTCTTGTATATGGCATGGAGGTTGTGCTCCCCGTGGCGGTTGAGATCCCATCAATGAGAGTCTTGATGGAAGCCATGTTGACTGAGGCTGAATGGGTTTAGAGTCGTTATGACCAGTTGAATTTAATTGAAGAGAAGAGATTAACTGCCATGTGCCATGGTCAGTTATATCAGCAAATGATGAATAAAGCCTTTGATAAGAAGGTCAAGCCTCGTGTGTTTCGAGAAGGTGACCTCGTGCTCAAGAAAGTCTTGTTTGTCGCGCCCGATTCCAAGGGCAAGTGGACTCCAAACTATGAAGGTCCATATGTTGTTAAGAGAGCCTTTTCAGGCGGTGCTTTGATGCTTACAACTATGGATGGGGATGATTTCACTCGTCCTGTGAATTCAGATGTAGTCAAGAAATACTTCGCCTAAAATAAAAACAGAATAGCTCGCTAAGTTGAAAACCTGAAAGGACAGCTTAGGCAAAAATGAGCGTCTCGGTGGATTGAAAACCCGAAAGGGCGGTCCAGGAAAAAGTTAGAGACATGAAAAAGTGAATATATATATCCCGCTAGATTGAGTACCTCATCCTGGGGCAATCTAGGCAAAAATTAGGGATTTGGCAAGTAACTACATCCTGACAAGACTTTGTTCCACAACTGTCTTCTGTCAAAGATTCTCGCTCAGTCATCGTCAACTAAAGCTTCACATACATTGGATTCAGAGTTGGTGGAGAAATGGTCATTATGTTCAATGTAGCCCTTTTTCCAATATATATCAACAATTTCAAATTTGTAAAGATCCATGGAGTCTTGCCATTTGCGGACTACCATTCCATCAAATAAATTTGAGCCTTTATCCAATTCTTTGCACTCTTATTTGTTTCTGTTTAACAAATGTTTGCATGTTTTAATTGATAAATATCATTGTTTTAAATGAATAGAGTTTTATAAACTATTTTTAAACAAAGTGAACATTCACATTGACTGAAAGGATAGTTGGAATGTCTTCAATGCTCTCCCAAGGACAGTATGATATCCTAAAGGGTAAGACATTTGTTCATCTTCTGGCATGTTGGTATCCTCTTCATCATCTTTTAGGTTGTCTCCCCAGCGAGCGCAGAGAGAGTGATACATCCTCAACCCCCCAAAGAGTCTTGAGTTTTGGCCTCGATCTTTTAGAGAAGTGTATACCTCTATATCAGGCACTAGCATTTGTGTTTTATCAATTATATGGTTGTCATCCCTTGTGTGAATTGACCTAAAATCCCTTATAGATTGATAAAAGTTGATGTGCTATCTATTCATGAGGAAGTTTGTCTTCCCCAGTGAGCAGAAATTCCTAGCATGAGTAGAAATCCTTGGTGGGGTAAGCATGTGTTCCCTGCAAAGCTATCTTTCAAGATATCTCCTCAGCAGTAGTTGCCTAGAGCAGTTGGTGAAGGGTTTGTGCCCTTTTCATCCCCATCATGGCACGTATCGATATAGGATTCGTTCCCGATTCCCTCATCCAGGACAGTTCCTATGGAGGTACTTATAGTTATCTCCAGCAGGTTGACTTACAGTTCATCCCCAGTAGGGTCGTTTGCAACAGACTATCCCCATTTAGGTCGCCTACAGTCCATTCCCATTGGAGTTTCCTGATCCTAGATTGACGTTTGTATCCCCTCTGTGGTTGAAGATTTCTTCCAGTGTTGGACGGTGATTGGGGAAGATGTGTTATTTCCTTCCCCAGCGGAGCAATTGTTCTCCTTCCCCTCAACAGAGATATTTCTCCAGCAGTTAGAAGGGAAATGTTTGATTGATTGTGTTTCTGTTTGGAGTTTGTTCCCCATAGAATTTCACATCATCCCCTGATAAGATCTCCAATAGAGTTCTTCTATGACATATCTTATCGATATCTCTACATGTTCCTCACCTAAGACTTTGCCAATCCCCGACGGTTGATAGCTGTGACCTTTGCTTATCCCCAGTAGTGGTCTTTGTCCCCAGCGGTGGTCTGTAGCTCTCGGTATTTGATGAATCCCCACCAGAATTGATTTCTCTTGTGAGCCCGACCTTTCTCTTTTTAGATGTTATACCGGATGCCTGTTCATTGATTCTCGGACCTGTTTGTGTTAGATATGTCTGTTTTTCAGCATTGATCATACATAAACCATGCATATACATGCATAATTATAGCATTCAGATATTCATTTTGCATTCTTTGCCATATATCTTTGCTTGTTATCTCATGCTATTGGTGAAACTTTTTTTTCCCCAAGCAGATGTTTGTGTCTGATCTCTCCATATAGAGTCAACCCCATAGGCAGAAAGTGTCTATCTTTCTTTCCATATTCCCCACTGAGTTATGTTCTCGTGGATGATTATTGTTTCAGTTTCCTCCCCAATTATATATAGGGATGGAATTACTCCCCTGAGTTATATCCTCATTGGGTTGAGTCTTGTTAATTGTGTCTTTCTAGTTTGTTCCTAGATTGACTTCCTTTCTTGTTATTTCTCTGCAGTTCCCTGTGGTTCAGGTGATTAATTGCTTAATAACCGGTAATTGTTCATCCTTTCCCCAGTGGATCTTGTGGCCTTCTACCCAGTAACTGGTAGTTGTAAGTCCTATTTCTGTGGTTTTCTACCCAGTAACCGGTAGATGTAATCCCCTCTTTATTGGTTATCTTTATCCAATATTCGGTATTGATATTCCTTCGTTTTTGAGTATACCACCCAGTAACCGGTGATATATCTCTTGGATATTTGCTCTTATAAAGAAATTCATCCCCCGCGAGTCATCTTTCATTTACCCTTGTTTGGTAATGATTGTTTCTCCTTTTGATTGGTCATCATTTTATACCCAGTAACGGGTATCCCGATGTCCTTTCTTTTCAGCCAATTTATCCTTTATTAACCCAGTAACCGGTTGTGGATAATCTTCCATGCGAGTATGTTATCTATGTTCTGATGGTAATAGATAATATATCTCATGCACTCTTCAGTCGAAGTCTTTTTCTTCCCCAGTTGAGTAAGATTCGTATTTCCTTGTGGAATCGAATGTCCATCCTGTAAGTCGAGTTTGCTTTTTCAACCCTCTGTTTGGATGATGAGTGTCTTGGGTATGTTCCAAATTCACGCCTGGTTGGTCACCTATTATATACCCAGTAACTATTATCCCTGGTGTTCCTTCCTTCTGCTCTCTATTATGACTTTTGTCCCCTGTGGAGTCAGACTTTTCCTGAGTTGAGATATACCTTTTAGGTCCTCTTCAGATGTTTCGGATGATTGATATCTCTCACCCTTATATCGGTATTAGATATTCTTTCTCCTTGAGCGTGTTGTTCTCTCACCCAGTAACCAGTGTTTCGATAATATGTCTCCCTTTGAGTTTATTACCCAGTAACCGGTAATATCTCGTTGTTTCTTCCTCAACCGAGTCCTTTATGAATTTCCCCATCTGAGTCCGGATTTTTATCCAAAGTATCATTTATGGATATTTTTGCTGTATTGGCATATTCCGCAATACACGCATCTTTGCGTCAGCTCGAGTCTTTCCACTGATTTATTTTCGTGGAATACCTTCGTGTCTCCGAACAAGTTTTCAAGTCGTGACCTGATCACACATTTTACCCTATTTTCCCCAGAGTCAAGACGAAGATTTTAACCTTCATATCTCCGACTAGAATGAACCTAAATAGGGGCATCATAAGACCCTAATTTTGACCCTAAGATCCCTCATGGCATCATATCATTTGCTCATTGCATTGCCTCAAGGATCATAGCATGTGTCGCTCCTTAACCCCTAGGTTGGGACTTGTGTGAGTGGTTTGAGACCACCAAGCATGCTTGAATTGTATATTATTGATTTTCTTATTTTGTTTACTAACCAAAAGCATAAAAGTATGTCACTAACCTCTTTTGTTTTGAAGCTCAAGTAATCATGTGATCCCCTGCTCCTAGGAGGCTCCTATGCTCAGTGAAGTGGCTAGATGAAGGTGAAAACAAGCATGAAAATGGTCCATAAAGCTCTAATTATCATATATGCCTCCCAAGTAGCTCAATTTTCCAATTTGATCAAGATAACCCAAAGGGCTTGAGAATTGTTTCCCAAGAAAACCCTAATTCAACTGTGCATTGACAGTGCCTTGCTCATGAAGCAACCTCAACGTATGATCAAATTCAATCAAGGGAAGTTTTTTCATTCATTATTTTATGCATATATGAGCCTTTGTGAGTGTCCTGAATCATCCATTCATCAAGATTTGAAGTTTGGCCTTGAGAAGTTTACCAATCAAGTCATCTGACCAATCTGAGATCCACCGAGACACAACTTTTGATGTGTTTCTCAAATGAAGATGAACCCAAGATAAAAAATGTTCTTAAGAACCATTTGAACAACTTTCATGTTCATAAAAAGTACATCTTAAAATTGAAAGGTCATCATTCATTTCAAAACATTATAGGTCATTTTGACTGAAACCCTAATTTTAGGTCAACTTCCCAAAGACCTAACTTCCTTATTTTTTATTATTTTGAGGTGATACCAATTGAATTGGAAAGCTTAAGATGTCTAGTTAAAATGTTATTTTTGACGAAATTTCATAATCCTAAAAGAAACACATGTGATAATACAAAACATTATAGGTCACTTTGGACCAAAACCATTGAAAAGCTATACAAATTTTATGTTGGAGGTTTTTCCATTTAAAGCTTTCATAATTGAAACATAAGGGCTTGAAGTTGATCACTTTTGGTAAAAAAATTCAAAGGAAACCTAGACATGTTTTGTACCTCAAACTTCAAAGCCAGTTTTCATAAATTTCCAAACTCCAAATGGGTTTTTGTCCAACATAGATTTTGTTCCTTATATCAAGATCTTTCCAACCATTACTCACACCACCATGTTTGGATTTTCCATGTGGGACTTTCGAAGAGGTGAATGTTTATGATCAATTATGCAATTCCCATTGAAACTTCAAATGCAAGCTAATGCCAAGCCTTGTGCATGTCCAAACGATCTGCAAATGATCTCAGCTAGCAAATTCACTCAATTTTGGGCCTCACATGCGCCTGTACATGCCCATGCATGAGGGACCCAATTCTCATGCACACGAGCATTTAGTTGCCTTGCTTCATCTCCAACTATAAATACATGGCCTTGCTCATTCAAAATTCAACCTTAAGGTGATCTGAAACTCTGGTGGATTCAAAACCTAACCTCACTCAAAGGAATTCAAAGCTTGAATTTCAAGTCAATCAGTTGATCTTCAAGCTTGAATTTCAACACAATCAGTTGATCTTCAAGTCTTAATTCCTTAGCCTTGCATCCATATTACATCTCCTGATCAAATTGGAATCAAAAGCTTGAAGGAATCGTGTTGTTCAAAGCTGCTCTTCAAAGGTATAACATCAAACAGTTTTAATCTAAAGCTTGGTATACAATGTGAATTTCTCTAGTTGGAATTATTTTCTGAAGTCCTTGAGCAAGAGGCAGGCCAGTGGTGGTCTTGATTTCATGATTTGAACCAGTTCAGTTTGTGTACCTTGATTTTCCAGCTCAGATTTCTCACTTAATAGAAACATTGAGGGCAATCAAAGGTTATAGGGGTGATGTACATCACCCCAGCTTCATTTTGGTACCATGGTTTTTCATTTTAGTTGAGGTTGAAAAACCTGGGCGTGGTGGCCGGAGTTTGTTCTCTGGCCGGAGAAGATGGTGGTTTCCACCACCATCCCCACGTGGATGCATTTGAGCCATTGGATGATGTTCATACGTTCTAATCTCAGCCTTGCATTTGTTTGACTTATTTTAAATATGCATGTTGCGCGCTTGACAAAGGCCTATGGTATGCTAGCGCCTCTGAGCCATTTGATGAGGCCACGTCATTTAGTGAAATCAATCCAAGCGCTCCTGATTTTTCCTATTTTCTATTTTTTGTTTTAATTTATTTTAATTCCTTTTAATTTCAAAAATTCATAACTATTTTATTTGAAGTCACAAAAATATGAAACCAATGGCAAAAAAATTCTTGAAAAATCTAGTTTCATAATCTAATTTTTAATTATTTTTGTGACTTCACTTAATATTTTTTGTGAATTATTTTGTTTTTAATAGTTTTTAATTCATTTTAAGTACTTTTTGATATCTGAAAACTCCAAAAATATTTGAATAGTCTCTTCAATTTCTTAATTGATTTGAGATTTATTTGAGATTTTAGTTCATTTGTGTTATTTTTATTTGTTTTTTATTGTTTTAAAATAGTTTCTATTTTCATAAAATGTTGAGAAAATTTGCCAAACTTTGTTTGACCATGTTAAACCTATGAGAATTTAATTGGACTTATTCAAGTTGATTTGAATTGAATTTGAGGTTTGACCTTATTTTGTCCATTTTAATTTTCCATTTATTTTAATTCCAAAAATACCAAAAAAATATGTTTGAGTTGTTGACTTCTAATCTTCATTTATCTTCTGTTTTACATTGGTTGATGTTGATTTGATTCACATTTGATCATTGTGTTTTGATATTCCATTTGAATTCTCCTTTTATCCATTTCATTTCATCTTCATCTTCTTGTTTTTATTTTGGCAAATGAGTTAATGATTTGTGGTTGGTCTTGACATATGAGAGGCTTAACCTTCTTTGAACCAAATCAAACTCAACTTTATCCAAGATCAAGTGAGTTGCCTTATGTCCAAGATAGGTTACTTCTTGGTCACGCAAAAAACCTAAAGTCCATACAAGGCTTTCCTTTTTTTCTTTTGGCATGGAAAGTTGTAGGAGCTTGGCTTACTAGTGTAAGACCCCAATTTTGTCCCTAAGATCCCTCATGGCATCATAACATTGCGTTGCATAGTCTCAAGGATCATTTAGCATCTTGGCTCCCTTTCCCTTTGGGTAGGGATCTCTTGTGAGTGGTTTGAGATCACCAAGCATGCTTGAATTGTATATCATTGTTTTTATCATTTTTGTTTACTAACCAAAAGCACAAAAATATGTCACTAACATCTTTTGTTTGTAGCTTAAGCAATCACCAGGTCAAGAGCTTCAAGAAGATCCTTTGTGCAAGAGATGAGGTATTTTCTTGGGATGAGGATCACATGATTATTATAAGGAGCTTACATGGGCTAGGGTTTCATTTTGAAGCAATTTCACCAAGTGGTAGAGGCTCAAGTTAATCCAGACATTTCAAGGTCATCTAAGGACCAAAAGTCAACTGTGCAGTCAACTGAGGGCTATGAGGTGGGGAAATGAGTTGAGACACCTCAATCATGTTCAAATGGGGTCTATTCATCATTCTAAACTTCCATCTTGAAGATTCAAAGGTCATGGCAAAAGTTAGTAAAAATGGAAAATGACCTATAATTCAAAGTTTCCAAATTTGGCAAGTTTTTGGTCCACTTTCAACTTGACTTGTCAATGTCAAAGAAGTTTGAAATTGATTTTTGGTGAACATGAAAGTTGTAGATCTTTGTCTCCCCTTTCCGAAAAGTCCTAATTCATGTCCATGTGATGAATGGTTGAGGAGTTATAGTCATTTGATCACAAAGTGTGCATGGAAATTCAAAATGGCATAACTTTTGATACAATGCTTCAAATTGGTTCATTCTTTTTGCAAAATGCTTCTCATGTTCAAGACATCTCAAAATGACATCATTTGGCTCAATTGTGCAAAGGAATCATGGTCAAAAGTCACATTATTTCACACATGTTCATTTTGAAGCAAATTTTCACAATTCATTTTTGGCTTGAGATGCAAGCAAAACAATCATCAAATCATGACCATTGGATGTTCTTAAGTGGATTTAAGCCTTAGCATGGAGCTGATCACGCGGATTATGGGCATGTGAGCTCATTTTGCATTTTTGCAAATTGCTCCATATCTCACTAATCATGATTAACCAATAGAAAATATGATCAGCATTGTCATTAGCATGGGATATAAAAACAGAAACCCGAATCATAACTAAAGAAACCACCATTTCAGATCTGAAAATTGAAGAAACTCTCCAAAATTCTCTCACTTTGAATTCTCATTTTCTTCACACAAAGCTCAAAGATCTTTACAGAATCTTGATCCTCATGCTTCACTGAGCAAGATTCATCCATCATTTGGTGCAATTCATCAAGGAATCGAGCAGTACAAGAGCATGAACATGGCAATGGAATTTGGAAATTAAAGTGGATTCAAGAGGATTCAACCGTTCATTTTTGCTTAAAGCTTCATAGGAAGATCATAGGAGAAGATCTGGAGTTGTAGAGCTTGAGAGAACACGATTTCAAAGAGCTGCACTTCAAGGTGACTCAAAATTCGATCTCTCCTTTTGCTGTTTTTAGATTATAGACTTGTAGATCTTGTTGAGTAGAGCATGTACATATGATTAGAATTGAGTTTGGCTTAGAATTGAGGAAGTTAGGTTGACTGAATGTTTAGATCTAGAAAATGTTCCTCTTCGATTTACAAAATCCATGGAGAATTGAGAGAAACTAAGGTCATATTTGGATTCAGTGTTGGAAGACGGTTGGAACGGTATAACTTTGGTGAAGTTCTGGAAATTTTCACGGCGGCGCCACCGTAGGGCTTGCCGGAGAAGACGACCGGAGCTGTAGCTCCGACGTCTGCGTGTTTTAGGGTTTGTCTGACTGTGTATGCCATGTGTGCCTTGCGTGGACGAGCGATTGGGTGAGAATGCTTTGACCAAGCCACGCGTGAGTTGAGCGCTGAGTGTGCATGCTGAGTGGATTAAATGAAATGGCGCGTTTTGATGTTTAAATATGGACCGTGGATGTGATGAGCGCGCCAGATCGTGTGGCTCATGTTTTTTCTGATTTGATTTGAATTAATTCTTTTCCCTCCATTTTTTATTTGTTATTCCAATTATTTTGCCTATTTTGTTTTATTCATAAAAAATTCAAAAATGATCCAAATGAGTCCCAATTTTTTTTCATGGTTTTGTATTGATGTCTACTTTTTTATGGTGCTTAATTCATGATTTGTTGATGTCTGGATTTTTATGTGTGAATTTTTGAATCCATGTGGTGCCAATTTGACCTATTGCATTCAATGCGTTGTGAAATTCTCTATGTTGAGCCATTTGATCCAATTTTTTGCATACATGACATTCACACATGATATGAATTTTTGGTCACTGGTTTGGAATTTTTCTCACATGTTATCATCATTTTTGACACATAGAGATAAGTGTGACAATTTGTGTCACATTTTGACATTGAATTGGTGCATTTTTGTTCATATAGCATTTGCATCATTCTGGATTTGATCGTTTGCATGTTGAATATTCATGGCATAAAGAGCTTGTATAAAAAATATCAAAGTCATTGCATGCATTTCTGATATGACATGAATCTTCTAAGTTGGAAGTTCATTTTGTGCATGTTTTTGGTCATTGCATGGCATAGGCAATTTGAGGCACTTGGTTATTGATTTGATGCTGGTCCTTTTGAGGACATTGAATGGAGTGTTTGAAGGTGTAATGTGTAGAAGATTGGGTTCTGTTTTGGTCATTTGGTTAGGTTTTGAATCTTGTCTTTGTACTGGGGTTTTGTACATGAACTAACTTTGCTTGTTGTTTCAGGTTTGGATATTCTTCATGGATGGTTGGATTTTTTCTCACTTGTGAGATGAAAATGCATTTGAATACTAACCTTATTTTGTTTTGTAGGGTTTAATTGATGTGGTGAACTCATGAGCTCATTTGAGTGCTAGGACACTCATGCATCGAATTGTAAAACTGTGGGAAAGTTTCACTGTTTGTTTTCTGGTTGTATGGCTGAAGTACTAACTGTTTAGTCTTTGTACAGGTACCTTAGTTGCTTGCTTGCTTTAGCTCTTGCTTGAGCTTTGGATTATGGTTGACACACCACTCAGGTAGTTAGCTTCTTACTTCATGTAGTCTGAAGTCCTGTCACCTTTTTGGCAGGCATTTTGCTGCAAGTCCTCCTTCAGAGGCTCTGTTTGTGTTTGTTTAAAATTGTGCTCAAAGACCTCCAAGAAGAGGCATGTGTTATTTGATAAGACCTCCAAGTGAAGAGGCAATTGAAGGATAAAAGGGGTTAGTAGGCAATCCCCCGTAATTCAGTGTTTCGTTTTTTATGCGCGCACTATGTGTTGATGCTTCTGAACATGTGCCCCAGATCTTTGTCCAGAGTCTGTCAAGTGAAAAAGGATCCCACTTTCTGGATCCCCACGCTTTCTTTGTCATGAGCTCACCCTGGCCAGGGTTAAGAGCATGAGGTCTCATCCTCATTTACACTTTGATCAACTTCACCCTAACGTTCAATGTTAGTGGTTAAGAGCTACAGATTACCCTTTACAGTTTGGCTTGTTTGTCGAGGTTGACATGACCCCTCTTGAATAAAGCCCACCCATTGTTTGAGCCTCTTGTATGTATATAGTGTGTGATGTTTGTTTACTTGTAAGTTAAGTTCTTGTTAGAGACCTCAACTTAGGGATGTTGATTGCATGACAACTATTAGGCTCGATTCTTAATCTCCCTATTAGTTTGTTGTTTCCCTAGTCTCTGGTTAGGAGAGTGTTTTACCCCATGGAACTTTTGATGTGTGTGCTCTTGAACTAGGAGCTTCCATTTGAGCTTAATTGGAGGATCATTACCATGTTCATCCAAGTGGAGGATACAAGATGCATTGAGGATCTCTTATGAGACTTGTTTGATTGCTTATACTTTGTGCTTGCTTATTCCAAAGGATGGGAGCTACTTGGATCATCAATATGATCTCAAGAGAGGAACTCCTAGTGTGGTTTCATTTCTTATCCCTCACCTCTTTGTTTTCCTTAGGACTTAGCCCTTCTTCTTCATATCTCTACTCTAACCCAAGCCAAAACCCTTTTTGTGCAAACATCTAACCTTTGTTTTCAACATTAGAAGCCTAAGCCTTATGCTTTTGATTTTCAAACTTTCTTTTCGTAATACTCATTTTGAATTGAATCTTTAAGACAACTTTGACCATTTTTGTATATACTTCTAATTGGTAAATATAACCCATTCAAATTTCTTTTGTGGTTTCAATGACCACTTCTTAATCAAATTTTTTCATAACCTTTATCTATTAGGTTTGAGTTATCTTTGTGGTAGATGTAATACTCACCTTTGTCCTTAGTGATGGACAATGAGCCTTCCATGCTTATTATAGGGTTAACCCCTCACTAGCATGTTGAAGCTATCCTCACATGGTGGACTTGTGGTTTTAGGTTGAGTTTTCTCCCTTTGATAACAAAAGACCCTAAGGCTTTTGGACCAATCAATCCACTCATTTTCTTTGAGATTTTTACCCCGAACTACGAGGTTTTGATCCTAATCTTTTTTATAAGTGGGTACGTAGGCAATGGGTTTATCCTTCCAAACACAAAATGTAAATAAACTTGTATATTCTTTTCTCATCTCTTCAATCATGTTTGCACAAATAAAATTTTCACAAGACAATAACCTTCCCAAGTATGAGAAGGGCTCCCTAAGAGTACCTAGGATGTTTTGGGTACCTAACACCTTCCCATTGCATAACCAACCACCTTACCCAGATCTCTGTTTCTTTTATTAGTTTTTGTTAAAACTATTAGGTTTTTGTTCGCTTTCTAACCATTCCTTTGGATAAATAGAAGTGCGGTGGTGACTCGACTTTGTATGATTTACCTTGGATTTAGTCAATATCTCCAATGGTAACGAATACCCCGCTACAGAAAAGTGGCGACTCTGCTGGGGACAATGCCTAGTGGGTTTTGCCAATTTTTCATGCTTGTTGTATTGTATTGTTTTGTGACATATTTTTGTGCAATTTGGGATTACTGTATTGTATGTAATGATTGATTTGCTTGATATTAATTCCTTGTATGCTTGGTGATCTTTGTGAGATGAGTTCTATACTCGGACTCGAGTGCACTTAGGATAGGAGAATGGCGTAGTCTTGTTGACTTGTGTGGAGTTATTCCTTAGCAAGTTGACTTGCAAGTCCATTCACTTGGTGGAGGTCATGTTGGGATCAATAATGTCACACAAGTAAGTTGTGGTTAGACATTACTCTTTCCAATATAGACCTTAGAATCCAAGGACCTTAGTTTACCAAGCCCATCTTGGCCTATTTTTAGGATGTAGTGCGAAAGTCGTTCAAATGTAAGATTTGATACGATTGTTACGCGATACTGCACTCAAAGAGTCTCTCTTGAGAATATTTTTGGAATACGAGTAGTCGTTTCTCGGATAATATCCGAAAGATGGGATGATGACTATGGGAACCTCTTGTAGAACATGTTTGGCAGGTTTAAACCCTAGTACATTCCCTTTGGGTGGTTCTTAACCGAGACTCCATGCTCGTGACTTGCAACAAACCCTTGATTCATGGTTGATCCGTTCATATATCCTTAATATCAATGGAACTTGGGTGTTGATAAGGTGTAAACCATAATCCACCAAAATGGATGATTGATATTAAGGATAATATGATCCATCCCATGACCTTTGTTTGGTGTGCTTTGCTTGATCCTTGAGTGTGATTGTTGCATTCATGCATCCATTTGCATCCATATCATCAATAATAAAAGAAATTTTCAAGGAACTTAAGGGGTTTATTTGCAAAATTTTCAGACATGGAAAAACAAAGAAGGAATACAAAGAAGTACAGCTTCAGACAGCCAGATTTGAAAGAGTTAAGGAATCTGACATCCTATGTATTAGATCCCTTGGGTTTCAAGGCTCGTTTTGGGAAGCTTCTTCCTCTTCTGACTACTTAGGTGGATGAAGGGTTGATGAGTGTATTGGTGCAGTTTTATGATCCCTTGTACCGTTGCTTCACGTTTCCGGACTTCCAGCTTTTGCCTACCCTTGAGGAGTATGCTTATCTTGTGGGTATACCTATCCTGGACCAGTTGCCGTTCAGTACCTTGGAGAGTATTCCTACTTCTCAAGAGATAGCTGACATGTTGCATATAGATGAATCTCTGGTTGGTGCTCATATGACTACCAAAGGTGGAATTCAAGGTCTCCCTTCTGAGTTCCTCATTGCTCAAGCTACTGTTTATGGGAAGGCCATGAGTGAGGATTCCTTTGAAGCCATATTTGTACTTCTCATCTATGGGTTGGTAGTGTTCCCCAACATCGACAAGTTTGTGGATGTGAACGCTATTAGGATCTTCTCCGCTCTTAATCCCGTTCCGACTCTGTTGGGTGATACCTATTTCTCTTTGCATATGAGGAATGTAAAGGGTGGTGGTGCCATTGTGTGTTGTTTGCCTCTGTTGTATAAGTGGTTTATTTCTCACTTACCTCAGACGATCGCCTTCAAGGAGAACAAAAGATGTCTACGGTGGTCCACGAGACTCATGTCTCTCACTAATGATGATATCTCTTGGTATAACCGTGTATATGATGGTGTGCAGATTATTGACTCTTGTGGTGAATTCTCCAATGTGCCTATTCTTGGTACATGTGGTGGGATTAACTACAACCCTATTTTAGCACGTCGTCAGCTTGGGTTCCCCCTAAAGGATAAACCTAATAACATTCTGTTAGAGGGTGTGTTCTTTCAGGAGGGTAAAGATCCCCAAGGCTTGAAGGGCAGAATGGTTCACGCTTGGCGCAAGGTTCATAAGAAAGGAAGGAAGGAGTTGGGTCCTAAGAATTGTGTTGCTTTGGAGCCTTACACTACTTGGGTAAGGAAGAGAGCATCTGAGTATCTCATACCTTACGAATATCCGAGACCTACAACTTTGGTTGTGGCTGGGCCTTTAACCCTCCCTAACCAAGGAGTAGAGGAGTTGAGAGACGAAGACCTATCACGTGCCTGGATCCGTGAAAGGGAAGAGTTGCTTCAGCAGATTAAGGAGAAAGATGCTTTGATTGAGTTCCTCGAGCATCAGGTTATTGATGATCCTAATGATGCATGGACTTCTCTACTTCCTCAATCTTCCAAGTTTTGGAAGAGGAAGTATGATCGACTCGCCAAGGAAAAGGCAGATATGGAGGCAGCTTACGAGAATGAGGTGAAGCGACTGCGCGCATCCTATCTTCCTGTGTCCCGAGCTTTGGATGATTGTTTCTAGGGATCCATAGGATGATTATTTTCCTTTTCTCTTGTATATGATTGACAATGTTGTACTTCTTTTCCCTGATATTATTTGATGAGATATTTCTATATGTGATAAAAAGTTAATATTTCCAAAATTTGCAAATAAAACCCTAGAGTTCCTTTGAAATAAAAACAAATCATATGCACAAACATTGCATGCATCATATGCATAAGCAGGTTTTGTTCCCGACTTCTGGTCTTGTGGTTTAACTCTGTGTTCTTCATTTATTTTGAAGACAAGCTGACTCACCGGTACTACACTAGAGCCAACTCTTCAAGACTGATGGATCATCTAGAGCAAGAGAACCTTGAACTCAAAGAAGAAGTCGCCAGACTGAGTGCTTTGATGGAATCATTCCTGGCTGCCCAGAGCCAGTCTTCTCCAACACCTTCAACTCCTCCCCAGAGGACAATCATCTCTGAGATTGTTTCCTCAACTGTGCCTGCAGCCAGTGCACATTTTTCTCCGACGGCTATGCCAACCGGGTTTCCGTGGGGGATGCCTCCCAATTTCATGCCTGAGGATCCTGCTCCGACTTTTGCTTCTATGCCGGCATCTAGCCAGGTCCTTGTTGTTCCTCCTCCTGTCGTGCATACCATGCCTAGGGTAGACGACACCATCTATCATTCTGAGCCATCTGAGGACCCAGATGTCCATGAGAAGATGGATGCTATGAACGACCAATTTCTTGAGCTTCGCAAGGAATTGAAGACTCTTAGAGGAAAGGATCTCTTTGGCAAGTCTGCTGCCGAATTATGCTTGGTTCCCAATGTGAAGATCCCGGTGAAATTCAAGGTCCCTGACTTTGAAAAATACAAGGGGAACACCTGTCCTCTCAGCCACCTGGTCATGTATGCCAGGAAGATGTCAACTCAGACTGATAATGACCAATTGCTCATCCACTACTTTCAGGATAATCTGTCCGGTGTCGCTCTGCGCTGGTACATGGGGTTAGACAGTGCGAACATCCGATCCTTCAACGACCTTGGCGAGGCCTCCGTCAAGCAATATAAGTATAATATGGATATGGCTCCCGATAGGGATTAGCTAAGGGCCATGTCCCAGAAGGATAAAGAAACATTCAAAGAGTACGCCTAGAGGTGGCGAGAGTTGGCAGCACAGATCGTGCCTCCACTAGAAGAGAAAGAGATGACTAAGATCTTTCTGAAGACCTTGAGTTCATTCTATTATGAGCGGATGATTGCTAGCGCTCCTTCTGACTTCACCGAGATGGTGAACATGGGGATGCCAAACGTCTAACCCGAGAAGAAGGCTCTTCTGCCAAACGTTATGCGGAGTTTGCAAAGACGAAAGATGGAGAGGCACATGCTTTGACTTCCCATGTGAAACCTAGAAGACCCTCTGTGAGGAGGAAGACCGTACGTCCCGCCGGTAGCCAGCACCAGGTGGCTCACATAACACTTGTCTTCAGAGATAATCAACAGTACCAGCAGCATAACAACAATCAACAATCACCTTAGCAATATCAACAGCAACAACACCGTCCGCAACAGCAGGCCTACCAGCCTCGAAACAGTAATCAAACCAGCACGAGTTACGAGAGGAAAAAGGTCACTTTTGATCCGATTCCGATGACGTACACAGAATTATATCTCTCTTTGATAGAGAGGAAGTTGATTACTCCGAGAGACCCACCAGCTATACCTGCTAACCCTCAGTGGTGGTATAAGCCTGAATTGCATTGTGTATACCACTCTGGTGCTCCCGGCCACGACGTGGAGAATTGCTATCCTTTGAAGACCAAGGTTCAAGACCTTGTGAGGTGTGGCATCCTGTGTTTTGAGGACGTAGGTCCTAATGTGAAGAAGAACCCATTGCCCGAGCATGGGAAATCTGTCAACATGGTCTAGGGTTGCCCTGGCAAGTACAAAGTCAAATATGTTAGTCATATCCGACAATCGTTGGTTGAGTTGCACCGTTTGCTATGCGAGTACAGTCACTATGAACACGATCATGATAGATGCCGAGTCTGCTCTGTTAACCGATTGGATTGTCGCCAGGTGCGCAAAGATCTTCAGGAAATGCTGGACGAAGGAGTTATTGAGATTCTTCAGAATAGGAATGTTGACGAAGATGAGTCAGAGGTCAACGTAATTTCCCCAGTGTTTCGGATACCCGAACCTGTTATCATCAAGTATGATGGTAGCAAGCAAAAGGTTTCTCCTTCGCTGATCATTAAGCCTGTCGGTCCAGTACCATACTCTTCTGAAAAGGCAATTCCCTTTCGTTACAACGCTGTTACTGTAGAAGATGGGAAAGAAGTGACTTTACCATCCTCCTCTGTTGTGAATATTGCTGACGTAAGTGGTTTGACCCGCAGCGGTCGTGTGTTTTCAGCACCACCGAAGCCTAAAGCTAAGGCTGATTTTGTTGAACGCCCGATTAAGAATGCTGTAAGCACCCCGAATCCGGCACCTGTTGTTAAGCCCTTCTCTGTACTAAAAACTCCTACTTCTGTTGGCCCTAGCGGCAATGTGAAAGAAGCCTTTGATGAGATGTTGAGGCTCATCAGGAAGAGTGAGTACAATGTTGTAGACCAACTTCTACAAACGCCATCCAAGATATCCATGTTATCATTACTTCTGAATTCAGAGCCACATAGAGAGGCTCTGCAGAAATTTTTGGATGTGGCATATGTAGATCATGATGTCAAAATAGAACAGTTCGATGGCATTATTGCAAACATTACTGCTTGTAACAATTTGAGTTTTTGTGACTCTGATCTCCTAGAGGAGGGAAGAGACCACAACTTGGCTTTACACATATCCATGAATTATAGAGGCGACGCCATGTCCAATGTGCTGGTGGACACTGGGTCATCCCTGAATGTATTGCCAAAAACCACTTTCTCAAAACTGTCTTATCAAGGGCCTCCCATGAGGCAGAATGGGGTAGTTGTGAAAGCTTTCGATGGGTCTTGAAAGACTGTGATTGGGGAAGTTGATCTCCCAATCAAGATTGGACCAAGTAATTTCCAAATTACGTTCCAGGTTATGGACATTCACCCATCGTATAACTGTCTCCTAGGCAGACCATGGATTCACGAGGCAGGCGCTGTGACGTCCACCCTACACCAGAAGCTGAAATTTGTGAAGAATAAGAAATTGGTAGTGGTAGGGGGAGAAAAGGATCTCCTGGTTAGCCACTTGTCTTCCTTCTCGTATATAGATGCTGAAGATGAAGTTGGAACTCCTTTCCAAGCTTTATCTATAGCTGAGCCTGTTGAGAAGAAAATCCTTCATTTACTTCCTATAGAGATGCAAAGTTGGCCATTGAGTGTGGTGCAATTGCTGGTGTAGGAAAAATGATTGAGCTGGAAGACAATAAGTCTCGGGCTGGCATAGGCTTTTCTTCTGGGGTTTTCCATGAGAAAGGGTTGTTCAAGAGTAGAGGTTTTATCCACACCGGTCAGGAGGAAGAAGCTGCTGCTGTTTTGGAAGAGGATGCAGAGGATTCTGACAATTTCATCATCCCTGGAGGGGTCTGCAACAATTGGGTCGCTGTGGATATTCCTACAGTTATCCACAAGTCGACGTAATGATCACTTTGTTTTGAAAAACCCTTCTCCCATGCCAAAAGGAGAAATGATGACATTGTTGGCAACATAAATACAATAATATTTTCATTCAATAAATTCATGCTAAATGTTTGTTTTTCCAATTATTTTCCCTTTTCGTTTTTGCATGAAATTGGTGATCACATAAAACCCTAAAAAAAATAATAATAAAATCAATCTTTTCATCTGCATAATGATTTGCCTTGTTTGATTTCTAAAAGCTTTTCATATCCAAAATCATTATGCAGGTTGATTTCTAAACCCATTGAACATAATGACCCAACGCCATCTCCCAATTTTGAGTTCCCTATATTTGAGGCAGAGGAAGATGATGTTGAAGAGATTCCTGACGAGATTACCCGTCTACTTGAGCATGAAGAGAAAATCATTCAGCCGCATTTGAGAATCTGGAAACAGTCAACTTGGGGTCTGAGGATTGTGCGAGAAGTGAAGATTGGGGCACTCCTGGAAGAATCTGTCAAGAAGGGGTTGATTGAATTGCTACGAGAATATGTCGATATCTTTGCTTGGTTGTATGAAGACATGCCGGGTCTAGATACAGATATTGTGCAACATTTCCTACCCTTGAAACCTGAGTGCGTGCCTGTGAAGCAGAAGCTCAGAAGAACTCATTCTGATATGGCAGTGAAGATCAAAGAAGAAGTTCAGAAGCAAATTGATGCGGGGTTTCTGGTGACTTCTACATATCCTCAATGGGTGGCCAATATTGTGCCCGTGCCTAAGAAAGACGAAAAAGTCCGAATGTGTGTGGATTATAGAGATTTGAAAAAAGCTAGTCCGAAAGATGATTTTCCTATACCATATATCGATATATTGGTAGACAATACAGCTAAATTCAATGTCTTCTCATTTATGGACGGATTTTCCAGATATAATCAGATTAAGATGGCACCCGAGGATATGGAGAAGACAATATTCACCACACCTTGGGGAACATTCTGTTATCGAGTGATGCCCTTCGGTTTGAAGAATGCCGGAGCCACGTATCAACGAGCTATGACTAGCTTGTTCCATGATATGATGCACAAGGAGATTGAGGTATATGTTGATGATATGATTGCTAAGTCGAGAACGGAAGTGGAACATGTAGAGCACTTGTTGAAGCTTTTTCAGCATTTGAGGAAGTATAAGCTTCGTCTGAATCCCAACAAGTGTACATTTGGAGTCCGTTCTGGCAAGTTATTGGGCTTTATCGTCAGTGAAAGAGGTATTAAGGTTGATCCTGCGAAGGTCAAAGCAATACAAGAGATGCATGCGCCCAAAACTGAGAAGCAAGTCCGATGTTTTCTTGGCCGCTTGAATTATATTTCCAGATTCATATCCCACATGACTTCCACATGTGCGCCGATATTCAAGCTCCTCCGGAAAGATCAGTCTCATGATTGGACTGAGGATTGCCAGAAAGCTTTCGATAGTATCAAAGAGTATCTGTCTGAACCTCCAATCTTGTCTCTGTCTGTAGAAGGAAGACCTTTGATCATGTATCTGACAGTTCTTTAAGACTCGATGGGTTGTGTACTTGGTCAACAAGACGGATCCGGGAAGAAAGAATATGCTATTTACTACCTAAGTAAGAAGTTCACTGATTGTGAGTCTCGATACTCAATGCTTGAGAAGACATGCTATGCTTTGGCTGGGGCCACTAAGCGTTTACGCCAGTATATGATAAATCATACAACTTGGTTGATATCCAGAATGGATCCAATCAAGTATATATTTGAGAAGCCTGCTTTAACCGGGAGGATTGCCCGTTGGCAGATGTTGTTATCTGAGTATGATATTGAGTATCGAGCTCAGAAGGCTATTAAAGGTAGTATCTTGCTGACCACTTGGCACACCAACCTATTGAGGATTATCAGTCAGTTCAGTATGACTTCCCAGATGAGGAGATTCTGTATTTGAAGATGAAAGATTGTGATGAGCCTACACTCGACGAAGGGCCAGAGCCTGGTTCCGTATGGAGTATGGTATTTGATGGCGATGTAAATCAGTATGGAAATGGTATTGGGGCAGTAATCATTACTCCTCCGGGCACACATATTCCTTTTACAACAAGGCTAACTTTCAAATGCACGAATAATATGACTGAGTACGAGGCCTGTATTATGGGATTGGAAGAATGCATTGATCTAAGGATCAAGCACCTTGATGTTTATCGTGATTCGGCCCTCGTTGTCAATCAGATCAAGGGTGAATGGGAGACGAATCAGCCTGGTCTTATTCCATATAGAGATTACGCGAGGAGGATTTCAACGTTCTTTACCGAGGTTGACTTCCATCATATTCCTCGAGATGATAATCGGATGACAGATGCTCTTGCTACGCTTGCTTCGATGATTGTGGTTAAATATTGGAATGAAGTTCCCAATATCACTGTGATGCGCTTGGATAGACCAGCTCATGTATTTGTAGTTGAAGAAGTGAAGGATGATAAGCCATGGTATTATGACATCAAGTGCTTCCTCCAGAACCAGGTTTACCCGCCTGGGGCATCTGTGAAAGATAGGAAGACTTTGAGAAGATTGTCAGGAAGTTTCTACCTCAATGGCGAAGTGCTTTATAAGAGAAATTTTAACATGGTTCTGCTCAGATGCATGGATAGACACAAAGCAGATCTATTGATGACTGAGGTCCATGAAGGTTCATTTGGTACCCATTCCAATGGACATTCCATGGCTAGAAAGATGTTGAGAGCAGGCTACTATTGGCTGACAATGGAGTCTGACTGCTGCAAATATGTAAAGAAATGCCATAAGTGTCAGATTTACGCGGATAAGATTCATATTCCCCCGACACTTCTGAATGTAATTTCATCACCATGGCCTTTCTCTATGTGGGGAATTGACATGATTGGCATGATTGAGCCGAAAGCGTCCAATGGACACAGATTTATTCTCGTAGCGATTGATTACTTCACTAAGTGGGTTTAAGCAGCGTCATATGCAAATGTGACCAGGTAGGTGGTCATGAAGTTTATCAAGAATCAACTCATATGCCGTTATGGTGTGCCAGATAAGATCATTACTGATAATGGATCTAACTTGAATAACAAGATGATGAGAGAGTTGTGTAGTAAGTTCAAGATTGCACACCATAATTCTTCTTCTTATAGACCCAAGATGAATGGGGCTGTTGAAGCTGCTAATAAGAATATCAAGAAAATTATCCAGAAGATGGTTGTTACGTACAAAGATTGGCATGAGATGTTGCCATTTGCTTTGCATGGATATCGTACATCTGTCTGCACTTCAACAGGGGCAACCCCTTTCTCTCTTGTTTATGGAATGGAGGCCGTACTCCCAGTAGAAGCGGAGATCCTATCAATGAGAGTCTTGATGGAGGCCAAGTTGACTGATGTTGAATGGGTTCAGAGTCGCTATGACCAGCTGAATTTGATTGAAGAGAAGAGATTGACCGCCATGTGCCATGGTCAGTTGTATTGGCAGAGAATAAAGAAAGCTTTTGATAAGAAGGTCAAGCCTCGCGTGTTCCGAAAAGGTGACCTCGTGCTCAAGAAAGTCTTGTCTTTCGCGCCCGATTCTAGGGGCAAGTGGACTCCAAACTATCAAGGTCTATATGTTGTTAAGAGAGCATTTTCAGGCGGTGCTTTGGTACTTACAACTATGGATGGGGAGGATTTCACTCGTCCTGTGAAGTCAGATGCAGTCAAGAAATACTTCGCCTAAAAATAAAAACAGAATAGCTCGCTAAGTTGAAAACCCGAAAGGGCGGCTTAGGCAAAAATGAGCGTCTCGGTGGATTGAAAACCCGAAAGGGCGATCCAGGAAAAAGTTAGAGACATAAAAAAAATGAATATATGCATCCCGCTAGATTGAGTACCTCATCCTGGGGCAATCTAGGAAAAAATTAGGGATTTGGCAAGTAACTGCATCCTGACAAGACTGTGTTCTACATCTGTCATCCATTAGAGATTCTTGTGCATTCGTTGTCAACCAAAGCTTCGAATACATCGAATTCAGAATTGGTGGAGAAACGGTCATTATGTTCAATGTAGCCCTTTTCCAATATATATCACCAATTTCAAACTTGTAAAGATCTATGGAGTCTTGCCATTTGCAGACTACCATTCTATCAAATAAATTTGAGCCTTTATCCAATTATTTGCGCTCTTATTTGTTTCTATTCAACAAATGTTTTGCATATTTTAATTGAGAAAATATCATTGTCATAAACAAACAAATTTTTCACAAATTGTGTTTTAACAAAGTGAACATTCACAATGATGAAAGGATACTTAAGGGATCCTCAGTGCTCTCCCAAGGGTGGCATGATTTCCAACAGGGTAAGACATTTGTTCATATCCCTGGCATGACTGTATCCTTTTCTCCCAGAATATTATTGTGGGTTATTCCACCGAGTGGAGTGCTTGTTAAGGTTATTCGCCTCCCCTCCCTTCAGCAGAGCAGTGGTCTTCCCTCCTCAGCAGATGTGTCCTCTTTGGAAGGTTCGGTATTTGGTGGTTGATCCCCAGAATTCCTTCTTTTCCTCAGATAGATCCCCAGTAGAGTTGTTCGTGTGATGGATTCTATCTATGATGATGTTATCCCATGCAGAGATATTGCTGTTTCCTGGTATCTCTGATCCCCGACAGATTGGATATTCTCCGGTGATCCTGGCTCCTTCTCTTGAGATGTAGTACCGGGTGGTTGATTCCTGGACCTGTGTGTGTTAGATATGTCTATTTGTCAGCATTCATCAAACATAAATCACACATATACATGCATAATTATAACATTCAGATATTCATTTTGAATTCTTTGCCATATATCGTTGTTTGTTGTCTCCTTCTATTTGGTGATATATATTTCCCCAAGCAGATGTGTGTGTCCGATCTCTCAATATAGAGTCAGCCCCTTTAAGCAGAAAGTGTTTATCTTTCCTGCCATATTCCCCACTGAGTTATATCCTCGTGGACGACGGTTGTTTCTACTTCCTCCCAACACATATATTGGGATGGGTTCCCCTATTGAGTTAAATCCTCATTAGGATGAGTCTCGATTCAGTTTGCCTTTTTGGTTTGATCCTAAATTGGCCTCTTGTGACTGTCTCGGGTGTTTCCCTATGGTAAATGAATAATTGCTCAGTAATCAATAATTATTCACCTTATCCTCAGCGGAGTCTGTGGTTTTCTACCCTTATACCGTTAGTTGTAAACCCTATTTTTCCCCCCTTTGCAGAGTTAACCATTGTTGTTCATCCTAGTTGATGACGGTTACTCTTCCGTGGTTTTCTACCCAGTATCCGGTAGATGTAATCCCCTCTTTGACGGTTATCATTATCCAATATTCGGTATTGATATTCCCTCCTTCTTTTGGATAATTTCTCTGATTAAGCAATTTTATCCCCAGCGGGTCCTCTTTCATTTACCGTTTGCCGGTGATGTTTGTTGCTCCCCTTGTTTGGTCATCATTATATACCTAGTTTTGGTATCCCGATGCCTTTCTCTTTCGGTCGATTTATCCTTTATTAACCCAGTAACCGATCGTGGATAATCTTCCATGCGAGTATATTATCTACGTTCCGACGGTAATAGATAATATATCTCATGCACTCTTTGGTCGAAGCCTTTTGTTCTTCCCCAGTCGAGTAAGATTCGTATCCCTGTTTTGGAATCGAATGTCCATACCATAATCGAGTTTGCATTCTGCCCTCTTTTTGGATGATGAGTGTTTTGAAAATATTCCCCAATTCATGCTTTGGTTGGTGACCTATTATATGCCCAGTAACCGGTATCGCTGGCGTTCCTTCCTTCTGCTCCCTATTATGACTTTGGTCCCCTGTGGAGTCAGATTTTCCTGAGTTGAGATATACCTTTTAGGTCTTCCTCAGATGGTTTGGTTGATTGATATATCTCTCACCCTTATACCGGTCTTAGATATTCATTCTTCCCGAGCTTGTTGTTCTCTCACCCTTATACCGGTGATCAGATCACATGTCTCATTGAGCTTGTTACCCAATAACCGGTAACACCTCATCCCGCTGCTTCCCTAGGAGAGTCTTTTTTAAGACATCCCCAGCGAAGTCCCTTAGTGGATTGTTTTTGTCCGAATTTTTTATCCGAAGTATCCATTGCGGATAGTTTTGCTGTATTGGCATATTCCCCAATACATGCATCTTTGAGTCAGCTCGAGTCTTTCCAATGGATTTATTCCCTTTGGAAACTCTTTTCCCCGGCTTTGAGTCGTGACCTGCTCACGCATTTTTAATCCTTTACTCCCCAGTAGAGTCTATACCCCATAGAATGAAGTATTCATGGGAGTCGTCAATTTCTTCTTGATCTCTATCTTTGTGGACACATATCCCCACAGAGTTTTTTTGTTTTGGATACATACATTTGCATTATGAGGTCTCTTAGGGACCAAAATTTGTCTCTTTGTTATTATTTAAGCCCATTCTACCTCGTCGAGACGAAGATTTTAATCTTCACTTCTCCGGCTAGAATGACCTTAAATAGGGGCATCTATAAGACCCCAATTTTGTCCCTAAGATCCCTCATGGCATCATAATATTGCATTGCATAGCCTCAAGGATCATTTAGCATCTTGGCTCCCTTTCCCTTTGGGTAGGGATCTCTTGTGAGTGGTTTGAGATCACCAAGCATGCTTGAATTGTACATCATTGCTTTTCTCATTTTTGTTTACTAACCAAAAGCACAAAAATATGTCACTAACATCTTTTGTTTGTAGCTTAAGCAATCACCAGGTCAAGAGCTTCAAGAAGATCCTTTGTGCAAGAGATGAGGTATTTTATTTGGATGAGGATCACATGATTATTATAAGGAGCTTACATGAGCTAGGGTTTCATTTTGAAGCAATTTCCCCAAGTGGTAGAGGCTCAAGTTAATCCAGACATTTCAAGGTCATCTGAGGACCAAAAGTCAACTGTGCAGTCAACTGAGGGCTATGAAGTGGGGAAATGAGTTGAGACACCTCAATCATGTTCAAATGGGGTCTATTCATCATTATAAACTTCCATCTTGAAGATTCAAAGGGCATGGCAAAAGATACTAAAAATGGAAAATGACCTATAATTCAAAGTTTCCAAATTTGGCAAGTTTTTGGTCCACTTTCAACTTGACTTGTCAATGTCAAAGAAGTTTCAAATGGATTTTTGGTGAACATGAAAGTTGTAGATCTTTGTCTTCCCTTTCCAAAAAGTCCTAATTCATGTTCATGTGATGAATGGTTAATGAGTTATGGTCATTTGATCACAAAGTGTGCATGGAAATTCAAAATGGCATAACTTTTGATACAATGCTTCAAATTGGTTCATTCTTTTTGCAAAATGCTTCTCATGTTCAAGACATCTCAAAATGACATCATTTGGCTCAATTGTGCAAAGGAATCATGGTCAAAAGTCATATTATTTCAAACATGTTCATTTTGAAGCAAATTTTCACAATTCATTTTTGGCTTGAGATGCAAGCAAAACAATCATCAAATCATGACCATTGGATGTTCTTAAGTGGATTTAAGCCTTAGCACGGATCTGATCACGCGCATTATGGGCATGTGAGCTCATTTTGCATTTTTGCAAATTGCTCCATATCTCACTAATCATGATTAACCAATGGAAAATATGATCAGCATTGTCATTAGCATGGGATATAAAAACAGAAACCCTAATCATAACTAAAGAAACCACCATTTCAGATCTAAAAATTGAAGAAACTCTCCAAAATTCTCTCACTTCGAATTCTCATTTTCTTCACACAAAGCTCAAAGATCTTTACAGAATCTTGATCCTCATGCTTCACTGAGCAAGATTCATCCATCATTTGGTGCAATTCATCAAGGAATCGAGCAGTACAAGAGCATGAACATGGCAATGGAATTTGGAAATTGAAGTGGATTAAGGAGGATTCAACCGTTCATTTTTGCTTAAAGCTTCATAGGAAGATCATAGGAGAAGATCTGGAGCTGTAGAGCTTGAGAGAACACGATTTCAGAGAGCTGCACTTCAAGGTGACTCAAAATTCGATCTCTCCTTTTGCTGTTTTTAGATTATAGACTTGTAGATCTTGTTGAGTAGAGCATGTACATATGATTAGAATTGAGTTTGGCTTAGAATTGAGGAAGTTAGGTTGACTGAATGTTTAGATCTAGAAAATGTTCCTCTTCGATTTACAAAATCCATGGAGAATTAAGAGAAACTAAGGTCATATTTGGATTCAGTGTTGGAAGACGGTTGGAACGGTATAACTTTGGTGAAGTTCTGGAAATTTTCACGGCGGCGCCACCGTAGGGCTTGCCGGAGAAGACGACCTGAGCTGTAGCTCCGACGTCTGCGTGTTTTAGGGTTTGTCTGACTGTGTATGCCATGTGTGCATTGCGTGGACGAGCGATTGGGTGAGAATGCTTTGACCAAGCCACACGTGAGTTGAGCGCTGAGTGTGCATGCTGAGTGGATTAAATGAAATGGCGCTTTTTGATGTTTAAATATGGACCGTGGATGTGATGAGCGCGCCAGATCGTGTGGCTCATGTTTTTTCTCATTTGATTTGAATTAATTCTTTTCCCTCCATTTTTTATTTGTTATTCCAATTATTTTGCCTATTTTGTTTTATTCATAAAAAATTCAAAAATGATCCAAATGAGTCCCAATTTTTTTTCATGGTTTTGTATTGATGTCTAATTTTTTATGATGCTGAATTCATGATTTGTTGATGTCTGGATTTGTATGTGTGAATTTTTGAATCCATGTGGTGCCAATTTGACCTATTGCATTCAATGCGTTGTGAAATTCTCTATGTTGAGCCATTTGATCCAATTTTTTGCATACATGACATTCACACATGATATGAATTTTTGGTCACTGGTTTGGAATTTTTCTCACATGTTATCATCATTTTTGACACATAGAGATAAGTGTGACAATTTGTGTCACATTTTGACATTGAATTGGTGCATTTTTGTTCATATAGCATTTGCATCATTCTGGATTTGATCTTTTGCATGTTGAATATTCATGGCATAAAGAGCTTGTATAAAAAATATCAAAGTCATTGCATGCATTTCTGATTTGACATGAATCTTCTAAGTTGGAAGTTCATTTTGTGCATGTTTTTGGTCATTGCATGGCATAGGAAATTTGAGGCACTTGGTTATTGATTTGATGATGGTCCTTTTGAGGACATTGAATGGAGTGTTTGAAGGTGTAATGTGTAGAAGATTGGGTTCTGTTTTGGTCATTTGGTTAGGTTTTGAATCTTGTCTTTGTACTAGGGTTTTGTACATGAACTAACTTTGCTTGTTGTTTCAGGTTTGGATATTCTTCATGGATGGTTGGATTTGTTCTCACTTGTGAGATGCAAATGCATTTGAATACTAACCTTATTTTGTTTTGTAGGGTTTAATTGATGTGGTGAACTCATGAGCTCATCTGAGTGCTGTAACACCCTTCTAAATACCCCAATTATTTAATTAAAACAACAACAATTAAATCATACATATCAGAGTAAATATTGCAACTCAAGGGTGTCACATAACAACTTCTTCACAAATTTTAACAGTGTTAGCAGTCATACTCAATTTTATTCGACATAAAAACTTCTTTAACAATACGCAGCGGATAAAATATTTCAACATCTGTAATTCATCAAAATTAACATTTATTCAACAATTCAACATCCCGTCCCGATGTTACATCTATCAGAGCATGACCCTCTAACCACACTAGACTTCAAGCACTAGCTTCTATTCGACTCACTGCTCGTTACCTGAAAAATATAACTGTAAGGGTGAGTTCCTCTATCGATATAACAAATATTATAAATCATCATGTTATGTTAAGTAACTTTACACGTTAATCACCCACATCATATCATGCATTCGGTAGCAGCATATTCAATTCAACATCATATTCAAACACAACGTAAATGCAACTCAAATGAGACTCGACTCTTCATGCATGTGGTACCATTTGGAGTAAAACTCCCAACTTAAAAATCATTGCCAGTTTGGTGGGCATCAAGGCATAAGCCTTCAACTTTCAACTTAAAAATTTGCCAATCCAGGCCAACGTGGTGTGAGCAAAAGCCCCATAATTTTGCCAATCCAGGCCAACGTGGTGTGAGCAAAAGCCCCGACTCTATGCATATGAATGTATATGGCATGTACGACTTGCAACTTCAACAACATAATACAACAGCAACACAACAGCTTTTTCAACAAAACAACTTAAAATCAACGTTGGCTCATCAGCCTACAACTTAGTATTTTCAACAGAACAACTTATATTCAACTTTGGCTCATCAGCCTACAACTTAATGTTTTCCACAAAACAACTTATCAACATATTTGCATCAATATTTCACAACATAAACTCAATAATTTCGTTCATCACAATTTACTATGATAGGCTAGCTACCACTTGCATTGACAACATAAAAATCAACTATTTTTCTTTACTGTAACAGTGTTAACCGGTTAACGCTATAGGTTAACCGGTTAACGCAGGAAAATTACACTTCCAGGCAAAACGCAACAGTGTTAACCGGTTAACGCTATAGGTTAACCGGTTAACGCAGGCAAAACTCAACATTTTCACAAATTTTAACAGTGTTAACCGGTTAACACCCTGGGTTAACCGGTTAACGCAGGCAAAACAGCAGTTCCTGCGCTAACACAAGGCAGAATGCAGAGTTTCCGCATTTTCCGCCGTTGGAGGACTTCCGGACCTCCGATTCCAAATCCGTAAAAAGCGATACGTTCAGAATCTCACAACTCACACAGCTACCGATCTAATTTCAGCTTAAATTCAACTTAATCATCATAATATTTCAGCATCCACAATCCCAATTAGGGTCAAATTAACAGCTTATCACTACCCATTACATGTTAATCGATAATACCCATTAAACGACGATAAACCCCCCTTACCTGAGATAATCCGGCAAATCTCCAAGCTTTAGCTCTTCCGTTCCTCAACCGCGCTTTTCGGCTCTTTGCCCTTTTTCCTCTTCTCTGCAGCTTCTCAGAATTTCACGTGAAAACCTTTTCCAACAAATGAAAACCTTTTCTTTATTCCCACTTATATATTTTCCAAATATTATTATTCCAAAATAATAATAATAATAATAATCCAATTTATTTAATTAAATTAATAAATATATTATCAACTTAATTAAATAATTCTTTTTTCTTTATTTGGGGTGTTACAACTCTCCCCTACTAAAAGAGTTTTCGTCCTCGAAAACATACCTCAAACAAATAACTCTGGATAGGACTCTTTCATCTGACTCTCCAGTTCCCAAGTCACATTGCCACCCGCTGGTCCTCCCCAAGCTACCTTCACCAAGGCAATCTCTTTACCCCGCAACTGCTTCAACTCTCGATCTTCAATCCTCATAGGCGATGTTTCAACAGTCAGGTTATCTTTCACCTGTACATCATCTACTTGGACTACATGCGACGGATCATGAATGTACCTCCTCAACTGAGACACATGAAAAACCTCATGCAAATTCGCAAGTGACGGCGGTAAAGCGATACGATAGGCTACTTCTCCTATCCTCTCCAGAATCTGATAAGGACCAATAAATCGCGGTGTCAACTTCTTCGACTTCAAAGCTCGACCAACACCTGTTATCGGAGTAACACGAAGAAACACATGATCTCCCTCTTGGAACTCAAGTGACTTCCTCCTCTTATCATGATAACTCTTCTGACGACTCTGAGCAATTCTCATCTTTTCCTGAATCATCTTAATCTTTTCTGTAGTCTGTTGAACAATCTCCGGTCCAACCACCGCACTCTCACCAGACTCATACCAACATAACGGTGTCCGACATCTCCTACCATACAAAGCTTCAAACGGCGCCATACCAATGCTCGAATGAAAACTATTGTTGTAGGTAAACTCAATCAAAGGTAAATAACAATCCCAAGCACCTCCCTTTTCCAAAACGCAAGCTCTCAAAAGATCCTCTAGTGACTGAATCGTCCTCTCAGTCTGACCATCAGTCTGCGGATGATATGCAGAACTCAATCTCAGCTTAGTTCCCAAAGCCTTCTGCAAACCTTCCCAGAACTTCGATGTAAATCTAGGATCTCTGTCCGAAACAATACTCGACGGAATACCATGCAGACTTACAATCTTCTCAATATACAACTCAGCCAATTTCTCTAACGGATAATCCATTCTGATCGGAATAAAATGAGCCGATTTCGTCAATCTATCAACAATCACCCAAATGGCTTCAAAATTCTTACTTGTCCTCGGTAAACCAGAAACAAAATCCATACTGATACTATCCCACTTCCACTCTGGAATAGCCAACGGTTGCATTAGCCCAGACGGCTTCTGGTGCTCAATCTTTGACTTCTGACAAGTCAAACAAGAATAGACAAAACTTGCAATTTCTCTTTTCATTCCCGGCCACCAAAATAACTTTTTCAAATCATGATACATCTTCGTAGCTCCAGGGTGAATACTCAACCCACTACGATGTCCTTCTTCCAGAATACTCTTCTTAAGTTCGGTAACATCCGGAACGCACACCCGACTACCAAATCTCAAAACACCATTCTCATCAACTCTGAATTCGCCACCTTGACCTTGATTCACTAGAGTCAACTTATCAACCAAACGCATATCAGATTTCTGACCCTCTCTGATCTCATCCAGAATACCACTTGTTAACTTCAACATTCCCAATTTAACACTATTGTGAGTACTCTCACACACCAAACTCAAGTCTCTAAACTGCTCAATTAAATCCAATTCCTTAACCATTAGCATAGACATATGCAATGATTTCCGACTCAATGCATCCGCCACTACGTTTGCTTTACCCGGATGGTAATTCAACCCAAAGTCATAATCCTTCAGAAACTCTAACCATCTTCTCTGCCTCATATTCAGCTCTTTCTGATCAAACAAATACTTTAAACTCTTATGGTCACTGAAAACCTCAAATCTTGACCCATACAAGTAATGCCTCCATAACTTCAGAACAAACACCACAGCTGCCAACTCTAAATCATGCGTCGGATAGTTCCTCTCATGAACCCTCAGCTGTCTTGAAGCATAAGCTATAACCTGCTTATTCTGCATCAACACGCCACCCAAACCCAACAATGAAGCATCGCAATAAACTTCAAATGATTCCGACGAACTCGGTAATATCAGAATAGGAGCACTAGTTAACCTTCTCTTTAACTCTTGGAAACCTCCTTCACATTTTGAATCCCAAATAAACGCTTGCCCCTTTCTAGTCAACATTGTCAACGGTAATGCCAACTTAGAAAATCCCTCAATGAACTTCCTATAATAACCAGCCAAACCAAGGAAACTTCGAATCTCAGCAACAGACTTCGGAGCTTCCCACTTAGATACTGCTTCTATCTTAGAAGGATCAACAGCAACACCACCTCTTGAAATCACATGACCCAGAAAACTAACCTCTTCCAACCAAAATTCACATTTAGAGAGTTTAGCAAATAACTTCTTTTCTCGTAGAACTTCTAAAACCACTCTCAAATGCTCAGCATGCTCTTCTTCAGATTTCGAATACACCAAAATGTCATCAATAAACACCACAACAAACTTGTCTAGGTACGGATGGAAAATCCTATTCATATACTCCATAAATACTCCAGGCGCATTAGTCACACCAAAAGGCATTACAGAATACTCATAATGTCCATACCTGGTTCTGAAAGCAGTCTTCTGAATATCCTCGGTTTTCACACGAATCTGATGATACCCAGATCTCAAATCTATTTTGCTGAACACACTTGCACCAACCAACTGATCCATCAAATCATCAATCCTCGGCAAAGGATACCGATTCTTGATCGTCACTTTATTCAGTTGCCTGTAGTCCACACACAACCTCATAGTACCTTCTTTCTTCTTAACCAACAACACCGGTGCACCCCACGGTGACACACTCGGACGAATAAATTTCTTATCCAACAGATCTTCCAACTGACTCTTCAGTTCAGTTAACTCAACAGCAGACATACGGTACGGAGCCATCGATATCGGCCTAGTACCAGGTACCAAGTCAATAGAGAACTCCACTTCACGCTCTGGCGGCAATTCATTCACCTCTTCAGGAAACACATCAGGAAAATCACACACCACGGCTAGATCGCCAATCACCAGTTTATCTTTAGCCTCCAAAGTCGCTAACAGCATAAACAACTCTGCTCCATCCACTACTTCTTCATTCACCTGTCTTGCTGATAGAAACAAACTCTTTCCTTCCTCAATCTCAGGAAAAACCACCGTCTTATCAAAACAATTGATAGAAACTCGGTTAAACACCAACCAGTTCATACCCAGAATAACATCAATCTGCACTAACGGAAGACACACAAGGTCTATCCCAAAGTCTCTACCAAAAATACTCAAGGGACAACTTAAACAAACCGACGTAGTAGTCACTGAACCCTTCGCAGGAGTATCAATTACCATACTACCAAACATCTCAGATATCTCTAACTTAAGTTTCACCGCACAATCCAAAGATATAAAGGAATGAGTCGCACCTGTGTCAATAATAGCTACAAGAGGAAAGCCATTAATATAACACGTACCTCGGATCAAACGATCATCTGCAGAAGTCTCAGAACCCGATAAAGCAAAGACCTTGCCTCCGGACTGATTCCCTTTCTTCGGCTTCTGACACTGGCTTCCAATATGCCCTTCTTCGCCACAATTAAAACAAATCACTTCCTTGTGCTTGCAATCAGCTATTGCATGCCCAGTCTTACCGCAACGAAAACACCTCTTTACTTCAACAGTGCATACATTACTCTTATGACCAGCCTGACCACATTTGAAGCAAACTATACCCGTAGGAGCACCTCCCCCACTAGCTCTCTGAGTCGGAGCAGCTCTTTGTTTCCCTTTCCCAGCTGGAACATCATATGGCTTGCCACGATTTTGATGCTGCTTTCCCCTGCGGTCACTGACAATCTTATAATGAGCATTATTGTCCTCTTCAAATATCCTGCAGCTATCAACCAATTCAGTAAAAATGCGTATCTTCTGATACCCGACAGCCTTCTTAATCTCAGAGCGCAATCCGTTCTCAAACTTGATGCACTTTGAAAATTCAGCACCAGCACCAGTGTAATGAGGATAAAATTTGGACAACTCCACAAATTTTGCAGCATAATCAGTGACAGACATGCTTCCTTGCTTCAGCTCAAGGAATTCAATTTCCTTCTTACCACGGACATCCTCTGGATAATACTTCCTCAGAAATTCCCTACGGAATACATCCCAAGTAACGTCTTCACCTGCCACGGTCAACCTCTCGTGAGTCTCTAGCCACCAGTCATCAGCTTCGACTGCTAGCATGTGAGTACCATACCGAACCTTCTGAGCTGGAGTGCAATCCATAACACGAAAGATTCTCTCAATCTCTTTCAACCATCCTAAAGCTGCATCTGGATCATGCTTCCCTTTAAACACCGGCGGATTCTCTCTCTGAAAAGTCGCCAAGCTACGTGATCCAGCATCTCCACCAGCATTTGGCAAGTTCTGCACAGCTTGTGCCATTGCTTGCATTGCGGCAGCCATTGCAGCGTCATTCCTTCCAGCCATTTCAACTTGTCACTACAACACAACTTAAAAGTTAGACTAGTAACAATTACACAATTGTTAGACAGTAACGACACGACAACTGGCCGGACAGACCGACCTGCTCTGATACCACTAATGTAACACCCTTCTAAATACCCCAATTATTTAATTAAAACAACAACAATTAAATCATACATATCAGAGTAAATATTGCAACTCAAGGGTGTCACATAACAACTTCTTCACAAATTTTAACAGTGTTAGCAGTCATACTCAATTTTATTCGACATAAAAACTTCTTTAACAATACGCAGCGGATAAAATATTTCAACATCTGTAATTCATCAAAATTAACATTTATTCAACAATTCAACATCCCGTCCCGATGTTACATCTATCAGAGCATGACCCTCTAACCACACTAGACTTCAAGCACTAGCTTCTATTCGACTCACTGCTCGTTACCTGAAAAATATAACTGTAAGGGTGAGTTCCTCTATCGATATAACAAATATTATAAATCATCATGTTATGTTAAGTAACTTTACACGTTAATCACCCACATCATATCATGCATTCGGTAGCAGCATATTCAATTCAACATCATATTCAAACACAACGTAAATGCAACTCAAGTGAGACTCGACTCTTCATGCATGTGGTACCATTTGGAGTAAAACTCCCAACTTAAAAATCATTGCCAGTTTGGTGGGCATCAAGGCATAAGCCTTCAACTTTCAACTTAAAAATTTGCCAATCCAGGCCAACGTGGTGTGAGCAAAAGCCCCATAATTTTGCCAATCCAGGCCAACGTGGTGTGAGCAAAAGCCCCGACTCTATGCATATGAATGTATATGGCATGTACGACTTGCAACTTCAACAACATAATACAACAGCAACACAACAGCTTTTTCAACAAAACAACTTAAAATCAACGTTGGCTCATCAGCCTACAACTTAGTATTTTCAACAGAACAACTTATATTCAACTTTGGCTCATCAGCCTACAACTTAATGTTTTCCACAAAACAACTTATCAACATATTTGCATCAATATTTCACAACATAAACTCAATAATTTCGTTCATCACAATTTACTATGATAGGCTAGCTACCACTTGCATTGACAACATAAAAATCAACTATTTTTCTTTACTGTAACAGTGTTAACCGGTTAACGCTATAGGTTAACCGGTTAACGCAGGAAAATTACACTTCCAGGCAAAACGCAACAGTGTTAACCGGTTAACGCTATAGGTTAACCGGTTAACGCAGGCAAAACTCAACATTTTCACAAATTTTAACAGTGTTAACCGGTTAACACCCTGGGTTAACCGGTTAACGCAGGCAAAACAGCAGTTCCTGCGCTAACACAAGGCAGAATGCAGAGTTTCCGCATTTTCCGCCGTTGGAGGACTTCCGGACCTCCGATTCCAAATCCGTAAAAAGCGATACGTTCAGAATCTCACAACTCACACAGCTACCGATCTAATTTCAGCTTAAATTCAACTTAATCATCATAATATTTCAGCATCCACAATCCCAATTAGGGTCAAATTAACAGCTTATCACTACCCATTACATGTTAATCGATAATACCCATTAAACGACGATAAACCCCCCTTACCTGAGATAATCCGGCAAATCTCCAAGCTTTAGCTCTTCCGTTCCTCAACCGCGCTTTTCGGCTCTTTGCCCTTTTTCCTCTTCTCTGCAGCTTCTCAGAATTTCACGTGAAAACCTTTTCCAACAAATGAAAACCTTTTCTTTATTCCCACTTATATATTTTCCAAATATTATTATTCCAAAATAATAATAATAATAATAATCCAATTTATTTAATTAAATTAATAAATATATTATCAACTTAATTAAATAATTCTTTTTTCTTTATTTGGGGTGTTACAAGTGCTAGGACACTCATGCATCGAATTGTAAAACGGTGGGAGAGTTTCACTGTTTGTTTTTTGGTTGTATGGCTGAAGTACTAACTGTTTAGTCTTTGTACAGGTACCTTAGTTGCTTGCTTGCTTGAGCTCTTGCTTGAGCTTTGGATTGTGGTTGACACATCACTCAGGTAGTTAACTTCTTACTTCATGTAGTCTGAAGTCCTGTCACCTTTTTGGCAGGCATTTTGCTGGCAAGTCCTCCTTCAGAGGCTCTGTTTGTGTTTGTTTAAAATTGTGCTCAAAGACCTCCAAGAAGAGGCATGTGTTATTTGATAAGACCTCCAAGAGAAGAGGCAATTGACGGATAAAAGGGATTATTAGCCAATCCCCCGTTATTCAGTGTGTCGTTCTTTATGCGCGCACTA
The DNA here is from genome assembly GCF_024323335.1 of Lathyrus oleraceus. Classification (NCBI taxonomy): domain Eukaryota; kingdom Viridiplantae; phylum Streptophyta; class Magnoliopsida; order Fabales; family Fabaceae; genus Lathyrus; species Lathyrus oleraceus. The sequence goes on along the minus strand of NC_066583.1, from coordinate 541,299,427 downwards.
CGTGTTGATGCTTCTGAACATGTGCCCCAGATCTTTGTCCAGAGTCTGTCAAGTGGAAAAGGATCCCACTTTCTTGATCCCCACGCTTTCTTTGTCATGAGCTCACCTTGGCCAGGGTTAAGAGCATGAGGTCTCATCCTCATTTACACTTTGATCAGCTTCACCCTAACGTTCAATGTTAGTGGTTAAGAGCTACAGATTACCCTTTACAGTTTGGCTTGTTTGTCGAGGTTGACATGACCCCTCTTGACTAAAGCCCACCCATTGTTTGAGCCTCTTGTATGTATATAGTGTGTGATGTTTGTTTACTTGTAAGTTAAGTTCTTGTTAGAGACCTCAACTTAGGGATGTTGATTGCATGACAACTATTCGGCTCGAGTCTTAATCTCCCTATTAGTTTGTTGTTTCCCTGGTCTCTGGTTAGGAGAGTGTTTTACCCCATGGAACTTTTGATGTGTGTGCTCTTGAACTAGGAGTTTCCATTTGAGCTTAATTGGAGAATCATTACCATGTTCATCCAAATGGAGGATACAAGATGCTTTGAGGATCTCTTATGAGACTTGTTTGATTGCTTATACTTTGTGCTTGCTTATTCCAAAGGATGGGAGCTACTTGGATCATCAATATGATCTCAAGAGAGGAACTCCTAGTGTGGTTTCATTTCTTATCCCTCACCTCTTTGTTTTCCTTAGGACTTAGCCCTTCTTCTTCATCTCTCCAGTCTAACCCAAGCCAAAACCCTTTTTGTGCAAACATCTAACCTTTGTTTTCAACATTAGAAATCTAAGCCTTATGCTTTTGATTTTCAAACTTTCTTTTCATAATACTCATTTTGAATTGAATATTTAAGACAACTTTGACCATTTTTGTATATACTTCTAATTGTTCAATATAACCCATTCAAATTTCTTTTATGGTTTCAATGACCACTTCTTAATAAAAAAAATTCATAACCTTTAGCTATTAGGTTTGAGTTATCTTTGTGGTAGATGTAATACTCAACTTTGTCCTTAGTGATGGACAATGAGCCTTCCATGCTTATTATAGGGTTAACCCCTCACTAGCATGTTGAAGCTATCATCACATGGTGGACTTGTGGTTTTAGGTTGAGTTTTCTCCCTTTGATAACAAAAGACCTTAAGGCTTTTGGACCAATCAATCCACTCATTTGCTTTGAGATTTTTACCCCAAACTACGAGGTTTTGATCCTAATCTTTTTTATAAGAGGGTACGTAAGCAATGGGTTTATCCATCCAAACACAAAATGTAAATAAACTTGTATATTCTTTTCTCATCTCTTCAATCATGTTCGCACAAATAAAATTTTCACAAGACAATAACCTTCACAAGTATGAAAAGGGCTCCCTAGGAGTACCTAGGATGTTTTGGGTGCCTAACACCTTCCCATTGCATAACCAACCCCCTTACCCAGATCTCTGTTTCTTTTATTAGTTTTTGTTAAAACTATTAGGTTTTTGTTCGCTTTCTTACCATTCCTTTGGATAAATAGAAGTGCGGTGGCGACTCGACTTTGTATGATTTACCTTGGATTTAGTCAATATCTCCAGTGGTAACGAATACCCCGCTACAGATAGTCATGATCTCTAACTTGTGTTTATTTGCCTATAGTTTTATTGACCGGCCTCAGATAGGTGTGACTACTACATTAGTCCATTTACGATTGCTTAACATAGCGCTAAATTGTCTTATGACGCACTAACATTAACTACTAACTACTAACTTTATTTCAAGCATTTAATTTCTTGCAATTTACTTTAATGCACTTTATTTCTTGCTCATTTATTCATATTGCTTTCCCCTTTGCTCATTTGAGCACATATTTTATGTTGATGCCATTTTCCTTTTGCTCATTTTAGCTCATTATTGTATATAAATATATTGTTGTTTTATGTTGGTTTGGTCTTTGTTTGTGTGAACCCAATGCAAAAAGGAGAAAGGACTTAGAATTAGGATATAACTATGCCTAAAGGAGTTCAAGAGCAACTAGGCCTTATTCCTTTAGAATGCTAAACTTGTTGAAGTGCAACCAGGCCTCATGCCTTTAGAATGCTAAATTTAAAAAGTTGGCTTCAAAGGACTTCTCTTCCAAAACTCATTCTTTGTCCATTTCCCTTATTGTGTTGTGAAATTTTTGATGTTTGCTCTTGTGTGATAGGGGTTCCATCTTGAGATAGTAAGAAGGACCATTGTCATGAGTAGCCAAGTTAAGAGAGACAAGCCAAGTAGAGATCCTAGGATCTTGAATCCAAATATTGTGTGATTGCTTGTTGTTTGCTAAGTCCACAGGAAAGGAGCATCTTGAATCATCTCTATGATTTCAAGAAAAGGAACTCCAAGGGTTTTATCCTCTCTCTTATCTTTGTATGCCTTAGGACTATCCCTTCTCTTCTTCTCCTCACTCTAACCCAAGCCAAACTTCTTTTTGTGCAAACTTTGACTTTGTTTCAAACTAGAAACCTAGGCCTTGACTTTTCAAAAATCATTTCATTAATACTCATTGTCAATAAATATTAATCCAACTTTGACTTCATTTTGTAAATAAATCTAACTTGTAAATACAACTCACTTCAAGTGGTTTTTGTGGTTCCAATGGCCACCTTTGTTAAAACCTTTTCATAAACATTAGCCATATGTTTGAGTTATCATATTGGTTGATGTAAACCTCACCTTATCCTTAGTGGTTGGATTATAAGTCTTCCATACTTATTATAGGGTTAACCCCTCACTAGTATGTTGAAGCCTTCCTCACATGGTGGATTGTTAGTTTAGGTTGAGTTTTCTCCCTTTGATAACAAAAGACCTTAAGGCTTTTGATCAAATCAATTCACCAATCTTTTGAGATTTCTACCCCGAACTACGAGGTTCTGATACTACCTTTGTGATGGTACGTAGGCAATGGGTTCATCCATTCAAACAACAAAATTGTAAATAATATGTATATTCTCTTCTTGTAACAAACCCAATTTTTAGTATTTATTTCTTATATTATTATTATATTTTATTTTATTTATTTGGAGTGTTAATTAATTAATTGGTTGTTAGGTGATATGGCAATTGATTATATTAATTAACTTGGTGTTTATATTGTGTTGGTTTAATTTATTTGAACTAAATAGAGATATTATAATACTATGTCTTATTGGGCCTAATAATTAAATTAGAAGTATCATTCCTTAAGCCCAAACATAATACTAGAATAGTAAGAGGTGAGGAGAGTGAGAAGTAGCACTCATTTGGTCATTTTCAAGGCAACAGAGAAAGAAAGAGGAAAAAGTAAGGAGAAGAGGGGAAGAACAAGGGAGAAGCTAGGATTTCCAGAAAATTGAAGAGGTAAGGGGGAGAATCCTTATTATTATGGGTTGGTATAATTGGGTCAATGGGTAGAAATATATTTAGGTTGAAATCCCTAATTTTTATGGTTTCGGAATTGTTAGGTTTTGATGAATAATCTTTGATTTGTGATGATTAATTGTGTTTGGAAGTGATAAATGGGTGAAATTGAGGGATAGATTGAGAATCCAATTTGATATTTCTATTGTAGCACCACTTCTCTCGTTAAGAAAAATCCAGGTTTTAACCCGTGTTAATCGGTTACCAAGAAAGCGTTAACCGGTTACATACTAACAAAACCTCTCCAGAAATTGAGTTTGGTTTCGGGTTAACCGGTTACTATGAAAGTGTTAACCAGTTACCTACTCACGAAATCTGTCCAGAAAGTGAATTTTGTTTCGGGTTAACCGGTTACCTCAAAAGTGTTAACCGGTTACCACTGTTGAAAAATGAAAAATTGAGACTTTAAAAGTTGTATTCATTTTGAGTGCTAATTGGAAATTGTGTGCGTCTTAATGATTAGCTTATATATGTGAATGGTGTATTTGTTATGAATGTGTATACGTACCATTGGTGGATAATTAATAGAGTTGAGTTATGGTTATATGTGGAATGTTAAGATGGTAGAGATGATCTTAATTGCATATATTGTTGGTATTTGTACATTCATTCATGGCATGGTCGGCTTTATGGTAGAAGCGGTGAAATTGTGGGTTCACATGGTCATAGACGTTGATCCTTGAATGGAAATAGGTGTAGCAGACATTGATCCTTGAATGGAAATAGACGTAGTAGACGTTGATCCTTAAATGGAAATAGACGTAGCAGACGTCGATCCTTGAATGGAAATAGACATAGTAGACGTTGATCCTTAAATGGAAATAGACGTAGCAGGCGTTGATCCTTGAATGGAAATAGACGTAGTAGACGTTGATCCTTAAATGGAAATAGACGTAGTAGATGTTGAATCTTGAATGGAAATTGGCGTAGCAGACGTTGATCCTTAAATGGAAATAGACGTAGCAGACGTTGATCCTTGAATGGAAATAGACGTAGTAGACGTTGATCCTTGAATGGAAATAGACGTAGCAGACGTTGATCCTTGAATGGAAATAGACGTAGTAGACGTTGATCCTTAAATAGAAATAGATGTAGCAGACGTTGATCCTTGAATGGAAATAGACGTAGTAGACGTTGATCCTTAAATGGAAATAGACGTAGTAGACGTTGATCCTTAAATGGAAATAGACGTAGCAGACGTTGATCCTTGAATGGAAATAGACGTTGTAGACGTTGATCCTTAAATGGAAATAAACGTAGCAGACATTGATCCTTAATTGGAAATAGACGTAGTGGCTTTGATCTTGTCCGGATCGGAAGCGTGGCTTGGATTCTAAATATTGAATCGAAAAGTATATGCATTGATGTGATGGTTATGTGTGTATGAGATATGGTAATTGAATTTGGTGATGTTTGGATACATAACTTGGTAAAATATGTGGTTATGTGATAATTATGGTTATGTGTATATTTGGGAATATAGCATTGGATTTTAATACTATACTCCTTGAGTTTTGATGTATGCTTGGAACATGTGAAATAAATATTGGTTAGTATTATTTACATGGTTATACAAGGTGTGATGAATTCCTTTAATTGTTGATTTAATCATTGTGCTTTATTATACTTCTTCATAATGATTCGAATTCTCACCCTTCTGTTTGAATGTTTCCTTTACATGGGCATCGTGTAGATACTCAAGAGTAGTATTGCTGAAGTAAGTGGACGATAGCTCACTCGAGATTTAGCCGGAGAGTTTCCGTGTTTTGGTTTAGAGACTAGGTAGTGAGTCAATGCTCTAGTCATGTAACACGGGGCAGATTAGTAGTATTGAACTCATATCTTATTTGGATATGTATTATGTTATTACTTGTGAACATGTTTAATTGCAATTGCTGTTTGAGAGGACATAGTGCCAAATAGTCTGGATATGGTTTTATTCTATCTTGAGGAGATTATTGAGAGATGATCATGGTATGGGACATGAATCATTTTATCAAATACATGAGTATTCATTATTTTCCGCTGCGAACGCATATTCTTGAATATTCATGATATTTGAAATGTGTTATTTTAAATGACCAGGTGTATTCTATATTGATGATGAATGATGTTGGTTTTTGAAAGCTTTTAGTTTTTGAAAACGTCGATGTGACGCCCTTTTGTTTATATGTGTGCTTATCCACTCTGATTATATGTTAATTGTTTTGGGGTATAAAAAGGGGTGTTACATTAGTGGTATCAGAGCAGGTCGGCCCGTCCGGCCAGGTTGTTTTATTATGTTTGTTCGCTAGTATGCGACATGTGTGTGAGAACACTGTCGATGCTTGTTTTATTTTCCATTGGCAGGTTGGGAATGAAATAAGTGGGGAAGAAGCATCTTCTTATCTTGAATGTTCCAATTGTATCGAGCTTGGACATTATGTTGTTGCATGCAAGAGTGCAATGTTGGCTAGTTAACCTGTTTTGAGAAGATGGTTATTTTTCCTGAGGTTGGTGCTAAGGAAGATTGGTTTGTGTTTGCTAAGTAAGTTGATCAATCGGTGCAAGGTGGTGCCGAGTTGTTTATGTTGTTAGCAACTTTAGATATTCGTGAGAAGAGGATGATTGAAGAATTGCCAATAGTTTGTGAGTTTGCGGAGGTATTTCCTGAAGATATAAGTGATTACCGCCGGAATGTGAGGTTGAGTTTTCGATTGATTTAGTTCCTGGAACTAGTCCTGTATCGATGGCTCCCTATAGAATGTCTGCTTCTGAGTTGAAAGAGTTGAAGAGTCAACTTGAAGACTTGCTTGAGAAGAGGTTTATTCGTCCTAGTGTGTCACCGTGGGGTGCACCTGTTCTGTTGGTCAAGAAGAAAGAAGGTTCTATGAGATTATGTGTTGATTATAGACAACTGAACACAGTGACGATTAAGAACAAGTATCCACTTCCGAGGATTGACGATCTGATGGATCAGCTGGTTGGAGCTTGTGTGTTTAGCAAGATTGATTTGAGGTCTGGGTATCATCAGATTCGTGTAAAGGCTGAGGATATTCAAAAAACTGTTTTTCGAACAAGGTATGGTCACTACGAGTACTCCGTGATGCCTTTTGGTGTGACTAATGCACCTGGTGTATTTATCGAGTATATGAATAGAATTTTTCATGATTATTTGGATAAGTTTGTTATTGTGTTCATCGATGATATATTGATTTATTCTAAGAGTGAAGAGGATCATGTCGAGCATTTGAAGGTTGCGTTATCGGTGTTGGAAGAGAAGAAGTTGTTTGCTAAACTCTCTAAATGTGAGTTTTAGTTGAGTGAAGTAAGTTTTCTTGGGCATGTGATTTCGAGTGATGGTATTTCTGTGGATCCTACGAATATTGAAGTTGTATCTCAATGGGAAGCTTCTAAGTCTGTTGCTGAGATTAGAAGTTTCCTTGGTTTGGCTTGTTATTATAGGAAGTTCATTGAAGGATTTTCTAAGTTGTCCTTACCGTTGACGCAGTTGACTAGGAAACGTCAAGCTTTCATTTGGACTTCGCAGTGTGAAGCGAATTTTCAAGAGCTTAAGAGAAGATTGACTACGGCTCCTATTTTGATTTTACCGGATCCGTTAGAACCTTTCATTGTGTATTGTGATGCTTCTTTGTTGGGTTTGGGAGGTGTTTTGATGCAAAAAGGGAAAGTGGTAGCTTATGCTTCAAGGCGACTTAAAGTTCATGAGAGGAATTATCCGACGCATGATTTAGAGTTGGCCACCATTGTGTTTGTGTTGAAGCTTTGGAGACATTATTTGTTTGGATCGAGATTTAATGTGTTTAGTAATCACAAGAGTTTGAAGTACTTGTTCGATCAGAAAGAATTGAATATGAGGCAAAGGAGATGGTTGGAATTCTTGAAAGATTATGATTTTGGTTTGAATTACCATCCTGGAAAGGCGAATGTTGTACCCGATGCATTGAGTAGAAAGTCATTGCACATGTCTATGTTGATGATTCGAGAGTTTGAATTATTGGAGCAATTTAGAGATTTGAGTTTGGTTTGTGAAGCGACGCCTTCGTGTGTTAAGCTTGGTATGTTGAAGCTTACGTGTGGCATTCTTGACGAGATTAGAGAAGGTCAGAAGTCAGATTTGAACGTAGTCAATGTTATGACATTGATTAATCAAGGCAAAGGTGGTGACTTTCGGATTGATGAGAATGGTATCATGAGGTGTCGTGATCGAGTTTGTGTTCCGGATGTTGCGGATTTGAGAAAGAGGATTCTTGAGGAAGGGCATAGAAGTGGTCTGAGTATTCATCCTGGTGCTACTAAAATGTATCAAGACTTGAGGAAGATGTTTTGGTGGCAAGGTATGAAGAAGAATGTAGGGGAATTTGTGTATTCATGTTTGACTTGTCAAAAGTCAAAGATTGAACATCAAAAGCCATCTAGTTTGGTGCAACCGTTATCTATTCCCGAGTGGAAGTGGGATAGTATCTCTATGGATTTTATTTCAGGTTTACCGAGGACATCAAGTAATTGTGAGGCGATTTGGGTCGTTGTGGACAGGTTGACGAAATGTGCTCATTTTATTCCGATGAGGATGGATTATTCGATGGAGAGACTTGCTAAGTTGTACATCGAGAGGATTGTGTGTTTGCATGGTATTCCGTCGAGCATTGTTTCAGATAGAGATCCGAGGTTCACTTCGAGATTTTGGGAAGGTTTGCAAAGTGCTCTGGGTTCGAAGTTGCGTTTGAGTTCGGCATATCATCCGTAAACTGATGGTAAGACGGAGAGGACTATTCAGTCACTTGAAGATCTTTTGAGGTCTTGTGTTTTGGAACATGGAGGAAGTTGGGATAGTTTCTTGCCTTTAATCGAGTTTACGTATAACCACAGTTCCATTCGAGTATTGGACTGACACCTTTTGAGGCTCTTTATGGTAAAAGGTGTAGAACTCCTTTGTGTTGGTACAAATCGGGAGAGAGTGTTGTGGTTGGACCCAAGTTGATTCAAGAGACTACGGATAAGATTAAGATGATTCAAGAGAAGATGAAGGCTTCTCAGAGTCGTCAAAAGAGTTATCATGATAAGAGGAGGAAAGTTCTTGAGTTCGAGAAAGATGAGCATGTGTTTCTTCGAGTTACGCCAATAACGGGTGTTGGTAGAGCTTTGAAGTCGCGTAAGTTGACGCCGCGTTTCATTGGTCCTTATCAGATTTCCGAGAGGGTAGGTGAAGTGGCATATCGGATTGCATTGCCACCGTCACTTTCTAATCTTCATGATGTGTTCCATGTGTCTCAATTGAGGAGGTACATTATGAATCCATCGCATGTCGTTCCATTAGATGATGTTCAAGTGAGGGATAATTTGACGGTTGATACATCACCTATGCGAATTGAAGATCGAGAAGTGAAGAAGCTCAGTGGTAAGGAGATTTCTTTGGTGAAAGTGATATGGGGCGGAGCCGCCAATGGCAATATCACTTGGGAACTCGAGGATAAGATGAAGGAATCGTATCCGGAGTTGTTCGTCTGAGGTAAATTTTCGAGGCCGAAAATCTTTTAAGTGGGGAGAGTTGTAACAACCCAATTTTTAGTATTTATTTCTTATATTATTATTATATTATATTTTATTTATTTGGAGTGTTAATTAATTAAGTGGTTATTAGGTAATATAATAATTGATTATATTAATTAACTTGGTGTGTATATTGTGTTGGTTTAATTTATTTGAACTAAATAGGGATATTATAATACTATGTCTTATTGGGCCTAATAATTAAATTAGAAGTATCATTCCTTAAGCCCAAACATAATACTAGAATAGTAAGAGGTGAGGAGAGTGAGAAGTAGCACTCATTTGGTCATTTTCAAGGCAACAGAAAAAGAAAGAGGAAAAAGTAAAGGAGAAGAGGGGAAGAACAAGGGAGAAGCTAGGATTTCCAGAAAATTGAAGAGGTAAGGGGGAGAATCCTTATTATTATGGGTTGGTATAATTGGGTCAATGGGTAGAAATATGTTTAGGTTGAAATCCCTAATTTGTATGGTTTTGGAATTGTTAGGTTTTGATGAATAATCTTTGATTTGTGATGATTAATTGGGTTTGGAACTGATAAATGGGTGAAATTGAGGGATAGATTGAGAATCCAATTTGATATTTCTACTGTAGCACCACTTCTCTCGTTAAGAAAAATCATTATTTTAACTCGTGTTAACCGGTTACCAGGAAAGCGTTAACCGGTTACATACTAACAAAACCTGTCCAGGAATTGAGTTTGGTTTCGGGTTAACTGGTTACTGTGAAAGTGTTAACTAGTTACCTACTCACGAAATCTGTCCAGAAAGTGAATTTTGTTTCGGGTTAACCGGTTACCTCAAAAGTGTTAACCAGTTACCACTGTTGAAAAATGGAAAATTGAGACTTTAAAAGCTGTATTCATTTTGAGTGCTAATTGGAAATTGTGTGCGTCTTAATGATTAACTTATATATGTGAATGGTGTATTTGTTATGAATGTATATACGTACCATTGGTGGATAATTCATAGAGTTGAATTATGGTTATATGTGGAATGTTAAGATGGTAGAGATGATCTTAATTGCATATATTGTTGGTATTTGTACATTCATTCATGGCATGGTCGGCTTTATGGTAGAACGGTGAAATTGTGGGTTCATATGGTAATAGCAGTTGATCCTTGAATGGAAATAGGCTTAGCAGACGTTGATCCTTTAATGGAAATAGACGTACTAGACGTTGATCCTTAATTGGAAATAGATGTAGTAGACGTTGATCCTTAAATGGAAATAGACGTAGCAGACGTTGATCCTTGAATGGAAATAGACGTAGTAGACGTTGATCCTTAAATAGAAATAGACGTAGTAGACGTTGATCCTTGAATGGAAATAGACGTAGTAGACGTTGATCCTTAAATGGAAATAGACGTAGTAGACGGTGATCCTTAAATGGAAATAGACGTAGCAGACGTTGATCCTTGAATGGAAATAGACGTAGTAGAAATTGATCCTTAAATGGAAATAGAAGTAGCAAACGTTGATCCTTAATTGGAAATAGATGTAGTGGCTTTGATCTTGTCCGGATCGGAAGCGTGGCTTGGATTCTAGATTTTGAATCGGAAAGTATATGCATTGATGTGATGGTTATGTGTGTATGAGATATGGTAATTGAATTTGGTGATGTTTGGATACATAACTTTGTAAAATATGTGATTATGTGATAATTATGGTTATGTGTATATTTGGGAATATAGCATTCGATTTTAATACTATATTCCTTGAGTTTTGGTGTATGCTTGGAACATGTTAAATAAATATTGGTTAGTATTATTTACATGGTTATACAAGGTGTGATGAATTCCTTTAATTGTTGATTTAATCATTGTGCTTTATTATACTTCTTCATAATGATTTGAATTCTCACCCTTCTGTTTGAATGTTGCCTTTACATGGGCATCATGCATATACTCAAGAGTAGTATTGCTGAAGTAAGTGGACGGTAGCTCACTCGAGATTTAGCCGGAGAGTTTTCGTGTTTTGGTTTAGAGACTAGGTAGTGAGTCAATACTCTGGTCATGTAACACTGGGTATATTAGTAGTATTGAACTCATATCTTATTTGGATATGTATTATGTTATTACTTGTGAACATGTTTAATTGCAATTGCTGTTTGAGAGGCCATAGGGCCAAATAGTTTGGATATGGTTTTATTCTATCTTGAGGAGATTATTGAGAGATGATCATGGTATGGGACATGAATCATTTTATCAAATACATGAGTATTCATTATTTTCCGCTGCGAATGCATATTCTTGAGTATCATGATATTTGAAATGTGTTATTTTAAATGACCAGGTGTATTGTATATTGATGATGAATGATGTTGGTTTTTGAAAGCTTTTAGTTTTTGAAAACGTCGATGTGACGCCCTTTTGTTTATATGCGTGCTTATCCACTCTGATTATATGTTAATTGTTTTGGGTTATAAAAAAGGGTGTTACACTTCTCATCTCCCCAATCTTGTTTGCACAAATATTTTAACAAATACCAACCTACAATACACATTTGCAAAAAGGGCTCCCTTAGAGTACTAAGGATGTTTTGGGTGCTTAAAATCTTCCCATTTCATAACCAACCCCTTACCCAGATCTCTGACATTTTTATTAGTTTTTGATTTGATAAAACTTCTTACTTGGCTTTTGTTCGCTTTTTAGCCTTTCCTTTGGAAAAATAAAAGTGAGGTGGCGACTCGAATTGTATGTTTACTTTTGCTTTATTCAATAAACCATAAGGTAACGAATACCCCGCTACACATTGCCTCAAGGATCATAGCATGGGTGGCTCCTTAACCCTAGGGTTGAGACTTGTGTGAGTAGTTTGAGACCACCAGGCATGCTTGAATTGTATATTATTGCTTTTCTTATTTTGTTTACTAACCAAAATCACAAAAATATGTCACTAACTCTTTTTGTTTTGAAGCTCAAGTAATCATGTGCTCCTATGCTCCTAGGAGGCTCCTAAACTCAATGAAGTGGCTAGTTGAATATGAGAACAAGCATGACAATGGTCCACAAATTTCCTAATCATCATATATGTATCTCAAGTTTCTCAATTTTCCAATTTGATCAAGATAACCCAAAGGGCTTGAGGATTGTTTCCCAAGGAAACCCTAATTCAACAGTGCTTTGATTGTGCCTTGCTCATGAAGCAACCTCAACCTATGATCAAATTTAATCAAGGGAAGTTTGGCCTTGAGAAGTTGACCAGCCAAGTCATTTGACTAAACTGAATATCACTGAGATACAACTATTGATATGTTTGTCAAATGATGACGACCCCAAGAGAAACAATGTTCTTAAGAACCATATGAACAAATTTAATTTTAATCAAAAATACATTTGAAACTTGGAAGGTCATCATTAGTTTTAGAACATTATAGGTCATTTTGATTAAAACCCTAATTTTGGGTCAACTTCTCAAGAAGCCAACTTCCTTAATTTTTATGATTCTGAGGTGAGACCAACTGCATTGGAAAGCTAAAGATGTATACTTAAAATTTTATGTTGGACAAAATTTCATAATCCTAAAAGAAGCACATGTCATAATATCAAACATTATAGGTCACTTTGGTCCAAAGTCATTGAATTTTGAAAATATCCAACTTCAAGTGCCCATAACTTTCTCATGAAAAATCCAAATTATGCAAAATTTGAGGCTACATTGATCATATTGGAAAGATCTACAACTAGGATATTTGAGGTTTTTCCATTTGAGGCTTTCATCATTTAAACAGAAGGGCTTGAAGTTGCTTGGTTTTGGCAAAAAATTTCAAAGGGAACCTAGACATGTTTTGTACCTCAAACTTCACAGCCAGTTTTCATAAATTTCCAAACTCCAAATGAATGTTTTCCCAACATGACTTTTGTTCCTCATTCTAAGAGCTTTCCAACCATTACTCACATGACCATTTTTGGATTTGCCATGTGGGATTTTCGAAGAGCTTAAAGTTTAGGTCCACTTGTGCAATTCACTTTATAACTTGATATGCAAGCAAATGCCAGGCCTTGTGCATGTCCGATTCACTTCAATATGATCTCAGCATGCATTTCCATTCATTCTCGGGCTTTGCAAGCGCCTGTACAGGCCCATGCACGAAATATCCATGTTTCATGCACACGAGCAAAACACCACATTGTATAAAGTTCAACTATAAATAGAAGGGCCTTGAGCTTCATTCCACAACCTGAAGGAGATCTGAAACGCTGTTGGATTGAAAACCAAACCTCACTCAAAGGAATTTCAATTTTCATTTTCAATTTCAAGCTTGAATTTCAACATCATTAGTTGATCTTCAAGTCTTAATTCCTTAGCCTTGCATCATCATTACACTCCCAGAGCAAGATTGGATCAAAAGCTTGAAGAACTCGTGCTGTTTGAAGCTGCATTTCAGAGGTAGAACATCAATTTTTCTTGATCTAGATCTTGCTATATAATGTGAATTGCTTTGTTTTTTGTTGTTTTCTGAAGTCCTCATGCATGAGGCAGGCCAGTGGTGATCTTAATTTCATAAATCGTGCCATTTCAAATTAAGCACCATGACCTCCAAGCTCTTGTTTCTCTCTAAATAGGAACATTGAGAAGGATCCATGGTTACAGGGGTGATGTACATCACCCCAGCTTCATTTTGATACCTTGCTTTTTCATTTTCATTGAAGTTGAAATCCCTATGCGTGGTGGCCGGAATTAGTTGGCTGCCCGGAGAAGATGGTGGTTTCCACCACCATCCCCACATGGGAGCCTCTCATCCCTTGGATCTCTCTCAAATGTTTTAATCGTGTCCTTTCATTTGGCTGACTTGTTTTAATTCCAAATGTTATGCGCTTGACCAATGAGGATCATATGACCGCGCCTCTGAACCCTCAGATCATGGCCACGTCATTTAATGAATGATCCAAGCGACCTCAGATAGGTGTGACTACTACATTAGTCCACTTACGATTGCTTAACATAGCACTAAATTGTCTTATGATAAACTAACATAACCATACTAGCTACTAACTTTAATTTGAGCATTTAATTTCTTGCAATTTACTTTAATGAAATTTACTTTCTTGATCATTTATTCATATTGTTTTTCTCTTTGCTCACTTGAGCACATATTTTATGTTTATGTCATTTTCCTTTTGCTCATTTGAGCTCATTATTTTATATAAATATATTGTTGTTTTATGTTGGTTTTTCTTTTGTTTTATGTGAACCCAATGCAAAAAGGAGAAAAGACTTAGAATTAGGACTTACCTATGCTTAAAGGAGTTCAAGAGCAACTAGGACTCATGCCTTTAGAATGCTAAATTTGTTGAAGAGCAACTAGGCCTCATGCCTTTAGAATGCTAAACCTCAATGTTGACTTCAAAGGACTGCCTTTCCAAAACTTATTCTTTGTCCATTCCTCTTATTGTGTTGTGAACTTTTTGATGTTTGCTCTTGTGTGATAGGGATTCCATCTTGAGATAGTAAGAAGGACCATTGTCATGAGTAGCCAAGTTAAGAGAGACAAGGCAAATGGAGATCCTAGGAGCTTGAATATATATTTGTTTGATTGCTTGAGTGCTTGCTAAGTCCAAAGGAAATGAGCATCTTAAATCATCTCTATGATTTCAAGAAAAGGAACTACAAGGGTTTTATCTCTTCTTTTTTCTTTGTTTGCTTTAGGACGAGCCCTTCTCTTCTTCTCCTCACTCTAACCCAAGCCAAACTATTTTTATGCAAACTTTGACATCGTCTTCAAACTAGAAACCTAGGCCTTATGCCTTTGACTTTTCAAAATCTTTTCATTAATACTCATTGTGAATAAACCTTAATTCAACTTTGAAGTCATTTTGTAAATAAATCTAAATTGTAAATATAACTCACTTCAAGTTGATTTTGTGGTTCCAATGGCCACCTTTGTTAAAACTTTTCATAAAAATTAGCCATAGGTTTGAGTTATCATAGTGGTTGATGTAAACCTCACCTCATTATTAGTGGTTGGATTATAAGTCTTCCATGCTTATTATAGGGTTAACCCCTCACTATTATGTTGAAGCCTTCCTCACATGGTGGATTGTTGGTTTAGGTTGAGTTTTCTCCTTTTGATAACAAAAGACCTTAAGGCTTTTGATCAAATCAATTCACCAATCTTTTGAGATTTTTACCCCGAACTACGAGGTTTTGATCCTAACTTTGTGATGGTACGTAGGTAATGGGTTCATCCATTCAAACAACAAAAATTGTAAATATAATATATTCTCTTCTCATCCCTGTAATCTTTTTGCACAAATCTTTCCACAAATACCAACCTACAACATATATTTGCAAAAAGGGTGCCTTTAGAGTACTAAGGATGTTTTGGGTGCGTAAAACTTCCCATTTCATAACCAACCCCCTTACCCAGATCTCTGACATTTTTATTAGTTTTTGATTTGATAAAACTTCTTACTTGGCCTTTGTTCACTTTTTAGCCTTTCCTTTGGACAAATAAAAGTGTGGTGGCGACTCAAATTGTATGTTTACTTTTGGTTTATTCAATAAACCATAAGGTAACGAATATCCCGCTACAGAAAAGTGGTGACTCTGCCCAGGAGTTCACTTCCTAGTGGGTTTAGCCTACTTTTTGCTTGTGTATTGTATGTTTATATTTATTTGTGACATATTTTTGTGCAAATTTGGGATGACTGTATTGTTTGTAATGTATGAATTGGTTGATATAGTAATTGCTTGCATGCTCGGTGTTTTCTTGTATGATGAGCTCTATGCCTGGACTCGATTGCACTTATGATAGGAGAATGACATAGTCTTGTTGACTTGTGTGGAGTTATTCCTTAGCAAGTTGACTTGCAAGCCCATTCACTTGGTGGAGGTCTTGTTGGGATCAATAATGTCACACGAGTAGTCGTGGTTAGGCATTACTCTTTCCAATATAAACCTTACACTTGACGTAGTGTGAAAGTCGGTCAAGTGTAAGATTTGATACGATTGTTACGCGATACTACACTCATAAGAGTCTCTCTTGAGAATATTTTTGGAATACGAGTATTCGTTTATCCGATAATATCCAAAAGAGGAGATGATGACTATGGGAACCTTTTTAGAATATGATTGTCAGGTTTAACCATAGTACACTCCCATTGGGTGGTTCTTAACCGAGACTCCATGCTCGTGACTTAAAATAAACCCTTGATTCGCAGTTGATCTGTTCTCGTATATCGTCAATATCTATGGAACTTGGGTGTTGATAAGGTGTAAACCATAATCCACCAAAATGGATGATTGATATTGATGATGACTTGAGCCATCCCGTGACCTTTTTGTGGTGTGACTTGCTTGATCCTTGAGTGTGATTGTTGCATCCATGCATTCATGCATTCATTTGCATCCATATCATCAACAATGAAAATTCTCAAGGAAGTTAAGAGGTCTATTTGAAAATTTTCAGAGACATGGATAAGCAAAGAAGGAATACAAAGAAGTACAGTTTCAGACAACCCGACTTGAAAGAGTTAAGGAGTTTGACATCTTATGTATTAGAGCCCTTGGAGTTCAAAGCTCGCCATGGGAAGCTTTTGTCTATTCTTTCTACCAAGGTGGATGAAGGTCTGACGAGTGTATTGGTGCAGTTCTACGATCCTCTGTATCGGTGCTTCACTTTTCTGGATTTCCAGCTTTTGCCTACACTTGAGGAGTATATATATCATGTGGGTATACCTATTCTGGACCAGTTGTCATTCAGTGGTTTGGAGAGGGTTCCTTCTTCCCAAGAGATTCCTGACATGCTTCATATAGATGTATCTGACATTGTTGCTCATATGACTACCAAAGGTGGAATTCAAGGTCTCCCATCTGATTTTCTCATTACCCAAGCTACTTTGTTTGGGAAGGCCATGAGTGAGGACGCCTTTGAAGCCATATTTGTACTTGTCATCTATGGACTAGTGTTGTTCCCCAACATCGACAATTTCGTGGATATGAACGCTATTAGGATTTTTTTCTCCTCTTAATCCCATTCCTACTCTGTTAGGTGATACTTATTTCTCTTTGCATATGAGGAATGCAAAAGGTGGTGGTGCCACTGTGTGTTGTTTGCCTCTGTTGTACAAGTGGTTTATTTCGCACTTGCCTCAAACGCTTGCCTTCAAGGAGAACAAGGGGTGTCTACGGTGGTCTGCGAGACTTATGTCTCTCACTAATGATGATATCTCTTGGTATAATCGTGTATATGATGGCGTTCAGATTATTGACTCTTGTGGTGAATTCTCCAATGTACCTCTTCTTGGTATATGTGGTGGAATTAACTACAACCCTGTTTTGGCCCGCCGTCAGCTTGGGTTCCCCTTAAAGGATAAACCTAGGAACATTATGTTGGAAGGTGTGTTCTTTCAAGAGGGTAAAGATCCCCAGAACTTGAAGGAGAGGATGGTCCGCGCCTGGCGCAAAGTTCATAGGATGGGAAGGAAGGAGCTTGGTCCGAAGAATTGTATTGCTTTGGAACCCTACACCGCTTGGGTGAGGAAGGGAGCTTTTGAGTACCACATTCCTTATGATTATCCGAGACCTACCCCTATGGTTATGGTTGGGCCTTCAACCCTCCCTGATCAAGGAGTAGAGGAGTTGAGAGATGAAGACCGATCGCGTGCTTGGGTTCGTGAGCGTGAGGAACTTCTTCAGCAGCTTAGAGATAAGGATGCAATGATAAAATTTCTAGAGCATCAGGTTATTGATGAGCCTGATGATGTGGTTACTTCTATTCTTCCTCAGTCATCCAGGTTTTGGAAGAGGAAGTATGATCGGCTTGCCAAGGAGAAGGCCGATATGGAAGCAGCTTATGTGAGAGAGGTGAAGAGGCTTCGTGCAACTTATCTTCCGATCTCGAGAGCTTTGGACAATTGTTTCTAGGGCTCCATAGGATGTTTATTCTCCTTTTCTTTTGTATTGTATTTGGTTACCAAAACTGTACTACTTCATTGGTGTAAAAAGTTTCCAAATATTATTGCTATGAGTATTCCATAAAAGATTAATATTTTCAAATATTTGCAAATAGATCTCCAAAAAAATCCTTTGTTAAAAAACAAATCATATGCACAAACATTGCATGCATCATATGCATAAGCAGGTTTCTCTGTGAGCTTCTTGATCAGTGGTCTAACTCTTTTCTCTTCATTTATTTTGAAGACAAGCTGACGCACTGGTATAACACAAGAGCCAATCATCTGACGATAATGGAGCACTTAGAACAAGAGAACCGGGAACTGAAAGAAGAAGTTGCTAGGCTGACTGCCATGATGGAGTCAGTGCTAGCCGCCCAGAGCCAGGCTTCACCAACTCCCGTAACTCCTCCCCAGAGGACTGTCATCTTTGAGGTTGTTACCTCGACTGGGCCTGCTGCAACAACCCATTTTGCTCCTTCCATGCTAGCCGGTTTCCCTTGGGTAATGCCCGCCAATTTTGTTCCCGAGGGTTTTCCTCCTACTCTCGCTTCTCTGTCGGCATCTAGCCCGGTCCTTTCTGTGCCACCTCCTGTTGTGCACAACTTACCACGAGTTGAAGACACCATCTATCATTCTGAGCCATCTAAGGGCCCGGACATTTATGAAAAGATGGACGAGATGAAAGACCAACTCCTTGAGCTGCGCAAGGAACTGAAGACTCTGAGGGGTAAGGATCTCTTCGGTAAGAGTGCTGTTGAGTTGTGCCGTGTGCCCAACGTGAAGATCCCTATTAAGTTTAAAGTGTCTGACTTTGAGAAGTACAAGGGAAACACATGCCCGCTCAGCCATCCTTTGATGTATGCTCGCAAGATGTCAACACAATCAGATAATGACCAACTGCTTATCCATTACTTCCAGGATAGTTTATCAGGTGCTGCGCTCCGGTGGTACATGTGGCTTGAGAGTGTGAACATCCGTTCTTTCAACGATCTTGGCGAGGCCTTCGTCAAGAAATACAAATATAATGTAGACATGGCTCTGGATAGGATCCAGTTGAGGGCAATGCCATAGAAGGAGACCTTCAAGGAGTACGCCTAGAGATGGCGAGAGTTGGCAGCTCAGATAGTGCCACCCCTAGAAGAGAAAGAGATGACAAAGATCTTTTTGAAGACTTTGAGCTCTTTCTACTATGAAAGAATGATCGCCAGTGCTCCCTCAGACTTCACCGAAATGGTGAATATGGGGATGAGATTGGAAGAAGGGGTCGCGAAGGACGGTTATCCAGAGAAGACAGCTCTTCAGCAAAGAGATATGGGGGCTTTTCTAAGAAGAAGGAGCGAGAGGAACATGTTGTGTCCTCCCATATCAAAAGAAGGCCCTCTGTGAAGAGGAAGAATGTGCGTCCTGCCGTCAGCCAACACCAGGTGGCTCATATAGCGCTTGCCTTTAAAGAAGTTCATCATCAACAACAACAACAACAACACCGTCAACAACAACAGACCTACCAGCCTCGAAACAATAATAACACCAGCACCAACAACTACGAGAAAACTGATCACTCCAAGAGACCCTCCTGCTGTACCAACCAACCTTCAGTGGTGGTATAAGCCTGAATTACACTGTGTATATCATTCCGGTGCTCCCGGACATGATGTGGAGAATTGTTACCCGTTGAAGACCAAGGTGCAAGACCTTGTGAGAAGCGGAATATTGTTTTTCGAGGACGTAAGTCCTAATGTTAAGAAGAACCCATTGCCCGAGCATGGGAAAGCTGCTGTTAACATGGTCCAGGGATGCCCTGGCAAATATAAAGTCCTTTATGTTAATGACATAAGGCAATCTTTGGTCGAGATGCATAAGCTATTGTGTGGATACAATCACTATGAGCATGACCATGATAGGTGCCAGGTGTGCACTATTAATGAGAGAGGATGCCGACAAGTTAAAAAGGACATCTAAGAGATGCTGGATTAGGGAATGATTGAAATACTTCAGAATCGTGACGAGGATGAAGTTGATGTTATCTCCCCTGTATTTAGAATTCCTGAGCCTGTTGTCGTCAAGTATGATGGCAGCAAGAAGAAGGTATCACCAGCTATTGTAATAAAGCCAGCGGGTCCGGTCCCGTATGTATCAAACAAGGCTGTCCCTTACAGGTACAATGCTGTGATGCTGGAAGATGAGAAGGAGGTGCCGTTACCCTCAACCTATGTGGTGAGCATCTCAGACGTCAGTGGTGTGACCCGTAGCGGTCGTGTTTTCTCAGCGCAGCCAAAACCCCATGAAGATGTCGTAAGAACCATTGTTAATCCTGCCAGTCCTGTGGGGACTTCTTCTTCAAACAATCCCGTTCCTGTTGCGAAGGGTGTTGACTCTATTGTTGTGAAGAATAATAACACTCTTATCCTGGTTGACCAGTTTGGCATTATGAAAGAGGATGGTGATGAGATGCTGAGGCTCATCAAAAGGAGTGAATACAATGTTGTTGATTAGCTGCTACAAACTCCATCAAAGATATATGTCTTATCTTTGTTGTTGAATTCTGAACCACACCGTGAAGCTTTGCAGAGGGTGTTGGACGTGGCATACGTGGATCACGATGTCACAATAGAAGAGTTTGATAGCATTGTTACAAACATAACCGCTTGCAACAATTTGAGCTTTTGTGATGCTGATCTTCCCGAAGAGGGAAAAGACCACAATTTGGCCTTACACATTTCCATGAATTGTAAAGATGATGCCTTGTCCAATGTGTTGGTGGACACAGGATCATCACTTAATGTGTTGCCAAAATCCACTCTGGCTAAACTTTCTTACTAGGTGTTGTGGGGTATTCGTTACCTTTAGATTTGTTGACTAAATCAAAAGTAATCATACAATTCGAGTCACCACCGCACTTTTATTTGTCTAAAGGAAAGGATAAAAAGCGAACAAAAGCCAAGTAAGAAGTTTTATCAAATCAAAAACTAATAAAAATGTCAGAGATCTGGGTAAGGGGGTTGGTTATGAAATGGGAAGGTTTTACGCACCCAAGACATCCTTAGTACTCTAAGGGAGCCCTTTTTGCAAAATGTGTTGTAGGTTGGTATTTGTGAAAAGATTTATGCAAACAAGAATGGGGGATGAGAGGAGAATATACATTATATTTACAATTTTGTTGTTTGAATGGATGAACCCATTGCCTACGTACCATCACAAAGGTAGGATCAAAACCTCGTAGTTCGGGGTAAAAATCTCAAAAGATTGGTGAATTGATTTGATCAAAAGCCTTAAGGTCTTTTGTTATCAAAGGTAGAAAACTCAACCTAAACCAACAATCCACCATGTGAGGAGAGCTTCAACATACTAGTGAGGGGTTAACCCTACAATAAGTATGAAAGACTTATAATCCCATCACCAAGGATAACGTGAGGTTTACATCAACCACTATGATAACTCAAACCTATGACTAAGGTTTATATAAAAAAAGTTTTTACAAAGGTGGCCATTGGAACCACAAAAACCACTTGAAGTGAGTTGTATTTACAAGTTAGAAGTATTCACAAAATAAGGTCAAAGTTGACTTAAGGTTTATTCACAAATGAGTATAAATGAAAAGAGTTTGAAAAGTCAAAGGCATAAGGCCTAAGTTTCTAATTTGAAAACAATGTCAAAGTTTGCACAAAATGAGTTTGGCTTGGGATAGAGTGGAAAGAAGAAGAGAAGGGTTAGTCCTAAAGCATACAAAGATAAGAGAAGAGATAAAACCCTTGGAGTTCCTTTTCTTGAGATCATAAAGATGATTCAAGATGCTCCTTTCCTTTGGACTTAGCAAGCAACAAGCAATCAAACAAATATTATATTCAAGCTCCTAGGATCTCCATTTGGCTTGTCTCTCATAACTTGGATACTCATGACAATGGTCCTTCTTACTATCTCAAGATGGAATCCCTAGCACACAAGAGCAAACATCAAAAGGTTCACAACACAATAAGAGGAATAGACAAAGAATGAGTTTAGATTAGGGGTCCTTTGAAGTCAACTTTAAGATTTAGCATTCTAAAGGCATGAGGCCTAGTTGCTCTTCAACAAGTTTAACATTCTAAAGGCATGAGGCCTAGTTGCTCTTGAACTCCTTTAAGCATAAGTAAGGTACTAATTCTAAGTAATTTCTCGTTTTTGCATTGGGTTCACACAAACAAAGACAAAACAAACACAAAGCAACAATATATTTATATACAATAATGAGCTCAAATGAGCAAAAGAAAAATGGCATAAACATAAAATATGAGCTCATGTGAGCAAAGGGAAAAAGCAATATGAATAAATGAGCAAGAAAGTAAATTGCAAGAAATTAAATGCTCAAATTAAAGTTAGTAATTATTGGTTATGTTAGTGTGTCATAAGACAATTTAGCGCTACGTTAAGCAATCGTAAGTGGACTAACGTAGTAGTCACACCTATCTGAGGCCGGACAATAAAACTATAGGCAAATAAACACAAGTTAGAGATCATTACTAGTAAGCCAAGCTCCTACAACTTGCCATGCCAAAAGAAAAGAAGGAAAACCTTGTATGGACTTTAGGTTTTTTGCTTGACCAAGAAACAACCTATCTTGGACACAAATCAACTCACTCGGTCTTTGATCAAGGTGAGTTCGATTTGGATCAAAGAAGGTTAAGCCTCTCATATGTCAAGACTAACCACAAATCATTAACTCATTGGGCAAAATAAAAAGAAGAAGTGAGATGAAGGTGAAATGAATAAAAGGAGAGTTCAAATGAAGTAATCAAAACACAATGATCAAATGTAAATCAAATCATCATCAACCAATGTAAAATAGAAGAGAAATGAAGATTAGAATTAAACAAGTCAAACATATTTTTTTGGTATTTTTGGAATTAAAATAAATGCAAAATAAAAATGGTAAAAATATGGTCAAACCTCAAATTCAATTCAAATCAACTTGAACAAGTCCAGTTAAATTCTCATAGGCCTAACATGGTTAAACAAGGTTTGACAAAAAATTTCAACAATTTTTAAAATTAGAAACTATTTAAAATCAATTAAAAACAATGAAAAATAACACAAATGAATTAAAATCTCAAATAAATCTCAAATCAATTAAGAAATTGATGAGACTATTTTTCATTGACTTATCATGATCCGTATATGTTAAGAAAATATTTTTGGAATTTTCAGATATCAAAAAGTATTTAAAATGAATAAAAAACTATTAAAAAAAAATAATTCACAAAAAATATTAAATGAAGTCACAAAAATAATTAAAAATCAGATTATGAAACTAGATTTTTCAAGAAAATTTTTGGTGTTGGTCTCATATTTTTGTGACTTCAAATAAAATAGTTATGAATTTTTGAAAATAAAAGGAATTAATGAAAATAAAACAGAAAAAAAGAAAATAGGAAAAATCAGGAGTGCTTGGATTGATTTCATTAAATGACGTGGCCTCATCACGCGGCTCAGAGGCGCAAATGTACCATGGTCTCAAGTCAAATACGCAACATGCATATTTAAAATAAGTCAAACAAATGCAAGGCTGCGATTAGAACGTATGAACATCATCCAATGGCTCAGATGCATCCACGTGGGGATGGTGGTGGAAACCACCATCTTCTCCGGCTAGAGAACAAACTCCAACCACCACGCACAGGTTTTTCAACCTCAACCAAAATGAAAAACTATGGTACCAAAATGAAGCTAGGGTGATGTACATCACCCCTGTAACCTTGGATTGTCCTCAATGTTTCTATTAAGTGAGAAATCTAAGCTTGAAAATCAAGGTATGAAAACTAAATGGCTCAAATCATGAAATCAAGACCACCGTTGGCCTGCCTCTTGCTCGAGGACTTCAGAAAACAGTTCCAATCAAAGCAATTCACATTGTATGATGAGATTCAGGTCAAAATAGTTGAGTGATATACCTTTGAAGAGTAGCTTTGAACATCACGATTCCTTCAAGCTTTTGATTCCAATTTGATCTTGAGGTAATGAGGATGCAAGGCTAAGGAATTAAGACTTGAAGATCAACTGACTGTGTTGAAATTCAAGCTTGAAATTGAGAAATGAAAAGTGAAATTTCTTTGAGTGAGGGTAGGATTTGAATTATGCAGGGTTTCAGATCACCTTGAGGTTGAATTTTGAATGAGGAAGAGCATGTATTTATAGCTGAGCTGAAGGCAATGCAAAGAAATGCTCGTGTGCATGAAGATTGGGTCCTCCATGCATGGGCCTGTACAGGCGCATGTGAGGCCCAAAATTGAATGAAATGGCAAGCTGAGATCATTTTAGATGGTTTGGACGTGCAATTGGCCTGGTGTTAGCTTGCATTTCAAGTTTCAATGTGAATTGCATAATTGATCATAATCATTAAGACCTTCAAAAATCACACATGGAAAATCCAAACATGGTGGTGTGAGTAATGGTTGGAAAGCTCTTGACATAACGAACAAAAGCTATATTGGACAAAAATCCATTTGGAGTTTGGAAATTTATGAAAACTGGCGTTGAAGTTTGAGGTACAAAACATGTCTAGGTCCCCTTTGAAATGTTTTACTAAAAGTGATCAACTTCAAGCCCTTCTGTTTCAATTATTCAAGCCTCAAATGAAAACACCTACAACATAAACGTTGTACATTTATTTCAAGATGATCAATTTAGACTTAAATTTTGCATCATTTGTGTAAGAACAAAAATAGTTCTACAATAGATTCCATGATTTTGATGATAACAAAGGATGAAACCAAAAGTGGCACCCTAACGAAAAGTTTCTAAGTGTGCAAGGTTCTAAAGAAAGAAGAAATAAATTTGATGATGTCATCAGATGCAAAACAAGATCAGATGCAAAATCTCAAGTATCAGAAGCATCTAAAGTGAAATCTCGTTTCAAGAAGCTCTGACTCTGGACAAAACTACAAAATATCAGAAGCATCTGAACATGAAGTAAAGTCTAGAAGCTCTGACTCTGAACAAATGCCTTCTGCAAAGTCTGAAGTTATCAAGCGTCATCTGAACTTTCAAGAGATAACATCAGAAGCCAATTTCTTCAGATACACAAAGACTCTAATCAGAATTGTTAATCATGATGAAGTAACGTTTAAGCCAAGTTAAAGTTCTGCAAACGGATTTCCTCAATTAGAAAGAGACGTTAATCTCCACTTCCAAGAGAAAAGATACTAATTGTGGTAAGTAGTCACTTCTAAGTGAAAAAGTCTACTGCAGAAGCTATTAATGGAATGGCGTAATTACATCTCAATATCCAACAGATTCAACGCTACTTCAACTCTACTTCAACTCCTATAAATAGAGAAGAAATCTCATTCAGTAAAACCAAGAAATCACTAGCCAAAACTATACTGAAATTATATCACGCTCAAGAAAAACTTCTTTGTTCTTCAAAGATTTTCACTAAGCTGTTGCTTATCAAGTGAAAAAAATTTTGTTCTTAAGTTTGTAATATTTGCTTTCTTAGAAGCACTTTAGATTACACATCTTGTATCTATTTTTATTTGATTTCCTCAAGTGACTTGTTGTAGTCTGTAGACTTGAGAGGACTAAGAGATTTTCTTTTCTCTTAGGGGTTGTTTGTAATCTTTCAAGATTAGTGGATTAAGTCCTTGTTGAAGGCGAAATCACCTTGGCCGGGTGGACTGGAGTAGCTTTGTGTTATAAGCGAACCAGTATAAAATCTTTGTGTGATTTTCATTTTGTAAAAGCGCTTAATTTTTCAAACAATTCAAACCCCCCCTTTCTTGTTTTTCTCACCTTCAATTGGTATCAGAGCTCCGGCTCTGTTATTGATTTTCAAATCAAACACTTAACCGTGTAGAGAGATCCAGTGCGAGAAAAACAAATGGCCCACTCAAATGAGAAAGATTCTTACAATGCCAAGCCTCCTGTTTTTGATGGAGAAAAGTTTGATTACTGGAAAGATAGAATCGAAAGTTTCTTTCTTGGTTATGATGCTGACCTCTGGGACATTGTCACAGATGGATACAAACCTCCAACCTTAAATGGAGCTGAAGTTCCCAGAAGCAAAATGTCAGAAGATCAGAAACGTGAGTTCAAAAATCATCACAAGGCCAGAACAATACTTCTAAATGCCATATCATACAACGAATATGAGAAGATCACCAACAGAGAGACAGCCAAAGATATACTTGACTCTCTAAGGATGACCCATGAAGGAAACTCCCAAGTCAAGGAGACGAAGGCTCTGGCGTTGATCCAGAAATATGAAGCCTTCAAGATGGAAGATGACGAAGCTATAGAAGCTATGTTTTCCAGATTCCAAACTCTTATTGCAGGTCTTAAAGTGCTAGACAAGGGATACACAACTGCAGATCATGTTAAGAAGATTGTCAGAAGTCTGCCAAAGAAATGGAGACCTATGGTTACTGCTCTGAAGTTATCAAAGGATCTGAACAGTATTAGCCTTGAAGAACTTGTTAGTTCTCTCAGAAGCCATGAGATAGAACTAGAGGAGGATGAGCCTCAGAAAAGGAACAAGTCAGTGGCGCTGAAGTCCAGACCTGAAAGACGGAAGTCAGACAGAACCAAAGCTCTCCAGGCAGAAACTGCAGATACTGACGACTCTGAACCTGAAGACTCTGATGATGAAGAAGAACTGTCCTTACTAACCAGAAGAGTTAAGCAACTCTGGAAAAGAAGGAACAACAACAACTTCAGAAGATCAAGACCCAGAGGGGATAGATCAGAGTCAACTTCAAAAGGTAAACCTAATAAAGATATTACCTGTTTTGAATGTAAAGAAACAGGTCATTATAGAAATGAATGCCCCAAGCTG
Source organism: Lathyrus oleraceus (assembly GCF_024323335.1). Classification (NCBI taxonomy): domain Eukaryota; kingdom Viridiplantae; phylum Streptophyta; class Magnoliopsida; order Fabales; family Fabaceae; genus Lathyrus; species Lathyrus oleraceus. The sequence goes on along the minus strand of NC_066583.1, from coordinate 541,272,760 downwards.
AAGAAAGATAACTCTAAGAAGGAAAGCTTCAAGAAAAATGCCTTCAGAACAAAGAAAGGATTAATGGCCACCTGGGACGATAGTGATTCAGGATCATCAGAATCTGACTCTGATGAACAAGCCAACGTAGCATTTATGGCTACCACATCCAGCAGCTCAGATGAAGAATCTGAAGAGGTATTCTCTGAACTTTCTAGATCTGACTTAGAATCATGTTTATCAGAAACTCTTACCTCTCTTCAGAAATTAAAACAAAAAGTTAAAAGCATTAAAGGTCTTCTTAAAGCAAAATCTGAAGAATGTAGTGAACTTGAGACAACAATTCTAGCACATGAAGATACAATCAAATCTTTAACGTTAGAAAGAGATGGAGCTAAAACAAAAAGCTTAAAATTAGAAGAAGTGTTGTCTCAAGCACCACAAACTTCAAATGAAATTATTTATAAGTATGAAGAAGCCTTTCAACAATTTCTGAAGAATGGGATAAATAGGAGTATTATGGCATCCATGATTTATGGAGTAGGTCAGAATAATAAAAGGGGAATTGGGTATGATTCTGATTCTGATAAAACTTCTACCAGTAACCAAATTAAATCACCTTTTTCATACCACTATACACACACACAAGAACACAAATTTAAAAATGCTAGAAGACCCAAAGTTGTAAGAAACTCTGGGAAAACTAATCTGAAAGGACCCAAGAGATTCTGGGTACCGAAAGATAAGATTATCTATGTTGCAGATATCCTATGCAGCAAAGTTCAGACACCAGTCATGGTACCTGGACTCTGGATGCTCGCGACATATGACGGGAAGAAAGTCTATGTTCCAAAGCCTGGAACTTAAAGACGCTGGCTTTGTAGGCTTCGGAGGAGATCAGAAAGGAAGGATCAGAGGCTCCGGAACTATTGGTAATGGTACTCTTCCCTCTATATCTGATGTTCTTTATGTAGAAGGTTTAATGCATAACCTGTTATCCATAAGTCAATTAAGTGATAACGGTTATGATGTAATCTTTAATCAAAAAACGTGTAAAGCCATTAATCAGAACGATGGCTCTGTCCTTTTCACAGGCAAGAGGAAAAACAACATTTATAAAATAAATCTTTCTGATTTAAAAGATCAAAATGTTAAATGTTTAATGTCAGTTCACGAAGAGCAATGGGTATGGCATAGACGCTTAGGCCACATTAGCATGAGGAAACTTTCTCAGCTAACTAAACTTGAGTTAGTCAGAGGCTTACCTAAACTGAAGTTTTCTTCAGATGCTCTGTGTGAAGCTTGTCAGAAAGGAAAGTTTTCAAAAACATCTTTTAAAAAGAAAAATGTTGTTTCTACCTCCAAGCCTCTGGAGCTTCTTCACATTGACTTATTTGGTCCTGTGAAAACAGCATCAGTCAATGGAAAGAAGTATGGACTAGTAATCGTTGATGATTACAGCCGCTGGACATGGGTAAAATTCCTAAAGCACAAGAGTGAGTCTCACTCTGTATTCACCAGTTTCTGTTCTAAAGTGCAAAAAGAATTTGACTCTAAAATTATTAGAGTCAGAAGTGATCATGGTGGAGAATTTGAAAATAAAGATTTTGAAGAATTATTTGATTCTAATGGAATATCCCATGATTTCTCCTGCCCTAGAACTCCACAACAAAATGGAGTTGTAGAGAGGAAGAATAGGACACTCCAAGAAATGGCCAGAACCATGATCAATGAAACAAATGTAGCAAAGCACTTTTGGGCAGAAGCTGTAAATACAGCGTGTTACATTCAGAATAGAATCTCTATTAGACCTATTCTGGATAAGACTCCCTATGAACTGTGTAAGGGAAGAAAACCCAACATTTCTTATTTTCATCCTTTTGGATGCATTTGTTTTATATTAAATACTAAAGAACATCTGAACAAGTTTGATTCCAAAGCACAGAAAGGTATTATGTTAGGATACTCAGAACGCTCTAAAGGCTACAGAGTATACAACACAGAAACCAAAATTGTGGAGGAATCAATTCATGTTAGATTTGATGATAAGCTTGACCCTGAAAAGTCAAAGCTAGTTGAAAAGTTTGCAGATTTAGAGATCACTCTGGTAGAATCTGAGAAAATTCCAGAAGCACCTGTCACTCCAGACTCTGAAGAAATTAAATCTCCAAAAATTCCAAGGAAAGTCAAGAGTCGTAGCAACGTATCTGAAGACTTGATTTTGGGAAACAAAGATGAACCTGTTAGAACCAGATCTACCTTCAGAACTTCTGAAGATATTCCTCTGGGACTAGTGTCTCTGATTGAGCCTACGTCCTGTGATGAAGCTCTTCAAGATAATGATTGGGTGGCAGCTATGCAAGAAGAGTTAGATCAATTCTCCAAGAATGATGTCTGGGATCTTGTTCCTAAACCCAGAGGCACTCATGTCATTGGAACCAGATGGGTGTTCAGAAACAAACTGAACGAGAAAGGAGAAGTTGTCAGAAACAAAGCACGACTGGTAGCTCAAGGTTATAGTCAACAAGAAGGTATTGATTATAATGAAACTTTTGCTCCAGTCGCAAGGTTAGAGTCTATTCGTCTTCTTGTATCATTTGCTATTAATCACTCTATAAAATTATACCAAATGGATGTCAAGAGTGCATTTCTAAATGGTTATATTTCAGAAGAAGTGTATGTTAATCAACCTCCTGGTTTTGAAAACTCAAATTTTCCAGAGCATGTTTTCAAACTTAAGAAATCCTTATATGGACTTAAACAAGCTCCCAGAGCTTGGTATGAACGCTTAAGTAATTTTCTTCTGGAACAAAATTTTATCAGAGGGAAAGTTGATTCTACACTCTTCTGTAAAAATCATAAAAATGATCTCATGATATGCCAAATTTATGTTGATGACATTATTTTTGGTTCTGCTAATATTTCTGTTTGCCAAGAATTTTCTAAGTTAATGCAGGCAGAATTTGAAATGAGTCTAATGCAAGAACTAAAGTTCTTTCTGGGAATTCAAATCAATCAAACTCCAGAAGTCACGTACATTCATCAAAGCAAGTACATTAAAGACGTTCTAAAGAAGTTTGATATGTCTGAATGCAATTCTGCAAAGACTCCCATGCATCCAACTTGCATTCTGGAGAAGGAAGAGGTAAGCAACAAGGTTTGTCAGAAGCTCTATCGAGGTATGATAGGCTCTCTTCTCTATCTGACTGCTACTCGTCCTGATATTCTCTTTAGCGTCTGTCTTTGTGCCAGATTCCAATCAGATCCTAGAGAATCTCATTTAACAGCTGTTAAGAGAATTCTTAAGTATCTGAAAGGAACCCCTAACCTGGGCCTGATGTATGAGAAAACATCAGAGTATAGGCTTTCTGGTTATTGTGATGCAGATTATGCAGGAGATAGAATAGAACGTAAAAGCACATCTGGAAATTGCCAGCTTCTGGGAAACAACTTAATCTCCTGGGCTAGCAAAAGACAGTCAACAATTGCTCTATCAACTGCAGAAGCAGAATATATCTCAGCGTCACTATGCACAACTCAGATGCTCTGGATGAAACATCAGCTAGAAGATCTACAAATCTTTGAGAGTAACATTCCTATCCTTTGTGATAATACTGCTGCTATTTGTTTAAGTAAGAATCCCATTCTACATTCCAGAGCCAAACACATAGAAATTAAACATCATTTTATTAGAGACTATGTTCAGAAAGGAATAGTAACGCTGAAGTTCATTGATACAGAACATCAATGGGCAGATATCTTTACTAAGCCTCTAGCTGAAGATAGATTTCGTTTCATCTTAGAAAATCTGAACATTAAAAATTGTCCTGAGTAAAATTTGGCTCTGAACATGTAAAATGAGACTCTGATAAAAACAAATATACTTCTGCCTCTGACTCTGATACTTCTACCAAGTTAAGAAGATATCTGAGTTAGAAATCTTCAGAAATCCTTTTGTATTCCTGAAGATCAGAAACATCAACACGTGGGGAACATGCGTCTAACCCTAGAACTTCTAGACAGCTGTCAAGAGAAATCAAAGGTCAGAACGCTTGAAATCTCCTCGAGCAGTGTGCTTACTGTTGGGATTAGACATTCATTAATGAGCTGTAATCATTTTTCCCCCAAACGTGCCATTTTGGTTTTTGTGCTAACGCTGGTATGTGTGTCGTTTTGCATGTGTTTAATCTCCTTAGGTATATAAACACTTTTCTCACATTTCACACACTTATCACTCTCACTCACTCTTAAACCCTAAACCCTCTCTCGAAGTTTTCTCTGCAACCTTCTCAGTTCTTCATCTTCTTCATCAATCTTCATCATGAATCCTCAAGAACAATCCGTTTTTGACTTCTCCCAACAAATGGAAGCTGCTTCTAACCCCCAAACCTCAAACACTCAAACACCCATGGTTGTAGATGTTACCACAACCCCAGTTTACAAAGAACCTCACATTTTGGAACGCGAACAACACATAAACCTTTCAACTCCCTTTGAAGGTTTGGATGTTCTATGTGAATCGCTGGTAGATTTTGAGAATTTGAGAAGAAATGGCGTTGATTTAACTGAAGATCTTCGCAAGCAAGGTTGGGAAAACTACTTCAACAGATTGTATGGTCCAATCTATCCTCTTCTGGTGAAAGAGTTCTGGAGATGTGCAGATGCTGATGATGAGTTCATTGTTTCTTTTGTTCTGGGAGTGAAGATCATCATCACAGAAGCATCTATTGCCTCTTTGCTGAACATGGAGAGAACTGGAGGTAAAAGGATTTACAACATTCCTCCAAGGTCCAAGCGCATCACAGAAGTCATTAACCCTACAATCTTCAAAGCAAATGTTGAAGGAAACCCCTCTAAGAACAAGGAGCTTCATCAGAACCTCCGAGTTTGGTTGAAGATTATTCTGGGAACAATCCATCATCGTCCAGCCTCCAACTCTTCAGATTATATAAATGCTGATCAGAAGTGCATCCTCTACTGTATTCAGAAGGGTATTCCAATCAACCTCCCTGTTCTTCTCTTCAGATATCTGAGGGATTCAGTCAGAGAAACAAGGAACAATATGAAGCCCAGATCCTACATTCCTCTGGGAAGATTGCTCTCTGACATCTTCATTGAGCATGGGCTGGTAGATGCTCTGGAAAAGACCAGATGCATGGATGATCTGGCAATTGACGTTGGAAAGCCTCTGAATGCCAGAAATCTGAGGAGTATGGGAATCATCAAAGACATCAGAGTCAAGCCCACTATGAATGTGACCTGGGAAGCTCTGAAGGATCAGAGGAAGATGCCTCATGGCCTTGAAAGGTTCTTCAAAAATGAACCCAGAGATGCCATTGCCATCTACCTTCAGGATCGTCTGGATGAAGGCATTGACGTTTCTGATTTCCGCCTTGAAGACTGTCTGGATTCTGTAGAAGATCTGGTCAGATACAAAAGAGGCCTTTCTGAGAAGAAGATAGCTGAGGAAGCAAGGAAGGCAAAGAAAGCCAGAATTGGAGAAACCTCTGGCACCAAAGCTTCAGCACCTCTGAATGTCTCCTCTGGTAAGTCCATTCCTCTTGTCTCTTCTGAATCTGTAATGGCTTCCTCTAACCCTCTCTCCTCTCAACCAATTTTTACAACCTCAGAAATACCACCTTCTACCATTAGAACCTCTCAACCTCCACCTGTTCTAAAAATTGCCCGTACTTTTACAACAACCTCTGACCCTAATCAACTATATCACCACAGTTCTTCCTCATCCTCTGAGTATGAGTCACCACCTTACCTTTCCCCTTCTTCTAACCAAGAGTCCTCTGATCATGAGTCTTCTGATCAAGAACACTCTGACCCAAACTCCCCAACAATAGCTGAAATTTATGCTAAAAATTTCGCTCCACAAACTCAAACACAAACTGAAGTAACCTCTCCCCTCCGAACTTCTATTCCACAACAAACAACCACCATTACCTCTGAAAATCAAACTTCCCTTCCACCACAAACAACCACCACACCCTCTGAAACTCAACCATCTGTAATTCGCCCATCTGAACCTTATATCACTCCACCATTAATTCCCGCTGTACCTAGCCCAGACTCTGACCCATTAGATGTAAACCCACTCTATGCCTCATCCCCCAGTCTTCAACCAGACCCAGATTCTGAACTTCAACCAGAAGCAGAATCTGAACCCCAGCCAGAACCAGAAACTGAACCTCAACCTCTACATCTCAGCCCTCAAAACTCTCCACCTCATTCACCTGAACCTGAACCTGAACCTAAAATTATCACACCTACCCTTGAGGAGGCCATTATGCAGGTTGCAGAATCCTCAGTCCAGAAGATCAAGTCTCTGGCTAAAAATTCTGAAGTCAGTGATGATCCTAAATCTGTTAGGACACACTGGAACAGAGTTATTAGTTGGATGACCTCTGAGTCTTATAGGCTGAAGAGTATCTCTGAACAAGTCAGAAATGGCTACATCAGAGACTCTGAGGAAAGACTCCAGGAGAGACTGGCTAGAGAAGCTGAGGCCAAGAGATTGGAAGAAGAAAGGTTGGCTAAGGAAGCTGCAGAAGAAGCTAAGAGGTTGGAAGAAGAACGCCTGGCAAAGGAAGCAGAACTTCTGAGAATTCAGGAAGCAGAAGCCAAGGCTAAGGCAGATGCAGAAGCCCAAGCTGCTGCTGAAGCTGAAACTCAGCAGGCTCTGGTTCAGGGGGAGTCTTCCTCTGCGATCCCTCTGATTCTTAACACTCTGAAGGAGATCAAGCAAGATCAGAAAGAGATCAAGCAAGATCAAAGTGAGCTCCGGGCAAGGATGGACAAACAAGACGCTCTGAATGAAAACCTCCAGAATATGTTTGCCATGCTACTACAGAGACTTCCTCCTCCTCCAAACCCTTAGGCACTTAGGATTTTTTTTTTTTTTGGTTGCCTAGTGTTTTTGCTTCTGTCTTTTCTTTTTTAGCTCTGATATTCTCTTGAATCTGTTGTTTTTGACTGCTGTTTGCCTTTGTGCTGTTTAATGAAGTGTTTTTCTCTCTATTTTTTTATGTTTTATGCCTTTTTGATTATGCCAAAAAGGGGGAGAAATTATTAAATAGCTCTGATGAAAATTATGTCTAAAACCTTAAGCATTCTGCAACAATTATAGAAATAGTTCTGATATAAATAAGCTCTGATTAAATAATAGCTCTGATTAAATAACTCTAACTTTAAAGTTAAGCATTTGCAGAAAGTTTTCAGAAACCTAATTACTTGGAAAAGCTCTGGTAAGAACTTCTGAACTCCCTAGCGCTAACTCAGGGGGAGCTTTTGTCTATCTGATCTAATATTTTTCATGTTTCATCTGATAATTTTATTTGTTTTGTCATCATCAAAAAGGGGGAGATTGTAAGAACAAAAATAGTTCTACAATAGATTCCATGATTTTGATGATAACAAAGGATGAAACCAAAAGTGGCACCCTAACGAAAAGTTTCTAAGTGTGCAGGGTTCTAAAGAAAGAAGAAATAAATCTGATGATGTCATCAGATGCAAAACAAGATCAGATGCAAAATCTCAAGTATCAGAAGCATCTAAAGTGAAATCTCGTTTCAAGAAGCTCTGACTCTGGACAAAACTACAAAATATCAGAAGCATCTGAACATGAAGTAAAGTCTAGAAGCTCTGACTCTGAACAAATGCCTTCTGCAAAGTCTGAAGTTATCAAGCGTCATCTGAACTTTCAAGAGATAACATCAGAAGCCAATTTCTTCAGATACACAAAGACTCTAATCAGAATTGTTAATCATGATGAAGTAACGTTTAAGCCAAGTTAAAGTTCTGCAAACGGATTTCCTCAATTAGAAAGAGACGTTAATCTCCACTTCCAAGAGAAAAGATACTAATTGTGGTAAGTAGTCACTTCTAAGTGAAAAAGTCTACTGCAGAAGCTATTAATGGAATGGCGTAATTACATCTCAATATCCAACAGATTCAACGCTACTTCAACTCTACTTCAACTCCTATAAATAGAGAAGAAATCTCATTCAGTAAAACCAAGAAATCACTAGCCAAAACTATACTGAAATTATATCACGCTCAAGAAAAACTTCTTTGTTCTTCAAAGATTTTCACTAAGCTGTTGCTTATCAAGTGAAAAAAATTTTGTTCTTAAGTTTGTAATATTTGCTTTCTTAGAAGCACTTTAGATTACACATCTTGTATCTATTTTTATTTGATTTCCTCAAGTGACTTGTTGTAGTCTGTAGACTTGAGAGGACTAAGAGATTTTCTTTTCTCTTAGGGGTTGTTTGTAATCTTTCAAGATTAGTGGATTAAGTCCTTGTTGAAGGCGAAATCACCTTGGCCGGGTGGACTGGAGTAGCTTTGTGTTATAAGCGAACCAGTATAAAATCTTTGTGTGATTTTCATTTTGTAAAAGCGCTTAATTTTTCAAACAATTCAAACCCCCCCTTTCTTGTTTTTCTCACCTTCAATTTGGATTTTTGATGAGAAAGTTATTGGCACTTGAAGTTGGACATTTTTCAAATTCAATAGTTTTGGTCCAAAGTGACCTATAATGTTTTTTATTATCACATATGTTTATTTTAGGATTATGAAATTTTGTCCAACAGAACATTTGAAGTAGACATCTTAATATTTCCAATGCAATTAGTCTCACCTCAAAACCATAAAAAATAAGGAAGTTAGGTCTTTGGGAAGTTGACCCAAAATTAGGATTTCAGTCAAAATGACCTATAATGTTTTGAAATTAATGATGACCTTCCAAGTTTCAAATGGATTTTTTATGAACATGAAAGTTGTTCATATGGTTCTTCAGAACATATTTTCTCTTGGAGTAATCTTCATTTGACAAACACATAAAACGTTAGGTCTCAGTGATTCTCAGTTTAATCGGATGACTTGACAGGTCAACTTCTCAAAGCCAAACTTCAAATCTTGATGAATGAATGATTGAGGATAAAATAATGAATGAAAGAACTTCCCTTGATTGAATTTTATCATAGGTTGAGGTTGCTTCATGAGCAAGGCATAGTCAATGCACAGTTGAATTAGGGTTTCCTTGGGAAACAATCCTCAAGCCCTTTGGTTTATCTTGATCAAATTGGAAAATTGAGATGCTTGGGAGACATATATGATGATTAGGAACCTTGTGGACCATTGTCATGCTTGTTTTCATCTTCATCTGGCCACTTCTTTGAGCTTTGGAGCCTCATAGGAGCAGGGGATCACATGATTACTTGAGCTTCAAAACCAAAAAGAGTTAGTGACATATATTTGTGCTTTTGGTTAGTAAGCAAATAGGAAAAGCAATAATATACAATTAAAGCATACTTGGTGGTCTCAAACCAACTCACACAAGTCCCAACCCTAGGGTTAAGGAGCCACACATGCTATGATCCTTGAGGCAATGCAATGAGCAATGATATGATGTCATGAGGGATCTTAGGGTCAAAATTAGGGTCTTACACCAGGGGCCTCCCATGAGGCAGAGTGGAGTGGTTGTTAAGGCGTTTAATGGATCGCGCAAAACCGTGATCGGCGAATTAGAACTCCCGATCAAGATTGGACCTAGTGATTTCCAGATCACTTTTCAGGTCATGGATATTCATCTGTCTTACAGTTGTTTGCTTGGCAGACCATGGATTCACGAGGCAGGCTCCGTGACATCCACCCTACACCAAAAGTTGAAGTTTGTTAAAAACAAGAAGTTGGTGGTGATAGGGGGAGAGAAGGCTCTTTTGGTCAGTCATTTGTCTTCCTTTTCCTATATTGATGTTGAGGATGAGGTTGGGCCTTCGTTCCAAGCCTTATCTATTGTTGAGCCTTCAAGGAAAGGAATTTCTTCATTTTTCTGCTACAATGATGCTAAGTTGGCCATCGAGCATGATGCAACTACTGGTTTGGGGAAAATGATCAAATTGGAAGATAATAAATCCCGAGCTGGCATAGGGTATTCTTCCGGTGTTTCTAATGAGTGTGGGGTGTTCCAGAGTGGTGGTTTTATCCACACAGTTGAAGATCAGGAAGTTGCTGCCATCGTTGAAGAAGGGGAAGAGGAAGACCTTGGCAACTTTGTCATACCCGGAGGAATCTGCAATAATTGGGTCGCTGTTAGTGTTCCAACAGTTATCCATAAGTCAACGTAATATGTTCATTTTGTTTGAAAACCCTTCTCCCATGCCAAAAGGAGAAGTGAAGACATTGTTGGCATATTTGATTAATACAATGATATTCATTCAATAATCACATGTTAAATGTTTGTTTTTTCCAAATTATTTTTTCTTTTTATTTGCATGAAAATGGTGATCACCATAAAACCATAAAAAAGAGAATAAAATCAGTCTTTTCATCTGCATAATGATTTGCTTTGTTTGAATTCTGAAATCTCTTTTATACTCAAAATAATTATGCAAGTTAATCAAACCCATTGAACATAATGATCCAACACCATCTCCCAACTTTGATTTCCCTGTATTTGAGGTCGAAGAAGATGATGTTGAAGAGATTCCTGATGAGATTACCCGTTTGCTTGAGCATGAGGAGAAGATCATTCAGCCGCACCTTGAGAATCTGGAAACAGTCAACTTGGGGTCTGAAGACTGCATTCGTGAAGTGAAGATTGGGGCACTCCTTGAAGAGACTGTGAAGAAGGGGTTGATTGAGTTGCTACGAGAATATGTCGACGTATTTGCCTGGTCGTATAAAGACATGCCTGGTCTAGATACTGATATCGTGCAACATTTCTTGCCATTGAAGCCTAAGTGTGTGCCTGTGAAGCAGAAGCTCAGAAGAACTCATCCTGATATGGTAGTGAAGATTAAAGAAGAATTGCAGATGCAAATTGATGCGGGGTTTCTGGTGACTTCTACATATCCTCAATGGGTGGCTAATATTGTGCATGTGCCTAAGAAAGATGGAAAAGTACGAATGTGTGTGGATTATCGAGACTTGAATAAAGCTAGTCTGAAAGATGATTTTCCTCTACCACATATTGATATGTTGGTAGACAATACAACTAAATTCAATGTCTTCTCGTTTATGGATGAATTTTCCGGTTATAACCAGATTAAAATGGCACCCGAGGATATGGAGAAGACAACATTCATCACACCTTGGAGAACATTCTTTTATCGAGTGATGCCCTTCGGTTTGGAGAACGCCGGAGCCACGTAACAACGTGCTATAACTACCTTGTTTCACGATATGATGCACAAAGAGATCCAGGTGTATGTTGATGATATGATTGCGAAGTCGAAAACGGAAGTTGAACATGTAGAACACTTGTTGAAGCTTTTCCAGCGATTGAGGAAGTACAAACTCCGCCTGAATCCGAACAAGTGTACATTTGGAGTCTGTTCCCGCAAGTTATTGGGCTTTATTGTCAGTGAAAGAGGTATTGAAGTTGATCCTGCCAAGGTCAAAGCAATACAAGAGATGCCTGCGCCCAAAACTGAGAAGCAAGTCCGAGGTTTTCTTGGCCGCTTGAATTACATTTCGAGATTTATATCCCACATGACTGCCACATGTGCCCCTATATTCAAGCAGCGTCATGATTTGCCAGAAAGCCTTTAAAAGTATCAAAGAGTATTTGTCTGAGCCTCCGATTCTGTCTCCGCCTGTTGAAGGAAGACCATTCATTATGTACTTGACCGTGCTTGATGACTCCATGGGTTATGTATTGGGTCAGCAAGATGAATCAGGGGAGAAGGAATATGCAATATATTACTTGAGTAAGAAGTTTACTGATTGTGAGTCTCGGTACTCAACGCTTGAGAAGACATGATGTGCTTTGGCTTGGGCTGTTAAGCGCTTAGGCCAGTATATGTTGAATCATACAACTTGGTTGATATCCAAAATGGATCCAATCAAGTATATCTTTGAGAAGCCTGCTTTAATTGGGAGGATTGTCCGTTGGCAGATGTTGTTGTCTGAGTATGACATTGAGTGTCGAGCTCAAAAAGCTATTAGAGGCAGTATCTTGGCTGACCATTTGGCACATCAACCAATTGAGGATTATCAGTCTGCTCAGTACGACTTCCCTGATGAGGAGATTCTATATTTGAAGATGAAAGATTGCGATGAGCCTACGCTCGATGAAGGGCCAGAGTCTGGTTCCCGATGGGGTATGGTATTCGATGGTGCTGTTAATCAGTATGGAAATGGTATTGGGGCAGTGATTATTACTCCTCAAGGCACACATTTTCCTTTTACAGCAAGGCTAACTTTCAAATGCACGAATAATATGGTGGAGTATGAGGCATGTATTTTGGTTTTGGAAGAATGTATTGATCATAGGATCAAACATCTTGATGTTTATGGTGATTCGGCCCTTGTTGTTAATCAGATTAAGGGTGAATGGGAGACGAATCAGCCTGGCCTCATCCCATATAGAGATTATGTGGGGATTATTTCAACTTTCTTTACTAAGGTTGACTTCCATCACATTTCTCGAGATGAGAATCGGATGGCAGATGCTCTTGCTACACTTGCTTCAATGATTGTTGTCAAATATTGGAATGAAGTTCCCAATATCACTGTGATGTGCTTGGATAGACCAACTCATGTGTTTGCAGTTGAAGAAGTGAAAGATAATAAGCCATGGTATTATGATATCAAGTGCTTTCTCCAAAGTCAGACTTACCCGCCTGGGGTATCTGTTAAAGATAAGAAGACTTTGAGGAGATTATCTGGCAGTTTCTACCTTAATGGTGATGTGCTTTATAAGAGGAATTTTGACATGGTTCTGCTCAGATGCGTGGATAGACACGAAACAGACCTGTTAATGACTGAAGTCCACGAGGGTTCATTTGATACTCATTCCAATGGACGTGCCATGGCAAAGAAGATGTTGAGAGCAGGCTACTATTGGTTGACAATGGAGTCTGACTGCTACAAATATGTGAAGAAATGCCACATGTTTCAGATTTATGCGGATAAGATTCATATTCCCTCGACACTTCTGAATGTTATTTCCTCACCATGGCCTTTCTCCTTGTGGGGAATTGACATGATTGGCAAGATTGAGCCAGAGGCATCGAACGGTCACCGTTTTATTCTTGTAGCTATTGATTACTTCACCAAGTGGGTTGAAGCGGTATCGTATGCGAATGTGACCAGGCAGGTGGTTGTGAAGTTTATCAAGAATATACTTATATGCCGATATGGTGTTCCAGACAGGATCATTACTGATAATGGATCTAACTTGAACAACAAGATGATGAAAGAGCTATTTAGCGAGTTCAAGATTGCACATCATAATTCTTCTCCCTACATACCCAAGATGAATGGGGTTGTTGAAGCTGCTAACAAGAACATCAAGAAGATTATCCAGATGATGGTTGTTACGTACAAAGATTGGCATGAGATGCTGCCATTTGCTTTGCATGGCTATCGTACATCTGTCCGCACTTCAACAGGGGCAACCCCTTTCTCCCTTGTGTATGGCATGGAGGTTGTGCTCCTCGTGGAGGTTGAGATCCCATCAATGAGAGTCTTGATGGAAGCCAAGTTGACTGAGGCTGAATGGGTTCAAAGTCGTTATGACTAGTTGAACTTAATTGAAGAGAAGAGATTAACTGCCATGTGCCATGGTCAGTTATATCAGCAAAGGATGAAGAAATCCTTTGATAAGAAGGTCAAGCCTCATGTGTTCCGAGAAGGTGACCTCGTGCTCAAGAAAATCTTGTCTTTCGCGCCTGATTCCAGGGGCAAGTGGACTCCAAACTATGAAGGTCCATATGTTGTTAAGAGAGCCTTTTCAGGCGGTGCTTTGTTGCTTACAACTATGGATGGGGAGGATTTCACTCGTCTTGTGAATTCAGATGCAGTCAAGAAATACTTCGCCTAAAAAATAAAAACAAAATAGCTCGCTAAGTTGAAAACCCGAAAGGGCAGCTTAGGCAAAAATGAGTGTCTCGGTAGATTGAAAACCCGAAAGAGCGGTCCAGGAAAAAGTTAGAGACATGAAAAAATGAATATAGATATATCCCGCTAGATTGAGTACCTCACCCTGGGGCAATCTAGGCAAAAATTAGGGATTTGGCAAGTAACTGCATCCTGACAAGACTTTGTTCTACAGTTGTCTTCTGTCAAAGATTCTCGCTCAGTCATCGTCAACTGAAGCTTCAAATACATGGGATTCAGAGTTGGTGGAGAAACGGTCATTATGTTCAATGTAACCCTTTTTCCAATATATATCACCAATTTCAAATTTGTAAAGATCCATGGAGTCCCGCAATTTGCGGACTACCATTTCTATCAAATAAATTTGAGCCTTTATCCAATTATTTGCACTCTTATTTGTTTCTGTTTAACAAATGTTTGCATGTTTTAATTGATAAATATCATTGTTTTAAAATAAATAAAGTTTTTATAAACTGTTTTTAAGCAAAGTGAACATTCGCAATGACTAAAAGGATAAATGGAATGTCTTCAGTGCTCTCCCAAGGATTGTACGATCTCCAAAATGTAAGACATTTGTTCATATTTCTAGCATGTTTGTATCCTCTTCATCATCTTTCAAGTTGTCTCCCCAGCGAGCGCAGAAAAGAGTGATACATCATCAGCTTCCCAAAGAGTCTGACACTAGCATTTGTGTTCTATCAATTATATGGTTGTCATCCCTTGTGTGGATTGACCTAAAATCCCTTATAGATTGATAAAAGTTGATATGCTATCTATGCATGAGGAAGTTTGTCTTTCCCCAGTATGAGTAGAAGCCTTCAGCGGAGTAAGCATGGTTTCCCTGCATAGCTATCTTTCAGATTCTCCTCAGCAGTAGTTGTCTAGAGCAGTTGGTGAAGGGCTTGTTTCCCTTTTCATCCCCAGCATGGCACGTATTGACGAAGGATTCGTTTCCTATTCCCTCAGCCAAGGTATCTCTTTTAAGAATGCATATAGCTCATCCCCAGTAGGGTTGCTTACAGTAGTTTATCCCCAGTATGGTCGCCTACAGTCTATCCCCGGTGGAGTTGTCTGATCCGAGCTTGATAATTTGTATCCCCCGAGTCTGAAGACTTCTTCCAGTATTGGATGGTGGTGAGGAAGATGTGGTATTTCCTTCCTAGCGGAGCATTTATTTGTTCTCCCCTTAGTAGAGTTATCTCTCCAAGCAGTTAGAGGGAATTTGTTTTGTTTGATGAGTATCTGTTTGGTGGTTGTTCCCCATAGAATTTCGCATCATCCCTTGATAAGAAACCCGATAGAGTTCTTCTACGATAGATCTTATTGGTATCTCGTGACCTATTCCCGAGAATTGTTGGAATATCCCCGGCAGTCGGAGGTGGTGACTCTGCATGTTCCCTAGCTGAGATTTTGCCTATCCCCAATGGTGGTTTGTGTCTCCTGGTATTTGATGCATTCCCATCAGAACTGATTTCTCCTGTGGGCCTGGCCTTTCTCTTTTGAGATGTTATGTCGGATGTGTGTTCGTGGCTCTAGAGCCTGTTTGTGTTAGATATGTCTGTTTGTCAGCATTAATCATACATAAACCACACATATACATGCACAATCATAACATTCAGATATTCATGTTGCATTCTTTGCCATATATCTTTGCTTGGTGTCTCCTGCTATTGGTGAAATATTCTTACCTAAGCAGATGTTTGCGTCTGATCTCTTCATATAGAGTCAGCCCCATAGGCAGAAAATGTCTATCTTTCCTTCTTTCTTCCCCACTGAGTTATGTCCTCGTGGATGATTATTGTTTCAGTTTCCTCCCCAAGTGTGTATTGGGATGGAATTACTACCCTGAGTTATATCCTCGTTAGGTTGAGTCTTGTTTGATTATGTCTTTCTAGTTTGTTCCTGGATTGACTTTCCTTTCTTGTTATTCCCCTGCAGTTTCCTGTGGTTTAGTTGTTCAATTGCTCAGTAACCAGTAATTGTTCATCCTTTTCCCTAGCAAACTTTGTGGCCTTCTACCTAGTAACCGGTAGTTGTAAGTCCTATTTCTGTGGTTTTCTACCCAGTAACCGGTAGATGTAATCCCCTCTTTGTTGGTTATCTTTATCCAATATTCGGTATTGATATTCCTTCATTTTTGAGTATACCACCCAGTAACCGGTGATATACCACCCTTGTTTGGTAATGATTGTTTCTCCTTTTGATTGGTCATCATTTTATACCCAGTAACCGGTATCCCGATGTCCTTTCTTTTCGATCGATTTATCCTTTATTAACCCAGTAACCGGTTGTGGATAATCTTCCATGCGAGTATGTTATATACGTTATGACGGTAATAGATAATATATCTCATGCACTCTTCAGTCGAAGTCTTTTTCTTCCCCAGTTAAGTAAGATTCGTATTTCCATGTGGAATCGAATGCCCATCCTGTAAGTCGAGTTTGCTTTTTCAGCCCTCCTTTTGGATGATGAGTGTCTTGGATATATTCCCAATTCACGCCTGGTTGGTCACCTATTATATTCCCAGTAACCGGTATCCCTGGTGTTCCTTCCTTCTGCTCCTTATTTTGACTTTTTGTCCCCTGTGGAGTAAGATTTTCCTGAGATGAGATACGTGTTTGGGTCCTCCTCAGATGTTTCCGATGATCGATATCTCTCACCCTTATACCGTTCTTAGGTATTCTTTCTCCCTGAGCGTGTTGGTCTCTCACCCAGTAGCCGGTGTTTTGATGACGTTCCCCTCTTTGAGTTTATTACCCAGTAACCGGTAGTATCTCGTTGTTTCTTCCTCAGCTGGGTCCTTTGTGGACATCCCCGTCTGAGTCCGAATTTCTATCAGAAGTATCCTTTGTGGATAGTGTTGTTGTATTGGCATATTCCCCAATACATGCATCTTTGCGCCAGCTTGAGTTTTTCCATTGACCTGCTCACGCATTTTTACCTTTTTCCCCTAGGGTCTCTGTCTCCCTAGTGAGTGTGTTACTCCTATGGATTTCTCAGTTTCTCCCGATTTCTTTTCCTTTATGGCAATTATTCACCACGAATATTTTATTTTGCATACAAGCATTTGCATCATGAGGTCTCTTAGGGACCAAAATTCGTCTCTTTGTTATTATTATTTAAGCTCATTCTACCTCGTCGAGACGAAGATTTTAACCTTCATATCTCTGGCTTGAATTACCTTAAATAGGGGCATCTGTAAGACCCTAATTTTGACCCTAAGATCATTCATGGCATCATATCATTTGCTCAATGCATTGCCTCAAGGATCATATCATGAGTGACTCCTTAACCCTAGGGTAGGGACTTGTGTGAGTAGTTTGAGACCACAAAGCATGCTTGAATTGTATATTATTTTTTTACTTATTTTTTTTACTAACCAAAAGCATAAAAATATGTCACTAACTCTTTTTTTTTTTGAAGCTCAAGTAATCATGTGCTCCTATGCTCCTAGGAGGCTCCTAAACTCAATGAAGTGGCTAGTTGAATATGAGAACAAGCATGACAATGGTCCATAAATTTCCTAATCATCATATATGTATCCCAAGTTTCCTAATTTTCCAATTTGATCAATATAACCCAAAGGGCTTGAGGGTTGTTTCCCAAGGAAACCCTAATTCAATTGTGCTTTGACTGTGCCTTGCTCATGAAGCAACCTCAACCTATGATCAAATTTAATCAAGGGAAGTTCTTTAATTCATTATTTTATGAATATATGAGCTTATTTGAGTATCCTCAATCATTCATTCATCAAGATTTGAAGTTTGGCCTTAAGAATTTAACCAGTCAAGTCATCTGACTAAACTGAAGATCACTGAGATACAACGTTTTATGTGTTTTTCAAATGAAGATGACCCCAAGAGAAAATGTGTTCTTAAGAACCATATGAACAACTTTCATGTTCATCAAAAATCCATTTTAAGTTTGGAAATTCAACATTCATTTCAAAACATTATAGGTCATTTTGACTGAAACCCTAATTTTGGGTCAACTTCCCAAGGACCCAACTTCCTTAATTTTTATGATTTTTAGGTGAGACCAATTGCATTGGAAATCTTAAGATATATAATTCAAATTTTATGTTGGACAAAATTTCATAATCCTAAAATAAACACATGTGATAATACAAAACATTATAGGTCACTTTGGACCAAAGTCATTGAATTTTGAAAATGTCCAACTTCAAGTGCCCATGACTTTCTCATGAAAAATCCAAATGATGCAAAATTGAAGGATAAATTGATCATCTTGAAAAGATATACAACTTTTATGTCTGAGGTTTTTCCATTTGAGGCTTTCATCATTGAAACAGAAGGGCTTGAAGTTGCTTGGTTTTGGCAAAAGTTTTCAAAGGGAACCTAGACATGTTTTGTACCTCAAACTTCACAGCCAGTTTTCATAAATTTCCAAACTCCAAATGAATTTTTGCTAAACATGACTTTTTTTCCTCATTCTAAGAGCTTTCCAAACATTACTCACATGACCATTTTTGGATTTGCTATGTCGGAGTTTCGAAGAGCTTAAAGTTTAGGTCCATTTGTGCAATTCACTTTATAACTTGATATGCAAGCAAATGTCAGGCCTTGTGCACGTCCAATTCACTTAAATATGATCTCAACATGCATTTCCATTCATTCTTGGGCTTTGCAAGCGCATGTACAGGCCCATGCATCAAGAATCCAAGTTTCATGCACACGAGCAAAACACCACATTGCATCAAGTTCAGCTATAAATAGAAGGGCCTTGAGCTTCATTCCACAACATGAATGAGATCTGAAACGCTGCTGGGTTGAAAACCAAACCTCACTCAAAGGAATTTCAATTTTCAATTTCAAGCTTGAATTTCAACATCATTAGTTGATCTTCAAGTCTTAATTCCTTAGCCTTGCATCATCATTACACTCCTAGAGCAAGATTGGATCAAAAGCTTGAAGAACTCGTACTGTTTGAAGCTGCATTTCAGAGGTAGAACCTCAATTTTTCTTGATCTAGATCTCCATATAATGTGAATTGCTTTGTTTTTTGTTATTTTCTGAAGTCATCATGCATGAGGCAGGCCAGTGGTGGTCTTAATTTCATAAATCGTGCCATTTCAGATCAAGCACCATTCTTCAAGCTCTTGTTTCTCTCTAAATAGGAACATTGAGAAGGATCCATGGTTACAGGGGTGATGTACATCACCCTAGCTTCATTTTGATACCTTGCTTTTCATTTTCATTGAAGTTGAAATCCCTGCGCGTGGTGGCTGAAATCAGTTGGCTAGACGGAGAAGATGGTGGTTTCCACCACCATCCCCACGTGGGAGCCTCTCATCCCTTGGATCTTTCTCAAAAGTTTTAATCGTGTCCTTTCATTTGACTGACTTGTTTTAATTCCAAATGTTACGCGCTTGACCAAGGAGTATCATATGACCGCGCCTCTGAACCCTCAAATCATGGCCACGTCATTTAATGAATGATCCAACCGCGCTGGTTTTTTCTATTTTCCTTATTTCTGTTTTATTTTCATTTAATTCACTTTATTTTCAAAAATTCATAAATATTTTATTTAAAGTCACAAAAATATGAGACCAATGCCAAAAAAATTCTTGAAAAATCTAGTTTCATATTTTGATTTTTAATTATTTTTGTAACTTCATTTAATATTTTTTGTGAATTATTTGGTTTTTAATAGTTTTTAATTAATTTTAAATACTTTTTGATATTTGAAAATTCCAAAAATATTTTCTTAACACATGTGGATCATGATAAGTCAATGAAAGATAGTCTCATCAACTTCTTAATTGATTTGAGATTTATTTGAGATTTTAACTCATATTATGTTATTTTTATTGTTTTTAATAGTTTTAAAATAGTTTCTGATTTCAAAAAATTTTGAAAATTTTTGTCTAACCTTGTTTGACCATGTTAGACCTATGAGAATTTAATTGGACTTGTTGAAGTTGATTTGAATTGAATTTGAGGTTTGACCATATTTTGTTCATTTTTATTTTGCATTTATTTTAATTCCAAAAATACCAAAAAAATATTTTTAACCTTCTCTTCTGTTTAGCATTGGTTGATGATGATTTGATACACTTTTGACCAATTGTATTGGACACTTTATTTCTCTTTCCATTTCATTTCATCTTCATCTCATTTTCTCTTTTTTATTTTGGCCAATGAGTTAATGTCTTATGGTTGGTCTTGACATAGGAGAGGTTTAACCTTCTTTAATCCAAATGAAACTCAATTTCATCCAAGATCAAGTGAGTTGCTTTGTGTCCAAGATAGGTTGCTTCTTGGTCAAGCAAAAAACATAAAGTCCATACAAGGCCTTTCCTCTTTTCTTTCGGCATGGAAAGTTGTAGGAGCTTGGCTTACTGGTCATGATCTCTAACTTGTGTTTATTTTCCTATAGTTTTATTGACCAGCCTCAGATAGGTGTGACTACTACATTAGTCCGCTAAATTGTCTTATGACAAACTAACATAACCATACTAGCTACTAACTTTAATTTGAGCATTTAATTTCTTGCAATTTACTTTAATGTAATTTACTTTCTTGCTCATTTATTCATATTGTTTTTCTCTTTGCTCACTTGAGCACATATTTTATGTTTATGTCATTTTCCTTTAGCTCATTTGAGCTCATTATTGTATATAAATATATTGTTGTTTTGTGTTGGTTTTTCTTTTGTTTTATGTGAACCCAATGCAAAAAGGAGAAAGGACTTAGAATTAAGACTTACCTATGCTTAAAGGAGTTCAAGAGCAACTAGGCCGCATGCCTTTAGAATGCTAAATTTGTTGAAGAGCAACTAGGCCTCATGCCTTTAGAATGCTAAACCTCAAAGTTGACTTCAAAGGACTTCCTTTCCAAAACTTATTCTTTGTCCATTCCTCTTATTCTGTTGTGAACTTTTTGATGTTTTCTCTTGTGTGATACGGATTCCATCTTGAGATAGTAAGAAGGACCATTGTCATGAGTAGCCAAGTTAAGAGAGACAAGCCAAATGGAGATCCTAGGAGCTTGAATATATATTTGTTTGATTTCTTGAGTGCTTACTAAGTCCAAAGGAAAGGAGCATCTTGAATCATCTCTATAATTTCAAGAAAAGGAACTCCAAGGGTTTTATCTCTTCTCTTATCTTTGTTTGCTTTAGGACGAGCCTTTCTCTTCTTCTCCTCACTCTAACCCAAGCCAACCTCTTTTTGTGCAAACTTTGACATTGTCTTCAAACTAGAAACATAGGCAATATGCCTTTGAATTTTCAAAATCTTTTCATTAATACTCATTGTGAATAAACTTTAATTCAACTTTGACTTCTTTTTGTAAATAAATCTAACTTGTAAATATAACTCACTTCAAGTTGATTTTGTGGTTCCAATGGCCACCTTTGTTAAAACTTTTCATAAACATTAGCCATAGGTTTGAGTTATCATAGTGGTTGATGTAAACCTCACCTCATTCTTAGTGGTTGGATTATAAGTCTTCCATGCTTATTATAGGGTTAACCCCTCACTAGTATGTTGAAGCCTTCTTCACATGGTGGATTACTGGTTTAGGTTAAGTTTTCTCCTTTTGATAACAAAAGACCTTAAGGCTTTTGATCAAATCAATTGACCAATCTTTTGAGATTTTTACCCCGAACTACGAGGTTTTGATCCTACCTTTATGATGGTACGTAGGCAATGGGTTCATCCATTCAAACAACAAAAATTGTAAATATAATATATTCTCTTCTCATCCCTCCAATCTTTTTGCACAAATCTTTCCACGAATACCAACCTACAACATATATTTGCAAAAAGGGTTCCCTTAGAGTACTAAGGATGTTTTGGGTGCGTAAAACCTTCCCATTTTATAACCAACCCCCTTACCCAGATCTTTGACATTTTTATTAATTTTTGATTTGATAAAACTTCTTACTTGGCTTTTGTTCGCTTTTTAGCCTTTCCTTTAGACAAATAAAAGTGCGGAGGCGACTCAAACTGTATGTTTACTTTTGGTTTAGAAAATAAACCATAAGGTAACGAATACCCCTCTACACTATCCAGTAACTCATAGATGTAATCCCTATTTCTCCCTTCAGAGTCTCTTTGATGGTATTCTATCCAGCATTCGATAGATGTAATTCCTACAGTTTGTTCAGGTGGTTTATCCTTGATATGTTCATCCTAACCGATGACGGGTATCCTCCTTAACATTCCCAGGCAAGTTAATCCTTGATATGTTCATCTTAATTGATGACAAATTTTCTTTCCTTTGAGTCTATTCTCGATATGTTCACCTTAACCGGTGACAAATATTCTCATATTTGGTCTTCTACCCAGTAACCGGTAGTTGTAAATCCTATTTTCTGTTTTTCCCCAGCAAGTCTATTCTCACCCAGTAACCTGTAATGGATATACCTCCTAGAGGCCCTCAGTAAGTCATCCCTGAGATATTTACCATAACCGGTAACGTGTGTCCTCTCTGTTAGTTTTTTATTATCTCCAAACCCAGTAACAAGTAGTGGATAATGGATTGTTGCTCCTCCTGTCTTGAAGTTTATTCCTTCCCCAGTTGAGTTGAGTGCGTATTTCCTTAGTAAAACCACTTTTCCTACATGGTTCGGGTACTTCAGTTTTATTCTGATCTACTCGTTTCCCATGTAGACGTCTTTTGTTTCCCCGGTAGAGTCTTTCCATTTCATGTAATTCCTCTAGTCTCCCAGCAGTTTCTAAGTCGTAGCCTGGCCTACGCATAACCCTTTTTATCCCTAGAGTCTCTGTTTCCCCAGCGAGTTTTCCTTATGGAATACATTATACTCCTGCGGATTTTCAATTTCTTTGATTTCTTTTCCTTTGTGGCAACATTCCCCACAGAGAGTTTATTTTTTACATTCATATCATATGCATCATGAGGTATCTCAGGGACCAAAATTTGTTTCTATATGTTGTTATTTAAGCCCATTCTATTGAGTCGATACTAAGATTTTAACCTTCTCCTCCTCAATTAGAATGTCCTTAAATAGGGGCAGCTTTAAGACCCTAATTTTGACCCTAAGATCCCTCGTGCAATATCATCATATGCCTTGACATTGGGATCATACCTTGGTATCCTCCTTACCCCTCATTCATTGGGTTTGTTTTGAGAGAGATCACCAAGCACCATGTGATTGTATCATACTTGTACATTATCATTTTACTAACCAAAATACAAAAAAAAATATGTCTTTGCATTTGTTTAACTCTTTTATAGGTAGGGCACATGATCACCTTTGATCTATCAAATTCACAAATAGGGTTTAAGACCCTAATTACTAAGAGCTCAACCAAGGAATGATCCACAGTGGCTCTAAGCATCATATATGAGTCCCAATGATCTCTACATGTTATTTCGATAAATATTTCTTCAAGAATTTGGAGTTGGTTTGCATTGGAAACCCTAGTTCATCAAGGTATCTAGAGTAAATTCTTCAACAAGCTTCTTCACCAATTGATCAAATACTTCAAGGGACACTTCAAATCTCATCATATTATGCATATATGATCTACCATGAGCCTAAAAAGTCAAGAGAATTGCAAGTTAGCGAGTTGGTTGATGGTGGTTGGCTAGATGAATTCATTTGATCAAAATTGGGTCTCCCTAGACCCTATCTCCTACACTTTTCATCATATGAAAATGATTCCAAGAGAAACGTTACTCTAAATGACATTCCAAACAACTTTCATGTTAACGTCTAGACCTAGTTTTGCTTGGAAAGTCATTTCCTATGTTGAAACATTATAGGTCATTTTATCTAAACCCTAATTTGAGAGTCAAGTTCTCAAGACGATAACTTGCTCAATTTTTATGATGTGAAATATTTCCAAGTTGCAAAATCAAATTCAAGGTGTCTACTTCAACTTTGATGTTTGTAGTGAGATCTAATTCAACTTTTATGAGCATGTGATATGAGGATACATTATAGGTCATTTTGGACCAATACCATTGAACAAGTGATTTTCCTCAACTTCAAAAATGCATAATTCATTCATACCAAATCCAAATGATGTAAAATTGGTGACCATTTTGAAGGGTTTTGAAAGGGATACAACTTTTATGAAGACACGTTTCTCATTTGAAGCTCACATAAAAAGTTAGCCAAAGTGGAATAATTGAACATATGGCTTGACATTTAGAAAATATTTTGACATGTTGAAATTTCCAAACTTCCACCTCAAAATTCACCATGATAAAAGTTCCAAATGGAAACGTGTTCAACATAAGAGTTGTTCCTCTTGATCTAACCTTTCCAAAGAGTCTAAATTCACTCATTTTGGTCAAATTTTGAAGGGTCTGCGCATGGCTTGAACAGGGTTGTATCAGTTGGCAAGAATCATGATTCAAACATTCAAATATTTTTGCCTTGCAATGCAATCTTCATTCAGACCCCATTCCAGTTGATCTTGGACTTATTTGAGTGGCTTCAGGGGCCTACACATGCCCATGCAACCGTGTGCCTCACATTTCCAAATTTTGAAGTATTTTCAAGTGTGCAAATAACACTTACCATTTGCAATAAATAGAAGTCTGATGCTTCAATTAAGAGGACTTTGCGCGCCAACTTTGCCTCCAACCATTGAAACCCTCATAATTCAAAGGAAAACCTGATAAATTTCAATTGAAATTTGAGTTTGAATCTCACTGTTTGGAGATTCAAAAACTCCAGGATCCAAAGCCTTGCATCATTCTTAATCCACTTCCACAAGCTTCATAAGCAAGATCAAGCACGAATTGAAGCAAGAGAGATTCATTTGTGCATAGAATTGAAGGTATTTTTCCAGATATTTCTTCTCTTTGATTCTCCCTCAATTCTCTTGGATCCTTGGTTGTCTGAAGTCCTACCAATGTAGGCAAGAAGATTGAGTCACTTTGAGGTCAAATCGAAGCAACTCAGTTTATACACCTCAAAATTCAACTCCATGTATCTCTCTACATATTTGGAGTTAGGTTAAATTGAGGTGATATTCGTGATCTACGCCATTTTTTCTTTAAGATCATGTCCTGCTTTTTCATTTATGTTATGGTGATGAAAGAACCAGTCCGACCAGGGTCATTGGAGAAGATGACCGACATTTGGCTTCGGCGATGAGCTGGAAGTGTTCTGAGATGTTGGATGGATTCAAAATGTTTTAATCAGGGATGTTGCGTGTGATGACCAAGTGTGTAATGCGTTAACTAGCATGCACCGTGGAAGACGCGTCTCTTACCACTTGATCTGCCACCTCAATTAATGAGGGAGATCAAGTGGTCCACATTTTTTTGATTATTTGATTTTTCAATTTATTTCTCTTATTCTCATTAATTCATATTAATTTTAATATTGATCCAAAAAATATGAGAGTTTCACCAAAAAATTTAAAATAAAATCCTCTTTTATTTTTTGAATTAAAATTATTTTTTGGATCATTATTAATATTTTTCATGATTTAATTGATTTTGTGAATATTTTTAATTGTTTAAACATACTTTTAGGTTTCCAAAAATTCTGAAATTTTTTCTCCAAGGTCCTTCGACCTTGTTTAACCTATGATAAATATCATGGTCATTCCTTTGGTGTTTTGATGAGGTTTTAGGAAATTGACCAACCATATTTAATTTAATGCATTATTTTTAATAATTGATTAAATGCCAAATTAATTGTGTAAAGCTATTTTAATTGACATTGTGAGTTTCACTTGTGTTGTTGGGCCTTGGTCAAGGTTGATTTTACTTTGTTAGGTTAAGATCATTGGATTTAGGGGATTGGTGGAATGCAGATTCCATCTCCCAAAATGAATGAATGATCTTAACTTTGTAAAAGTCCTCCTTTGTCCAATTTGTGTTTGATCCATCCCCCCCCCCCCCCCCCCCCTCCCTCTTCATCTCATTCCCCTTCTTTATGCATTCATGTCATTGACCTATGATATCTCAATATCCTAAGAGGACGTAGTGCGGAGGTCGTTCAAATGTCAGATTTCATGCGATTGTTACGCGATACTACACTCATAAGAGTCTCTCTTGAGAATATTTTTGGAATACGAGTATTCGTTCCTCCGATAATATTTGAAAGATGGGATGATGACTATGGGAACCTCTAGTAGAACATGTTCGGCAGGTTTAAACCATAGTACACTCCCTTTGGGTGGTTCTTAACCGAGACTCCATGCTCGTGACTCACAACAAACCCGTGATTCATGGTTGATCCGTTCAACTATCGTTAATATCAATGGAACTTGGGTGTTGATAAGGTGAAAACCATAATCCACCAAAATGGATGATTGATATTAAGGATAATACGAGCTATCCCATGACCTTTGTCTGGTGTGCTTTGCTTGATCCTTGAGTGTGATTGTTGCATTCATGCATTCATGCATTCATCTGCATCCATATCATCAGAAAGAAGAAAATTTTCAAGGAACTTAAGGGTTTATTTGCAAAATTTTCAGATATGGAAAGACCAAAAAGGCGTACAAAGAAGTACAACTTCAGACAACCCGATCTAAAAGAGTTAAGGAATCTGACATCTTATGTATTAGATCCCTTGGGTTTCAAAGCTCGTTATAGGAAGCTTCTGCCTCTTCTGACTACTCAGGTTGACGAAGGGTTGATGAGTACTTTGGTGCAGCTCTATGATCCTCTGTATCACTGCTTCACTTTTCCAGACTTTCAGCTATTGCCTACCCTTGAGGAGTATGCTCATCTTGTGGGTATTCCGATTCTGGATCAGGTGCCATTCAGTGGCTTGGAGAGTATTCCTACTTCTCGAGAGATAGCTGACATGTTGCACATAGATGAATCCTTGGTTAAAGCTCATATGACTACCAAAGGTGGAATTCAAGGTCTTCCTTCTGAGTTCCTCATTGCTCAAGCTACGTTTATGGGAAGGCCATGAGTGAGGATGCCTTTGAGGCCATATTTGTGCTTCTCATCTATGGATTGGTATTGTTCCCCAACATCGACAAATTTGTGGATGTGAACGCTATTAGGATCTTCTCGGTTCTTAATCCCGTTCCGACTCTGTTGGGTGATACCTATGTCTCTTTGCACCTGAGGAATGCAAAGGGTAGTGGCGCTATTGTGTGCTGTTTGCCTCTGTTGTATAAGTGGTTTATTTCTCACTTACCTCAGACGGTCGCTTTCAAGGAGAACAAGGGATGTCTACGGTGGTCTACGAGACTCATGTCTCTCACTAATGACGATATCTCTTGGTATGATCGCGCATATGACGGTGTCCAGATTATTGATTCTTGTGGTGAATTCTCCAATGTGCCTCTTCTTGGTACATGTGGTGGGATTAGCTACAACCCTATCTTAGCATGCCGTCAACTTGGGTTCCCCCTAAAGGATAAACCTAATAACATTCTGTTAGAAGGTGTGTTCTTTCAGGAGGGTAAAGATCCCCAAGGCCTGAAACCCAGGATGGTCCGCGCTTGGCGCAAGATTCACAAGAAGGGTAGAAGTGAGTTGGGTCCGAAGAACTCCATTGCTTTGGAGCCGTATACTACTTGGGTAAGGAAGAGAGCATCTGAGTATCTCATGCCTTATGATTATCCGAGACCTACACCTTTGGTTTTGGCTGGGCCTTCAACCCTCCCTAACCAAGGCGTAGAGGAGTTGAGAGATGAAGACCTTTCACGTGCCTGGATCAGTGAAAGAGAAGAGTTGCTTCAACAACTTAAGGAGAAGGATGCTCTGATTGAGTTCCTCGAGCATCAGGTGATCGACGATCCGAACGATGCTTGGACTTCCTTACTTCCTCAGTCTTCCAAGTTCTGGAAAAGGAGGTAAGATAGACTCGCCAAGGAGAAGGCGGATATGGAAGCAGCGTATGAGAGAGAGATCAAGAGGCTTCGTGCAACTTACCTTCCGGCATCCCGAGCTTCTAGGGATCCATAGGATGTTTATTTTCCTTCTCTCTTGTAATGATTAACAATGTTGTACTTCTTTTCTCAAATATATTTGATGAGATATTTTCCATATGCGATAAAATGCTTAATATTCAAAATTTGCAAATAATACCCTAAAGTTCCTTCAAAATAAAAACAAATCATATGCACCAGCATTGCATGCATCATTTGCATAAGCAGGTGTTTGTTCCGGTCTTCTTGTCTGTGGCCTAACTCTGTGCTCTTCATTTATTTTGAAGACAAGCTGACTCATCGGTACTACACCAGAGCCAACTCTTCTGGATTGATGGATCATCTTGAACAAGAGAATCGCGAGCTCAACGAGGAAGTCGCCAGACTGAGCGCTTTGATGGAATCTTTCCTAGCTGCTCAGAACCAGCCTTCTCCAACACCTGCAACTCCTCCCCAGAGGACTGTTATCTCTGAGGTTGTTTCTGCAACAGTGCCAGCTGCTAGTGCCCATTTTATGCCAACAGCCATGTCAGCCGGGTTTCCGTGGGGTATGCCTCCTGGTTTTATGCCTGATATTCCTGTGCCAACATTTGCTTCCATGCCGGCATCTAGCCCGGTCATTGCTGTGCCTCCTCCTGTCGTGCATACCGTTCCCAGGGTAGACGACACCATCTATCATTCTGAGCCGTCTGAGGGCCCAGATTATCATGAGAAGATGGATGTTATGAATGACCAATTTCTTGAACTCCACAAGGAATTGAAGACCTTTCGAGGAAAGAATTTGTTCGGCAAGTCTGTAGCCGAGCTCTGCTTAGTTCCCGGTGTGAAAATACCTGTCAAATTCAAGGTCCCAGACTTTGAGAAGTATAAGGGGAACACCTGCCTGCTCAGCTACCTGGTTATGTATGCCAGGAAAATGTCTACTCAAACGGATAATGATCAACTGCTTATTCATTATTTCAAAGACAGTCTGTCCGGTGCTGCACTGCGATGGTATATGAGTTTGGACAGTGCAAACATTCGTTCCTTCAATGATCTTGGCAAAGCCTTCGTCAAGAAATACAAATACAATGTGGATATGGCTCCCGATCGGGATCAGCTCAGGGCCATGTCCCAGAAGGATAAAGAGACATTTAAAGAGTACGCCTAGAGGTGGCGAGAGCTGGCAGCTCAGATTACTCCTCCGCTGGAAGAGAAGGAAATGACCAAGATCTTTCTGAAGACCTTGAGCTCATTTTATTACGAGCGAATGATTGCTAGCGCTCCTTCTGATTTCACCGAGATGGTGAACATGGGGATGCGGCTAGAGGAGGGAGTCCGTGAAGGACGGCTATCCAAGGATGAAGGCTCTTCTAGCAAGCGATATGGGGCGTTTGCGAAGAAGAAAGATGGAGAGGCACATGCTGTGCAATCCCATGTCAAACCCAGAAGACCCTCGGTTAGGAGGAAGCTTATGCGTTTAGCCAGTAACCAGCACCAGGTGGCACACATAGCACCTATTTTCAGAGACAACAATCAGCAATATCAGCACAATAATCAGCAACCAACTCAGCAGTATCAACAACAGCATCGTCCTTAACAACAGGCTTACCAGCCTCGCAACAACAGTAATCAAGCTATTACGAATTATGAAAGGAAGAAGATCACTTTCGATCCAATTCTTGTGTCATACGCAGAGTTGTATCCCTCTTTGATAGAGCGGAAATTGATTACTCCCAGGGATCCACCGGTTGTACCTGCTAACCCTCAGTGGTGGTACAAGCCCGATCAACATTGTGTTTATCATTCGGGTGCTCCCGGTCATAATGTGGACAACTGCTTTCCATTGAAGAACAAGGTTCAAGACCTTATGAGGTGCGGAATTCTGAGCTTTGAGGACGCAGGTCCTAATGTTACAAAGAACCCATTGCCCGAGCATGGGAAGTCTGTTAACATGGTCCAGGGTTACCCTGGCAAATACAAGGTCAAATATTTTAGCCATATTCCACAATCGCTTGTTGAGTTGCACCGTCTGCTGTGTCAGTACAGTCATTTGGAGCATGATCATGATAAGTGCCGAATTTGTTCTGTTAACAGATTGGGTTGTCGCTTAGTGCGCAAAGATCTGCAAGAATTGCTGGATGATGGGACCATCGAGATTCTTCAGAACAGAAATGTTGATGAAGACGAGCCAGAGGTGAATGTGATTTCTCCTGTGTTCAAGATCCCTGAGCCTGTTGTCATTCGTTATGATGGTAGCAAGCAGAAGGTTTCTCCTGCCCTGATTATCAAACCTGCAGGTCCTATGCCTTATTCATCTGACAAAGCAATTCCATTCCGATACAATGCTGTTGCTATTGAAGATGGGAAAGAAGTGCCCTTGCCCTCTCCGTCTGTTGTGAATATAGCTGATGTGAGCAGGTTGACCCATAGCGGTCGTGTGTTTTCACTCCCGAAGCCTCAGGCTAGAGCTGACTCTGTTGAGCGTCCGGTGGGGAATGCGGTTAATCCTTCAAACCCGGCACCTGTTGTTAAACCCTCCTCTATACAAAAGACTCCTACTTCTTCTGTTGGCCCTAGTGGCACTGTGAATGAAGACTGTGATGAGATGCTGAGGCTAATCAAGAAGAGTGAGTACAATGTTGTAGATCAGCTTCTACAAACACCGTCCAAAATCTCCGTGTTATCTTTGCTTCTGAATTCAGAACCGCATAGGGAGGCTCTGCAGAAAGTTTTGGACTTGGCTTATGTTGATCATGATGTCACAATTGAACAGTTTGATAGCATTGTTGCAAACATTACTGCTTGCAACACTTTGAGTTTCTGTGACGTTGATCTCCCTGAGGAGGGAAGAGACCACAACATGGCTTTACATATATCCATGAATTGCAAGAACGATGCCATGTCCAACGTGCTGGTGGACACTGGGTCATCTTTGAATGTATTGCCGAAGACCACTCTCTCTAGATTGTCATATCAAGGGCCTCCCATGAGGCAGAGTGGAGTTGTTATGAAAGCTTTTGATGGGTCGCGTAAGACTGTGATTGGGGAAGTTGATCTCCCAATCAAGATTGGACCAAGTGATTTCCAAGTTACCTTTCAGGTTATGGATATCCACCCATCTTATAGATGTTTCCTTGGTAGACCATGGATTCACGAGGCTGGCGCCGTGACATCCACCCTACACCAGAAGCTGAAATTCGTTAAGAACAAGAAACTGGTTGTGGTAGGGGGAGAAAAGGCTCTCCTGGTTAGCCACTTGTCTTCTTTCTCATACATTTATGCTGAGGATGAAGTTGGAACTCCTTTCCAAGCTTTATCTATAGCCGAGCCTGTTGAGAAGAAAACTCCTTCATTTGCTTCCTATCAAGATGCAAAACTGGCCATTGAATGTGGTGCAGTTGCTGGTCTAGGAAAGATGATCGAGCTTGAAGATAACAAATCCCGGGTTGGCATTGGCTATTCTTCTGGGGTCTTCAACGACAAAGGGCTGTTCAAGGGTGGAGGTTTCATCAACGCCGATCAGAGTGAAGAAGGTGATGCTATCTTGGAAGAGAATGCAGAGGATACTAACAATTTTGTCATCCCTGGCGGGATCTGCCACAATTGGGTCGTTGTGGATGTTCCTACGGTCATTCATAAGTCAGCGTAATATGTTTGCTTTGTTTAAAAACCCTTCTCCCATGCCAAAAGGAGAAGTGATGACATTGTTGGCATCATATATACAATGATATTTCATTCAATAAATTCATGTTAAACATTTGTTTTTCCATTTGTTTTCACTTTTTGCTTTTTTGCATGAAATTGGTGATCACAAAAAACCCTAAAAAACAAGAATAAAAGCAATCTTTTCATCTGCATAATGATTTGTTTGTTTAAATTCTAAAGTTTTTCATTATCCCAAATCATTATGCAGGTTGATTCTTAAACCCATTGAACATAATGATCCAACGCCATCTCCCAATTTTGAATTCCCTGTATTTGAGGCAGAGGAAGATGATGTTGAAGAGATTCCTGATGAGATTACCCGTCTTCTTAAGCACGAAGAGAAGATCATTCAACCGCATCTTGAGAATCTGGAAACAGTCAACTTGGGGTCTGAAGATTGTGTTCGGATGGTGAAGATTGGGGCACTCCTTGAAGAGTCTGTGGAGAAGGGGTTGATCAGTTTGCTACGAGAATATTCCGATATCTTTGCTTGGTCGTACGAAGACATGCCGGGTCTAGATACAGATATTGTGCAACATTTCCTGCCTTTGAAGCCGGAGTGCGTGCCAGTGAAGCAGAAGCTCAGAAGAACTCATCCAGATATGGCAGTGAAGATCAAAGAGGAAGTTCAGAAGCAAATTGATGCGGGGTTTCTGGTGACTTCCACATATCCTCAATGGGTGGCCAACATTGTGCCTGTGCCTAAGAAAGACGGAAAAGTCCGTATGTGTGTTGATTACAGAGATTAGAATAAGGCTAGTCCGAAAGATGATTTCCCTCTACCCCACATTGATATGTTGGTAGACAATACAGCCAAATTCAAGGTCTTTTCTTTTATGGACGGATTTTCCGGATATAATCAAATCAAGATGGCACCCGAGGATATGGAGAAGACAACATTCACCACACCTTGGGGAACATCCTGTTATCGAGTGATGCCCTTCGGTTTGAAGAACGCCGGAGCCACGTATCAACGAGCTATGACTACCTTGTTTCATGATATGATGCACAAGGAGATAGAGGTCTATGTTGATGACATGATTGCTAAGTCACGAATGGAAGTGGAACATGTTGAGCATTTGTTGAAGCTTTTTCAGCGTTTGAGGAAGTTTAGGCTTCGTCTGAATCCGAACAAATGCACATTTGGAGTCCGTTCTGGCAAGTTATTGGGTTTTGTTGTCAGTGAGAGAGGTATTGAGGTTGATCCTGCAAAGGTCAAAGCAATACGAGAGATGCCTGCGCCCAAAACTGAGAAGCAAGTCCGAGGTTTTCTTGGCCGCTTGAATTATATTTCCAGATTTATATCCCACATGACTGCCACATGTGCGCCAATATTCAAGCTCCTCCGGAAAGATCAGTCTCATGATTGGACCGAGGATTGCCAGAAAGCTTTCGGCAATATCAAAGAGTATCTGTCTAAACCTCCGATCTTGTCTCCGCCTGTAGAAGGAAGACCCCTGATCATGTATCTGACTGTTCTTGAAGACTCGATGGGTTGTGTACTCGGTCAGCAAGATGAATCAGGAAAGAAAGAATCTGCTATCTACTACCTGAGTAAGAAGTTCACTGATTGTGAGTCTCGATACTCTATGCTTGAGAAGACGTGTTGTGCTTTGGCTTGGTCCGCTAAGCGTTTACGCCAGTACATGATAAATCATACAACTTGGTTGATATCCAGAATGGATCCAATCAAGTATATCTTCGAGAAGCCTGCTTTAACCGGGAGGATTGCCCGTTGGCAGATGTTGTTGTCTGAGTATGATATCGAGTATCGAGCTCAGAAAGCTATCAAAGGTAGTATCTTGGCTCACCATTTGGCACATCAGCCGATTGAAGATCATCAGTCTGTTCAGTACGACTTCCCAGACGAGGAGATTCTGTATTTGAAAATGAAAGATTGCGATGAGCCTACACTTGACGAGGGTCCGGAACCTGGTTCCAGATGGACGATGGTGTTTGATGTCGCTGTAAATCAGTACGGAAATGGAATTGGGGCAGTAATCATTACTCCTCAGGGCACACATATTCCTTTTACAGCAAGGCTAACTTTCAAATGCACGAATAATATGGCTGAGTACGAAGCCTGCATTATGGGATTAGAAGAGTGCATTGATCTAAGGATCAAGCATCTTGATGTGTATGGTGATTCGGCCCTCGTTGCAAATTAGATCAAGGGTGAGTGGGAAACGAATCAACCTGGTCTCGTTCCGTGCAGAGATTATTCGAGGAGGATTTCAACGTTCTTTACAGAAGTTGACTTTCATCATATTCCTCGAGAGGATAATCGGATGGCAAATGCTCTTGCCACGCTTGCCTCAATGATTGTGGTCAAGTATTGGAATGAAGTTCCCAATATTATCGTGATGCGCCTGGATAGACCAGCTCACGTGTTTGCAGTTGAAGAAGTACAAGATTACAAGCCTTGGTATTTTGATATCAAGAATTTCCTTCAGAACCAGGTTTACCCGCCTGGGGCATCTGTGAAAGATAGGAAAACTCTGAGAAGGTTGTCAGGCAGTTTCTACCTCAGTGGTGAAGTGCTGTACAAGAGAAATTTTGACATGGTTCTGCTCAGATGCGTGGATAGACACGAAGCAAACCTGTTGATGACTGAGGTCCATGAGGGTTCATTTGGTACTCATTCCAATGGACATGCCACGGCTAGAAAGATGTTGAGAGCAGGCTACTATTGGCTGACAATGGAGTCTGACTGCTGCAAATATGTGAAGAAATGCCACAAGTGTCAGATTTATGCAGACAAGATTCATATTCCTCCGACACTTCTGAATGTGATTTCATCACCATGGCCTTTCTCTATGTGGGGAATTGACATGATTGAGCCGAAAGCGTCCAACGGACACAGGTTTATTCTCGTAGCAATTGACTACTTCACCAAATGGGTTGAAGCGGCGTCGTATGCTAATGTGACCAGGTAGGTGGTCGTGAAGTTTGTCAAGAATCAGCTTATATGCCGTTATGGTGTGCCTGATAAGATCATTACTGATAATGGATCTAACCTGAACAACAAGATGATGGAAGAGCTATGCGCTGAGTTCAAGATTGCACACCATAATTCCTCTCCTTACAGACCCAAGATGAATGGGGATGTTGAAGCTGCTAACAAGAATATCAAGAAGATTATCCAGAAGATGACAGTCACGTACAAAGATTGGCACGAGATGCTGCCATTTGCTTTGCATGGATATCGTACATCTGTCCGCACTTCAACAGGGGAAACCCTTTTTTTTCTTGTTTACGGCATGGAGATCCCATCAATGAGAGTCTTGATGGAAGCCAAGTTGACTGATGCTGAATGGATTCAGAGTCATTATGACCAACTGAATTTGATTGAAGAGAAGCGATTGACTACCATGTGCCATGGTCAGTTATATCAGCAGAGAATGAAGAAAGCATTCGATAAGAAGGTCAAGCCTCGTGTGTTCCGAGAAGGTGACCTTGTGCTCAAGAAAGTCTTGTCTTTCGCGCCCGATTCCAGGGGCAAGTGGACTCCAAACTATGAAGGTTCATATGTTGTCAAGAGAGCCTTTTCATGCGGTGCTTTGATGCTTACAACAATGGATGGGGAGGATTTCACTCGTCCTGTGAATTCAGATGCAGTCAAGAAATACTTCGCCTAAAAAAATAAAAACAGAATAGCTCGCTAAGTTGAAAACCCGAAAGGGTGACTTAGGAAAAAATGAGCGTCTCGGAGGATAACCCGAAAGGGCGATCCAGGCAAAAGTTAGAGACATGAAAAAAAATGAATTTGCATCCCGCTAGATTGAGTACCTCATCCTGGGGCAATCTAGGCAAAAATTAGGGATTTGGCAAGTAACTGCATCCTGACAAGACTTTCTGTTTCACAGCTGTCTTTTCGTCAGGGATTCTCGCTCAGTCATTGTCAACTGAAGCCTCAAATACATCAGATTCAAATTGGTAGAGAAATGGTCATTATGTTCAATGTAGCCCTCTTCCAATATATATCACCGATTTCAAATTTGTATAGATCTATGGAGTCTTGCCATTTGCAGGCTACCATTCCATCAAATAAATTTGAGCTTTTATCCAATTATTTGCACTCTTATTTGTTTCAATTCAACAAATGTTTTGCATGTTTTAATTGATAAAATGTCATTTGTTTTAAACAAACAAATTTTTCAAAATTGTTTTTAAACAAAGTGAACATTCACAATGATGAAAGGATACTTAAGAATTTCTCAGTGCTCTCCCAAGGGTGGCATGATTTCCAATAGGGTAAGACTTTTGTTCATATTCCTGGCATGGTTGTATCCTCTTTCTCCAGATTGTTGTTGGGGTTTCTCCCCAAGCAGAGCTTCTATTGAGATTTTCTCCCCCGAGCAGGGTATGTGTTGGGATTTCTCCCCAACGGATTTTTGTTGAGCAGAGCCTTTATTATGACTCCTCCTCATTCAGAGTGCTTGTTGAAGAGTTCAACTTTCCTCTCCAGCATTATTCTCTCCCTAGCATGGGTGCTTTTCTTTGGAAGATTCGGTAGTTGGTGGGTTGACATCCCAGTACTTCGTCATTTTCCTTGGATAGATCCCTAGCAGAGTTGTTGGTATGATGAACTTCATCTATGCTATCTATCTCCATCAGAGATCTGATTGCTTCCTGGCATCTCTGATCCCTAGCAGGAGTTGTTGTTGTGGCGTTTCTGCCTGTGCATTGAACTCTTTTCTCCGGTTGTGACTGACGATCCCTCCGGAAATCTCTTGAGGCCTTCCTCCCTGTAGAGATTTGGTGATTTACTCATATCTCTGATCCCAGTAGAGTTTCTTGTGTGGCAGAATCTACTTGTGTGATCTTTTCTCCCTCAGTGATTTGCCCCAGTGGAATTGTTTGGAGTTGTTTTCGTGGCAATTTTCGCCGGTGCAGTGAGCTCTTTTTTCCCAGTTGAGACTGATGATCCATCCTTGCAGATGATTTGGTTGTCTTTGATCCCGTCAGAATTGGTTGTTCTCCGGTGATCCTGGCTTTCTCTCCTTTGGTGTAGTACCGGGCGTTTGATTCCTGGACCTGTTTGTGGTAGATATGTCTGTTTTGTCAGCATTCATCAAACATAAATCATGCATATTCATGCATACTTTCAAACATTCAGATATTCATGTTGCATCTTTTGCCAAATATCTTTTGTTTGATTGTCTCCTGCTTTTGGTGATATATATCTCCCCAGTAGATCTCCCCAAGCAGATGTCGGGTGTCTAAATCTCTCAATATAGAGTCAGCCCCTTAAGCAGAAAGTGTCTGTCATTTCTTCTGCAGTTCCCCACTGAGATATATCCTCGTGGATGACGGTTGTTTCCGTGTCCTCCCAACACATATATTGGGATGGGTTTTCCCTTTTGAGTTCTTTCCTCATTAGGACGAGTCTTGATTCAGTTTGCCTTTTTGGTTTGATCCTGAATCGGCCTTTTTTCAACTGTCTCTTGTGCTTCCCTGTGGAATAAACGAATGTTTGCTCAGTAACCGGCAATCATTCACTTTATCCTCAGCGGAGTTTATGACCTCTACCCAGTAACCGGTAGTTGTAAGTCCTATCCTTTGTGGTTTTCTACCCAGTAACCGGTAGTTGTAAATCCTATATACCTTTTTTCCCTCTTTGTGGAATATGTGGTTGTTTACTCAGAGATTGGTATTTGTGAACTTTTTGTTCCTCAGCAAGAGTCGGTGGTTTTCTACCCAGTATTCGCTAGTTGTAAATCCTATTTTCTTGCTCTCCAGCAGAGTTTGTGGTTTTCTACCCAGTAACTGGTAGTATAAACCCTATTTGTTTTCCCCGTGCGGAGTTGTGATCCTTTCGCTCCCCACGCAGAGGCTTTGATCTTCTACCCAGTATTCGGTAGTTGTAAACCCTACCTTTTTATCCTCATCAGAGTCGATGGTTTTATACCCCGTAACAAGTAGTTATAAATCCTACTTTCATCCCCTAGCAGAGGTAACCTTTGTGGTTCATCCTAGTTGATGGCGGATTTTGATGGTCTTCTACCCAGTATTCGGTAGTTGTAAATCCTATGTTGTTGTTTTCTCCCTATCGGAGTCTTTGCTTTCCTGTGGAATAGTTGGATAATTGCCCAGTATCCGACAATCATTCGCCTTATCCTCAGCTGAGTCTTTGGTCTTCTACCCAGTATTCGGTAGTTGTAAATCCTATTTTCTCCCCTTTGCAGAGTTAACCTTGTTGTTCATCCTAGTTGATGACGATTACACTTGGTGGTTATCAATATCCAGTATTCGATGTTGATTTTTCCCCATCCTCTTCTGGGTAATTGCTCTGAGTAAGCAATTGTATCCCCAGCGGGTCTTTTCCCTCCTTCTTGTGGATAATTGCCGTATGCTAGCAATTTTATCCTCAGCGGGTCCTTTCACCGTTTGCCAGTGATTTGTTCCCCGAATCATTGATTTTTATCAATGCATCCCCAGTGAGTCCTCTTTCATTTACCCTTTTGTTGGTAATGATTGTTGCTCCCTTTGATTGGTCATCATTATATACCTAGTGTTGGTATCCCGATGCCTTTCTTTTCGGATGATTTATCCTTTGTTAACGCAGTAACCGGTTGTGGATAATCTTCCATGCGAGTGTATTATCCATGTTCGGACGGTAATGGATAATATATCTCATGCACTCTTCAGTCGAAGCCTGTTGTGTTTCCCTAGTTGAGTAAGATTCGTGTTCCCTTTGCGGAATCGAATATTCATTGTTCCCCCTTTTTGAGCGTATCTCCCAGTAACCGGTGATATGTTTCCTGGATAATTGCCGTATGCTTGCAATTTATCCCCAGCGAGTTATCTCTCGTCTACCCTGTTGTTGTTGGTAACGATTGTTTCTCTTTTCGGTAGGTCACCTATTATATACCCAGTAACCGGTATCCCTGGTGTTCCTTCCATGCGAGTATATTATCTACGTTCTGACGGTAATAGATAATATATCTCATGCACTCCTTGGTCAAAATCTTTTGATTGTCTCTCCAGCGGAGTAAGATTCGTATTCTTTATAGAATCGAATGTCCATCCTTTATCAAGTTTGCGTTTTGCTTTCTTCAGGATGATGAGTGTTTTGGCAGTAAAAACCAATTCACGTTTTCGGTCGGTCACCTATTATATACCCAATAACCGGTATCCCTGGTGTTCCTTCCATGCGAGTATACTATCCACGTTCTGAAGGTAATGGATAATATATCTCATGCACTCTTTGGTTGAAGTTTTTTGTCCTTCCCCAATTGAGTAAGATTCGTTTTCCCGTTGCGGAGTCAAATGTCCATCCTGTAAGTCGATTTGCTTTTTCAAGCCCTCCTTTCGGATGATAAGTGTTTTGGAAGTAAACCCCAATTCAAGCTTTGGTTGGTCACCTATTATATACCCAGTAACCGGTATCCCTGGTGTTCCTACGTTTCTGCTCCCTATTATGACCCTGGTCCCCTGCGGAGTCAGACTTTCCTGAGTTGATATACCTTTTTCAGGTCTTCCTCAGATGTTTTTGGTTGATTGATATCTCTCACCCTTATACCGGTCTTAGATATTCATTCTTCCTGAGTATGTTGTTCTTTCACCCAGTAACCGGTGTTCAGATCACATGTCTCTCTGAGCTTGTTACCCAGTAACCGGTAACACCTCATCCTTTTGCTTCCTCTGGAGAGTCTTTGTTAGACATTCCCCAGCGGAGTTTCCGTTGTGATTCACCATTTTGTTGTATTGGAGTTTTCTCCAATATATGCAATTTTCCCCGGCAGGGAGGTTCTGTGTGAATCTTTCCCCAGCCTGAGTCCGGATTTTTATCCGAAGTATCCTTTGTGGATAATTTTGTTGTATTGGCGTTTTCCCCAATACACGCATCTTTGAGTCAACTTGAGTCTTTCCATTGGATGTCTTTCTCTTTCGAACTCTTTTTCCCAGTTTGAGTCCTTTACTCCCCGGTAAGGTCTCCAGTCCAGTTGTGCCCTGCTCACGCAGTGTCAAAGTCTTTTTTTCCCTAATTCAGAGTCGTGTCCTACTCACGCATTCTTTTTTCTTATCCCCATAAGAGTCCTGTTAGAGTCTCTGTTCCTGGTGAGTGTATTACTCCGATGGATCGTCTTTTCTTCTTTGTGGACATATGTTCCCCACAGAGTTTGTTTGTTTTGCATTCATACATTTGCATCATGAGGTCTCTTAGGGACCAAAATTTGTCTCATTATTGTTATTTAAGCCCATTCTACCATGTCGAGATGAAGATTTTAACCTTCACTTCTCCGGCTAGAATGACCTTAAATAGGGGCATCTATAAGACCCCAATTTTGTCCCTAAGATCCCTCCTGGCATCATATCATAGCATTGCATAGCCTCAAGGATCATTGGACACCTTGCTTCCTTCCCTGTGGGAGGGATCTTTCCTGAGAGTGGTTCTTGATCACCAAGCATTGCTTGCATTTGTATATCATTGCTTTTCTTTTAATCATTAACCAAAATGTACAAAAATATGTCATTAACCTTTGTTACTTGCAGCTTAAGCAATCAACAGGTCAAGGCAATCAAGTGAATCCTTCGTGTAAGAGAAGGAGTTTCCAATGAGATATGGATCATGTGATCATTATTTTGAGCTTATGTGAGCTATAGGTCCATTGTGAAGCAAATTCCCCAGGTGATTGAGGCCCAAGTTCATCAGACATTTTCAGGTCATCTAAGGGCCTATGCCAGTCAACTGAAAGTCAACTGTGGGTTTTGAATTGAGAAATTGAGTTTCTTCATCCCATTCATGTTCCAACAATGCTTATTCATCATGTCAAACATCTACATTGAAGACTTTGAAGTCAAAGCAAAAGTTTCCCAAAATGGAAAGTGACCTATAATTTCAAGTTTCTAAAAATGGAAAGTTTTTGGACCAACTTCAACTCAACTGTCCAACATCAAAGAAGCTTCAAATAAATTTTTTCCAACATGAAAGTTGAAGATCTCTCTCTCCTATTTCCAAAAAGTCCAAGATCACGAGCATCTGATGAATGGTTGAGGAGATATGATCAAATCATTGCCAAGTGTGCATGGAACTTCAAAAGGCCATAACTTTTGACTCATAACTCCAAATTTAGTGCCTCTTTTTGCATTTTGCTTCTCATGACATGTATTTTCCAAATCATTCATCATATTGCATGAAATTTTATCATATGATCATTTGTTCTTTCATGCCTATTTTGGAGGGAAAATGCTAAATTTAAAATTGGTGCATTACATGAACTAATTTCCATTGCGATTGTGTTCATAAAATGATTTTGAGTGAATTTAATCATGCATGTGGTACTGTTCACGTCCACATTTGCCATACACCCTCCATTTTCAAATTTTGGTCACACACCCTATTTCACCTAATCACAATTAACCAATGCTTAATTTTAATTAGGATGAGATTAGGACAGAGTATATAAACCAAATCCTAACAGAATTTCTGGATCTGCACCATTTCTAGATCTAAATTCTTCTTCCCTCCAAATTTCTCTCTCCATTAAAATTCAAATTTCTTCCACATAACACTATGTTTTTATTGCATATTCTTGTTTCCTGATGATGATTGAGGGCAGATCAAGCTCTTGATTGGAGATTTTGGACCAGAATCGTGTTGTGCAAGCTCAAGAACAATGAACATGGAAGCTTACATCTGAGCCAGATCCAAGCATCTTCAAGCTTCAATTCACACATCAAGCTTCATAACATCAATATAGGATTGGATTTGCAGCTTGCCAGGCCTTGAATCGTGCGTTTACTCATACTGCTCTTCAAGAGGTACTTTAGCCGCTTTAACTCATTATTTGAGTTGCTTTGCTTTGCTTGTGGTTAGCATACCACTTAGGTAACTTCTTTTCTCCATGTAGTCTGGAAGACCTGCTGATTTTGGTAGGCACCTGTCTGAAGCCCTCCTTAAGAGGCCATGTTCTTGATTGTTTATCTTTGTGCTTAAGACCTCCTTGTCGAGGCATACAGGTTAAGTCCTCCTAAGTGAAGAGGCATTGGCAGATAGAAGGGATGTGCAATCCATCCCCTGCTATTCAGTTGAGTCTTTCATATTGCTCGTACTACGTGCTGATGCATTTGAATAAACACCCCAAGATCATTGTATATAGAGTCAGTCATTGTGGAGTAGAGTTCCTCATTCTGGACTCCCACACCTTCTCTGATTCAAGCTCACCTTGTCCAGGGTTAAGAGCTATGACGTCTAATCCTCATCTCCCATTTCATCTGCTCACCCTAACTCTCAATGTTAGAAGTTAAGAGCCTAAAAACCCTTATATATCTAGCTTGTTTGTCGAGGTCGATATGACCCCTTGACTAAAGCCCAACCTTGTATGAGCCTTTTGGTTGTGTATAGTGTGTGCTAATTGATTAATTGTTTGCTTACTTGTGCATCCTTCATGTTGCTTTTGCATATTGTTTGCATTTTGCTCTTGCATTTGTTATTTGTTTTGTTTGAGGAGTCAGATGTAAGACCATTGATTGGCTATCTGTTTTTTTTGTTCCTATTGGGGAGCTGGATATAAGACCATTGATTGGCACTCCATTTCCTATTCTGTTTCTTTTTGTGGAGTCAGGTATAAGACCATTGATTGGCCATTTGTTTCCTATTATTGTTTTGTTTTGTGGAGTCAGATATAAGACCATTGATTGGCTATCTGTTTCCTATCTTGTTTTCGTTTGTGGAGTTGGACGTAAGACCATTTATTGGCACTCCGTTTCCCATTTGTTTTTGGAGTTGGACGTAAGACCATTTATTGGCGTTCCATTTCCAGTTTTGTTGCTCCTTTGAGCTTGCTTATTTGCTTATTGCTTTGTGGCTTATTCCAAAGGATGGTACTTACTTGGGTCATCTACATATGATCTCAAGAGAGGAACTCCTAATGAAGTTTTACTCCTCATCCCCACCTTTTGTTTCCTTACAACCTCCACTTGCATTTGAACCCAAACCAGAAAACTTTGTGCAAACATTTTCATCTGTGTTTCAAACTAGAAACCTAGGCCTTAAGCCTCTGATTTTCAAACTTCATTTTCACAATACTTCTTCTGAATTGAATCTAATGTCAACTTTGACCATCTTTGTGAATACTCATAATTGGTTAATTTCACTCATTCAATTGCTTTTGTGGCCCTTGTCCACTTCTTGATAAGTTTTCATGCATTAGCCATATATCTGAATTATCTTAGTGGTTGATGTGAATCTCACCGCATCCTTAGTGAGTTGATTGTAAGACTTCCATACTTATTATAGGGTTAACCCCTCACTAGCGTGTTGAAGTTGTTCTCACATGGTGGATTGTTGGTTCAGGTTGAGTGTTCTCCCTTTGATAACGAAAGACCTTAAGGCTTTTGTTAAAAAATCAAACCACTTATCTTTTTTGGAAATCTTTTAGCCGAACTACGGCGTTTTGATCCTTATCTTTCATGAAAAGGTACGTAGGCAATGGGTTCATCCATCCAAACACAAAAATAATAAAAATTGCATATTCTTTTCTCATCCCTTCAATCAATGTTTGCACAAAAATATTTCATAAACAAATAATTTTTACAACAAGTTGTGAAAAGGGTTCCCTAGGAGTACCTAGGATGTTGTGGGTGCCTAACACCTTCCCACAACATAATTACCCCCTTACCCAGATCTCTGAACTTTTATTAGTTTTCTTTGCGTAAAACTTCATGGGCTTTTTTTCGCTTTCTAGCCATTCCTTTGGATAAATAGAAGTGCGATGGCGACTCTATCTTTGTATGCTTTGCTTTTGATTTAGTCAATAAATAATAAAGTGACGAATACACCGCTACAGTGACTCTGTTCAGTCCATCATTGCGAGCGTACGATTGCGCTTCGCTAGGTCATGTTCTCATTTTTTCGAGGTACTGCACGCCCAGTCGTCCACACTGTTGCTCCACCAGCTGCCTATGCTAGGTCTGTTCCGCACTTTGAAGATCAACATCATCTATATCAAACTGTCGAATCAACCGTTAATGGTAATGAAGTGAGATTTGAAGATTTCAGAGAAGTGAAGCAGAACATGCAACTCCTTGAGAAGAAGTTCCGAGCTTTGGAAGGAAACCACGTCTTTGGTTCTGCTGCCAAAGAAATGTACCTTGTATTTGGGTTGGTGATTCCGACTAAGTTCAAGACTCTAGATTTCGACAAATACAAGGGGCATACTTGCCCAAAGATCCATCTCATCATGTATTACCTTAAAATGGCTCCTCACGTAGAAGATGACAAGCTGATGATCTACTGTTTCCAAGATAGCCTGAGTGGGGCTCCTTCCAAATGGTATTTGAGTCTGGATCAAAGTAGGATCAGATGCTTCCAAGACCTATCAGACGCCTTCATCAAACACTAAAAATACAACATGGACATGGTGCCTGATACAAGACAGCTGCAAAGCATGTTCCAGCATGACAAAGAGTCCTTCAAGGAATATGCTTAGAGATGGAGGGAACTGGCTTCTCAAGTTGAACCACCTCTTGCCAAAAAAGAACTTACTGAACTATTCATTGACACTGTCCAACCCCAATTCTATGAGAAGATGGTTGGAAGAGTTTCTTTGGGTTTCTCCGAGCTTGTTTCTATAGGAGCTCGCGTTGAATAT
Source organism: Lathyrus oleraceus (assembly GCF_024323335.1). Classification (NCBI taxonomy): domain Eukaryota; kingdom Viridiplantae; phylum Streptophyta; class Magnoliopsida; order Fabales; family Fabaceae; genus Lathyrus; species Lathyrus oleraceus. The sequence continues at coordinate 541,228,753 of NC_066583.1, read as the reverse complement.
GGCTTAAGAAATGGTAAATTTGTAGTTGTGGCCATAACTTCAAGTGCTAATCTGAAGAAGTTCTCTGGAGGGTTTTCCAAAAAGAAGGAAGGGGAAACCAATGATGTGTCTATTGGCCAAGGAAGAGCCCCTCCAAGAAGAAGACAACAACAATATTCACAACAGCAGTATGTTTAACAACCTTTTCCACAACAGCCTATATATCTCGTTCAGTACGCCTCACAACCGTACGTAGCTGTTGTGACGCCCGCCTTTAATCAACAACCTTCTCAGGCTTATCAACCACCTCCAGTTTATCGACAAGCTCTAGTTTAACAACGTGCTCTTGTTCCCCCAGTTTATCAGCAAGCACCAGCAACTCCTGCCTATCAATAGCCGAGAGCTCAAGCTCCGAGACAAAATGCTCCGAATCAAAATAGGAGGCAGGGGGATAGGGCAACCTTGAATCCAATTCCAATGTCATACATTGAGCTTTATCCCTCTCTGTTGCAAAAAGGTTTGGTGGTTCCTAGACCTATGGTACCTCCACCTGATCGTTTGCCTCCATGGTACAACCCTAATTCACATTGTCCTTTTCATGAGGGTGCCCCCGGGCATGACCTAGAGGGTTGCTATGCTTTAAAGCATAGGGCTCGTGAACTTATTGATAGAAAAATTCTGTCTTTTAGGGATATGGGACCAAGCGTGAAGAATAATCCCCTTCCTCCCCATGGAGACCCTACAGTGAACGCGATTGAATATGCCTCTGATGGTGTTATGGTTGAAAAGGTTGATGATGTTAAGACTCATTTGGCAGCATTCCACACCCAATTGGTGGAAGCTGGCCTGATTAATGTTTGTCATGACAGCTTTGAAGAGTGTGCCACACACCCAAGGGGGTGTCAGATGGTACGAGATAATATTCAAGACTTGATGAACAAAAGAATGCTTCAAATCTCCAGTATTGGAAAGAATGAAGACGTGTCAGTAATTGAACCTTGTTTCAATTTACCTGAATCAGTTGAAATCCCTTACTATAGTAGTAGAGTGGTGCCTGCGAATAGTCATCTGTCACCTGTTGAGATTTGTATGCCTACGTTGTTTCCATATGAAATCACCAAGGATGTGCCTTGGAAAAATGAGATTACCGTTGTGGACAAGATCGTTGAAGGAAGTTGTCGCGGCGGGATTTTTCACGAGATTAAGTATTGATTGAACTTAACCCGTTTGAAAAATATTTTAAATGCAAGAGTCGCCACCGTCTTTTATTTTATCCAAAAAGAGGAAGGGAAAAATAACGATAAATCCCTTTAGAGTTACGGGTTCGGGGGTTGGTTATGCAAAGGGAAGGTATTAGCACCCTCTACATCTGTGGTACTCCACAGGAACCTTTTTACTTATGTTTATGTGAATGCTTTGCTTTTTTCGCTTTGATCGTTTGATTGGGGAGATGAGAAAAGAACTTGATTTTATTGTTTTTGGACTCGATAAAGTCGTAGACTTCATGCCTACGTATCTCCAAGGCGCAATGGAGAAATCAGAATCCACGTAGTTCTCCCAAAAGAAAAGGGGAAAGTCTGTTTTGTTGATTTTAGATTGGCGTGTCTTGCCATCTCTTGCTCGACCTAGGCGGGAGGCTTCGAGACTGACACGTCCTTTTGAAAATGTTTTTAAACTGAAAAGCCAAAGCTGGCAAAAGATTTGAATGAGCCGAAACCCTGAAATAATAAATAAATGGGCTCATTATAAGGAAGCCCAAGAGTAAGCTTGTGAGTGTGTGAAAAGGGTTTCTTAAACGGCGACCATTGGAATCGCATCGGGTTTCTCTTTTTTGGATTTTTCGATTTTTTAAACATAAAACGTGAACAATACGATTAAACACACAATACAGAACATAAAAAATGCGAGAAAGTAAATTATTACAACACAGTTAGCTATGAATAGTTAGTATTACGAATAGTTAGTGGAGTTAATCGAGCTGAAACTGAAACGAAACGGTTAGTAACAACATAAACAAATATAAAAAAACAATATAAACATTTACTTTAGACAAAATAAACATTTGATATAAATAAACATTTAATTAAAATAAACATTTAAACAAATAATTAATTTAACTAACATTTAAATAAAACATATATGCAAAATAATAATAAAAGATAAACAATATTTAGTAAAAAAAAGTAATATATATATATATATATATATATATATATATATATATATATATATATTTATATTTTAGACAAAAAATATATAGTAGACAAAAATAATATATATATATATATATATATATATATATACAAAGATTATATATATATATATATATATATATATATATATATTAATATATAATAGACAAAAATAATATATATATATATATATATATATATATATATATATATATATATATATATATATATATATATATATATATATATATAGATAAATAATATATTAAAACACATGTTGGCAAGCCGGAACTTTGCCGATTTCAGAGATAAGTGAAGAATATTACCTTGTGTGAAGAGGATGAACTTCTGATCGTCCAAATGATCGACCGAAAGCTAGAAACCGTCACCGACGCAGTGCTGGCTGCCTTCGTGAGTACCTGACTTCAATGTCGCTTTTGATCGGTGAAACGACGCCGGAATGAAATGAACCTTGGATATTTGTGACCTGGACTCAACGAACTTCAAAGATATGAAGTCGGTTTTGTGTTTCGGTGAATAATCGGGACGATTTTGGGTTACCGAAAATGAAGAACAAGTGAAATACGGTAATGCTTTTGGAAAAATATTTCTTTTCAATTCTCTGTTTCTCTCACCACATGTTTTTTTCCTTACTGATCCACCTTTTTTTTCTTTTTTCTTACTAACCACATCTATATATATATATATATATATATTTAGATTACTTAAACAATAAGAAACCTAAAAAATATCTAACATAAATTAATAATATATATTTAGATTACTTAAACAATAAGAAACCTAAAAAATATCTAACATAAATTAATAATATATATTTAGATTACTTAAACAATAAGAAACCTAAAAAATATCTAACATAAATTAATAATATATATTTAGATTACTTAAACAATAAGAAACCTAAAAAATATCTAACATAAATTAATAATATAATTTATATATTATATAATAATAATAATAATAAACTAATATAATATTAATCCTAATTAAATAAACTAATTAACAACTAAACACAATTAATATTAAGCACAAATAATATTAAACGGCACACGATTAAAATACGATAAAATCGAGCGACACGAACGCGATAAAAACGATGACAATTTGCACAGCAAAACAGACAAATTGATAAAACCAATAAACCAGTAAACCGGTAAACCAGTAAAATCAACAACACGACTCAAACAGACTCAATTAAATCACACGGCACAACACGTAATTAAATAAACAACCCTAGGCAATAATAAAATCAACACGACATCACGAAAAATGCTGACAAACACAATCACAAATAATCGGACAATACGAAAACTCTAATATATTCGAAATACAGTCAAAATACCGACAAACAAACAATTAAATAGATAAAAACACACAAAACCTAATCGAAGCGATGCCACGCACAACAGAGATAAGCGAGATAAATACGAGGCAACGATATCGGCCAGGTTTTGCTAAAACAACGAAATACAACACGGTAAGCAACGAAAACACACAGAACCTAATCAAACCAGTTGTCACGCGAAGTTTAAGAAATTGAGATGAATACGAGACAACGAGATTAATCAAGATGTGGTCAACAAAGCCAAAGTCAAATTTTGGGGTGCGACAGATGCCCCTATTTAATTAACTTAGGCCAAATAGCCGGAGGCTATCGAATGGCGTAAGGTAATTAAATATGACAAACGCCACAAAATTTGACCGCAAATGCATGTACGCATGATGCAAAAGACAGACAGACACAGAGACACAGGAGTGCAAACTCTACTGGGGAAGGACATAGACCGACTCAATGCATGAAGGTAAACACTGAGAACACTCAGCTGGGGAAGATTCACTACCTATTCATAGATGGAAAATAGGAGGAAAAGAGATATCGACTCAATGCTGACGATACATCACTATCTCATAGATGAAAGTGGGAAAAGATCAATATAACAAGAGTACTGATGTGACAGTATATTACCAACTTAAAGATGGAGGTAACAGAAAAGATGAATACCAACTCAAGGATGAAGGTATAACAAGGGCATAATAAGAATCGAACTGCGTTGACTCATGGTTGACAGCTCACTACCCACTCATTGATGAGGTAAACAGGACATGCCAACTCAAAGTTGAAGGCAAGCTTCAAAAGATTGATAATAACACTGCTAGGGAAATCAAATTCCAACTTATTGATGATGGTGTAGATGAAGAATCAGATCTAAGGATCATTGTGCAGACTTACAGTTGAATGCACACTACCAACTCATTGATGAGGTAGACAGAGAAATGCCGACTCAAAGTTGAAGGCAACCACCGATTCATTGACAAAGGTGTTTAAAAGAATTTAGAACATATTTTCCTGGAGATGTTTATCATTACCGACTCAAATATGACGGTGGAAGGACAAAATGTACCTAACTCATAGATGAAGGTACTCCATCAACTCAAAGACGAAGATGGAATCAGAAGTTATCTGTGCAGACTCAAAGATGAAAGCACACTATCAGTTCAACAAGGATCAAACATACCCTACTCATAGATGAAGGAACTCCATCAACTCAAAGACGAAGATGGAATCACAGGAAAATGTGCGAACTCAAAGATGAATGCATATTACCAGCTCAAAGTTGCAGGTACTTCACCAACTCAAAGACGAAGGTGGAATCAAAAGGAATTTGTGCTAAACTCAAAGACGAAAGCACGCTACCAGCTCAAAGTTGCAGGTAGAACCATGGAACTTTCTGTGAGGATGTTATCAACTCATAGATGGAGATAGTAATTAATTTATCCGAGGGATAACAAAGGTTACCACTCATGGATGTAGGTAACTCAAGTTTGTAACGGGTACCAACTCAAAGATGAAGGCGTAAAGGACTTGGACACAATATCTGTCATGTCTGTTTTACTGAATGAGAGTCACAAAGACTATATTGTTGCCTTCTTTTACTGGCAATTTCTGAGCTTTATCTGGAGACACGAGGTTCAAACTAGGATAGAACTAGAATGAAACGGTCAAACAAGACTTCAACTGAAGAGGAATGAACTCATCAGGATTTACAACTGAAACAACCATCTTCCACGAGGCATAGATCTATGTGGGGAACATGACCAATAAAAGGTATTTTGCTGCTTATGAGGATACTCTATATGGAGAGATTGACTCAACCCACAATATAAACAAGGAAACAAGGTGCATATGAATGCAAGCATGATATGTCATAGATATGCATGAATATTTAGTAATGAATGCATGATGGACAGACAAAACTAGGAATAACTAAAAATGTTAACAGCTGCATAAGGACTTGCTGGAGATTTGCACTGAGACTCGCTAGGGAGTAGTACAAAGACTTGCTGGGGAATTGGTACAAGAGCACCATATCCAGGTTTCTTTAAAAGTCTGTCTCTGCTGAGGATTCCGTAGAAGAATGGAGATGCCTTCTACTTCAAAAATGCAGGAGATTCCTTGTGGTTCTTGAATTTGTGAGGTATATGAGGATTGGACCTTTCTGAGGACTCCGCTGGGGATACAAGGTGTTATCCTCTGGAAATAAGATGATATTGTAAGAGAAGTCCTGCAATTCTTGAATTTGCTGATAATGCAGAAGGGATTATTCTTCTGGAAGACTCTGCTGGGGATAGGTGGCATCTTTCCAGGGAATAAGAATATAGGGGAAATCTATCCTTGATTTTTTTGCTTTAATTATCATGGAGACTTTCTGTATCTGAAGACTCTGCAGGGGATTATGGTGTCTGATATCTGGTTACGAGATCTTTCCTCTAGGAGACTCTGCCGGGGAACAGTGATGTCTGACCTTTGAATATAAATGAGAATTCAGGAGAAATCCTGCAATTCTTGAATTTTCTTAAAATGCATAACACACTCTTCTTTTACTACAAAACATTACTGAGGCGGAGACATATCCTTCTATTGAATGGACAGAGAACAACAGGAGATTCCCTGTAGTTTCTGAATATCAACTTTCTTCACTCGCTGAGGGATGGAGACCTCTGTATTACTCCTGCTCAGGGAAATCAAATCTTCCTTCTCATCCTCTGCTGGAGATTGCTGATCCCGCTTTAATAAATTACTGGGGAAATACCTGTAGTAATCCCATAGGCCAAATCTGTAACTTAAAACCTGGATCAAAGTCTTCATGATCAATTAACCGGGGAGTCTTCATGATCAATTAAACTGGGGAGTCTTCATGATCAATTAACTGGGGAGTCTTCATGCCCCAAGTGAAGGGAATAAACTTCTTGAAATATTTCTTGCATGATCTCTTGAGGAAAACTAGGAAGCATAGCTGGGGATATCCAGAATCACAACCTCTGCTGGAGAAATATTACTGCCAAGACACCTGTGGAGATTTTTTCATCATATACATATAAGGATAGTAATATGAACATGTCTAGTTGGAATCACATGATTTCAGAATTACTGGGACCACATGTCTCAATCCTTTTATTGATGTCCACAAATCAAAATAAATAATCTTTATATTTTCCAAAAACTGTTTTTAATTCAAAACTTTTGTTTCAAAACATATCTGTCAAAGTAAAAGAACTTTCATAAATTGAAATGAAAATTAAGAGTGCCAAGAAATATAGAAAGGCTCAAATTGATTTGATAGGATGGTAATCAGCCAACAGCGTGATTCCATAGATCTTTACAAATTGGAAAATGGTAATTTCGTGGAAAAAGGGTACGTTGAACTACAATGACATCATTCTCTCTTCCACTTTTGACCTGTATTGCAGCCTTGAGAAAGTTGGAGAACTGTTGAAAATATTCTGATACTTCAATGATCTTATCTCTGTTATGCAGTTACTTGCCTGAAATCCCTAACTTTTGCCTAGATTGCCCTTTCGGGTTTTCAATCTACCGGGATAATATTCTCTTTGTTTTTTTATGTCTCTAATTTCTGCTTGGACCGCCCTTTCAGGTTTTCAGCCCACCGAGACGCTCATTTTTGCCTAAGCCGCCCTTTCGGGTTTTCAACTTAGCGAGCTGTTCTTTTCATTTTTTAGGCGAAGTATTTCTTGACTGCATCTGTATTCACGGGACGTGGAAGCTCTTCACCATCCATGTTTGTAAGAATTAAAGCACCGCCTGAGAAGGCTTTCTTGACAACATAGGGTCCTTCATAGTTAGGAGTCCACTTGCCCCTAGAATCATTGTGAAATAGTATCATCTTCTTGAGTACAAGGTCACCCTCTTTGAATTCTCTCGGCTTAACCTTCCTATCAAATGCCTGCTTCATTCTCTTTTGATATAACTGTCCATGGCACAAGGCAGTCATTCTTTTTTCTTCAATCAAATTCAACTGATCGTATCTGCTTTGACACCATTCAGCCTCTGACAACTGAGTTTCCATTAGTATTCTCATTGATGGAATTTCAACCTCTATCGGTAACACAGCTTCCATACCGTATACAAGTGAAAATGGGGTTGCCCCAATTGAAGTACGGATTGACGTTCTATATCCGTGTAGTGCAAAAGGCAGCATTTCATGCCAATCTTTGTAGGTAACAACCATCTTTTGAATGATCTTCTTGATATTCTTATTTGCAGCTTCAACTGCCCCATTCATCTTGGGACGGTAAGGAGAAGAGTTGTGATGCTCGATCCTGAAACTTTCACATAATTCATCCATCATTTTGTTGTTCAGATTGGAGCCATTGTCAGTGATGATCTTGTTTGGAATGCCATATCGGCAAATGAGATTATTTTTGATGAATCTGACCACCACTTGCTTTGTCACCTTTGCATACGAAGCTGCTTCCACCCATTTGGTGAAGTAATCAATTGCCACGAGAATGAAACGGTGTCCGTTGGAAGCTTTGGGTTCAATCATACCGATCATGTCAATGCCCCACATTGAGAATGGCCAAGGAGCAGAAATCACATTCAAAAAGGTTGGTGGTACATGAACCTTATCAGCGTAGATCTGACATTTGTGACACTTCTTTACAAATTTGCAGCAATCTGATTCCATGGTCAACCAGTAGTAACCAACTCTCAGCATCTTTCTTGACATAGAGTGGCCGTTTGCATGAGTACCAAAGGACCCTTCGTGAACTTCCTTCATCAACATTTCTGCTTCCTTTTTGTCAACACATCTGAGTAAGACCATGTCATAATTCCTCTTATAGAGCACATTCTGATTAAGGAAGAAACTGCCTGACAATCTTCTCAAAGTCTTTTTATCTTTTTCTGTTGCTCCAAGAGGATACTCCTGAGTCTGAAGGAAATGCTTGATATCGTGGTACCATGGTTTATCATCAAAACTGGCCTCAGCTGTAAACACATGTGCTAGTCTATCAAGTCGCTTGATCACAATTCTGGGTACTTCGTTTGGAAAACCCACTTGATACATTGAAGACAACGTAGCTAGAGCATCCGCCATATGATTCTCATCCCGAGGAATGTGATGCAATTCAACCTTGGTGAAGAAAGTCAACAATCTTCTTGCATAGTCTTTGTATGGGATCAAGCCAGGGTGGCGTGTTTCCCATTCTCCTTTGATCTGATTGATAACTAACGCTGAGTCACCATAAACAGTAAGATTTTTGATGCGGAGGTCAATGGCTTCTTCAAGACCCATGATACAGGCTTCATATTCAGCAATGTTGTTTGTACATTCAAAGAAAATTCTTGCCGTGAAAGGAATATGAGAACCTTCTAGAGTGATAATGACTGCACCTACTCCATGTCCATAAACGTTGGAAGCTCCATCAAATACTAAACCCCATTGAGAATCTGGTTCAGGCCCTTCTTCAGGAAGTGGCTCTTTACAATCTCTGGATTTTAGGAACATGACATCTTCATCAGGAAACTCATCCTCATTATCATCGTGATCTTCAACGGGTTGGTGAGCAAGGTACTCAGCCAACACACTGCTCTTGATAGCTTTCTGGGTATGATACTCAATGTCGTATTCTGATAACAGCATCTGCCATCTTGCAATCTTACCAGTGAGTGCAGGCTTCTCAAAAATGTACTTGATTGGATCCATTTTGGATATCAACCAAGTGGTGTGACTTAACATATACTGCCTCAATCTCTTAGCAGCCCAAGCCAATGCACAACATGTCTTCTCGAGTAAGGAGTATCGTGATTCACAGTTAGTAAATTTCTTGCTTAAGTAGTAAATGGCATGCTCTTTCTTTCCAGTTTCGTCTTGTTGACCCAGAATACAACCCATAGAATTCTCAAGCACTGTAAAATACATAACCAACGGTCTTCCAGCAACAGGTGGTAACAAGATAGGAGGCTCCATGAGGTACTCTTTGATACTATCAAATGCTTTCTGACAATCCTCTGTCCAAACACAATTCTGACTCTTTCTCAGCAATTTGAAGATAGGTTCACAAGTGGCAGTCATGTGAGAAATAAACCGGGATATGTAATTCAATCGTCCTAGAAAACCTCTCACTTGCCTTTCTGTTTTTGGTGCGGGCATCTCTTGGATAGATTTTACATTATCTGGATCAACTTCAATGCCTTTTTGGCTGACAATGAAGCCCAAGAGTTTACCTGACCTGACGCCAAATGTGCATTTGTTCGGATTGAGGCGAAGACGAAACTTCCTCAATCGTTGAAACAGCTTCAATAGATCCACTAAGTGACCTTCTTCTGAACGAGACTTCGCGATCATGTCATCCACATAAACCTCAATCTCTTTGTGCATCATGTCGTGAAAGAGCGTTGTCATGGCTCGCTGGTAAGTAGCACCTGCGTTCTTCAACCCAAACGGCATCACTTGATAACAGAATGTTCCCCATGGTGTTATGAATGTAGTTTTTTCCATGTCTTCGGGAGCCATTTTGATCTGGTTATACCCGGAGAATCCCTCCATGAAGGAGAATATGTCAAACTTTGCTGTATTGTCTACCAACATGTCAATGTGAGGCAGGGGGAAATCATCCTTTGGGCTTGCTCTATTTAAGTCACGATAGTCGACACACATTCGTACCTTCCCGTCCTTCTTAGGAACTGGCACAATATTTGCTATCCACTCTGGATACACTGAAGTGGCAAGAAAACCAGCATCTATTTGCTTCAGAACTTCTTCTTTAATTTTGACGGCCATATCTGGATGTGTTCTTCTTAATTTCTGTTTGACCGGTGGACATTCTGGCTTCAAAGGTAGCTTGTGCTCTACGATGTCAGTGTCGAGACCAGGCATATCTTGATAAGACCAAGCAAACACATCTACATACTCTTTCAACATGCTGATCAATTGCTCCTTGACCTGTGGGGATAACAATGCTCCAATTTTGACTTCTTTCACATTTTCTTCCGAACCCAAGTTGACTGTTTCCAAAGGCTCCTTGTATGGCTGAATAGTGTCTTCTTCATTTTCAAGCTGGCGGGAGACCTCTTCTGGAATCTCATCCCACTCTTCCTCTTCAGCCTCGAATACAGAATGTTCAAAGTTGGGAGAGGGCATGATGTCATTGTGTTCAACGGGTTTAAGTAACCTGTACAAACAATTGTTTTTAGAGGACTGACCATGACATGCGAAAATGTGTTCTTTTTAAGGTTTTTTTGTGTTACCATTTTCCGAAAAAGCTGAAAAGATAAAAGGACACAAGTGTATAGGAACACAAAAGATCTTTTTCATGGATAGTACGTTTTTGACAAAAGTGCCCATTTTACAAAATTAATGCTTCGCGCTTTGGGCTAAAGCGGAAGATTTTTGAAAACTGAAAAGCTTAATTACTTTGATATGTGGACACAATGTGGGATGTCAACTGCGGTCCAGTTCTTCATAACTACTCCTGGTGTCACAAATCTGGGGCCTTCTTTTGTAGTTGGCTCTTGTGTTGTAATTATGCGTCAGCTTGAAATGGATCTGCTGGCGGGAAGCAACTGTTAGAAGACTGGACCAAGACAGACAACCTGTATGCACGTGATGCATGGATATGCAAAATGAATGATTTTCCAAGGAACTCTAAGTGAAGGAAAAGATAGAATTGCAAACATTTTAAGCATTTTTATAAAAATATACAAAGTTATCAACCCAAAATACAACCAAGAAAACCATTTAAGGACATGTGTCATCAGGACGAGCATAAACAAGTAGGAGTTGTCCTTCAAGTCTCTCAATTCTTTCTTCATAGGCCTTCTGCATAAAAGCTTTCTCCTTCACCAAACTGTCTACAAGACCTTTCCATGCACCTGAGGACTGTGGAATCTGGGAGTAATCTGTTGTGCCTGAGGAAAATAAATCCTCTTGCACCCTTGGACGTTTACCTGCACGATCTTCTCCACTCTGCTCCTTTAACTGTCTCTGAAGTTCTTCATTTTCCATTTCGAGCACCTGGGCCTTATCCTTCCAAGCGTCTCTCTCTTTCTTGACCCTCTCCAAGGTGGCTTGAAGTTCTTCTTTGTCATCTAGCGGAAGGTAGGGGGTCTTCAACGGAGCGGGTTTGATAGGATCATGATGTGGGTATGGCATTTTCAACTGTATAGCTCTGGCTCTGATCCACTGGAGGTACGGCTCATAGGAGGTACAATCTTTCTTACCCAATTCAAGTCTCCCTTTGCGACAAACACGATGCCAAGCTCTTACTACTCTCTCTTTCATGGTAGGGTCCTCCTCGTTATCCCTCAAGAAAATACCTTCTAAAAGAATGTTAGGAGGCTTGTCCTTCATAGGGTAACCGAGTTGTCTCCTAGCATGTACTGGATTATAAGAAATGATTCCCTTTGTGCCCATGAGGGGCACATTGGGGAACTCCCCGCAACTATCAATGATCTTCACATCGTCTAAAACTCTACTATACCATGCAATATCTGACTGGGTAAGAGACATAATCCTCTGTGACCACTGAAGTCCTGACTTGCGATCCCAAAAAGTAGATGACTTAGGAAGATAAGAGACAAACCATTTGTAGAGTAACGGTATACAGCAGACTATGGTTCCTCCTCCTTTCAAAGTACGGTAATGGATGGAATGATAGGTGTCTCCGAGCAAAGTTGGAACAGGATTACCACTTAGGAAGATGCGTATAGCATATGAATCCACAAAACCTTCAATATTAGGAAATAGTAACAAACCGTAGATCAACAAGGCGAACAGATGCTCCACAATAATATCACAACCTTGACTGGCAAAATAAGAAACCTTCCCCATTAAGAACTTGGCAGTGAAACCTGGAAGTCCTCCTTTGGTGGTGAAGTTATTCTTGAATTCTGACTTCTTCATGTACAACACTTTTGCAAGAGAACTGTGCTCGGGTAACTTTTCTGAACCAGAGAAAGGTATTGTATCAGCAACTGGGATGTGAAGCAACTGGGCATACTCTTCCAATGTAGGCATGAGTTGATAGTCTGGGAATGTGAAACAGTGATAGACTGGATTATAGAACTGTACTAATGTCTGCAATAACGCTTCTTCCATCTTAAGTGTCAATAAAGATATAAGTGCCCCATATTTGTCTCTGAAACCAATAGGATCTGCGATCGAAGAAACCAGTTTCTTTAGTTCATCTATCTTTGGATTGATGAGATTGTACTTTTTCACACTTCTCCGTCCAAAATCCATGTTTCCTGCAATATTTGCAATCCTCACTTTAAGTTCCTTGGAAAAAGGTTCAAATGATGGGAATGAATGCATGTCATGCATGAATGCAACAAACACAAACATGGTCAAACAATACAAGGCTCAAAGTTCATCACCAACATGGAGTTTAGGACAAAGCCCCCAGATAAGTTCTAAGGTTCACCTGCCAAACGGGTTCTAAAAGTTCCCAAGGTTATGGATCCTTCTTCGGATAATACCGGGTTAAGCAACTGCTCGCTTTCCAATATTATTCTCAAAAGAATCTCGCTTGAGTGTGATATCGCGTATCAACCAAACCAGACTTTTGGTCCGAAGTGGTCACCGCATCACATCCTAAGTAAGGCCAAGATGGGGTAAAGGTAAACTAAGGTCCTTGGCTTCACGGGCCCGTCGAAAGCAACAATGCCTCACAAATGACTTGTTTAGCACTATCACCCTCAAAGAGGCCTCCACCAAGCGGACAAAGGCTCAAGTCAACTCGGTAAGGATTGTCTCCTATCAAGTCAACCTGAATTATCATCCATCCTATCTCAAATGTGCCCCAAATCCGGGTATAGGATTTATCACAAGTATCCCCCAAAACCCAAAATAACAAACATTACAAACAATACAATTTAGCAAATATCCACAAAGCAAACATATAAACAAGCAAAGATAGGCTAAACCCTCAAATAAGTTTAATCATTGTGTCCCCAGCAGAGTCGCCATTCTGTTGCGGCGGGATTTTTTACGAGATTAAGTATTGATTGAACTTAACCCGTTTGAAAAATATTTTAAATGCAAGAGTCGCCACCGTCTTTTATTTTATCCAAAAAGAGGAAGGGAAAAATAACGATAAATCCCTTAAGAGTTACGGGTTCGGGGGTTGGTTATGCAAAGGGAAGGTATTAGCACCCTCTACATCTGTGGTACTCCACAGGAACCTTTTTGCTTATGTTTATGTGAATGCTTTGCTTTTTTCGCTTTGATCGTTTGATTGGGGAGATGAGAAAAGAACTTGATTTTATTGTTTTTGGACTCGATAAAGTCGTAGACTTCATGCCTACGTATCTCCAAGGCGCAATGGAGAAATCAGAATCCACGTAGTTCTCCCAAAAGAAAAGGGGAAAGTCTGTTTTGTTGATTTTAGATTGGCGTGTCTTGCCATCTCTTGCTCGACCTAGGCGGGGAGGCTTCGAGACTGACACGTCCTTTTGAAAATGTTTTTAAACTGAAAAGCCAAAGCTGGCAAAAGATTTGAATGAGCCTAAACCCTGAAATAATAAATAAATGGGCTCATTATAAGGAAGCCCAAGAGTAAGCTTGTGAGTGTGTGAAAATGGTTTCTTAAACGGCGACCATTGGAATCGCATCGGGTTTCTCTTTTTTGGATTTTTCGATTTTTTTTAACATAAAACGTGAACAATACAATTAAACACACAATACAGAACATAAAAAATGCGAGAAAGTAAATTATTACAACACAGTTAGCTATGAATAGTTAGTATTACGAATAGTTAGTGGAGTTAATCGAGCTGAAACTGAAACGAAACGGTTAGTAACAACATAAACAAATATAAAAAAACAATATAAACATTTACTTTAGACAAAATAAACATTTGATATAAATAAACATTTAATTAAAATAAACATTTAAACAAATAATTAATTTAACTAACATTTAAATAAAACATATATGCAAAATAATAATAAAAGATAAACAATATTTAGTAAACAAAAGTAATATATATATATATATATATATATATATATATATATATATATATATATATATATATATATATTTATATTTTAGACAAAAAATATATAGTAGACAAAAATAATATATATGTACATTTAGACAAATAATATAATAGACAAAAATAATATATATATATATATATATATATATATATATATATATATATATATATTATATATATATATATATATATTATATATATATATATATATACAAATAATATATAATAGACAAAGATAATATATATATATATATATATATATATATATTATATATATATATATATATAAATATATAAATATAATATATATATATATATATATATATAAATATATATATATATATATATATATATATATATATATATATATATATAAATATATATTTATATATATATATATATATATATATATATATATATATATATAAATATATATACATATATATATATATATATATATATATATATAAATATATATATATATATATATATATATATATATATATATATATATATATATTTATTTAGATATATAATAGACAAAAATAATATATATATTTATAAGTGTACATTTGGTGTTCGTTCTGGTAAGTTGTTGGGCTTTATTGTCAGTGAAAAGGGTATTAAAGTTGATCCTACCAAGGTCAAAGCAGTACAAGAAATGCATGCGCCCAAAACTAAGAAGCAAGTCAGAGGTTTTCTTGGCCGCTTGAATTATATCTCAAGATTTATATCGCATATGACTGCCACATGTGCGCCTATTTTCAAGATTTTTCGGAAAGATCAGTCTTGTGATTGGACAGAGGATTGCTAGAAAGCTTTTGACAGTATCAAAGAGTATCTGCTTGAGCCTCCGATTCTGTCTCCACCTGTCGAAAGAAGACCTTTGATCATGTATTTGACTGTGCTTGAAGAAAAATATGTGTTGTGTTCTTGTTCAGCAAGATGAATTTGGAAAGAAAGGATACGCAATTTACTACCTCAGTAAGAAATTCATCAACTGTGAGACTCAGTATTCTATGCTTGAAAAGACTTGTTGCATATTGTCTTGGGCTGCCAAGCGTCTACGCCAGTATATGTTGAATCATACTACTTGGTTGATATCCAAAATGTATCCAATCTAGTATATTTTTGAGAAGCCTGATTTAACTGGAAGAATTGCCCATTGGCAAATGTTGTTATCAAAGTATGATATTAAATACCGTTATCAAAAAGCGATCAAAGTTAGTATCTTGGCTGACCATCTGGCTCACCAACCGATTGAAGATTATTCGTCAGTGCAATATGATTTTCCTGATGAAGAGATCTTGTACTTGAAGATGAAAGATTGTGATGAACCATTGCTTGAAGAGGGGCCGAAACTTGGTTCCTGTTGGGGCATGGTATTTGATGGAGTTGTAAATTCATATTGTAATGGCATTGGGGCAGTGATTATTACTCCTCATGGCACTCATTTTCCGTTCACAACTAGATTAAATTTCAAATGTACAAACAATATGGCTGAGTATGAAGCTTGCATTATGGGGCTTGAAGGCTATTGATCTCAGAATCAAATATCTGGATGTCTATGGAGATTCAGCTTTGGTTGTGAATCAGATCAAAGGTGAATGGGAGACGAATCAACCCGGTTTGATACCATATAGAGACTATGCGAGGAGCATTTCAACTTTCTTTATAATGGTTGTGTTTCATCATATCCCTCGAGATGAAAACCGGATGGCAGATGCTCTTGCAAAATGGGCTTTAATTATTGTGGTAAGTTTTGGAATAAAGTTCCCAACTTGACTATAATGCGTCTTGATAGGCCAAGTCATGTGTTTGCTGTTGAAGAGGTCAAAGATGAAAAGCCGTGGTATTTTGATATTAAGTGTTTCCTCCGAAGTCATATTTACCTGCCTGGGGCATCTTTGAAAGATAAGAAGACTTTGAGGATATTAGCTGGTAACTTTTACCTGAATGCTGATGTGTTGTACAAGAGAAACTTTGATATGGTTCTGCTCAGATGTGTGGATAGACACGAAGTAGACTTATTGATGAATGAAGACCATGAAGGTTCCTTTGGTACTCATTCCAATGGACATGCTATGGCAAAGAAGATGTTGAGAGCAAGTTGCTATTGGCTGATAATGGAATCTGACTGTTGTAAGTTTGTGAAGAAATGCCACAAGTGTCAAATTTATGCAGATAAGATTCATGTTCCTATGACATTGTTGAACGTCATTTCCTCTCCATGGCCCTTCTCCATGTAGAGAATTGATATGATCTGCATGATTGAGCCCAAAGCTTCGGACGGGCATCATTTCATTCTGGTGGCCATTGACTACTTCATAAAGTGGGTTGAAGTGGCATCGTATGCAAATGTGACCAAGCAAGTTGTTGTGAGGTTTATCAAGAATCAAATTATATGCTAATATGGTGTGCCAAGTAATCATTACTAATAATGGATCAAACTTGAACAATAATATGGTGGAAGCTCTTTGCAAAGACTTCAAGATTACACATCTTAATTCTTCTCCCTATAGACCCAAGATGAATGGGTTGTTGAAGATGCAAACAAGAACATCAAGAAGATCATTCAGAAGATGGTTGTGACGTACAAAGATTGGCATGAGCTGCTCTCATTTTCTTTGCATGGGTACCGTACATCCGTCCGCACTTCAATAGGGGCAACCCATTTCTCTCTTGTCTATGGCATGGAAGTTGTGCTCCCCGTGGAAGTTGAGATCCCATCATTGCGTGTCGTGATGGAAGTCAAGTTAATAGAAGTTGAATGGTTTCAGACCAGATATGACCAGCTGAATTTGATTGAAGATTAGAGATTGAGTGCCATGTATCATGGTCAGTTATATCAGCAGAGAATGAAGAAATATTTTGATAAGAAGGTCAGGCCTCGTGTGTTTCGAGAAGGTGACCTCGTGCTCAGGAAGATTTTATCTTTCAAACCAGATGCTAGGGGAAAATGGACTCTAAATTATGAAGGCCCATTTGTTGTTAAGAGAGCCTTTTCAGGCGGTGCTCTGATTCTTACAACTATGGATGGTGAAGAGTTCACTCATCCTGTGAATGTTGATGCAGTCAAGAAATACTTCTCCTAAAAAGGAAAAAACAACTTGCGAAGTTGAAAACCTGAATGGGAGGCTTAGGCAAAAATGAGTGTCTCGGTGGATTGAAAACCCGAAAAGGAGATCCAGGAAACATTTAGAGACATAAAACAGAAAAATTCGTCCTGATAGATTGAGTACCCCACCTTGGGGAAATATATGCAAAAATTTAGGATTATGGCAAGTAACTGCATTCGGTTGTTCCCCAATCACGGGAGCTGTTTTGAGCAAGTCATTCGGTTCTGATCCGTCATTCTCAACCGAAGCCAAGAGCGCAACAAATATTGAATTTGGTAGAAGGATTAGTGATCATTGTATTCAATGTATCCTTTTCCATGTAAATTACCATTTTCAACTTTGTAAGGATCTATGGAGTCTTGTCATTTACAGACTATCATTCTATTAAATAAAGTTGAGATTTTTATCCAATTGTTTATACTCTTTTTTATTTTCCAGCTAAATAGAATTGAATTTTATGATGATAATCTTGAAATAAATTAAATAATAAAAATCATTTCTTAAATAATGAAAAAGATTACTTTAAAAAAGCGATCAATTTCAGTAAGGAATGTCAGCAACAATATGAGAACATGTAAGTTCTAAAAATGCGAAGCATTGTTGGTCTTCCCCAAGTAATTGGTTTGGTAACCTTTTCCTCCCTAACAATGGTCAGGTATTCCCTAACAATGGTCACATCCTCAGCAGTTTGACTCTGATCCCATAGTCCCCGGAAGAGTACATCCTTGAATCCCGACAGTGTTGATTCTGAGCAGTGTTTGATTTGGTCCCATGCGAGGTGGTCTCCTCATTTGATATGGCGTTGACCTAAAACTCCCCGCAAAGTTAACAACTTGGATCCTCAGCAGATATTTTCTCTCTCCCCAACCAGGATTAAGTTATTCAATGATAGTTGATTTGCATCCATCCCCAACATGTTCCTCCAGTTGGTGTTTCTATCGTGTCTAGATCAGTCGAGTGTTGTAGCAATGATTCAAATCAACAACATCTGCAATAGTTTTGTCAACATAATGATCAATCATATACATACATATTTGTACATCATAAATTTCATTATGCATTCGCTATTGCATTTGATTTTATTATTTTGATCCCCTATTTTGGTGATAATATTTCCCCACACAGGTTTGGTGTGTCTGTCCTCTTTCAATTGTAGAGTATCGACCCCTTAAGCAGAAAGAGTTTAACGTCTCTCATTCCCCACTGAGTTATTCCCTCGTGGATGATTATTATTTCAGTTTCCTCCCTAGTTAATTATCTGGATGGAACCACTCCCCTTGATTTATATCCTCATTGGGTCAAGTCTTTGTTTGACCGTTTCTTTCTAGCTCTTACCTAGATAGATATTGTTGGTCCCTCGAGAGTTTATTGCCCAGTAACTGGTAATATTCTTCTCGATTTTTGAGTACTTTACTTTTGCCCATTACCCGGTAAAAGTAATCTACTTCCTATATTTTTCCAAGCGGCTTCGTTTTCACGTTTCCCCAGGCAGTCTATCCTTGATATGTTCATCCTGACCGGTGACGGATATTCTCCCTTTTTGGTTTTCTACCCAGGAAAAAGGTAGTCATAATCCATATTTTCCCGAGAGAGTTAATCCTTAATATGTTCATCCTAAACGATGACGGGTTTTCTCCTCTTTGCGGTCTTCTGCCTAGTAACCAATAGTTGTAAATCCTGCTTCCCCTGCTGAGTCTATCCTTGATATGTTCATCCTAACCGATGACAGATATTCTCTCTTTGGTATTCTATCTAGTAATCGATAGATATAATTCCTACTTTTTTCAGGCATTTTATCATTGATATGTTCATCCTAACCGATGATGGATATTCTCTCTTTGGTACTCTATCCAGTAACCTATAGATATAATTAATAATTTTTTCAGGCAATTTATCCTTGATATGTTTACCCTAACCGGTAACGGATATTCTTCCCATTTACCCACGTGGCCTATCCTTGATATGTTCATCCTAACCGATGACAAATATTCTTCCTCTGAGTCAATCCTTGATGTGTTCACTTTAACCGGTGACGAATATTCTCTCTTTGGTCTTCTATCCAGTAATCGGTATTTGTAAACCCTATTTGATATTTTCCCCAGCAAGCTATTCTTACACAATAACCGCTAATGAATACACCTCTTTTTCTCAGCAAGTTATCCTTGATATGTTTACCCTAATCGGTAACAGATGTCTCTTTGTCAGAATATGTTATCTTCCTACCCAGTAACCGGTAATAGATAATGTACTTCTCGTACTCCTGGGTTGAAGTTCATTCTTCCCAAGTTGAGTTTGAGTGCGTATTTCCTCTGTGAAGTCGCCATTCCATGTTTAATACGAGTATTTCAATTTTGTTCTGATTTACTCGTTTCCCCTGCATATTTTCCCCTTATCCCCAACCGGTTCTTTCCATTGATTTATTTTCATGGAAATTTCCCCTCGCGCCCCCATCAGTTTTAAGTCGTAGCCTGGCCTAAGCACAACTTTTCATTCCCCAGTGAGTGTTTTCCTCATGGAATGCATTATACTCTTGTGTACTTTCAGTCTCTCCGAATTCTTTTTCTTTGTGGCAATATTTTCCCCACAAAGATTATTTTTAGCATTTCATATCATATGCATCATGAGGTCTCTTAGGAACCAAAATTTGTTTCTAGATGTTGTTATTTAAGTCCATTCTACTGAGTTGATTCGAAGATTTTAACCTTCACATCCTTAGTTAGAATGTCCTTAAATAGGGGCAGATGTAAGACCCTAATTTTTACCCTAAGATCCCTCATGCTACCTCATTATATGCATTGGCTTTGGGATCAAACCTTGGCATCCTCCTTACCCCTCATTCATTAGGATTGCATTGGGAGAGGTCACCAAGCACATTTGATTGTATGATACTTTGTTTTTCATTATTTACTAACCAAAATACCAAAAATATATCAATGTATAGTTTGTTACTTTTGTAGGTAGTGTGTGTGTTCACCCATGCCTCATCAAGCTCGTATCTAGGGTTTAAGACCCTCAATTCAAGGAGATCAATCAAGATATGGTTCACATTGACTCTAAACATCATATATGGACCCCCATGATCTTCACATATCATTTTGATCAAGAAATCATCAAGACTTTGAAGTTTGTTTGCCTTGGAAGCCCTAATTCATCTGGGTATCTTGTGTGACTTCCTCAGCAAATTTCTTCAACATTTGATCAAATATTTCAATTGATACTTCATATTACACATATATGATCCTCCATGAGTCCCAAGAGTCAAGAGAATGTCAAGCTAGCAAGATGGTTCATGGTGGTTGACCAGAGAAAGTCAACTAGTCAAAACTAGGGTTCCCTAGACCCTATCTCCTATGTGTTTTATCATATGAAAATAATTCCAAGAGAAACGTTACTCAAAATGATATTCCAAACAACTTTAATGTTGAAGTCTAGATCTAGTTTTTCTTGGAAAGTCAATTTTTATGGTGAAAGATTATAGGTCATTTTATCTGAACCCTAGTTAGGAGGTCAATTTCCCAAGACCATAACTTGCTCATTTTTATGAGATGAAAGCCATTCAAATTCCATGATCAAATACATGATGTATACTTAAAATTTTATGTTTGGAATAAGTTCAAATTAAACTTGAAAATGCATGTGCCAAGAGGTAACATTATAGGTCATTTTGGGTCATTACCATTGAACAAGTGATTTTCCTCAACTTCTAAAATGCATAACTCCTTCATGCCAAATCCAAATGAGGTCAAATTTGTGACCAAATTTAATAGGTTTTACATATTTATAACTTTGATGAATGAAGTTTTTCCATTTGAACGACATACTAAAAGTTATTTAAGGTGGAAGAAGTGAACATTTGACTTGGTACTTAGAAAATTTTCAAATATGTTTGATTTTCCAAACTTCCATCTCAAAATTCACCATGATCTAAGCTTCAAACGGAATATTGGTAAACATGAGAGTTGATCCCCTTGATCTGACCGTTTCAAAAAGTCCAAGATTATCTCATTTGGATCAAAATTGAAAGACTTGCGCATGAGTGTAATGCATGGTACCGTTTGGAAGATTTTCATGATCAATTTCATTTCAACATTGCATGGCTTAATGCATTGCCTTCAGCATGACTTGTGCATGATTTTGGATATTTCCCAATTATTCTTTGGGCTTTGTACACACCCATGCAAGCTCACGAAGCAAATTACTATTTTTGGATTTTCAAATGGAAGTGTATGAAAAGCATATGAATTGGCTATAAATACAAGTGCAATAAGCTCAGAACTTCATCAACACCTTGCCCAAGCTTTGCCAGAACATTTCAAACCCTTCATTCCATAGAATTCTTGAAGATTTCATTGAAATCGAGTTTAAATTTCACCTTCTATTTTGGAAATTCAAACTCCAATAATTCATTTCCCTTTTCATCTCAATTGATCACTACAAGTAAGAGGAAGAGGAAGCAAGCAAATCCAGATCAAGATCAAGTGAATTTGAAGCAACTCGAAGGTGAAATTTTAGAAACTTCATCTCTTCGATTCTCTCTTAATTCTTCACCATTCTTTGTGATTTTTGGTTGGCTGAAGTCCTACCAATGTAGGCAACAAGATTGAGTTGCTTTGAGGTTAAATCGAAGTAACTTAGTTCATGAACCTCAAATTTCAAATCCATGTATCTTTCAATATACTAGGAATTGGAAGAAATTGAGGTTAGATTCGTGCTCCTGAGTATTTTTTTCTTCAAATTAGTGTATTCATTTTCCATTTTTCATGAAGTTGAGTTTGAACCAGACCGGTGGTGATCACCGGAGAAGACAATCGGACCTAGGGCTCCGGTGGTGCGTTGGCGAAGCCCAGACCACCTGATCTGATTCAAATGTTTTAATCTTAAGCGTTCATTTTGATCACCACGCGTACAACGCATTGACCGAGGAGCATGGTAGAAAGCAGGCGTGTGGCCATCAGATTTGCCACCTCAATTATTTTTTGGATTAATTTTGATATTTTTCATGAATTAAATGTTTTTGTGTATATTTTTAATTGTTTAAAAATACTTCTGACTTTTAAAAATCATGAAATATTTTGTCTAAGGTCCTTTGACCTTGTTTGACCTAGGATAAATCTCTTGGCCATTTATTTGGTGTTTTGAAGAGGTTTTAGGTTTTCACCAAACTAATTTATATTTTAATGCATTTTTAATTTGATTTTTAATTGATTAATTGTGTAAAAATTGTGTTGAGCCATTTTTATGGTCTTATGATGTTTGACTATTTGTTTAGGCCTTGGTCAAAGTTGATTTGACTTTTATTGGATTAAAATCATTGGATTTAGGGGATTGATGAAATCTACATTTCATCTCCCAAAATGAATGAATGATTTTAATTTGATAAAATTCCTCCCATGACCAATTTATGTCACTTTTATCTCCCCTCCCCTTTCATCTTCATTCCCATTCTTTCCCATCCCTTTCATTGACCAATGAGATCTCAAGATTCTAAGGATAATTGGTTCATCAATGACATTGTGTCAGATGAACCAATACAAGTATGGATGAGATAGGTCCATCCATTTTGATGTTTTCTTTTAGTGTGTGGTATGTTTTAGGAGTTTGGTTCATTATACCAAATCTCTAACATGCATTAGCACCTAAATTTTTCTTGTCTGGCCTCAGATAGTTGTGACTTCTACATAAGTTCAACTACGATTGCTTAACGTAGAGCTAAAATTGACCCTAAATACATAGCATTCTAGTAAGTGAGATTGTAAGTCTCCCATCTTTCATGGTATTGTATGGAAATTTGGCCTTTGTTCCTTCCTTTGGAAGATGTCTTAGTTCAAGGATCCATGCTTGTGAATAGGTGGTTGAGTGTTCTCCAAAGAATGACTTAATCATTTGAAAAGCAAAACATCACTAACATTCAATTAACCTTGACTAACATTTGACTAACTCTTATTAATAATTGCTTTACTTTCAAGTCATTTACTTTATGCAATTTAATTTTGAGTCAGTTATCATTCATCGACATTTACATATCATTTAACTTGTTTATGTTTATGCCATTTTCACTTTGCTCATTTGAGCCATATATTGTGATTGTATATATTTGCTTGTGTACTTTGTTTATGCTTGTGGTCTTAGGACCTTAAAATACCTAATAAACAACAAAAATCCTAAACAATGTTTGAGTGGATTGTGGAGCTTGATCTGAACTTTTGGACTTAGGATTAGGCAACATTCCATATGCAAAAGGACTTGGCCATTGCCAACATTTTTTGAGATCCAGTTATTAGGATTTGAGCTTTCATCTGATGCAAGTATTGGAATCCACTTAAATTTATCTGCTACATGGTCTTGATGCAACTATTATTTTGATCTCATGTCTAATGCCTTCTTCTGAATTGATCAAGGAGTATTTCATATGATACATAAGAAGATTGTTAGCTATGGGATTTTCTTTCTTGGATGTGGCTATCTTTATTTGATGCCTTGATCTTCATGATGTCTAAAATTGCTAATTCCTTGTTGAGTATTGCTTGATTCAAAGTCCAAAGGGAAAGTGGGTTTTCTATATGACATTTTTGTCTGTTGGATTGCATCTCATTGGTCAGATCTTTTCAACTCTTAACTTTTAATTTTATGCTTAGGATTAGTCTCTTCATCCTCTTCCACTTCTTAAATTTCAAAATTTATCCCCCTTTTTAAAAAATTCTTTGCTTGTGTTTTCAGACTTAGACTTCATTCCAAATTAGAAACTTTGGCCTTATGCCAATGAATTTTCAAACCTTTTCTTAAATCAAACTTGTAAATGAATCTAATCATATTGACTTAAAATTTAAAAAGACAAGAAGAACTAACACTCATTCAAACTTTTGGGCCTTTTGTGTCTCTTTTAACTTATATTTTTTATTAAAAGCATTCCATTCACTTTGAAATTAATACCATGAACTACGAGGTTTTGATCCCTCATTTTTATGTTGGTACGTAGGCACAAATCAGAAGGTCTTGTCAAACACAAAAACATAATCAATGAGTTCTTTTCTCATCCTACACTTTATTTTTCTTAAACATCTTTTATACCAAAAACACATAAACACATAAAAAAGGGCTCCCTAGGAGTACCTAGGACACTTCCGGTGCTAACACCTTCCCTCTGTGTAACCAACCCCCTTACCTGTAATCTATGGCATTTTATTAGTTTTGATTTAAAAACTTCTCATCTTTGGGTTTTGTTCATACTTTTAACCTTTTCCTTTGGAAACAATAAAAGCGCGGTGGCGAATCTGGTTTTATTGATGATAAGTTTATCCAATGCTTGATGGTCATAAATTTACCGCTACAAGCATATGGCACCGGGGTTTGATCAATATGAGGATAATTACAAAAGTTATTCATGTTATTCTGACCTCAGCCTTGGCCCTTATTGTCACGGTTGTACTGTTGATACTGATTTTTCTAAGTCGGTGCTGGTTATTGATTGTTGTTCTACGGTTGACACTGACATGGAGGTTGTTGATACTGAGTAGCAACAACATAAAGATATGGATAATACAACATGTGAGCCATTGAAAACTGATACTGGGGGTGGACACTTATCGTCACATCACTTGTCTCCCGTTATTTCATTTTCACGAAGCCCCCATGCGGCTTCTTATTCGTAGTTTGCTGAGCGGTGGTATCTGCGATCTTCCCAGATTTTAGCCCATTCTCAACATGTTCACCAATAGTTACCATATCTGCGAAGTTAGTAGAATAACTGCCAATCATTTTCTCAAAATACAACGCTTGAAACGTACCCATGAAGATATCGACGAGTTCATTGTTTGATAAAGTTGGTCTTACCCTAGAATTCATCTCACGCCAACGTTGAGCATACTCCTGAAAGGTCTAACTGGATTTTTGTGCGTGATTCTGTAATTGCAACCTTGTCGGTGCCATATCGAGGTTGTACTTGTATTGTTTTAGGAACGCTTCAAATAGATCTATCCAGGATCTGATCTTAGTGCTCTCTAAACCCATATACTAGTCCAGAGAAGCTCCTGACAGACTGTCTTAGAAGTAGTGTATTAGCAAATCATCGTTGTCAATGTATGATGTCATCTTTCTGCAATACATCGTAATTTGACTTCGAGAAAAACTTATCCCTTTATACTTCGGTAGGTCTGGTACCTTGAACTTTTGTGGAAGTACCACATTCAGAACCAAACAAAGGTCTCGCGCATCATTGCTGAAGACCGAGAAACCTTCGATAGCCCTTATTCTATCGCCCAACAACTGGTAATCCGCTAGCCGAGCCAGACTAGCAGTGGGGATGGTGACCTGGCTGGCTGGTCGAGAGGTGTTTAGGGCCATCTCCTGCACATGCACACTCTGAGGAGAAAACAACATTTACGGCGGGCAGGAGAAATCGGGAGGAACTATTTGAGAAGCATGCACCATGTGAGGAAAAATGTCCTCCAACCTGAGCATTAGGAGCCTGAGGTTCCCCAGTCTCCACATACTGAAGTGCAGGATTATTAGGTGTATAAGTCAGCATTGTCACATAAGTTGCCCCAGGGTAAACAAATGGAGCAGCTTGAAATTGGTTCATGTTCGTAAATTGAGCAGTCTGGGAAGGAACCTGGAAGTTGAGGCGCGGTCCTCGGTATTCATCTTCA
Source organism: Lathyrus oleraceus (assembly GCF_024323335.1). Taxonomy (NCBI): domain Eukaryota; kingdom Viridiplantae; phylum Streptophyta; class Magnoliopsida; order Fabales; family Fabaceae; genus Lathyrus; species Lathyrus oleraceus. The sequence continues at coordinate 541,202,493 of NC_066583.1, read as the reverse complement.
TTATCAGGAGTTTTAGTAGGAACCTAACCTTGATTGTCCTCGGGGTTGGCAACATCAACCGTGAGAGGAGTCTGAATCGTGGGCACACCCCATGGGAAGACAACATTCCCGACAACATTGGGGGCAACAAGAGTTTGACGAGGGAGAAAGGAACACCCATTAGTAAACTGAGCAGCAAAGTTCTAGGCAGCAACAAGCCCATTAAAAGCAGAAGGAACCAACTAACGGTTCATGGTAGTTGGTGCTACAGTCTCCATCGTAGTTTCGACAGCAACAGCAACATCAGTAGTAGCATTGGTCACCCCAGTAGCATGGGTGACATTGGCAGCAACATATGTAGAAGCCCTCTGAGTTTGGAGAATCTCCAAAATGGTCTCCATGTTTCCCCTAAAGAGGTTCATTTCACCTTTAACATAGGCAAGAGATTCCCGGACAGCAACGTTGTCAGACTCGTGATCAACCATTATCCTTGATTTGTTTGCGCAAGTATAGTAGCAATGATGAGTCGTTGTATTTGTAGTGGAAATATAGAGAGGGTAAGCATTTTGTTTTCTTGAGGTTTAAAAAAATAAATGCGTGAATGCATGGATGTATGTAAAACATTTTGACATATGCATATTTGTTTTTTTTACATTTATAAATAAAAATTTCCAAGGAACCCCTGAGTTTGTTCATCAACATAAGCAAACATAAAGCATAAAGAGAGAGACAGTATGCGAAGTCAATGGTCAAGAAACTTTTTTATTCAATATCAGGAAGTGAAGGACAAATACACATCAATAATATGCCCGACGAGCTACAATAATCTCAGCTTCAAGCCCATCGAATACCATCCTACAAACAGGAATGAAATGGAAATAAAGCCCAATGGACACTATGCAGAAACACTTCGACAAAAGCTTCTATGCAGAAACCTCTGGTTTAACTCATATTGGTTCTGCCAAAGAGTGACCTCTAGCTGCTTGGCATGACTTTGTTCATCTTTTAACCCTTTCTTGTAAGCTTCCAGCTGGTCTTGAAGTTTCTTGATCTGTTCTTTGTAATTAATCTCCACTTTACACGCCTGATATTAAGTCTCTGCTAGTTGTTTCTTCTTTTCTAACAGGCTAGCATAAGTTTCTTTTAGAGCGTCACCCACTTTCATTCTTTTGTGCAATTCAGCCTTCACCTCCTCGTCTTTCTGACGTGCTCTATCCCTCTTCTGATACAGGTTGAGCTTCAAAGTCTCTTTCTCCAAGGAGATCTAACCAAGTCTAGATTTGAGATGGAAATTCTCTTTCTCTGGGGTCTTCATAGTTCTTTTCAGCTTATCGACTTCTAAAGTTTGATTGATCACGGGTTCAGGAGGCTTGATGCTCGTGGATGGTTCAGACGGGAATGGCAGCAATATCTCTTTGACTATGTCTTTCACCCATCTGATATAAGATTCCCTGGCTATGCAGTTCTTCTTACCCATTTCTGCTCCTCCTTGAGGATAATTGCTCCCCAAGCCTTGACAATCTTCTTGAGTAGCTCTAGATCATAAACCCCTTCATGTAAAACAAAACCTTATACACTCTTGGAATCAGGCTTATCTACCATAGGGTATCCCAACTGTCGCAATGCCAACCTCGGATTGTAGTTTATTCCCCCTTTTGTACCAAGAAGAGGTACATTAGCGAAGTCACCATAATTGAGGATGAGTTTGATGTTGTCGTAGACTCGAGAGTACCAGGAAATATATTCGACGTTCAAGGATATGATCCTCTAGGACCACTTCAAATTGTCTTTGTTTTCAATGAAAGGGCCTTTGCTGGGTAGATGCGAAATAAACCATCTATACAACAAAGGGGTACAACAGATGATGGTTCCCTTGTTCTTATGAGTCCTCACATGAATGGAATAGTAAGTATCAACAAGAATAGTAGGAACAGGATTCTGAGTTGAAAAGATATGAATAGAAGCTAGATCCACAAATTCTACTATGTTCGGACACAGTACAATCCCATAGATAAGTAGAGCTAGAATGGCGTTGAAATTCGTCCAACTCTCATGATCAGCGAATATAGTAGCTTTATCTACGAGAAACTTTGAGGTAAAACCATGAGTTCCACCTTTAGGTTTCAGGTTCAACTCCACTTCCTTCTTCCCTATGTGGAGGGATTCAGCAAGGACTTGGTACTTGGGGAGATCCTTTGTGCAGACATAAGGCACACAGTTCTTGATCCCAATACCCAAAATATGTGAATACTCTTCCAACATGGGTGCCAGCTGATAATCTTGGAAAGTAAAGCATCACAATAAAGGGTCATAGAATTGCACTAGAGTGTTCACAACAATGGTATTGACTTCATTGTTCAAGAGTACTAGAAGGTTTCCATAAGACTTCTTGAATTCATCTCTCTTACCAAGAACTAGACGTGCCCCTAATCCTCTCAGAACAATCAACTGAGGCTCCACAAACTTGTAAATATGAGTGCTCTTTCTCTCAAAAGTCATGCTTCGTCTCAGATGTTTAGTCAACAAACTGGGCTCTTGGATTCCTGGAAAAGAAACGCATTTGCAAAAATATTTGTCATGATGAATGATAATGTATGATGGAATGATATAGATCACGCAAATTCAAAACTCTGATACATTCTAAATAGTTTGTATATGCCTGTTTGTTGTAAGTTCAAAGGTTCGATGCAATACGAGAATCAAGGTAGGTAGAGTCTATGGTTTCCTACAAGAAAAACCCATATCCCCCTCACAGGGATGGACTATGCTCCAAGGTGGTCCGTAGAAGGCCTCCCAAGATCATTGAATCGAAATGAAAATACTCTGTCGTAGTGAATGCTCACAGGACAAAAATACTTCCAAGTGAATCTAGTCTGGGTGTGGTTCTCGTGACAACGTAACGCGTGAAGCGCAGGTGTACACGACTATCCATGAGTCTATCCTATGTGTATACTAAGCTCGGGGATAGATCTTAACTTATATGGTATCAACCCCAACCCGATAACAACATATATAGATATCCAATGTAACAAAAATGTAGAAATGTAAAGTAGTAAAGTAAACGATGAATAAAATAAAAGTGAGTAAAGCATAAAAATAAACACCTAAAACTAGTGTGGAAATAACCTAAACTAGTCTCGACTCCTTTTAGAGACTAGGAAGTACTCCAAGCAATGAAGCATCCCCAGCATAGTCGCCAGCTGAAGCTAGCAAAAATATACCTGAATGCATCGCACACTCGAACATACAACAAAGTCGCCATCAAACTTTATTTATTCCCGAAGAAAAGGGAAAACATCAATAAAACTCGGGGGAAAGAGATATACTGGGTAAGGAAGTCGGTTATGAAAGGGGAAGGTATTATCACCCCAAACATCCATGGTACTCCATGGGAACCGTTTTGATTATTCTCGATCGAATGGGTGTTATATATGAAGATTACTCACAAAAGAATGGGAAAACGGAAAGAATAGATAAAGTGCTCGGTGAGGATTGGGGCTCTCATGCCTACGTATCCTCATAATGCAATGAGAAATTCAGAGCTTTGTAGTTCAAAGAACCAGTGGTGAGAGATGAATAGAAGTGTGATCAAAGTATGGTCTAAATCAATGGATAATGTTTTTAACTCCAACAAGGATGAAAGCATGTGTCATACCCCGATTTTGGTCCTGAATTTTTATTTTTATTTGGCACTTGGCCTAAAATTCATTTGCATACATTCATTCCCAACTCCATATTTTTGTTACACATTGATCATTGTCTATGCCTTTTTGATCATGGTGCTTTTGACTATAAAATGGATTTTAATCATTTGACTTTTGTAATTTTTCAATTTTTGATTTTAATTTCAATAACTCCCAAATTTCAATTTAATTTTAATTGTTATTTTTACTAATGATTCAAAACTCTAATTGATTTTAATTTTCAAATAGATGTTAGAATTGATGACAAAGGTAATTGTAACAAATTATTGGATTAATTTGATTTTAATTGGGTTTTCTACTGATTTTTTATTATTATCTAAATTGATATTTAAATTAGTCTTGGATTATTTCTAAAAAAATCCATTTTTATATCCATAGTACATTTCAAAATCAAAATAGCATTACAACATTTTCATAAATTACAAAGTCATCTTCCAAATGGATACCTTTCTACTGCATATTATTATGGAGGTAAGGTTATGATGGTCAAGGAGATTGGAGTGGCTATTCTAATTATATGAACCTTGACGGAGGGATGGCTCAAGGGGTTTATGGGGATAACTGCTCTTATATGTATCAAGGTTATGGATGTACACCATATGGAGCGTATGCTTCACCCAATTCCTTTTCTCCAATGGTTCAACATGATGGTCAATTGTATGGGCTGCAATAGTATCAGTATCTTTGTTCTTATTACAGCTCTCCAACTTCTGTTGATGTGTTTGCTCCAAATAAAACCAGTGTTGCACAACGGGAAATGTCAACTACAGCTAATGTGGACCATGTTCCATCTAATGTTATGAATAATGGAAACTCTGTTGGCATGGTCAATGGTGATTGTACAAACCAAAGTGGGTTAAAATCGTTTCTTAGTACCTACAGGGTTATTTCAGTAACATTTCTGAGTACCTTAGAGTGGGACCACCATTATATTGTGGTAAAAGATTACAATTACAGTTTGGAATCGAAACATACAAACCAGTTATGCTCTATTAGCAACTGTTATTCAAATTCTCTTTTAAATGAGCTGCTCATCTTGTGTTACAAGAAGTGATATCTAGAGCATCATTAGTACCGAAGTCAAGCTACAATATTCTACTGCCACTTCTAGAGAATGGAATTGATATTAATAGTCCAGATGAACTCAATCCTCTTGAAGATAGCATGTTGTTATGGGAGGCCACACTTTCCCAAGCTCCAAATCATCTGGTGCTGCTGCTGCAGTTTCAAAGTCCCCGGGTGATGGAACATTATGCAGTGCAACGTTAACGTGAGAAAACCGAAACCAATTCGTCTTCTGCAGGATTTGCTGATAGCATAATGAAGCTTGATTTCTTCAAGATGATTAGTGATTCTTTTGTTCCTGCATTGAAAAGTACAAAGATGGAGTGGTCAAAGCCAATTTGTCAACAAAATTTAGCATCATTTAGCATCTCGTATGTATGATTATACGAAAGAGTATTTGAACCAGAAAGGAAGGTTAATGAGAAGCTAAAGAGTTTAAATGCATCTGATGGGAAATATTCCGTTGAAACAAGGCTGGTAAGCGCATTTGGATGTTTGGCACTCTGTGGAAGAAAACAAAGCAAAGCGAAGTGAAAACAACGTATTGGCATTATCATCTGGCTCGCAGTGATTCAGTCATTGTTGACGTGTGCCAAGGCCAATATAAATCAACATTAGTTTGTCCTATTTGTAGGAAGGTCTCTGTGACATTTGATCCATTCATGTACTTGTCATTACCTCTACCTTCAGCAACAATGCGGACAATGACTTTAACTGTTTTTAGTAACATTGGTGATGGAATGCCTCAATTATCACCATATACAATTCCGTTCCAAAACATGGAAAGTTTGAAGATCTTACACGTGCTCTTAGCATCGCATGCTCTTTGGGGCCTGATGAGACCTTCTTAGTAGCTGAGGTATACAACAATTGTATCATACGCTTCCTTGAAGATCCAGCTGATTCATTATCATTGATCAGAAATGCTGACAAACTAGTTGCTTACCGGTTTCCGAAAGATAATGGGAAGGCCCCTCTGGTCGTCTTTATTAATCAGCGGATGGAGGAGCAATACATCTACGGGAAATCGGCTCCAAATTGGAAGGCATTCGGAATTCCTGTTGTGGCTAGTCTTTGCAATGTTGTAAAGGGATCTGGTCTCTGCAATTTGTATCTGAAGTGGTTCCATCCATTACAAGATTCAATTGAAGGGACCTTAGAAAATTGTGTTGCGTCTGAGAGAACTGAAGTTGTAGAAGTGGAAGGGGTTACAGATCCTTGTTCAGATCCAAATGTAAATGGGTTAGATACACCTTCAGATATAGAAATGGAGTTTTACCTAACAGATGAGAAGAGGACTGTTAAGAATTCCAAAATATTAATGAACGAACCATTTACAGTAAATGGAGAGTTAAACCTGTTGCACGTGCTTGTATGTTGGTCAGAAAAACAGACTAAAAAATATGACACACAGCTTTGTAGTTCGTTGCCCGAGGTTTGCAAGTCTGGCTTTTTTGCAAAGAGACCTCAAGAACCAGTTTCTCCGTATAAGTGTCTTGAAGTATTCTTACAAGAAGAACCTCTTGGCCCAGAAGACATGTGGTATTGTCCTGGCTGTAAAGATCATCGTCATAACCTTATTTCCACATGATATTGCATAGCATATCATCCAACTTGTAGTGGCAAAATGATGCAGCATTAACAGGATTATTAAATAAACCTCCTGAGCTCGAATCCGAACCGAAGCCATTCATGCGTTAACCATTTTTCACTGCAGTAAAAACATGGCCATTAGTCAAAACTGTAGAAATTACAAGAAATCCCAAATTGGGAATCAAGACAAATTCAAGAAGAAAGCGCACGGATCGTATTACCTTTTCCAGATTAAGTACCGAAATGAGGCAAACAAACTGAGCACCCTAAAGGATTTCGCAGGGTACCCCTTTTGATCTGAGTAACCAGCTCAAAACCCTAAACAGGGTGAGTATAAAAGGACGAAAAACCCTAGTAGAAAAAAAAAGAGGGTTAGAGATAGCGGCGACGGAGAAACCCAAGAGGATCTTTGTGGCTACAGTTCAAAAAAGCTTAACGAAATATAAAAAAGGAGCGCTCGGAGGAGTTGAAGAGGACGATTACCTGGTCGTCAAAGTTTGTTGATCAATCCCATTGCAAGAGGTGAGTCTTCATCTCTGACCTCTATTTCATTCTTATTTCGTGATGCACCACTATTCAGGGCCAATCGAAGGTATATGTTTCGTTTGTTGCCGAATCTTTGTATTGTTCTTCGCCTTTTTCCAAATGGATTTTGTTTCTATTGGGAAGAACAGTTTGCATTTTGTATTGAGAGGCGTTTTGTTGAGTTAGAGTGAATGAGAGAGAGCGGCGGTGAGTGAGAGAGGTGAAATCGTGAGATGGTGAGAGCGATGGAGAGGACGAGAAATTGAGAGAGGAAGAATTCTGTCCAATCCGTTTCATTTCCTTTTTTTATTTTTATTGTTCACTTTAAGTCTGGCTAAAAACCTTTTAATCCCATTTAGTGACTTTTGGATGTAGATATTAATATTGGTAATTAACTATGATTCTTTTTTACCATTTCCAACTTATTCCCCTTTGTAAACCCAATAGCCATGCGGCTGGGTTTAATTACTAGTAGACCAACAGTTTTTTTATTATTTAGTTTTTTTTATTTTAATTCTTTTTAAATCTATCTTAGTTTATATATTTAAGTTAGCATTAAGATAATAACTAATGATAAATGGCCTGGTGGAGAGGAGTGGTTTCCATAGTCTTAAGTGGAGTGGGTTCAATACTCATATGTGGTTTTTTTTTTTTAGCATTTTATTTTCTTTTAGCATTTTCTTTCTTTTAGCATTTTATTTCTTTTAGCATTTGTATTTCCTTTAGTATTTCATTTCTTTTAGCATTTCATTTTATGTTTATGTTTTTATTATACTCATGGTTGATCTTTTTTTTATTTTATTAATTTCATCATTCATTCAAAACCATTTTAAAACTATTAAAATCATATTTCTCGATTCAATGTCGAGCCCATTTTCATACCCTTGTAAGTCGATTGCTTTTAAGCATCGCCATCAACCTCACATGGCTTACTCTTGGGCCTTCTTACAATGAGCTCTTAAGCAACATCGACTTAACTTTCAATAATTTCAAACCTCGGTACTTTAATTGTTTTAATTTAATATTCAAATCATTTTTCTAAATAAAACGTGAAGAAAAAGATTACCTGGATGGAATGTCCAGTCGTAATCCCGAATATTAGGCTCAAGCTGTAAGAGCTTGTAAGTCATAAATATTCGTCTTCTCGCCAAAATATCCGGAAATACCTCAAATCATTTTCTAAATAAAACGTGAAGAAAAAGATTACCTGGATGGAATGTCCAGTCGTAATCCCGAATATTAGGCTCAAGCTATAAGAGCTTGTAAGTCATAAATATTCGTCTTCTCGCCAAAATATCCGTAAATACCTCAAATCACCTTCTAAATAAAGCGTGAAGAAAAAGGTTACCTGGATGGAATGTCCAGTCGTAATCCCGAATATTAGGCTCAAGCTGTAAGAGCTTGCAAGCCATAAATATTCGTCTTCTCTTTAACACTCCAATATTCAAAATCATTTTCTTAATAAAGTTGGAAGAAAAAGGTTACCTGGATGGAATGTCCAGTCGTAATCCCGAATATTAGGCTCAAGCTGTAAGAGCTTGCAAGCCATAAATATTCGTCTTCTCTCCAAAACACCTGTAAATATCTCAAACCATCTTCTTAATAAAGTTGGAAGAAAAAGATTACCTGGAGGGAATATCCAGTCGTAATCCCGAATATTAGGCTCAAGCTGTAAGAGCTTGCAAGCCATAAATATTCGTCTTCCCTCCAAAACATTCATAAATATTCGAATCATTTTCTTAGCAATATTGGAAAGAAACAGACTGCCTGGGTGGAATGTCCAGACGTAGTCCCGAGTATTAGACCCAAGCTGTAAGAGCTTGTAGGTCACAAGTACTCGTCTTTCAAACTTCAAAATACCTAATTCATACCTTAATACTTTTTCAATAAAGATGGAAATAGAACATGGTGTATACCGTGCACTCCTGAGGCTAGGATTCGAGATGTATATCTCGCTCATCCAAGTTCTCGCCATCACTCAAAATACATCCAACCAATCAAACTTTTTCTCGTCGCCGTGCGACTAATCAAAAACCTTTTTCATAAATGAAAGATATATTGTCTTAAGTGATACAAAACAATGTTTCGGCCACGATTGTTGAGTAGAGATAAATGACGCTTTTCCGAATGTAGATTTATAAATCCGTTCGATGTGTGGTACGCGTCCACTCCTCATCTGTTTTGGGTAAAACGATGTTTTCGTCAATTAATACGATATAGCTTTCGCTAAAATTGACCAACAAACAAAAATTTTTCTACCCCGAACTACGTAAGCCTTGATTTCTCTTTTGAGATACGTAGGAGCAGGATTTTTAAATCTTGTCAGGCCCACTAATAAAAAACTTAGGTTTAGTCCTTCGTCAAAATCCAAAAACATTTCTTCTCTCTTCTATTCTTTCTTTCCCACCTAATAACTAAAAAGCCTAACATTTAAACTAACATTAATGCACACAACTAACCTAATGGTTCCCGTTGAGTACAACGGACGTGAGGGGTGCTAATACCTTCCCCTTGCGTAGTCGACTCCCGAACCCTGATATTGGTTGCGATGACCATATCTTATCCTTTCTTTTGTCTTGGGTTTTATCGATATTTCCCCTTTCCTTTTTAGGAATAAACAAAGTTCGGTGGCGACTCTGTTCAGTCCATCATTGCGAGCGTGCGATCGCGCTTCGCTTTGAAGTCGTATCCCCATTTTTTCGAGGTGCGACAGATGGCGACTCTGCTGGGGAAGACAAATACCTAAGTGAGTCAAGCCTAGTTAGGTCGTTTGTGTTCCTTTGTTTGTTTACCTATGTGGCTTTTCTTTATTATTTTTACTATCTCTATTGTCATATTGATATGAATCTGTTGTATTGGTTCGACTATGGTTTGGTACTTGGATACTCCGATTGCAAACCTTGTGGGAGAGACTTTTTACCCGAGTCTCGAGTAAAAACATAAGATAGGACAAGGTTGAGTAGTGCGGGTCCGCGAGATGTATTTCTCGTTGGGTCAATACAAGAACCTTACTTAGAGTAGATTCTTGAGAGGATGTTGTCGCTCGGCAAGTAAGTTGTCGTAAGCTTCGATATTTTCTTTAGGATCCATGACTCTGAGAACCATTTGTAGAACCTTAGTTCTTTGCCCAACTAGGAAAGATGGTTGCGTAGTGTGGGTCTGCGAGATGTATTTCTTGTTGGATTGATGCGAGAACCTCACTTAGAGTAGATTCTTTAGATGGAGTTGATGCCCGGAAAGTAAGTTGCCGCAGGTAGCAAACAGTCTAATGGATCCATGACTCTAGGAACTTTTAAAAAAAAAACTTAGATCATACCCGGTGAGAACCTATTCTTGGAGAGCAATCTGATTCATCAGTACCTCAGACTTTTGAACCCGTGTATTGAGAAAAAAAACAAATATGCATGGCTTGCATTGCATTCATTCGCATTCCCTTGCATATGCATCTCATCATAATGAATGTCATTTTCCAGACAAAATAAAAAAAACTCATCCATCCTTTGTCCGTGAAGCAAAGTGATTCTCAACACGCGTTTAGAACAAAGAACCATGTCTCAGGAGGTGATGGACGAGCTAAGGAAAGGCCAAGAAGCACTGAAGGGGGAACTTAATCTTTTGAAGAGCCAAATGAGATGGGTCTTGGAAACCCTGCAAGTCTTGTTGAGAAAAGAGGGTCACCCAATATACACTGCTGCAACAAAGAGAGCTATTACCCCGCATCCATCTGGTGTCACCCCAGGTCAAGGGAAATTCTATGTGGCAACTCCTCATTTACCAGTATATGGACCTCCCTCAAGACGTCATCAGCAACATCCTCTGGCTATTCCTCCTCAAAGTCACCAAAGCCAGGTTCAGAACAAAAATCAGAATCAGAACAAGAGGAACAAGGATCACAATGACTCGATTCCGGTGCCATATAGCAAGCTCTACCCGCAACTAATCCAGAATGCTTTGGTGACCCCTCGAGCTCTCACACCTGTGTCACCAGACCTGCCATGGTACAATCCAAATGCAACATGTGAATTCCATAAAGGAGCATTGGGACATGACTTGGATTCTTGCCTAGCGCTGAAAGCCTTGGTGCGAGGGTTGATTACCAAAAAGAGCTTAATCTTTGAAGAAGATCATCCGAAGGTCAAGTGTGGATACCATACTGGAACAGTGGGGCACTCCATCGAGGAATGCAAGAGTTTTAAGCTCAAGCTGCAAGGATTGATTGACATAGGGTCACTAACACTCAAGGAGGAAGGCTCAGGTACATGTACCTTGATTTCTGGGCCAGATAATGAGAAAGGGAAAGGACCCTTGAGACCCCTCAAGGTTTTGTACCACAAGGAAGATGTCAGGGATATGGCTAATGAGCTATCATTGTTTCCTGGTAAGAGCATTGAGATACCGTCTTGGATTTCCAATGTCACGATCCATACCAATGAAAGAAAAGGAGAAGTGAGTAGTGGATTAAAGAGGGTTGCGTTCAACGATGAGAATGAAGGAAAAGAATTTGAAGATCATCATGCCAATGTCGAAAAGCTTGTTGATCCAAACCTTCAAGTTTGAAGAAGTCAATTCCCTAGAGCTGGCAATCATTTGGTTGTTTCAACACTTCTTTTGTAGTTTCTTTGCATGTTGGTTGTTATTTGCTTTTAAACATTGTTGTTTTATTTGAATTGGTAAGATTAATGAAATGTTTATGCATCTTTTGAATTAATCCATTCGTATTCACTCGTTTTTCATTTATGTTAAAAAACAAAAATACTCCTCTCATTCACTTTTGTTTATCAAACCGTTGTGTTAACAAAGATTGGAAGGAGGATGATGAAAACGAAACACCTGAAATTGTTGTGGTATGCTTTTGAGTAAAACCTTGTCGATGATGTAAGGCATTGTTTCAAATCCCCAAACACTGAAGAAATAAGGAGTTAATCCCTAGTCAACCACTTTGAGCCTAGAAGTTGGTGTTTATTTCGGATCTAAAACCCTTAATCTTAACCTGGGGCAGGGTAGTTGTGTTCAGATAGTTTGATCGTGCATTCGATCTTTCAAAAAAAATCGTCCATATGTACACCCTCCAATTAGGTTCAACCACATGTTATCCTTCGCGCACATGTTGAAGTGTCGAAGAAGTTAAGAAAAGCTAAAATTAGTGGTGGTTGAATCCTTATCCACCAATAATGTGGCAGTCAATACCTTTAAAAAATAAAAAAGCCCGCAAAGTCAAATACCACAAAATGACTTAGGCAAAAGTCAGGGCATCCCGATGGACCGAAAGCTTCAATGAAGCGGTCCAGGAAAAATCAGGGATAAGGAAAAACAATCAAAAGAGGTCATTAAATCCTCGACAAAAACAAAATAAAGTGACTGCCATTTCAAGAAAATCTCACCTTGAACCCTCATTTCCACTTTCGCACCCTCTTGGAAGTCGAATGCGTGTATTGAATTAACTGAACGTAGGATCTGGAGATCATCAAGAAGAAGGGGTGGGTAAAAAAAAAAAATTTGAGCCTTATATCCTTTTGTTTAAAAACCGTGAACCAGACCACGTTATAACCCTTAAAAGACCTAATTGAGACAGGGTTTATTTTGAAAGCATACTACAACAAGATTGTGTTAGCCTGACTCCAAACGATTTTTGTTAATCATTTGATGGCACCAACTTGCGTACTGTGAGTGACTAGATCATCATTGTGTTCTTATCATTGACCCTCTCACTATATTTCACCCATTCATATCAATAAATTTTGATTTCAAATTTTTGCATAAGCATTGAATTAAAATTACCATTTTTGAATGAACAATCTTACTTGCGAGTCAACACTTAGCATCAAAGAAATTCAATACACAGTTGAGGAACTTGATGGAGTGAAGGAAGTCTATTTAGGGGCAAATCACTTTGAGCATCAGTTAATTCGAGCTAATCACCCTAAGGGTCATCTAGCCAAGAGTAATCTGCTTCAAGAATCAGACCAGGGCAAGCCACCTCAGAGCTTAGTAAGTCCAATCACTCCAAGGTTCAGTTAGCCAAGAGTAATTTGCTTCAAGACTTAGACCGGGGCAAGCCACCCCAGAGCTCAATGAGTCCAGCTATCCAAAGGACAATCAATCAAGAGTCTACCATTCCAGTATTTGGTTAGTCAAGTTCAGACCACTGCAAGTTTCAAACACTTGGGGCAAGCCATCTCGAGGTAGTCTCATGGAAAGTTGTTTCCAAACCCACTTTCAAGGTGAACATTTCCAAAGACCCAACAAACTGGGGGCAAGATGAGCCACAGAGGGGCAGAACCTCTTTCTTCGTGCTTTCAAACTGCTCAAACAAATTCTGCCATACGTCAACAACTATCGAGTTTAAGACGAGTGCCCGAAAATTATGCTAGCACGATTCATTAATCCTCCAAAAGGATCCATTGGCTAAGCTGTGGCCATCAAATTGGATAGAATCCTCCCTTGACGACATCTATCATAAAATATTCGGTTGAGTTCTCGGTGTTGAGGAATCATGAGCTTCCATAAAAAGCCTTTACAAACTCCCAGTCTGCCCAGTGTCAGCATTCTCATAATCATGATCATTCATATATCATGCATAAAAGGAAATTCAAATCATGCATAGCCGAAATGTACTTCGTGCTCATTTTGCATTGACCCAGGTCTTGTTGTCGATCCTAGATCCTTTGACCTATAATTCCAGCTTGTCTTTGGTATCCCTAAACCAACATCCAGTTTTCACGGTCATTTTCAAGTCCAATTGTTGTTGGCAAAATCCGTTAAAGGGTGGTTGTAGTCCATTGCTTACGGTCAGAGTCCCATTGTTTTTATCTCGGGGTCAGGTCATACTTGAACTTGCTCTGAAGAGTTTTTCCAAGTTTTGTTCAATACTATTCAGGTCATGTATGAACCTGTTGTTGAGCTTTTATTCCGGGGTCAGGTCATACTTGAACCTGCTCTGAAGAGTTTTTCCAATTTTTGTTCAATACTATTCAGGTCATGTATGAACCTGTTGTTGAGCTTTTATTCCGGGGTCAGGTCATACTTGAACTTGCTCTGAAGAGTTTTTCCAATTTTTGTTCAATACCATTCAGGTCATCTATGAACCTGTTGTTGAGCTTTTATTCCGGGGTCAGGTCATACTTGAACCTGCTCTGAAGAGTTTTTCCAATTTTTGTTCGATACTATTCAGGTCATGTATGAACCTGTTGTTGAGCTTTTATTCCGGGGTCAGGTCATACTTGAACCTGCTCTAAAGAGTTTTTCCAATTTTTGTTCAATACCATTCAGGTCATGTATGAACCTGTTGTTGAGCTTTTATTCCGGGGTCAGGTCATACTTGAACCTGCTCTGAAGAGTTTTTCCAATTTTTGTTCAATACCATTCAGGTCATGTATGAACCTGTTGTTGAGCTTTTATTCCGGGGTCAGGTCATACTTGAACTTGCTCTGAAGAGTTTTTCCATTTTTGTTCAATACTATTCAGGTCATGTTTGAACCTGTTGTTGAGCTTTTATTCCGGGGTCAGGTCATACTTGAACTTGCTCTGAAGAATTTTTCCATTTTTGTTCAATACTATTCAGGTCATGTTTGAACCTGTTGTTGAGCTTTTATTCCGGGGTCAGGTCATACTTGAACCTGCTCTGAAGAGTTTTTCCAATTTTTTTTCAATACTATTCAGGTCATGTATGAACCTGTTGTTGAGCTTTTATTCCGGGGTCAGGTCATACTTGAACTTGCTCTGAAGAGTTTTTTTCCCTTTTGTTCAATACTATTCAATTCATGTATGAACCTGTTGTTCAGCTTCATTCCGGTGTCAGGTCATACTTGAACCTGCTCTGAGATTCTTTCTCTGTTTGTTCAATACTATTCAGGTCATGTATGAACCTGTTGTTGAGCTTTTATTCCGGTGTCAGGTCATACTTGAACCTGTTCTGAAGAGTTTTTCTCCATGATTATTCCCCAGCATTGTCAGGCCATACATGAACCTGTTGTGGAAATTCTCGTATTCGGGCTTAGTAAGTCAAATTGTGAACTTACTCTCTTGTACTCTAAATACTGCTTATCACACTCCACTCAGATTACTCCCCAGTGTGTGTTTGACTCTCCAGCAGGATTTGTTTTCCCCAGCGAGTTTGTTTCTTACCACTTGTCTGTCTTCCTGTGGACCATCGGCATTCCCCACAGGTTGGTCTGTCTAGTAACATCTCCTATCAAGGGTCTACCATATCCCTAGCTGATAAAAATAGCAAAAAAAATCATGCATCCACGCATATCATGTCATGCATATCATATCATATCACACCATGTCATAGGGATTCAGGATTAAAATCCGGGTCTTCTTAGTAATTAACCATCTCCCACTATGCTCATATGAAGAGTGTCCTGCTTCATATTCTCTATTTGAAGACGCTTAAATAGGGGCAACTGTCATACCCCGATTTTGGTCCTGAATTTTTATTTTTATTTGGCACTTGGCCTAAAATTCATTTGCATACATTCATTCCCAACTCCATATTTTTGTTACACATTGATCATTGTCTATGCCTTTTTGATCATGGTGCTTTTGACTATAAAATGGATTTTAATCATTTGACTTTTGTAATTTTTCAATTTTTGATTTTAATTTCAATAACTCCCAAATTTCAATTTAATTTTAATTGTTATTTTTACTAATGATTCAAAACTCTAATTGATTTTAATTTTCAAATAGATGTTAGAATTGATGTCAAAGGTAATTGTAACAAATTATTGGATTAATTTGATTTTAATTGGGTTTTCTACTGATTTTTTATTATTATCTAAATTGATATTTAAATTAGTCTTGGATTATTTCTAAAAAAATCCATTTTTATATCCATAGTACATTTCAAAATCAAAATAGCATTACAACATTTTCATAAATTACAAAGTCATCTTCCAAATGGATACCTTTCTACTGCATATTATTATGGAGGTAAGGTTATGATGGTCAAGGAGATTGGAGTGGCTATTCTAATTATATGAACCTTGACGGAGGGATGGCTCAAGGGGTTTATGGGGATAACTGCTCTTATATGTATCAAGGTTATGGATGTACACCATATGGAGCGTATGCTTCACCCAATTCCTTTTCTCCAATGGTTCAACATGATGGTCAATTGTATGGGCTGCAATAGTATCAGTATCTTTGTTCTTATTACAGCTCTCCAACTTCTGTTGATGTGTTTGCTCCAAATAAAACCAGTGTTGCACAACGGGAAATGTCAACTACAGCTAATGCGGACCATGTTCCATCTAATGTTATGAATAATGGAAACTCTGTTGGCATGGTCAATGGTGATTGTACAAACCAAAGTGGGTTAAAATCGTTTCTTAGTACCTACAGGGTTATTTCAGTAACATTTCTGAGTACCTTAGAGTGGGACCACCATTATATTGTGGTAAAAGATTACAATTACAGTTTGGAATCGAAACATACAAACCAGTTATGCTCTATTAGCAACTGTTATTCAAATTCTCTTTTAAATGAGCTGCTCATCTTGTGTTACAAGAAGTGATATCTAGAGCATCATTAGTACCGAAGTCAAGATACAATATTCTACTGCCACTTCTAGAGAATGGAATTGATATTAATAGTCCAGATGAACTCAATCCTCTTGAAGATAGCATGTTGTTATAGGAGGCCACACTTTCCCAAGCTCCAAATCATCTGGTGCTGCTGCTGCAGTTTCAAAGTCCCCAGGTGATGGAACATTATGCAGTGCAACGTTAACGTGAGAAAACCGAAACCAATTCGTCTTTTGCAGGATTTGCGATAGCATAATGAAGCTTGATTTCTTCAAGATGATTAGTGATTCTTTTGTTCCTGCATTGAAAAGTACAAAGATGGAGTGGTCAAAGCCAATTTGTCAACAAAATTTAGCATCATTTAGCACCTCGTATGTATGATTATGCGAAAGAGTATTTGAACCAGAAAGGAAGGTTAATGAGAAGCTAAAGAGTTTAAATGCACCTGATGGGAAATATTCCGTTGAAACAAGGTTGGTAGGCGCATTTGGATGTTTGGCACTCTGTGGAAGAAAACAAAGCAAACCGAAGTGAAAACAACGTATTGGCATTATCGTCTGGCTCGCAGTGATTTAGTCATTGTTGACGTGTGCCAAGGCCAATATAAATCAACATTAGTTTGTCCTGTTTGTAGGAAGGTCTCTGTGACATTTGATCCATTCATGTACTTGTCATTACCTCTACCTTCAGCAACAATGCGGACAATGACTTTAACTGTTTTTAGTAACATTGGTGATGGAATGCCTCAATTATCACCATATACAATTTCCGTTCCAAAACATGGAAAGTTTGAAGATCTTACACGTGCTCTTAGCATCGCATGCTCTTTGGGGCCTGATGAAACCTTCTTAGTAGCTGAGGTATACAACAATTGTATCATACGCTTCCTTGAAGATCCAGCTGATTCATTATCATTGATCAGAAATGCTGACAAACTAGTTGCTTACCGGTTTCCGAAAGATAATGGGAAGGCCCCTCTGGTCGTCTTTATTAATCAGCGGATGGAGGAGCAATACATCTACGGGAAATCGGCTCCAAATTGGAAGGCATTCGGAATTCCTGTTGTGGCTAGTCTTTGCAATGTTGTAAAGGGATCTGGTCTCTGCAATTTGTATCTGAAGTGGTTCCATCCATTACAAGATTCAATTGAAGGGACCTTAGAAAATTGTGCTGCGTCTGAGAGAACTGAAGTTGTAGAAGTGGAAGGGGTTACAGATCCTTGTTCAGATCCAAATGTAAATGGGTTAGATACACCTTCAGATATAGAAATGGAGTTTTACCTAACAGATGAGAAGAGGACTGTTAAGAATTCCAAAATATTAATGAACGAACCATTTACAGTAAATGGAGAGTTAAACCTGCTGCACGTGCTTGTATGTTGGTCAGAAAAACAGACTAAAAAATATGACACACAGCTTTGTAGTTCGTTGCCCGAGGTTTGCAAGTCTGGCTTTTTTGCAAAGAGACCTCAAGAACCAGTTTCTCCGTATAAGTGTCTTGAAGTATTCTTACAAGAAGAACCTCTTGGCCCAGAAGACATGTGGTATTGTCCTGGCTGTAAAGATCATCGTCATAACCTTATTTCCACATGATATTGCATAGCATATCATCCAACTTGTAGTGGCAAAATGATGCAGCATTAACAGGATTATTAAATAAACCTCCTGAGCACGAATCCGAACCGAAGCCATTCATGCGTTAACCATTTTTCACTGCAGTAAAAACATGGCCATTAGTCAAAACTGTAGAAATTACAAGAAATCCCAAATTGGGAATCAAGACAAATTCAAGAAGAAAGCGCACGGATCGTATTACCTTTTCCAGATTAAGTACCGAAATGAGGCAAACAAACTGAGCACCCTAAAGGATTTCGCAGGGTACCCCTTTTGATCTGAGTAACCAGCTCAAAACCCTAAACAGGGTGAGTATAAAAGGACGAAAAACCCTAGTAGAAAAAAAAAAGAGGGTTAGAGATAGCGGCGACGGAGAAACCCAAGAGGATCTTTGTGGCTACAGTTCAAAAAAGCTTAACGAAATATAAAAAAGGAGCGCTCGGAGGAGTTGAAGAGGACGATTACCTGGTCGTCAAAGTTTGTTGATCAATCCCATTGCAAGAGGTGAGTCTTCATCTCTGACCTCTATTTCATTCTTATTTCGTGATGCACCACTATTCAGGGCCAATCGAAGGTATATGTTTCGTTTGTTGCCGAATCTTTGTATTGTTCTTCGCCTTTTTCCAAATGGATTTTGTTTCTATTGGGAAGAACAGTTTGCATTTTGTATTGAGAGGCGTTTTGTTGAGTTAGAGTGAATGAGAGAGAGCGGCGGTGAGTGAGAGAGGTGAAATCGTGAGATGGTGAGAGCGATGGAGAGGACGAGAAATTGAGAGAGGAAGAATTCTGTCCAATCCGTTTCATTTCCTTTTTTTATTTTTATTGTTCACTTTAAGTCTGGCTAAAAACCTTTTAATCCCATTTAGTGACTTTTGGATGTAGATATTAATATTGGTAATTAACTATGATTCTTTTTTACCATTTCCAACTTATTCCCCTTTGTAAACCCAACAGCCATGCGGCTGGGTTTAATTACTAGTAGACCAACAGTTTTTTTATTATTTAGTTTTTTTTATTTTAATTCTTTTTAAATCTATCTTAGTTTATATATTTAAGTTAGCATTAAGATAATAACTAATGATAAATGGCCTGGTGGAGAGGAGTGGTTTCCATAGTCTTAAGTGGAGTGGGTTCAATACTCATATGTGGTTTTTTTTTTTTAGCATTTTATTTTCTTTTAGCATTTTATTTCTTTTAGCATTTGTATTTCCTTTAGTATTTCATTTCTTTTAGCATTTCATTTTATGTTTATGTTTTTATTATACTCATGGTTGATCTTTTTTTTTATTTTATATATTTCATCATTCATTCAAAACCATTTTAAAACTATTAAAATCATATTTCTCGATTCAATGTCGAGCCCATTTTCATACCCTTGTAAGTCGATTGCTTTTAAGCATCGCCATCAACCTCACATGGCTTACTCTTGGGCCTTCTTACAATGAGCTCTTAAGCAACATCGACTTAACTTTCAATAATTTCAAACCTCGGTACTTTAATTGTTTTAATTTAATATTCAAATCATTTTTCTAAATAAAACGTGAAGAAAAAGATTACCTGGATGGAATGTCCAGTCGTAATCCCGAATATTAGGCTCAAGCTGTAAGAGCTTGTAAGTCATAAATATTCGTCTTCTCGCCAAAATATCCGGAAATACCTCAAATCATTTTCTAAATAAAACGTGAAGAAAAAGATTACCTGGATGGAATGTCCAGTCGTAATCCCGAATATTAGGCTCAAGCTATAAGAGCTTGTAAGTCATAAATATTCGTCTTCTCGCCAAAATATCCGTAAATACCTCAAATCACCTTCTAAATAAAGCGTGAAGAAAAAGGTTACCTGGATGGAATGTCCAGTCGTAATCCCGAATATTAGGCTCAAGCTGTAAGAGCTTGCAAGCCATAAATATTCGTCTTCTCTTTAACACTCCAATATTCAAAATCATTTTCTTAATAAAGTTGGAAGAAAAAGGTTACCTGGATGGAATGTCCAGTCGTAATCCCGAATATTAGGCTCAAGCTGTAAGAGCTTGCAAGCCATAAATATTCGTCTTCTCTCCAAAACACCTGTAAATATCTCAAACCATCTTCTTAATAAAGTTGGAAGAAAAAGATTACCTGGAGGGAATATCCAGTCGTAATCCCGAATATTAGGCTCAAGCTGTAAGAGCTTGCAAGCCATAAATATTCGTCTTCCCTCCAAAACATTCATAAATATTCGAATCATTTTCTTAGCAATATTGGAAAGAAACAGACTGCCTGGGTGGAATGTCCAGACGTAGTCCCGAGTATTAGACCCAAGCTGTAAGAGCTTGTAGGTCACAAGTACTCGTCTTTCAAACTTCAAAATACCTAATTCATACCTTAATACTTTTTCAATAAAGATGGAAATAGAACATGGTGTATACCGTGCACTCCTGAGGCTAGGATTCGAGATGTATATCTCGCTCATCCAAGTTCTCGCCATCACTCAAAATACATCCAACCAATCAAACTTTTTCTCGTCGCCGTGCGACTAATCAAAAACCTTTTTCATAAATGAAAGATATATTGTCTTAAGTGATACAAAACAATGTTTCGGCCACGATTGTTGAGTAGAGATAAATGACGCTTTTCCGAATGTAGATTTATAAATCCGTTCGATGTGTGGTACGCGTCCACTCCTCATCTGTTTTGGGTAAAACGATGTTTTCGTCAATTAATACGATATAGCTTTCGCTAAAATTGACCAACAAACAAACATTTTTCTACCCAGAACTACGTAAGCCTTGATTTCTCTTTTGAGATACGTAGGAGCAGGATTTTTAAATCTTGTCAGGCCCACTAATAAAAAACTTAGGTTTAGTCCTTCGTCAAAATCCAAAAACATTTCTTCTCTCTTCTATTCTTTCTTTCCCACCTAATAACTAAAAAGCCTAACATTTAAACTAACATTAATGCACACAACTAACCTAATGGTTCCCGTTGAGTACAACGGACGTGAGGGGTGCTAATACCTTCCCCTTGCGTAATCGACTCCCGAACCCTGATATTGGTTGCGATGACCATATCTTATCCTTTCTTTTGTCTTGGGTTTTATCGATATTTCCCCTTTCCTTTTTAGGAATAAACAAAGTTCGGTGGCGACTCTGTTCAGTCCATCATTGCGAGCGTGCGATCGCGCTTCGCTTTGAAGTCGTATCCCCATTTTTTCGAGGTGCGACAGATGGCGACTTTGCTGGGGAAGACAAATACCTAAGTGAGTCAAGCCTAGTTAGGTCGTTTGTGTTCCTTTGTTTGTTTACCTATGTGGCTTTTCTTTATTATTTTTACTATCTCTATTGTCATATTGATATGAATCTGTTGTATTGGTTCGACTATGGTTTGGTACTTGGATACTCCGATTGCAAACCTTGTGGGAGAGACTTTTTACCCGAGTCTCGAGTAAAAACATAAGATAGGACGAGGTTGAGTAGTGCGGGTCCGCGAGATGTATTTCTCGTTGGATCGATACGAGAACCTTACTTAGAGTAGATTCTTGAGAGGATGTTGTCGCTCGGCAAGTAAGTTGTCGTAAGCTTCGATATTTTCTTTAGGATCCATGACTCTGAGAACCATTTGTAGAACCTTAGTTCTTTGCCCAACTAGGAAAGATGGTTGCGTAGTGTGGGTCTGCGAGATGTATTTCTTGTTGGATTGATGCGAGAACCTCACTTAGAGTAGATTCTTTAGATGGAGTTGATGCCCGGCAAGTAAGTTGCCGCAGGTAGCAAACAGTCTAATGGATCCATGACTCTAGGAACTTTTTAAAAAAAAACTTAGATCATACCCGGTGAGAACCTATTCTTGGAGAGCAATCTGATTCATCAGTACCTCAGACTTTTGAACCCGTGTATTGAGAAAAAAAACGAATATGCATGGCTTGCATTGCATTCATTCGCATTCCCTTGCATATGCATCTCATCATAATGCATGTCATTTTCCAGACAAAATAAAAAAAACTCATCCATCCTTTGTCCGTGAAGCAAAGTGATTCTCAACACGCGTTTAGAACAAAGAACCATGTCTCAGGAGATGATGGACGAGCTAAGGAAAGGCCAAGAAGCACTGAAGGGGGAACTTAATCTTTTGAAGAGCCAAATGAGATGGGTCTTGGAAACCCTGCAAGTCTTGTTGAGAAAAGAGGGTCACCCAATATACACTGCTGCAACAAAGAGAGCTATTACCCCGCATCCATCTGGTGTCACCCCAGGTCAAGGGAAATTCTATGTGGCAACTCCTCATTTACCAGTATATGGACCTCCCTCAAGACGTCATCAGCAACATCCTCTGGCTATTCCTCCTCAAAGTCACCAAAGCTAGGTTCAGAACAAAAATCAGAATCAGAACAAGAGGAACAAGGATCACAATGACTCGATTCCGGTGCCATATAGCAAGCTCTACCCGCAACTAATCCAGAATGCTTTGGTGACCCCTCGAGCTCTCACACCTGTGTCACCAGACCTGCCATGGTACAATCCAAATGCAACATGTGAATTCCATAAAGGAGCATTGGGACATGACTTGGATTCTTGCCTAGCGCTGAAAGCCTTGGTGCGAGGGTTGATTACCAAAAAGAGCTTAATCTTTGAAGAAGATCATCCGAAGGTCAAGTGTGGATACCATACTGGAACAGTGGGGCACTCCATCGAGGAATGCAAGAGTTTTAAGCTCAAGCTGCAAGGATTGATTGACATAGGGTCACTAACACTCAAGGAGGAAGGCTCAGGTACATGTACCTTGATTTCTGGGCCAGATAATGAGAAAGGGAAAGGACCCTTGAGACCCCTCAAGGTTTTGTACCACAAGGAAGATGTCAGGGATATGGCTAATGAGCTATCATTGTTTCCTGGTAAGAGCATTGAGATACCGTCTTGGATTTCCAATGTCACGATCCATACCAATGAAAGAAAAGGAGAAGTGAGTAGTGGATTAAAGAGGGTTGCGTTCAACGATGAGAATGAAGGAAAAGAATTTGAAGATCATCATGCCAATGTCGAAAAGCTTGTTGATCCAAACCTTCAAGTTTGAAGAAGTCAATTCCCTAGAGCTGGCAATCATTTGGTTGTTTCAACACTTCTTTTGTAGTTTCTTTGCATGTTGGTTGTTATTTGCTTTTAAACATTGTTGTTTTATTTGAATTGGTAAGATTAATGAAATGTTTATGCATCTTTTGAATTAATCCATTCGTATTCACTCGTTTTTCATTTATGTTAAAAAACAAAAATACTCCTCTCATTCACTTTTGTTTATCAAACCGTTGTGTTAACAAAGATTGGAAGGAGGATGATGAAAACGAAACACCTGAAATTGTTGTGGTATGCTTTTGAGTAAAACCTTGTCGATGATGTAAGGCATTGTTTCAAATCCCCAAACACTGAAGAAATAAGGAGTTAATCCCTAGTCAACCACTTTGAGCCTAGAAGTTGGTGTTTATTTCGGATCTAAAACCCTTAATCTTAACCTGGGGCAGGGTAGTTGTGTTCAGATAGTTTGATCGTGCATTCGATCTTTCAAAAAAAATCGTCCATATGTACACCCTCCAATTAGGTTCAACCACATGTTATCCTTCGCGCACATGTTGAAGTGTCGAAGAAGTTAAGAAAAGCTAAAATTAGTGGTGGTTGAATCCTTATCCACCAATAATGTGGCAGTCAATACCTTTAAAAAATAAAAAAGCCCGCAAAGTCAAATACCACAAAATGACTTAGGCAAAAGTCAGGGCATCCCGATGGACCGAAAGCTTCAAAGAAGCGGTCAAGGAAAAATCAGGGATAAGGAAAAACAATCAAAAGAGGTCATTAAATCCTCGACAAAAACAAAATAAAGTGACTGCCATTTCAAGAAAATCTCACCTTGAACCCTCATTTCCACTTTCGCACCCTCTTGGAAGTCGAATGCGTGTATTGAATTAACTGAACGTAGGATCTGGAGATCATCAAGAAGAAGGGGTGGGTAAAAAAAAAAAATTTGAGCCTTATATCCTTTTGTTTAAAAACCGTGAACCAGACCACGTTATAACCCTTAAAAGACCTAATTGAGACAGGGTTTATTTTGAAAGCATACTACAACAAGATTGTGTTAGCCTGACTCCAAACGATTTTTGTTAATCATTTGATGGCACCAACTTGCGTACTGTGAGTGACTAGATCATCATTGTGTTCTTATCATTGACCCTCTCACTATATTTCACCCATTCATATCAATAAATTTTGATTTCAAATTTTTGCATAAGCATTGAATTAAAATTACCATTTTTGAATGAACAATCTTACTTGCGAGTCAACACTTAGCATCAAAGAAATTCAATACACAGTTGAGGAACTTGATGGAGTGAAGGAAGTCTATTTAGGGGCAAATCACTTTGAGCATCAGTTAATTCGAGCTAATCACCCTAAGGGTCATCTAGCCAAGAGTAATCTGCTTCAAGAATCAGACCGGGGCAAGCCACCTCAGAGCTCAGTAAGTCCAATCACTCCAAGGTTCAGTTAGCCAAGAGTAATTTGCTTCAAGACTTAGACCGGGGCAAGCCACCCCAGAGCTCAATGAGTCCAGCTATCCAAAGGACAATCAATCAAGAGTCTACCATTCCAGTATTTGGTTAGTCAAGTTCAGACCACTGCAAGTTTCAAACACTTGGGGCAAGCCATCTCGAGGTAGTCTCATGGAAAGTTGTTTCCAAACCCACTTTCAAGGTGAACATTTCCAAAGACCCAACAAACTGGGGGCAAGATGAGCCACAGAGGGGCAGAACCTCTTTCTTCGTGCTTTCAAACTGCTCAAACAAATTCTGCCATACGTCAACAACTATCGAGTTTAAGACGAGTGCCCGAAAATTATGCTAGCACGATTCATTAATCCTCCAAAAGGATCCATTGGCTAAGTTGTGGCCATCAAACTGGATAGAATCCTCCCTTGACGACATCTATCATAAAATATTCGGTTGAGTTCTCGGTGTTGAGGAATCATGAGCTTCCATAAAAAGCCTTTACAAACTCCCAGTCTGCCCAGTGTCAGCATTCTCATAATCATGATCATTCATATATCATGCATAAAAGGAAATTCAAATCATGCATAGCCGAAATGTACTTCGTGCTCATTTTGCATTGACCCAGGTCTTGTTGTCGATCCTAGATCCTTTGACCTCTAATTCCAGCTTGTCTTTGGTATCCCTAAACCAACATCCGGTTTTCACGGTCATTTTCAAGTCCAATTGTTGTTGGCAAAATCCGTTAAAGGGTGGTTTAGTCCATTGCTTACGGTCAGAGTCCCATTGTTTTTATCTCGGGGTCAGGTCATACTTGAACTTGCTCTGAAGAGTTTTTCCAAGTTTTGTTCAATACTATTCAGGTCATGTATGAACCTGTTGTTGAGCTTTTATTCCGGGGTCAGGTCATACTTGAACCTGCTCTGAAGAGTTTTTCCAATTTTTGTTCAATACTATTCAGGTCATGTATGAACCTGTTGTTGAGCTTTTATTCCGGGGTCAGGTCATACTTGAACCTGCTCTGAAGAGTTTTTCCAATTTTTGTTCAATACCATTCAGGTCATGTATCAACCTGTTGTTGAGCTTTTATTCCGGGGTCAGGTCATACTTGAACCTGCTCTGAAGAGTTTTTCCAATTTTTGTTCAATACTATTCAGGTCATGTATGAACCTGTTGTTGAGCTTTTATTCCGGGGTCAGGTCATACTTGAACCTGCTCTAAAGAGTTTTTCCAATTTTTGTTCAATACCATTCAGGTCATGTATCAACCTGTTGTTGAGCTTTTATTCCGGGGTCAGGTCATACTTGAACCTGCTCTGAAGAGTTTTTCCAAATTTTTTTCAATACCATTCAGGTCATGTATGAACCTGTTGTTGAGCTTTTATTCCGGGGTCAGGTCATACTTGAACTTGCTCTGAAGAGTTTTTCCATTTTTGTTCAATACTATTCAGGTCATGTTTGAACCTGTTGTTGAGCTTTTATTCCGGGGTCAGGTCATACTTGAACTTGCTCTGAAGAATTTTTCCATTTTTGTTCAATACTATTCAGGTCATGTTTGAACCTGTTGTTGAGCTTTTATTCCGGGGTCAGGTCATACTTGAACCTGCTCTGAAGAGTTTTTCTAATTTTTGTTCAATACTATTCAGGTCATGTATGAACCTGTTGTTGAGCTTTTATTCCGGGGTCAGGTCATACTTGAACTTGCTCTGAAGAGTTTTTTTCCCTTTTGTTCAATACTATTCAGGTCATGTATGAACCTGTTGTTCAGTTTCATTCCGGTGTCAGGTCATACTTGAACCTGCTCTGAGATTCTTTCTCTGTTTGTTCAATACTATTCAGGTCATGTATGAACCTGTTGTTGAGCTTTTATTCCGGTGTCAGGTCATACTTGAACCTGTTCTGAAGAGTTTTTCTCCATGATTATTCCCCAGCATTGTCAGGTCATACATGAACCTGTTGTGGAAATTCTCGTATTCGGGCTTAGTAAGTCAAATTATGAACTTACTCTCTTGTACTCTAAATACTGCTTATCACACTCCACTCAGATTACTCCCCAGTGTGTGTTTGACTCTCCAGCAGGATTTGTTTTCCCCGGCGAGTTTGTTTCTTACCACTTGTCTGTCTTCCTGTGGACCATCGGCATTCCCCACAGGTTGGTCTGTCTAGTAACATCTCCTATCAAGGGTCTACCATATCCCTAGCAGATAAAAATAGCAAAAAAAATCATGCATCCACGCATATCATGTCATGCATATCATATCATATCACACCATGTCGTAGGGATTCAGGATCAAAATCCGGGTCTTCTTAGTAATTAACCATCTCCCACTATGCTCATATGAAGAGTGTCCTGCTTCATATTCTCTAGTTGAAGACGCTTAAATAGGGGCAACTGTCATACCCCGATTTTGGTCCTGAATTTTTATTTTTATTTGGCACTTGGCCTAAAATTCATTTGCATACATTCATTCCCAACTCCATATTTTTGTTACACATTGATCATTGTCTATGCCTTTTTGATCATGGTGCTTTTGACTATAAAATGGATTTTAATCATTTGACTTTTGTAATTTTTCAATTTTTGATTTTAATTTCAATAACTCCCAAATTTCAATTTAATTTTAATTGTTATTTTTACTAATGATTCAAAACTCTAATTGATTTTAATTTTCAAATAGATGTTAGAATTGATGTCAAAGGTAATTGTAACAAATTATTGGATTAATTTGATTTTAATTGGGTTTTCTACTGATTTTTTATTATTATCTAAATTGATATTTAAATTAGTCTTGGATTATTTCTAAAAAAATCCATTTTTATATCCATAGTACATTTCAAAATCAAAATAGCATTACAACATTTTCATAAATTACAAAGTCATCTTCCAAATGGATACCTTTCTACTGCATATTATTATGGAGGTAAGGTTATGATGGTCAAGGAGATTGGAGTGGCTATTCTAATTATATGAACCTTGACGGAGGGATGGCTCAAGGGGTTTATGGGGATAACTGCTCTTATATGTATCAAGGTTATGGATGTACACCATATGGAGCGTATGCTTCACCCAATTCCTTTTCTCCAATGGTTCAACATGATGGTCAATTGTATGGGCTGCAATAGTATCAGTATCTTTGTTCTTATTACAGCTCTCCAACTTCTGTTGATGTGTTTGCTCCAA
The DNA here is from genome assembly GCF_024323335.1 of Lathyrus oleraceus. NCBI lineage: Eukaryota > Viridiplantae > Streptophyta > Magnoliopsida > Fabales > Fabaceae > Lathyrus > Lathyrus oleraceus. The sequence continues at coordinate 541,174,803 of NC_066583.1, read as the reverse complement.
ATAAAACCAGTGTTGCACAACGGGAAATGTCAACTACAGCTAATGCGGACCATGTTCCATCTAATGTTATGAATAATGGAAACTCTGTTGGCATGGTCAATGGTGATTGTACAAACCAAAGTGGGTTAAAATCGTTTCTTAGTACCTACAGGGTTATTTCAGTAACATTTCTGAGTACCTTAGAGTGGGACCACCATTATATTGTGGTAAAAGATTACAATTACAGTTTGGAATCGAAACATACAAACCAGTTATGCTCTATTAGCAACTGTTATTCAAATTCTCTTTTAAATGAGCTGCTCATCTTGTGTTACAAGAAGTGATATCTAGAGCATCATTAGTACCGAAGTCAAGATACAATATTCTACTGCCACTTCTAGAGAATGGAATTGATATTAATAGTCCAGATGAACTCAATCCTCTTGAAGATAGCATGTTGTTATGGGAGGCCACACTTTCCCAAGCTCCAAATCATCTGGTGCTGCTGCTGCAGTTTCAAAGTCCCCGGGTGATGGAACATTATGCAGTGCAACGTTAACGTGAGAAAACCGAAACCAATTCGTCTTCTGCAGGATTTGCGATAGCATAATGAAGCTTGATTTCTTCAAGATGATTAGTGATTCTTTTGTTCCTGCATTGAAAAGTACAAAGATGGAGTGGTCAAAGCCAATTTGTCAACAAAATTTAGCATCATTTAGCACCTCGTATGTATGATTATGCGAAAGAGTATTTGAACCAGAAAGGAAGGTTAATGAGAAGCTAAAGAGTTTAAATGCACCTGATGGGAAATATTCCGTTGAAACAAGGTTGGTAGGCGCATTTGGATGTTTGGCACTCTGTGGAAGAAAACAAAGCAAAGCGAAGTGAAAACAACATATTGGCATTATCATCTGGCTCGCAGTGATTTAGTCATTGTTGACGTGTGCCAAGGCCAATATAAATCAACATTAGTTTGTCCTGTTTGTAGGAAGGTCTCTGTGACATTTGATCCATTCATGTACTTGTCATTACCTCTACCTTCAGCAACAATGCGGACAATGACTTTAACTGTTTTTAGTAACATTGGTGATGGAATGCCTCAATTATCACCATATACAATTTCCGTTCCAAAACATGGAAAGTTTGAAGATCTTACACGTGCTCTTAGCATCGCATGCTCTTTGGGGCCTGATGAGACCTTCTTAGTAGCTGAGGTATACAACAATTGTATCATACGCTTCCTTGAAGATCCAGCTGATTCATTATCATTGATCAGAAATGCTGACAAACTAGTTGCTTACCGGTTTCCGAAAGGTAATGGGAAGGCCCCTCTGGTCGTCTTTATTAATCAGCGGATGGAGGAGCAATACATCTACGGGAAATCGGCTCCAAATTGGAAGGCATTCGGAATTCCTGTTGTGGCTAGTCTTTGCAATGTTGTAAAGGGATCTGGTCTCTGCAATTTGTATCTGAAGTGGTTCCATCCATTACAAGATTCAATTGAAGGGACCTTAGAAAATTGTGCTGCGTCTGAGAGAACTGAAGTTGTAGAAGTAGAAGGGGTTACAGATCCTTGTTCAGATCCAAATGTAAATGGGTTAGATACACCTTCAGATATAGAAATGGAGTTTTACCTAACAGATGAGAAGAGGACTGTTAAGAATTCCAAAATATTAATGAACGAACCATTTACAGTAAATGGAGAGTTAAACCTGTTGCACGTGCTTGTATGTTGGTCAGAAAAACAGACTAAAAAATATGACACACAGCTTTGTAGTTCGTTGCCCGAGGTTTGCAAGTCTGGCTTTTTTGCAAAGAGACCTCAAGAACCAGTTTCTCCGTATAAGTGTCTTGAAGTATTCTTACAAGAAGAACCTCTTGGCCCAGAAGACATGTGGTATTGTCCTGGCTGTAAAGATCATCGTCATAACCTTATTTCCACATGATATTGCATAGCATATCATCCAACTTGTAGTGGCAAAATGATGCAGCATTAACAGGATTATTAAATAAACCTCCTGAGCACGAATCCGAACCGAAGCCATTCATGCGTTAACCATTTTTCACTGCAGTAAAAACATGGCCATTAGTCAAAACTGTAGAAATTACAAGAAATCCCAAATTGGAAATCAAGACAAATTCAAGAAGAAAGCGCACGGATCGTATTACCTTTTCCAGATTAAGTACCGAAATGAGGCAAACAAACTGAGCACCCTAAAGGATTTCGCAGGGTACCCCTTTTGATCTGAGTAACCAGCTCAAAACCCTAAACAGGGTGAGTATAAAAGGACGAAAAACCATAGTAGAAAAAAAAAAGAGGGTTAGAGATAGCGGCGACGGAGAAACCCAAGAGGATCTTTGTGGCTACAGTTCAAAAAAGCTTAACGAAATATAAAAAAGGAGCGCTCGGAGGAGTTGAAGAGGACGATTACCTGGTCGTCAAAGTTTGTTGATCAATCCCATTGCAAGAGGTGAGTCTTCATCTCTGACCTCTATTTCATTCTTATTTCGTGATGCACCACTATTCAGGGCCAATCGAAGGTATATGTTTCGTTTGTTGTCGAATCTTTGTATTGTTCTTCGCCTTTTTCCAAATGGATTTTGTTTCTATTGGGAAGAACAGTTTGCATTTTGTATTGAGAGGCGTTTTGTTGAGTTAGAGTGAATGAGAGAGAGCGGTGGTGAGTGAGAGAGGTGAAATCGTGAGATGGTGAGAGCGATGGAGAGGACGAGAAATTGAGAGAGGAAGAATTCTGTCCAATCCGTTTCATTTCCTTTTTTTATTTTTATTGTTCACTTTAAGTCTGGCTAAAAACCTTTTAATCCCATTTAGTGACTTTTGGATGTAGATATTAATATTGGTAATTAACTATGATTCTTTTTTACCATTTCCAACTTATTCCCCTTTGTAAACCCAACAGCCATGCGGCTGGGTTTAATTACTAGTAGACCAACAGTTTTTTTATTATTTAGTTTTTTTTATTTTAATTCTTTTTAAATCTATCTTAGTTTATATATTTAAGTTAGCATTAAGATAATAACTAATGATAAATGGCCTGGTGGAGAGGAGTGGTTTCCATAGTCTTAAGTGGAGTGGGTTCAATACTCATATGTGGTTTTTTTTTTAGCATTTTATTTTCTTTTAGCATTTTATTTCTTTTAGCATTTTATTTCTTTTAGCATTTGTATTTCCTTTAGTATTTCATTTCTTTTAGCATTTCATTTTATGTTTATGTTTTTATTATACTCATGGTTGATCTTTTTTTTTATTTTATTAATTTCATCATTCATTCAAAACCATTTTAAAACTATTAAAATCATATTTCTCGATTCAATGTCGAGCCCATTTTCATACCCTTGTAAGTCGATTGCTTTTAAGCATCGCCATCAACCTCACATGGCTTACTCTTGGGCCTTCTTACAATGAGCTCTTAAGCAACATCGAATTAACTTTCAATAATTTCAAACCTCGGTACTTTAATTGTTTTAATTTAATATTCAAATCATTTTTCTAAATAAAACGTGAAGAAAAAGATTACCTGGATGGAATGTCCAGTCGTAATCCCGAATATTAGGCTCAAGCTGTAAGAGCTTGTAAGTCATAAATATTCGTCTTCTCGCCAAAATATCCGGAAATACCTCAAATCATTTTCTAAATAAAACGTGAAGAAAAAGATTACCTGGATGGAATGTCCAGTCGTAATCCCGAATATTAGGCTCAAGCTGTAAGAGCTTGTAAGTCATAAATATTCGTCTTCTCGCCAAAATATCCGTAAATACCTCAAATCACCTTCTAAATAAAGCGTGAAGAAAAAGGTTACCTGGATGGAATGTACAGTCGTAATCCCGAATATTAGGCTCAAGCTGTAAGAGCTTGCAAGCCATAAATATTCGTCTTCTCTTTAACACTCCAATATTCAAAATCATTTTCTTAATAAAGTTGGAAGAAAAAGGTTACCTGGATGGAATGTCCAGTCGTAATCCCGAATATTAGGCTCAAGCTGTAAGAGCTTGCAAGCCATAAATATTCGTCTTCTCTCCAAAACACCTGTAAATATCTCAAACCATCTTCTTAATAAAGTTGGAAGAAAAAGATTACCTGGAGGGAATATCCAGTCGTAATCCCGAATATTAGGCTCAAGTTGTAAGAGCTTGCAAGCCATAAATATTCGTCTTCCCTCCAAAACATTCATAAATATTCGAATCATTTTCTTAGCAATATTGGAAAGAAACAGACTGCCTGGGTGGAATGTCCAGACGTAGTCCCGAGTATTAGACCCAAGCTGTAAGAGCTTGTAGGTCACAAGTACTCGTCTTTCAAACTTCAAAATACCTAATTCATACCTTAATACTTTTTCAATAAAGATGGAAATAGAACATGGTGTATACCGTGCACTCCTGAGGCTAGGATTCGAGATGTATATCTCGCTCATCCAAGTTCTCGCCATCACTCAAAATACATCCAACCAATCAAACTTTTTCTCGTCGCCGTGCGACTAATCAAAAACCTTTTTCATAAATGAAAGATATATTGTCTTAAGTGATACAAAACAATGTTTCGGCCACGATTGTTGAGTAGAGATAAATGACGCTTTTCCGAATGTAGATTTATAAATCCGTTCGATGTGTGGTACGCGTCCACTCCTCATCTGTTTTGGATAAAACGATGTTTTCGTCAATTAATACGATATAGCTTTCGCTAAAATTGACCAACAAACAAACATTTTTCTACCCAGAACTACGTAAGCCTTGATTTCTCTTTTGAGATACGTAGGAGCAGGATTTTTAAATCTTGTCAGGCCCACTAATAAAAAACTTAGGTTTAGTCCTTCGTCAAAATCCAAAAACATTTCTTCTCTCTTTTATTCTTTCTTTCCCACCTAATAACTGAAAAGCCTAACATTTAAACTAACATTAATGCACACAACTAACCTAATGGTTCCCGTTGAGTACAACGGACGTGAGGGGTGCTAATACCTTCCCCTTGCGTAATCGACTCCCGAACCCTGATATTGGTTGCGATGACCATATCTTATCCTTTCTTTTGTCTTGGGTTTTATCGATATTTCCCCTTTCCTTTTTAGGAATAAATAAAGTTCGGTGGCGACTCTGTTCATTCCATCATTGCGAGCGTGCGATCGCGCTTCGCTTTGAAGTCGTATCCCCATTTTTTCGAGGTGCGACAGCATGAATCCAAGAGTAAAGCATGATTTTACTAGTACGTGGGCTAGCATGGCTGTGCTATAGGGTAAGGCCAAAAATACGGAGAATTAAGTGTTTGGGAATGATCCAAGCAGCTCTTGGTTTACAAGGTGACGCAAGATGGAGCGCAAAGAGGTAGTGTGTTTGGCTCAACAATAACTGGTATATCACATGGAGTGAATGAAGGTCGAATATGAGTGCTTCATGGAGATGAATGGAATGAAGTGACCAAAGCCACAAAAATTAATATTTGTTAACAAGTGATTGAATAAGTGTAGTTTGAAACCGAAGGTAAAGTTGTATTGGAATCCATAGGAGAAATTGGATCTGCATCGTAGAGGGAAACAACATTAACCGATACGTGGACTAGGATGGCTAACACTATCTGATATTTAGCCAAAAAGATTAAATATATGGGTATGAGCCAAAAAACTCTAGCGACGAATGCAGATTGCCGCTATATCGTCCTAAAAGGGTGTATATGGAATTCCAAAGAAAACTATATTTCGGTGTCAAGGAAATAGTATGTCACTAGGAAGTTTATTATCGAAGGTGGATGATGGATCATGAAAGATATGAATGTTGCCCTAAGGCATAAGGAGGAATAATTAGGAGTATGCTCGCCAAGGATTCTCATCCTCGTGCCTATGTATTCTCACTATGCAATGAGAAAATTAGAGCAATCGTAGTTCATGGAATCATGAGAATAAAGAGAGAGAAAGAGAGAGAGAGAGAGAGAGAGAGAGAGAGAGAGAGAGAGAGAGAGAGAGAGAGAGAGAGAGAGAAGAGTGATGAAAAGTATAACTTGTACCAACAAAATGGTATCAAGGTAACCCATAAATGGATAGAACTTGGAATCAAAGAGTAAACATGCATTTACTAGTACGTGGGCTAGCATGGTTGTCACTATAGGGTAAAGCCAAAAATAAAGGCTGAATTAAGTGTTTGGGTATGAGCAAAACAAGTCTTGATTCACAAAATAGATTGCTGTTATATTGTCTGAAAAGGGTATAGTCGGGGCCCAAGAGAAAGTATTGTTGTGTACAAGGAATAATATATCACTGGGCGGGGAACAAACTGTTCGAGATCAAAGAAGAGTAGTATCTTGGATCCATGAAGGAGATAGATTTTCAATCAAAGAGCAAGGTGGTGTTTAAACCCAAAAAGACTGAATTAAATGTTTGGGTATAAGCCAAACAACTCTCAATTGATGAGGTGGATTGTTGCTACATTGTACTAAAAGGATGTACTAGGAGTCCAAGGAGAAGTGTTACTGATCTCAAAAAGATGGTCATGATTGATGAATGATGAATGAAGAATGATTGATTGATAAATAGGGTAGCTCGCGGAGAAATAGGTTTCTCCTGCCTACGTATCCTTATAGTGCAATAAGGAAATCAGAGCTTTCGTAGTTCAGCCCACTAGGGATGAAAGCAAGATGATCGGTGAGGAAAAAGAAGATGATTGATTGAATGAATAAGTGGAATAAACTTGATAGTTATTGGATAAGAACGACACTAAAGTCTATGAGTAAAGATGGATACGATAAGCAACTGGGTCAAGCGTCCCGAATCCAGAGATATTCAGAATGGGGGTAGGAATTCTCCAGTCCCATTCCTTCTCCATTGCTTAAGGCTCGTGTCATACAACTTAAATCTTGAAGGATATGTTGTTGATGTATTCCTTTGTTTGTTGCATGATACTTTGTGAAGAGAGAGAGAGAGAGAGAGACTTGACAATCGTATGATTTGAATTATGATAAATTCTATGAATAGAGGTGAATACGATGAGCACTGGGTCATTCATCCCATACCCAAACATATTCGGAATAGGGGTAGGAATTCTCCAGTCCCATTCCTTCTCTACTACTTAAGGCTCATGCCACACAATTCTAACTTTTGATTTCATAAGCTCTTGAAGATGTGATCTTTGATGTAGTTTGTATTATCCACTTCCTGGTATGACTAAGGATGCCTTGATTGAGAATCTGACTTGAGGCCTTGAGCTACACAGCTTACAGAAAAAAGTCTCATTAAGTGACCAAGGGTCTTTTGTTCACTCAAATTTAGACTGTGAGATTATACAATATCAGAGGATTTAACTGATCAAAATTACTTTTGATCCATTTGAATCATAGGGTTAGGATTGATTTTTTAGAACTAGGTTAAAACTGAATCTAATGGTCAGAAATAACCAAACTAACCTAAGGGATCATGATATAGGTTATTCATGGACTTGATCAAAAATCTCTGTCAAAAAATTCTAAGGGAACATGCAATTATGTGGTTAAAATGACAAAATGACCCATGAGGGTAAAAAGGTTATTTCACCATAATATCCAATCATGAACACAAATTTATTTCCAATTAAAGTCTAATTAGAACCTAAAAATTGGTTAAGTCCTAAAATCTACTTTAACCTAATGTTCAAAAATTAACTAAATTCAAAAACTAACCAAAATCTAATTATTTTTCTAATCTAATTAACTGTATTAAAATCTAATTAGAAAACTATACTAAAATCTATTTAATGCCTAAATTCTAATCAAAATCTAAAGCCTAGTTAAACCAAATTTTAACATCTAAAAAGAAATTAATAAATGGAAAAACAAAATATATCAAAAGAAAAGAAATTAAAAATGCAATAAAAATCCAAAATGGGCCAAGGGGGGTGTTAGGCTCTGAGTTGGAGGTGCAAACAGTATGACTTTTGAGAGAAAAAACCCAACAGGAATTTGTATGTGAACAAAATAAATGGCTAAGACCCTAAATCTCAAACCCTTGTATAGGGGGGTGAGAAAGGAATGGCAGTGTGCAGTGGGGGATTCACGTATGGGCAAGATCCTGAAAGCCCATCTAGAGATGACTTTGGCTAGGGGGCAGAAATGGAAACAGGGTGTTTACATGAGGCAAAACTTGATATGGCCAAATTAGGCCCACCAAAAACAGGTCCAACAACATTTGAAAATGAATTAAACATTGTTTCCCTCTAAAATGTCTCACCGGACACGCCACGGGCCACCGCGCCGGCTGTCGCTCCTGGCGATGGTGGCCACCAAAACCCCAACCAGAGCTACCAATAAGTTCACCTCCTCACGCTCTATTCGATTCTTCAGTCAATTTCATGAAAATGGAGCTCTATAACCATAATCGAAATTACTCACTCCAAAAATCCTAACACAAAATATCCAAATTAAATTATGAACTCCTCGACTCAAAGCCCCGGGGATGAGGGCTTTGAATCCACTCAACGCCCTCTACATACCTGTAACCAAGAAATGAAGAAATGCAAAGGTTTTCAGAATTACCTTGTCGGAGTTGGCGACAACGATGATGAGCTTCCAAGTAATGTCTTTCAAAGATTGTTCCTTGTACTGGTCGCACTTTCTTCTTCTCTTTGATTCTTCTTCTTCTTTTGGATTCAAAAATGAGTGAACTAAGTGACTTGGTATTATGTGGGAGAATCTTAGCACAAGTAGTATTGAAGCTCTAATGATGAGATTTAATGGCTTTGGGATTGTGCGTGTAGTGAGGTTTAGGGAGAGGAAGGAAACTCAGAGAATGCAAGGATTTGAGAGTAATGATGCCAAAGGTAGTGAAATGATGATGAAGACGATGATATATAGGCATTAGGTTTGGAATATATTAGGTTTGGGATTTGGCTTGGAGTTGGTTAGATTCAGGTTTAGATTTGGTTAGCAGTTGGTTGAGATGAACTCAGTGAGTTCAAACTGTTAACTCACTGATTTGGCAGTTAGTTAGTTGAATTCAAATTGGTTAATTGGTTAGGATGGGGGGATGTAGAGTTGGTTCCAAGTATGAGACATTTTGACTGGTTAGTGCAGGTTAGACTTAACTGGAATTGGCCTTGAAGTTTGAGTGATGACCTGCTGAACAGGTTCACTCCTTAATGCCAACTTGATTATGAATTGAATTAGGCAGTGTTATGTTGTTCACTATTATGCCTTGCTTGGTGTTGGAATGCAGGCCAATACATGTTTATGTATTTACTATTTTGCACATATTTGTTCTTATTTTATCCCGAACTGCATTTGATTGTTGAAGCTTGTTTAAACATTGTGTTATTTTGATGCAGGTTTTAAGGTTGAATTATGGACCTCACATGGACTTATCCTGACTTCGTCAGGTTTGTCATGCATCCAAAGGTTTCAAGTACGTAAGATATGGCATCATTGTTTGGCTGCAACTCTCATATGGCTGGTGCATTGATGTTGGGTTGTTATTTAGTTAGCTTAAATTGTACCAGAAAGTATCTTCCCTGAATCTCACCCAGACCTAGAGCAGGATGCTTGCTCTGATACCAATTTAAATTCTGGTATGCAGATATTAAATGTCCTAAGAGATGTCGAGACACTAATATCTGATTAAAACACAATGACAGTATAACATATAATTAAGAGTATAGAAAATAACAGAATACAGAGAGTTGTTAACCCAATTCAGTTTACAACAACACCTACATCTGGGGGCTACCAAGCCAGGGAGGAAATCCACTAAATAGTATAAGTTTGTAGACCTTCAGCAAACTATCTCCAATCACTACTCGTGCTTAACTTCTACCTAAGAGTCACCTAGGTAAGAGAGCCTCTCACTTCCCTTTCAATCACAACGGTGATGGACAATACTATTTTTACAATTTCAGAAGTTACACTACAACGACACACAATCACTCAATTCTTAAAAGCTTAAGAGTGATTGACAAAACTTACAACTCAAAAGAGACGGTCTTACTCTTATACCAAGGCTATATTAGAGAGGCTCACAATTAACATGAACACATAAACCCTAAAAACTCAGTGACATCATATTTGATCCGTACTACAATTAGGTTTGTAGCATTCTATTTATAACCATAATCTACTAGATTTGGGCTTCAAAAACGCAACAAGAGAGCTGCTAAAAGTCTGCAGAATATTCTACATAAAAATAGATCTTCAATCAAGGGTTTCCTAAAATGTCAAAACATTTAGAAAACACCGAATAACTTTAAACACAAACAGAATCTTTGATTCCTCAATCTTGGACGCCACATAGGATTACACAATCTTCCCAGAATAATCAGTAATGTGTTAATCAGATAAACTGTTACGAAGATGTAAAGCTGTAATAGACAAGTTGTCGGATCCTCATGTTAGGACATCTTGTTCAATATGTTGCTGCTAAGTTAGTTTTACCGAAATTACTGTCAATCACAAATACATAGAATTAACAAAAACATAATTGATGGGGCAAATGGTGAAGTAGGGTAGGCACTATAACAAAAGAGTTGAATTCAAGTTTTTATTAAGTATGATTTAATATCATAACACCAATTGTGTGTACATATCAAAATTTATTAAAATAGATGATAAAATAAAAATTAATATATTTATTCTTTTAGAAACATTTTAAAAAGATATAATTAATTTCCTAACTACGAAACATAATTGAGGTTGCAATTGGTGAAGCAGAGTAGGCACTATAACGAAAGAGTTGAATTCGTGTTTTTATTAAATATGATTTAATATTATAACACCAATCATGTATACATATCAAAATTTATTAAAATATATGATAAAATAAAATCAATATATGTATTATTTTACAATCATTTTAAAAAGATATAATTAATCCCCTAACAACAATCCCTAGAACAACATAGAACAACATAAATCAGTCCAACCACATTTTCCACCCAAAGGAAATCAATTAGTCACTTTACAAATATCATCACATAGGGCATCGTCACCTGAACATATCCTTTTCCATAGCAATAAAAAAAATGATAGGTATGTTTTCTACTACAGTTAACATAGTTTTTATTTCAATCTTCATTAGCATATATTATATATACTATTAATTATTCATTAAAAAATACATTCAAACAAAAATATGTAGGTGTAAAAGAATTTTTCACCTGAAGTCATAATAGCAATGAAAAAATACATTTTATTGATGCTCATTGTCATGTTGTCTTCAATGATGGAGATAACAATGCCTAAAATAAACTATTTATAGAGTTTTTTTCAAGAAAATTAATATTATTGGAGCATTTTAAGAGGATATCTTTTATTAATAATTTTACTTATCAATTGTTTATATTTAGATACTTCTGTTTCTTGTGTACTTTTCCAAATTATATCCTATAAATTTAGTTTTTCTTATCCAACTCTTTTTTTACTAAACTTTTAACCAGATCATTTTTTTCTAAAATATGATCCAATGTTTTTCTGCTAAATTTTCATCAATTCTATCTTTTAATCTAGATATTGTTAAAATATTTAACAAGATAACATTATAACATATTTTTTGTTACATTATATGATGTAATTTGGTTATATATATATATATATATATATATATATATATATATATATATATATATATATATATATATATATATATATATATATATATTATATTTCCTACATATATTTAATTAGCAACTGCAGTTTCAAATTTAAGACTGAATTTTCTTGCGGGCATAACACTGATAGTAATCATAGGAATTATTTACATAGAGAAAAACTTCAATGTTTTGAAATTCTTGAGAAAAACCGCAAAAATACCTATGCATGTTTCTTCTAGTTTTGGTGTAGTTTATTTTCGAATTTTATGAGATTTTTCTTTTGGAATTAGTTTCAGTTTTGAATTCTTTTAAAACAAAATTACTTGGTCAAAATTAAAATTGTAAAGAAAGTATATAGTAAATAAGAATGATTTATTTTTTTATATGAAATTTAAAATAGAAATATTCTCTTAAAAAATCTTAAATATATAAATATTTTCTACAAATAATGTTTGTGTTTGCTTAAACTTATTCATAAAATATTTTTTTCTATTTTGGATTTTTTTGTTGGTTTATAATTTTTAAATTAAACTTTACTTTTACTTAATATATATTATTGAGATATCATAATTACTACAATAATTTTTGAAAATTAAAACTTTAATAAAATATTGGTAATAAACATCTAAATTAAATAATTGGATTAATTTTATTTTTATTTTTTAAAAAGTTAGAGATTTAAGTTTATGGACATATTATAAGGTGTTTTACTTAATGATAGTAGTGTTTTACTTTACCAAGACAAATTATAAAAACACTATTGTGCTTATGTCCTTGTATGCCACGCCACCTTCATCATAAATAGAGTACCAATTGGCATTTTGAAAAATCAATCCCCCTTATCAAAAATTATATGGCAAAATTCTTGATATTTACTATTTCAGGATTTTTGAATATATATGTTATTAATTTGTTGAGACTCATTTCCATGATGTCTTCAATGATGGAGATAACAATGCCTGCAATAAACTATTTATAGAGTTTTTTTATAAAAATGTTACTATTATTGGGACATTTTAAAAAGATATATTTTATTAATAATTTTACTTATCTATTGTTTATATTTAGACAGTTCTATTTCTAGTTAACTTTTTCTATATCCTCTAAATTTAGTTTTTATTTTTCTTTTAACTATAATTTTAACTAATTAAAAAAAGAACAAAAATCTAGTTTATACTTTAATCCTATTTTATTTTTTACTAAACATTCAACCTACTCTTTTTTACTAAATATTTAACCAACTATTACTTTTTTAAACTTTGATTAAATTTTTTTCTATTAAACTTTAATCATCTCTCTCTCTCTCTCTCCCTCCCTCTCTCTCTCTCTCTCCCTCCCTCTCTCTCTCTCTCCCTCCCTCCTATTTTTTGTGTCCAACTGGTACAAAATTCTACAAGAATACTTGATATTTTGCTTCAGTTTCAACCTTAAGATAATAGATGAGTTTTCTTGCGTATATAACAATTACAGTAGCCGTAGAAACTACTAAGATAAAAAAAAACTTCAATGTGTGTTGAAATCTTTGGAGAAATTTGCAAAATTATCTATAGTTGTTTCTTTTAATTTTTGCGCAGTTTATTTGCGAACTTTACTGCGATTTTTCTTATGGAATTAGGTCCAGGTTTAAATTTTCTAAATAAATAAACTTTTACTTAGAATAAATTAAATTGTAAATCAAGTATATTGTAATTATAAATGATTTATTTTTTATATGAAATTTAAAATAGAAATATTCTTTAAAAAAATCTTAAATATATAATATTTTCTACATATAATAATTGTGTGTGTTTAAATTTGTTCAAAATTTTTTCCATTTTGGATTTTTTAGTTATTTTATAATTTTGAATCCAATCCTATAATCAAATTATCACATTTCTCTCTTTGTGATAAAAGACAAACAAAACATAATTGATCATGCAATTGGTGAAGCGAAGTGGGCACTATAACAAAAGAGTTGAATTCGAGTTTTTAATAAGTATGATTTAATATCATAACACCAATCATTTATACATATCAAAATTTATTAAAATATATGATAAAATAAAAATCAATATATTTATTCTTTTACAAACATTTTAAAAAGATATAATTAATCCCCTAACAACAACCCCTACAACAATATAAACCATTCAAACCATATTTTCCACCCAAAGAAAATCCCTTTGTCGCGTTACAACTATCAGCACACAAGACATTATCACCTGGACATGGTCCTTTTCTATAGAAATAATCAAAAGGGATAGGTATGTAGGAGTAAAAGAGTTTGTCACCTGAAGGAAGCAATGCATAGAATAGCAATTAAAAAATACACTCTACTGATGCTCATTGTCATATTATCTTGAATGACGGAGATAACAATGCCTACAATAAACTATTTACGGAGGTTTTTCAAGAAAATTAATATTATCGAGACATTTTAAAAGGATATCTTAGACAGTTCTGTTTCTTCCTTTTTTTCCAAATAATATCCTCTAAATTTAGTTTTTCTTAACCTAGTCTTTTTTTACTAAACATTTAACCAACTATTTTTTTTCTAAAATTTGATCCAATTTTTACAACTAAACTTTCATCAATTCTATCTCTTAATCTAGATATTTTTTAAAAATTTAACTAGATAACATTATAATATATTTTTTGTTACACTATATAATGTAAGTTGCTTATATATATATATATATATATATATATATATATATATATATATATATATATATATATATATATATATATATATATATATATATATATATATATATATATATATATATATATATATATATATATATATATATATATAGTTTCCTACATATATTTAGTTAGCAATTGCAGTTTCAAATTTAAGACAATATCTGAATTTTCTTACGGGCATAATAGAGGAACTATTTACATAGAGAAAAACTTCATTGTTTTGAAATTCTTGAGAAAATCCACAAAAATACCTCTGGATGTTTCTTCTAAATTTGGTGTAGTTTATTTACGAACTTTATGTGGTTTTTCTTTTGGAACTTTATGTGTGTGGTAGGAAGGATCATGGTTGAGCGACCACGAGGACTCTGAAGGTGGTGTAGAGCTTGTATATCAAGGATGGACTCAAGTCAAGAGTTTGACAGTAAGGAGAACCGGTTAATGCAGTTGAAGCCTTAGTAGAAGTCGTAACTTTGATAACGTGTAATTGAAGAGAGGTGTATGGTTCAAGAAATCATGTAGTGTTGATGAAGTCGGAAGGTTGAGGATTTCTATTGGATAAATTATCAGAGCTTTGAGAAATATGTGAATCTGCTAGTAGAATAAGATTGACCCACTGATATGGAATAAGTATTGTAAGTAATTTCATATAGTGAAGGAGAAAGTATGGTTATGTTGCTCCTATGTCATAAGGTCTGGAAGTGAGGTAGTGTATTGGTGTTTCGGCTTCTAAGGCCACTAAAACATTTCGGAAGGACGAGAGTACTTCATGGAGTATATTTGGAATGGTACCTTCCAAGAAGTTGAGAGCTTGATAGATAAGGATTTCCAATTTTTGTTGGGAGCCTAAGGTAGTGGTGAAGTTTGAGGAGAGACTCGAGGACATGGCTGCCTATTCCAAGTGAAACTGGTATGCACCAAATGAAGGGTGAAAGATAAATCAAGTATATTCATACATAAAAAGGGGTATCAGGTTTAATACGGTTCGTTAAGGATTCAATGTTAGTAAAATACCATTATGGAATGTTGAGTTACCTAAGGATCAATTATAAGAGTTTGTGTTGGATCAAGTATACTCATATCTTTCTATATATTTGGAGTTAGTTAAAATTGAGGTCAGATTCGTGTTCTACACCATTTTTTCTTTCAGATCATGTCCTCATTTTTCATTTATGCCATGGTAATGGTTGGACCAGTCCGGCAAAGGTCGCTTGAGAAGACGACCGACACTTTGTTTCGGCGATGATGTGGCATGGTCCTGAACCATTGATCCAGTTTAAAATGTTTTAATCACATGCGTTGGTTTTTATTACCACTTACGTGGCGCGCTGACTGAGTTCCATCATGGAACGCGCGTTTGTGTCCACTTGATCTGCCAGCTCAATGAATGAGGGAGATCAAGTGGTCCACGTTTTCTTGTATTTTTTTATTTTCATTTTATTCCTTTGATTTTCATTAATTCATATTAATTTTAATATTGATGCAAAAAATATGAGAGTTTCACCAAAGTTTTTTAAATAAAATCCTCTTTCATATTTTGAATTAAAATTATTTCTTGGATCATTATTAATATTTTTCATGATTTAATTGATTTTGTGATTATTTTTAATTGTTTAAAAATACTTTTAAGTTTCCAAAAATTCTGAAACTTTTTATCCAAGGTCCTTTGACCTTGTTTGACCTATGATAAATCTCATGACCATTTCTTTGGTGTTTTGATGAGATTTTAGGAAATTGACCAACCATATTTAATTTAATGCATTATTTTTAGTATTTTTAAATTGAATAAATGCTAAATAAATGTGTTGAGCCATTTTGGTTGACTTTGTAAGTTTGACTTGTGTTGTTGGGCCTTGGTCAAGGTTGATTTGACTTTGCTAGGTTAAGATCATTGGATTTAGGGGATTGCTGGAATGTACATTCCATCTCCCAAACTGAATGAATGATCTTAATTTGGTAAAAGTCCTACTTTTGTCCAATTTGACTTTGATCCACTCCCCCCCCCCCCCCCCCCCTCTTCATCTCATTCCCCTTCTTTATGTATTCATGTCATGAACCTATGATATCTCTACATCCTAAGGCTAGTTGATTGCAAAATTAACATAAATATTGATGATATTAGGCCACCACTTTTGCATATTCTTTTTGTGTGTGGTATGTTTCATGAGCATAGTCCATTATATTATGTCTCTAACATGCATTAACACCAAAATTCTATTGCCCGACCTCAAATAGTTATGACTTCTACATAAGTCCAATTACGATTGCTTAACATAGTGCTAAATTTTAACACAAAAGGCATAACATTCTAGTTAGTGAGATTGTAAATATCCCCTCTTTCATGGTATTGTGTGGAAACTTAGCCTTTTTTCCTTCCTTTGGAAGATGTCTTGGTTCAAGGATACATGCTTGTGATAAGTGGGTTGAGTGTTCTCCAAAGAATGACTTAAAACAAAATCAAAGCAAAAGCAATACTAACTTCTAACTCATTAACAACTAACATTTAATTTCAAGTCATTTACTTTAATGCACTTTATTTTTAAGTATTATTCATTTCCCATTATTCATACCATTCTAATTGTTTATGTTAATGTCATTTTCACTTTGTTCATTTGGACCATATTTTATGATATATCTTGTTTGTGCTTGTTTGTGTGGTCTTTGACCATTAATGTACATAATAAGAACAAAAAACCCTAAAAAACATTTTGTGTTGACTGTTGGTTTGATCTGAGACAATTGGAATTATAATTTAGGCAACACTCCCTATGCAAAGTACATGGCCAATGCCAACTTTCATGTAACCAAGTGCTTGTAAAATGAAACTTCATCTGATGCATCATTGAAGATCCATTTGAGTTCATATGCCACATGATCATTGTGAAACTGTTATTTTGAATCTATGATCTGTGGCATTGTGGAATTCATCTACTACATGGGCAAATTTGAAGAAGATCATGGAGTTTCTAAGCTCGGATGTGACTATCTTTATTTGATGTCTTGCTCTTCAAGTTGATTTTTATGCATTGTTTGTTGCTTGATTCTAATGTCCAAGGGAATTTGGGTTTCTATATGACATTCTTGTCTATTGGATTGCAGCCCATTGGTTAGATATTTTCAACTCTTAACTTTTAAATTTATGCTTAGGATTAGTCCCTTCATCTTCTCCCCACTTCTTTAATTTTAAAATCTCTCACTCCTTTTAAAATTTTCTTTGCTTGTGCTTGTTT
The DNA here is from genome assembly GCF_024323335.1 of Lathyrus oleraceus. NCBI lineage: Eukaryota > Viridiplantae > Streptophyta > Magnoliopsida > Fabales > Fabaceae > Lathyrus > Lathyrus oleraceus. The sequence goes on along the minus strand of NC_066583.1, from coordinate 541,157,359 downwards.
TTTCTAAACTTAGACCAGTTTGCAAACTAGAAACTTTGGCCTTAAGCCATTGCATTTTCAAACTTCTTTCCTAATCAAACTTGTAAATATACTTAACTATACTTGACTTAAAATTTTCAAAAAGCCAAAAAGAATTAACTCATTGGGATGAGTCTTAATTGACCGTTTCTTTCTAGATCCTACCTATATAGATGCTTTGGGTCCCCTATGAGTTTATTACCCAATAACTGGTAATATTCTTCTTAGTTTGCAGTTTGTTACTTCTTTCTTAATACCCGACAAAAGTACCCATATTTTCTCCCCAGTGGAGTCCCCGGCAGATTCATTTTTATGTTTCCCCAGGAAGTATATCCTTGATATATTCCTCCTAACCGATGACGAATATTTTCTTCCCCTGTTTTGAGTTTATCCTTGATATGTTCATCCTAACCGATGACAGATACTCTCATCTTTGGTATTCTACCTAGTAACAAGGTAGTTGTAATCCCTACTTTATTCCCCAGAGAGTTAATCCTTGATATGTTCATCCTAATCGATGACAAGTTTTCTTCTCTTTGCGGTCTTCTGCCCAGTAATCCGTAGTTGTAAATCCTACTTTTCATTCCCCTTGCAGAGTTTATCCTTGATATGTTCACTTTAACCGGTGACGAATATTCTCTCCTTTGGTATTCTATCCAGTAACTGATAGATGTAATTCCTATCTCTCTCCTCTCACAGTCTATCCTTGATATGTTCATCCTAACCGGTGACAGATTTTCTCTTTGGTGGTATTTTATCCAGCATTCGATAGATGTAATTCCTACTTTTTGTTCAGTTGGTTTATCCTTGATATGTTCATCTTAAACGATGACGGATATCCTCCTTGACTCCCCCAGGAAAGTCTATCCTTGATATGTTCATCTTAACCGATGATGGATTTTCTTTCCTTTGAGTCTATCCTTGATATGTTCACCTTAACCGGTGACGAATATTCTCATCTTTGATCTTCTGCCCAGTAATTGTTAGTTGTAAATCCTATTTCTGCAGTTTTCCCCAGCAAGGCTATTCTTACCCAGTAACCGGTAATGAATACTCCCTCCCGGTGATTCCCAATGAGTCATCCTTGATATGTTCATCCTAACCGGTGACATATGTCCTCTCTGTCAGATCATTATTATCTCCTTACCTAGTAACCGGTAGTGGATAATAAATTTCTGCTCCTCCTGTGTTGAAGTCTATTTCTTCCCTAATTGATTTGAGTGCGCATTTCCTTAGCAAAGTTGCTTTTCCTGCATGATTTAAGTATGTCATTTTTATCCTGATCTACTCGGTTCCCCTGCAGATGTTTTGTTTCCCCAACTGAGTTCTTCCATTTTTCATGGAATTCCTCTAATCTCCCAGTAGTTTCTAAGTCATGGTCTGGCCTATGCATAACCCTTTTATCCCCTCAGAGTCTCTGTCTCCCCAGTGAGCTTTCCTTACGGAATGCATTATGCTCCTGCGAACTTTTGGTCACTCTAATATCTTTTCTTTTGTGGCAACATTTCCCCACAAAGAGTTTGCTTTTACATTCATATGCATCATGAGGTCTCTTAGGGACCAAAATTTGTTTCTATATGTTGTTATTTAAGCCCATTCTAATGAGTCGATATGAAGATTTTAACCTTCGCCTCCTCAGTTAGAATGTCCTTAAATAGGGGCAAATATAAGACCCCAATTTTGACCCTAAGATCCCTCATGCAATTTCATCATATGCATTAGCATTGGGATCATACCTTGGCATCCTCCTTACCCCTCTCTCATTGGGTTTGTTTTGGGAGAGATCGCCAAGCACCATGTGATTGTATCAAACTTGTATGTTATCATTTCACTAACCAAAATACCAAAAATATGCATTTGTATTTGCCTAACTCTTTTGTAGGTAGGGCATGATCACCATTGATCTATCAAGTTCACATCCAGGGTTTGAGACCCTCATAGCTAAGAACACAACCAAGGAATGATCCACAATGTCTCTAAGCATCATATATGAGTCCCTATGATCTCTACATGTTATTTTTATCAAGCATTCTTCAAGAGTTTGGAATTGATTTGCCTTGGAAACCCTAGTTTATCTGGGTATCTTTAGTAACTTCTTCAACAAGCTTCCTCATCAATTGATCAAATTTCTCAAGGGACACTTCAAAATTCATCATCTTATGCATATATGATCTACCATGAGCCCAAAAAGTCAAGCGAATTGCAAGTTAGCACGTTGGTTGATGGTGGTTGGCCAGATGAATTCATCTGATCAAAACTGGGTCTCCCTAGACCCTATCTCCTACAATTTTCATCATATTGTAACACCTCAAAATTTGCCCTCCTCTTCTTGAGACTAGTTTGGGGCATTGCATTTCATGTTTTAGGGCATTAGGCATTGCATTTTGCATCTCATGTGAAAATGAGAAGGTCATCCTCCAAAGTCTTTTCAAAAGATGGGGAAGTTAGGTGATTCAAGCCTGAGGGTCTCTATGAATTGATCATCAATCATCTGAGGGTATGGGCTTCAATTAGGGTTTCTTGATTCTTCAAAGGTCTTGAGCATCATCTTATCTGCAAGGATATATCACCATCATCATGGTTCTATCATCATCAAGGGTTTCAGAGTTCATCCTCAAGTTCCTCTGGATTAGGGTTGTCACCTCTGGTCAACCCTAATCAATGCAGTTCTTCCAACTAGGGTTTCTCAAAGAGATGAGGTATTTTCTTGGGCTGAGGATCATATGATTATTATAAGAAGCTTACATGAGCTAGGGTTTCATTTTGAAGCAATTTCACCAAGTGGTAGAGGCTCAAGTTGATCAAGACATTTCAAGGTCATCTGGGGGCCAAAAGTCAACTGTGCAGTCAACTGGGGGCTATGAGGTGGGGAAATGAGTGGATACACCTCAATCATGTTCAAATGGGGGATATTCATCATTCTAAACATCCATCTTGAAGACTCAAAGGTCATGGCAAGAGTTACTAAAAATGGAAAATGACCTATAATTCAAAGTTTCCAAATTTGGCAAGTTTTTGGTCCACTTTCAACTTGACTTTTCAATATCAAAGAAGTTTAAAATGGATTTTTTGTGAACATGAAAGTTGTAGATCTTTGTCTCCCCTATCCAAAAGGTCCTAATTCATGTCCATATGATGAATGGTTGAGGAGTTATGGTCATTTAATCACAAAGTGTGCATGGAAATTCAAAATGGCATAACTTTTGATATAATGCTTCAAATTGGCTCATTCTTTTTGCAAAGAGCTTCTCATGTTCAAGGCATCTCAAAATGACATCATTTGACTCAATTGTGCAAGCTAAGCCTCAAGGAATCATGGTCAAAAGTCACATTATTTCACATTTGTTCTAAGGATGATATCATGTTACAAATCAAATTCACAAAGAATCAAGGCAAGGCTTCACTTCAGCTTTCTTCATAGACCATGTTTGAGTAAAAATGAGCCCTTGCCATGCATGAAAGAGGCGTGTATGTTCCTTGTTTCACACATGTTCAAAATGAAGCAAATCTTCACCATTCATTCTTGGCTTAAGATGTAAGCAAAATAATCTTCAAATCCTGTCCCTTGGTTGCTCTTGAGTGGATTAAAACCCTAACATAGGGTTGGACACGTGCATTATGGCCATGGGGACTTAACTTTCATTTTTGCAAGTTGCATAATAACTCACTAATCATGATTAGTAAATGGCTAAAATGATTATCAGTGTTATTAGCAAGGAGTATAAATAGAGAAACCCTAATCACAAACCTCATAACTGCCATTTCAGATCTAGAATTCAAGAGAACTCTCTCAAAATTTCTTTCTTCGAATTTGCATTTTCTTCACATAAATCTCTAAGATTATTGCAGATTCTTGATCCTCATACTTCACTGAGCAAGAATCATCCATCGTTTGGTGTAATTCCTCAAGAAATCAAGCAGTTCAAGTGCATTATCGTGATGATTGGATTTGGAAATTGAGGCACATTCAAGAGGTTTCAGCCATTTCTTTTTGCATAAAGCTTCAAAGGAAGTTCAAAGGAGTTGATCTGGAGCAGCTGAGCTCGTGAGATCGCGATTCCAGAGATCTCCAATTCCAGGTGACTCCATTTTCACTCTCTCCTTTTGCTGTTTTTAGGTCATAGAATTGAAGATCTTGATGCGTAGGTCATGAATATATAATTAGAATTGAGATTGAGTGAGTATCAAGAATTTCATTGTGACTGGAAGTTTGGATCGAGAAACTTATTCTCTTCGAATTGCAAAACCTAGGAAGAATTAGGAGAATCTAAGGTGATATTTGGAATCAACGTGGAAATCTGAGTGGAATGGTGTTTGTCTGGTGAATTTCTGGAAATTTTTAGGGTGGCGCCGCCGTGGGAGCCACCGGGGACTCACCGGGGAAGACGACCGGAGCGGAGCTCCGGCGTCTGTATCATGCCTAGGGTTTTGCTGAGTGTGTGCCATGTGGTTCGATGCGTGGCAATTCGATTGGATGAGGTTTGGTTGACTGAGGCCACGCAAGCGTTGAACGCTGACTGGGTGAATGACTCAATTAATGAAACGGTGCATTTCACTAGTTTGAACATGGACCGTTGATCTCAGATGCGCGCCAGATCCAGTGGTCTATGTTTTTTCTGATTTAATTCAAATAATTCATTTCCCTGCTTTTTCTATTTTATATTCCAATTATTTTGGTCATTTTGTTTAATTCATAAAAAATCCAAAAATTGTCCAATTGAGTCCCACTTTTTTTTCATAGTTTTTTATTTGTGTCTACTTGTTTATGGTGTTGAATTCAAGAATTTATGATGTCTGGATTTTTATGTGTGAATTTTCGAATCAATATTGTGCCAAATTGACCTAGTGCATTCAATGTATTGTGAAATCCTCAATTTTGCACCTTTTGATCCACTCTTTTGCATACATGACATTCATACATGACATGAATTATTGGTCACTGGTTTGGATTTTTTCTCACATGTTATCATCATTTTTGACATATAGAGAAAAATGTGACAATTTGTGTCACATTTTTGACATTGAATTGGTGCATTTTTGTTCACATAGCATTTGCATCATTTTGGACTTTATCTTTTGCATATTGAACATTCATGGCATATGGAACTTATACAAAAAAATCCCAAGGTCATTACATGCATTTCTGATTTGATATGAATTTTCTAAGTTGGAAGTTCATTTGGTGCATATTCAAGGTCATTACATGGCATAGACAAGTTGAGGCACTTGATCATTGATTTGATGTTGGTATTTTTGAGGACATTGGAGGGAGTGTTTGAATGTGTGAAGTGCAAAAGGATGGGTCCTGGATTGGTCATTTGGTTAGGTTTTGAATCTTGTCTTTGTACTAGGGTTTTGACCCAATTTTGGGGTTTGCTCTTGGTCCTTTCTTTGACTTGGTTTGGGGTCTTCTTTGTAGTGTGAGCCTTTGCCTCTTTTGCATTGGTTTTAAGAAGTGTTTGAAGAGGTATGAAGCCATTGTGAGCAAGTTTTGAGTGCAAGCTTGTGCTACTTGAGTTTTCAAGGGGTTTATGGTTGATTTTGGATCATTGGAGTATGGATTATGGGGTGGTCATTTGAAGGACCCTACTTCTGATTTGGAGTGATCTTGATTCAATTCCTCTAATGCTATTGATTCTTTATGCTTTGTTGTGTTGATTGGATGTACATAAACTAACTTTGTCTCTTGTTTCAAGTTTGGATACTCATCATTGATGATTGGGTTTGTTCTCACCTTGTGAGATACAAAATGCATTGACTTCTGACCTATTTTTGTTTTGAAGGGTTAATTGATGTGGTGAGCGCATGAGCTCATTTGAGTGCCAGGGCACTTATGCATTGAATTGTGTAACTATCAGAGGGTTTCACTGCTTGTCTGCTGGTTTTATGCTTGAAGTACTAACTGTTTAGTCTTTGTACAGGTACCTTAGTTGCTTACTTGCTTTAGCTCTTGCTTGAGCATTGGATTGTGGTTGACACACCACTCAGGTAGTTAGCTTCTTACTTCATGTAGTCTGGAGTCCTGTCACCTTTTTGGCAGGTATTTTGCTGGCAAGTCCTCCTTCAGAGGCTTTGTTTGTGTTTGTTTAAAATTGTGCCCAAAGACCTCCAAGAAGAGGCATGTGTTATACTTGATAAGACCTCCAAAAGAAGAGGAAATTTACGGAAGGTAGGGATCTGTAACCGATTCCCCGTTATTCAGTGTGTCGTTCTTTATGCTCACACTACGTGCTGATGCTTCTGAACATGTGCCCCAGATCTTTTGTCCAGAGTCTGTCAAGTGGAAAAGGATCCCACTTTCTGGATCCCCACGCTTTCTGTGTCATGAGCTCACCCTGGCCAGGGTTAAGAGCATGAGGTCTCATCCTCATTTAAACTTTGATCAGCTTCACCCTGACGTTCAATGTTAGTGGTTAAGAGCTACAGATTACCCTTTACAGTTTGGCTTGTTTGTCGAGGTTGATATGACCCCTCTTGACTAAAGCCCACCCCTTGTTTGAGCCTCTTGTATGGATATAATGTGTGATGTTTGTTTACTTGTGTTGGTGTGTTTATTTTCTTTCCTCTTCTCATCTCCATTTCTGTAGGAGTCGTACGATTAACTTCCGAGGAAGCTGAACGTATGTAGAGTTTAGACTTGAGTTGACTCGCTTCCATGATGAGTTAAATTCTTGTTAGAGACCTCAACTTAGGGATATTGATTGCATGACAACTATTAGGCTCGAGTTTTAGTCTCCCTATTAGTTTTTTGTTTCCCCGGTCTCTGGTTAGGAGAGTGTTTTACCCCTGGTAAGGGGAACTACGTCGCCCTGATTCTCATACCAGATGAGATACGTAGGCAGGAGGTTGAGAGCAGTCTCTCAGGGCACCCTTTTCTTTGTTTTCGCGTGCGTCCACTCCTTAGTTGTTTTCTTTTATATTTGGGTTGTTTCCTCTTTCCATTGTTGAGTCTCTGTTTGTTCACGCTTAGTCTCAACGGGTGTTTACGGTTTCGTGTCTTTGTTTCTGGTATTCGTTTTCTTTGGTGTTCGCTGGTTAGCGTTTGTTATTGCTAGGAGTCGGGTGTAAGTCCATGTATTGGCATTCTGTTTCCTTTTTGTTATTGTTGGGAGTCGGGTGTAAGTCCATGTATTGGCATTCTGTTTCCTTTTGGGTGTTTCTTTTGACGTCTCAGCGTCCCTTTTTGGTGTCTTGTTTCAGCGTGCGTTAGCCGAGCTATGAGTGCTCTGATTCTCCTCTAGATAGAGAAGATACGCAGGCATAAGATGCGATGTCTTAGCGAGCATGTCTCCTTTTCCTGAACTACATTGACTCTGATGTTTGTTTCTGACAAACTATGTAGGCCCAGGATGCAACATCCTACCGAGTCCACTTCCTCCGTCTTCTTTCTCTCCCCCACCTGTTTATCGTTCCAGCTTGTGCAGTTTCTTTGAGCAGTTTATTAGCAAACCTTTCCTTTTCTTTGAGCTATCTTTTGAGTGTGGATCCCGTCGAGTACGGAGGACGTGAGGGGGTGCTAATCCTTCTCCTTGCGTAACCGACTTCCGTACCTTGCAATCTCTGGTCGTAAGACCGTTCCTTTCCCTTTCTTAGGTTAGTCCTGCGCTCCCTTTCCGTCATAGGATGAATAGCGTCGGTGGCGGCTCTGTATTTTCCCCGCCGGTTGTTTTTCGCGTTGCGACAGCTAGCGACTCTGCTGGGGACTGAAGTTGACCTCTTGCTGGTCCATCTTCCCTAAGCGAGTCAATCCTAGCGCTATTTAGCGTAGTTTTTAGGGTAGTTTGGGTTGCTTTTACTGCTTTATTTATTGCATTTGTGATTATTATACTGTGATTATATGTATATTTGCATATATGTTTGCATGCATCATATTATCATTGTGCTGGATTCTGGACAGGCGTGGTTCCCCTGATTTGGGGGTGGGTGTTCTGAGTGGGGCTAAAACCCAAGCCCGAGTATACACCTAGGATTAGCGTGGTCTCATGTCTCCTCTCATGTTAGATCAACATGTTGTTGCGACGTGACATACCACAGCCGGACGAGGTTCTTTTGAGAAAGCTCTTCCTTGTGGAGTTTCCAGTATGGTTGGGTTATCTCTTTTGAGCTGTTGACTTCGGTGACCGTTCTTTCCCAGATCTTTGGTTTAGATGTTCTTATGAGAGCTGCACGGCACTCTCGAAAGGGCAAACCCGTTGAGTATCTTATCCGATTGTCGAGACCGATTATCCGCCTTAGGATGACCTTATTAGAATTCACCTGTGAGGGGAGGGGTTTAGTTCCTACAGGTACAGGTTCTGTTGGTGATTCTTTGATGGTGACTTTGGTTCGGTTCGTGATTTGGGTTTTATTTATAAGTTGGATTTATGGATATTTATTTCTGACACGCCGGAGTTCTGTCCGTGGTATTTCTTAGCGGGTTCCGTTTATTTCGGATCCCCCGGGTTAGATTTGGGGTTACTTGTTCAGATGATCTTGTTGCTATCTGTTCAGTGACTTTCCTGTGATGATGGTGATGTATCCTCTGGTTCCGTTTATTTCGGAACCCCCGAGTTGGATTTGTGGTTACTTAGTCCCTTGGATGGTTGTGACCAGTTCTGAGACTGGGATCCAGTACAGTTGGTGTTCAGATGTCTTGGAGGATGACACTATGCATTGCATTCATGCATATGCATCATTCCCATTTTGCATTTACCCGCATCTAACTCATGTTTATCCATATGCAGGGTACATTCTCGATTGAGATTCTGGTTGAGAGACATCCTTGTTCCAGGTATGAGGACCGACTTAAAAGATGATGTTGTCTATAGTTTCTTTGATCCAGAGATTAGCATGCTGAAGGGTATGATAGCATTGATTATGCCTGACCATGTGAGGATGTTCCGCGAGGCTTATGGAAGTATTATGAAGATGGTTTTCAGGCTCACAGATGGGGATATGAGTTTCATCCATACTCTTCTCTAGTTTTAAGATCCGGGTTTGAGATGTTTTGTCTTTCCAGACTTTTTGTTGGGACCTTTGATGGAGGATTATGCCGGTATTCTGGGCATTCGGGTCAGAAACCAAATTCCTTTTTATGTTACCGAGGAAGAACCTGATATTGTTGAGATTTCTCGTGCTCTTTATTTGAGCCCGGAAGTGACTAAGAAAGGTTTGAAGGAGAAAGGAAAGTTGCCCAGTTTTCATCTGAGTTTCTTGGAGGCCAAAGCTAAGGAACATGTTGTCCTGGGTAATTGGAAGACTGTTTGTGCTTTGCTTGCCGTAAGCATTTATGGAATTATTCTGTTCCCTAATCAGAAGAATTTTGTGGATATTAATGCCATCCGGGTGTTTGCTCAGAAGAATCCCATTCCTACCTTGATTGGGGATGTTTATTATTCGGTCCATAATCGGAACGAGAAGAGGCGTGGAGGATTGGTTAGATGTTGTGCTCAATTGTTATATAAGTGGTTCGTGGGATATTTGCCTTCCAAGGGTGTCTTTGTCTTTCTTGACCATACCATAAATTGGGCAACCAAGTTTATGGGTTTGCGAGCCAAGGATATAGCTTGGACTCACATTGATGTGGCTGGACGAGACTTTATTTACAGCTACGGGAGTTTTCCCAATGTGCCCCTTATAGGAGTTCAAGGGTGTATTAATTATAACCCGACGCTTCTTAAGAGACAAATGGGATTTGCTATGGAGGTTCCTCCCCTCGAGCGTGAGATTCAGAAGTCTTTCTACTTCCCGGTTGAGGGTAATCAGTCATTGTTGGAGCAAGTGTCTGGTGCATGGCGCACCATTCAAAGGAAAGGCAAGATTCCTTTTGGTAGAGCTAATAATAGGTATTTTCCTCCATTTGATGATTGGCTCAGAAAGAGGGTTGAGCTCACTCGTCTTCCATTTCCTGTGGGTGATCTTTGGTATCTGTTGATCGAGGAGCCACGCTCTTCTGTCAGTATGGAAGAATTTCTTGAGATGAAGAGGGCAAGAGATCAACTGCAAGCAGAGAAGACTGAGATAGAATTGAGTGTTGCTAGAATTCAAATGGCTAATCAGGAAGTCAAGAGGAAAGCAGAAGACCAGGCTAAGAGACATGCTCAGGAGGTGAAGCATTTTGAGAAAGACACCGCCTATTACTGTAAGATCAACCAAGCTTTAGAGTCATCTAAGAATGAGCACGACCTTACCAACGAGCAGTTGGCTAGAGCTTTGAGGGTTATTGAAGATGAAAAGAAGAGACAAGTCCTTGTGAAGACTCAGAGGGAAGCTAGAGCCAAAGCCCTTACCACATAGTGGGAAGCGAAACTGAGGGTTAAGGAAGAAGTGAAAGTGAAGATTATGGCCGAGAGAGATCACTATCTTGCTGAGAGGGACCATTATTTTCGTCAGATGAAGATTCATCAGAAAGAGGTGGGAAGACTTTAGCAGGAGAATACTGAGCTCAGGTTCACCATGAAGTTTACCGGGATGGTTGATGATGCCGAGCCTTCTGTCGGACCTTCTTCAGATTATACTTTTATTGCAGTTGTTATCATGTGTTGGATTACCGTCAGGCATGTTGACGAAATTCACTTGCTCGTATTTCTTTCCAATTCTGGAGGATTGTAAAGTTGATTTGTATCAGATATGTTATATGACTCTCGCACGTGTTACGCACTTTTGCTATACAGTGGTTATTATCATTCAGTGATTGATCTCAAAGCTTTATTTTCTTTTCCGTGTTACACTTACGTAACACACACATGGTCGGGTGATATCTTTGCTAAAGCATAACTTTCTGTTCCGTACGGCAAAGCCAGATGATTGATGTCAGAATGTTGCTGTCGAATTATTATCCGTCTCAATGAAGCCAGGATCGAAGGACAGAATGTCCCTCACACAGATAGACATTGCATTCATGCATGAATCATAATAACTTGTCCTCTGTTTTGCAGGTGTCGGTTTCTAACGTGTTTGATTGTTACAGGAATCATTGCTCGCGCGCGCAGAGTCATCCCTTTGCACATAGCTCGTTCGCACAGATACTTTACCAGACGCAACAAACCCATAATGATGGATCCACCCAACGCTGACATTCTCGAGCTGAAAGAGAAGATGAGTGAGTTAATCAACACCATGCAAGGGTTCGCCCTGGGGCAGAAAGCAATCGCCGAGAAGGTGGAGAAGCTTGAGCTGGCTTCGATTGCCAATAATGGCAATAATCAAGAGGGTACCTCCAACAATGGTCCTGGTGGTTCTAGGGATGGTGGCGATCCCAGAAAGAAGGCAACTAATGGTGGTGTCGTCATCAACAATGGTGGTGGTTTTGGTTTTGCTGCAGGCAGTGGCCCAGGTCATGTTGGCAACACTCTGAAGGATACTCAGTTTTCTCCTTTCTTTGGGGCTGTGGAGGATAAAGAAGAGGACCAGTTCTCTATGCTGAATGAGCAGTTTGGTCAATATGGTGTTCAACCGCCGAACAAAGAGATTCAGGTACTAGCAGAAAAGATTAGGGCTCTGGAAAGCCATACCACTCCTGGGACTATTAACATGACAAATATGGGGCTGGTTGAGGGGATTGTGATCTCACAGAAGTTCAAGGTGCCCACGTTTGATAAGTACAATGGAAGTTCTTCCCCGGAAACTCATCTTCAGGCCTTTGTTCGAAAGATATTTGCCTACACCATGGATCAGAAGCTCTGGATGTACTTTTTCCAGGATAGCTTATCTGGCGGGTCTCGTGAGTGGTACACCAAGCTGAGATCGTCAGATATAAAGAGCTGGTAGGATTCGGGGGATGCTTTCTTCAAACAATACCAATTTAACGCTGACATGGCACCAAGCCGTACCCAGTTGCAGGGTATGTCTCAAAAGCCGAACGAGGGGTTTAAAGAGTATGCACAAAGGTGGAGAGAGTTGGCTGCCAGGGTTCAACCCCCATTAGTGGATCGGGAGATGTCAGACTTGTTCATGGGTATTCTTCAGGGGATTTTTGCTGAGAGGATGGTGGGATGTCCAGTTACTGGTTTTACGGATATAGTAGTGGCTGGTGAGAGGATTGAAAGCTGGTTAAAAATGGGAAAAATACAAGGAAATGCTCCATCGTCTGGATTGAAGAAGCCCTTCGGAAATGGTCAGCGCAAGAAAGAGGGTGACTCGAGTGCTGTATATGCCCAAAGAGGATACGGTAGGGATCATTACTACCAGCATACTGTTGCAGTAACAATTCCTGCTGGTAATCAAACCGCACAACAGCAACAGCAACAACAGCCACCACAACAGAGAGCACAAAGGGCTGGGTACCAAGTTAGGGGAAGGATGACAGATCGCCAGTTTGATAGGCCACCCATGACATATGCCCTTCTGTTAAAGAAGTTGAAGGATCTCGGGTTGGTACAGTTGAGGACGTTAGCTCCGTTAAGACCAGATCAGAGGCCTGCAAGTTATGATGAGAACGTCAAGTGTGAGTTCCATTCTGGTTCTCCCGGGCACAATATTGAGGGTTGTAAAGCCTTTAAGCATGTTGTTCAAGACTTGGTGGATTCCAAAGCCATCAATTTTGCACCAATGTCGAATGTTAATGCTAATCCCATGCCAACGCATGGTCAGATGACGGTGAATGTAATTTCTGAGGATAAAAGTAAAATCGGGGTGACAAATGTGGATCAGTTGAGGACCCCAATGTCTGTGGTCAAGAGACATTTGTTAAAGAATGGAGTTTTTCCTGGTTGTGATAATTACTGTGCTGCTTGTACTGTAACTGCAAATGGGTGTGTAATGTTGAAGGAGATGGTTCAGAAAATGATGGATGAGGGAAGTCTCCGATTCGAGAAAGTTGCTTTGGAGAATGAGGATATTTCAACGATAACCATTTATTTCGATCCTGTCCACTTGTCAGTGCCGGCAGATGTGGTTCCAATTACCATCACGGTACTGGGACCTATTCCGTATGAAAGTGATGGTGCCGTGCCATGGGACTATGGTGGTGATGTGTATTGCAATGGGAAAAAGAAGGAAGATTAGGCTGCAGTTGATACCACCGTTTCAAGGGTGGACAATGCCGGGCTTAGTGGTTTCACTCTCAGCGGGAGGTTGTTTACACCTAACACGTTAAGAGGTGGCGATGTAGAAAAAGAACAGAGAGATAAGGCCGAGGCTTTAGCCAGGGCAAAAGGAAAACAGGTGGTGAATGAGGATACTCCTAGAATGGCACAGGCGCCTGTTGAGCCGGAAAGTGAGTTTGATGCTAAAGCCGAGGAGTTTTTGAGAATTATTAAGAAGTCCGAGTACAAACTTGTTGATCATTTGTAGCAGACTCCGTCCAAAATTTCGATCTTATCTTTGTTGTTGAGTTCAGAAGGTCATAGAGATGCTTTGTTGAAGATTTTGAAGAGGGCATACGTCCCGCAAGAGATTACAGTCAATCAATTAGAGACAGTGGTATCGAGTGTTAATGCTAGCCATGGGTTGGGTTTCACTAATCTCGATCTCACTATGGACGGGCGCAATCATAATAAGGCACTGCACATTTCGATGGAGTGTAAAGGAGTTGTGCTTTCGCATGTTTTGGTTGATACGGGCTCGTCACTCAATGTGTTGCCTAAGAAGGCCTTGGCTAAATTGGACTGCGAGGGATTAATTTTGAGGCCTACTGATCTGGTGGTTAGAGCGTTTGATGGCTCTAAAAGGGCTGTGTTCGGGGAAGTTGAGCTCCCCGTAAAGATTGGTCCTGAGGTGTTCAAATATGTGTTTTGTGTCATGGACATTCAACCGGCGTACAACTATTTGTTGGACCATCCATGGATAGATGTTGCTGGGGCAGTAACATCGACTCTACATCAGAAGTTAAAGTATATCTTGGACGGACAAGTCGTGACAGTTTGCGGTGAGGAGGATATTTTTGTCAGCCAGTTGTCGTCATTTAAGTATGTGGAAATGGACGGTGAAATATTCGAAACACCAAGCCAGGCGTTTGAAACCGTCAAGGTGGAGAATGTTGTTTTCGTCGAAAGAGAGAAAAAGCCGTCCATTGCTTCTTATAAACAGGCTGTAGAGGTGGTGAAAAGTGGAGAGGCCCCAGGTTGGGGAAGAGTGATAGATGTTGCGGTGAAGGAGGATAAGTTTGGGATTGGTTACCAGTCAGGCCAAGGCTCGTCTGGAAAGAATAAAGGTCGTCACCAACCGTTCACATTTATCAGTACTGGAATGCTAGATCCAGACCGTATCTGTGCTGTGGGTGAAGAGACTGACAGTGACTGCGAGCTCGACTCGTGGATAAAACCGTGCGTACCAGGAATGGAGATCCAGAACTGGAAAGCCGAAAATATCATCATTGTCACTCTACGTGAAGAGTAATATTTATGTTTGTTAATTCTGTTTGCATGAAAGCCATACGTTTTGCCCGAAACGTAATGGTCCATTGTAAGGGCCACCTCATGTGTTTCATTTTGCAGTATTTGCATCATTAATAAACGGATGTTTTTTTGCATTAAAAGCGGTGTTCTCTGTTTTTCATTTATTTTTGCAGTTAAAAAAAATATAATAAAAATGGCAATGTTTATTTTCATTTTCCTTCCTTTTAATTTGTCTCGTTCCGACTCTGAAGCAACGCATGAATCAACATTCATGCAGATGCAATTATTCTCCGGATCTCAATGATAACAATTCTGTTACACCCCTATATGACTTCGACAACTTGATCTATCATGTCGAAGAAGAAGGAGAAGAAGATTGTGAACTGCCGGAAGAGTTAGCCAGGTTATTGAAACAAGAGGAGAAGGTGATTCAACCGCACGAGGAGCAAGTTGAGATTGTTAATCTGGGCACCGAGGAGGTCAGAAAGGAAGTAAAAATTAGGGCCGCTTTGGAGATGAATGTCAAGAGCAAAATGGTAGCACTGTTGAAAGAGTATGTTGATATCTTCGCCTGGTCTTATCAAGATATGCCAGGGTTGGATACCAATATTGTTGTACACAAGTTGCCATTGAGAGAAGATTGTCCTCCAGTAAAGCAGAAGTTGCGCAGAACTCGACCTGAGATGGCCATGAAGATCAAAGAGGAGGTACAAAAGCAATTGGATGCTGGTTTCCTAGCTGTCACTAATTATCCGCCTTGGGTCGCGAACATTGTGCCGGTACCTAAGAAGGATGGAAAGGTGAGGGTGTGTGTGGATTACCGGGATTTGAACAGAGCTAGCCCGAAAGACGATTTCCCATTACCTCACATCGATGTGTTGGTAGATAATACAGCTCAATTCTCGGTGTTTTCCTTCATGGATGGCTTTTCTGACTATAATCAAATTAAAATGTCGCCAGATGATATGGAGAAAACAACGTTCATCACACCGTGGGGCACCTTTTGTTATAAGGTGATGCCATTCGGTCTCAAGAACGCCGGTGCCACGTATCAAAGAGCTATGGTGACCTTGGTTCATGATATGATTCATCATGAGGTCGAATGCTATGTTGATGACATGATAACGAAGTCACAAACAGAAGAGGGGCATCTGGTAGACTTGGCCAAGTTGTTTGACCGGTTGAGAGAATTCAAATTGAGGTTGAATCCGAATAAGTGCACTTTTGGAGTGCGGTCCGGCAAGTTGTTGGGGTTTATCGTGAGTGAAAGAGGAATCGAGGTTGATCCTGCTAAAGCAAAAGCGATACGAGAAATGCCTGAGCCGAGGACAGAAAAAGAGGTTCGTGGTTTCTTAGGTAGATTGAACTACATTTCACGGTTCATATCTCATCTAACAGCCACGTATGAACCCATATTCAAGTTGTTGAGAAAAGATCAAACGGTCAGGTGGAATGATGATTGCCAAGCGGCATTTGAAAAAATAAAAGAATATTTGCAGGAGCCTCCGATTCTGATGCCTCCTGTGGAGGGGCGACCGCTAATCCTGTATTTGACAGTCCTTGAGGGGTCTATGGGGTGTGTACTGGGGCAGCATGACGAGTCTGGTCGAAAAGAGTATGCAATTTACTACCTTAGCAAAAAGTTTACCGACTGTGAAACAAGATATTCACTGCTCGAGAAAACTTGTTGCGCTTTGGCATGGGCTGCTCGCCGACTGAGATAGTATATGCTGGTTCATACCACTTTGTTGATTTCCAAGATGGATCCGATCAAGTATATATTTGAGAAGCCAACATTGACCGGACGGGTTGCGAGGTGGAAAATGATTTTGACTGAATACGATATCCAGTACACTTCTCAAAAAGTAATAAAGGGGAGTGTATTGTCTGATTACCTCGCCCAGCAACCCATTGAGGATTATCAACCAATGAAATTTGAGTTCCCCGATGAGGACATCATGTTTCTCAAATCGAAAGATTGTGAGGAACCTATCCCGAAGGAGGGGCCTGACCCTAAGTCCGAATGGATTCTGATGTTTGATGGGGCCGTTAACGTGAATGGTAGCGGAGTTGGTGCTATTTTGGTTACGCCGAAGGGATCCCATATTCCTTTTGCTGCCCGACTAACATTTGAATGCACCAACAATGTGGCTGAATACGAAGCTTGTATCTTGGGTGTCGAAGAGGCGAATGATTTGCGAAATAAGAACCTTGTTATTTATGGAGATTCGGCTTTGGTTGTGAACCAGGTTAACGGGAAATGGCTTACGCATCAATCCCACTTAATTCCATACCGGGATTATACGAGGAGATTGTTGACGTTCTTCACCAAGGTGGAATTACACCATGTGCCGAGGGAAGAAAATCCTTTAGCAGATGCCTTGGCTACTCTGGTCGCTTTGATTAAAGTGCAGTGGTGGAGTCAAGTTCCTAGTGTTGAGGTGGGACGGCTGGATAGACCGGCTTATGTGTTTGTTGTCGAAACAGTGCCTGATGATGAAAAGCCGTGGTATTACGACATCAAGCGTTATCTGGAGACCCAAGAGTATCCCGAGGGAGCGTCTAAGAAGGACCGGAAGACTCTGAGAAGGTTGGCCATGGCGTTCTATTTGAATGAAGATGGGGTTTTGTACAAGAGGAATTTTGATTGGGTTTTGCTCAGGTGTGTCGATGACAAAGAAGCAAGCCAATTGATGAAAGAGGTGCACGAGGGATCGTTTGGTACCCACGCCAGCGGGAATGCGATGGTGAAAAGGTTGCTAAGGGCTGGATATTACTGGATGACAATGGAGGCTCAGTGTTTCAACTTCGTGCGGAAATGTCATAAATGCCAGATTTATGCTGACAAGGTGCATGTGCCTCCAAATCCGTTAAGTTGGATGTCGTCTCCGTGGCCGTTTGCTATGTGGGGCATTTATATGATCGGAAAGATCGAGCCTACGACTTCAAATGGGCACCGGTTCATATTAGTGGCTATTGATTACTTCACCAAGTGGGTGGAAGTGGCGTCTTATGCAAACGTGACGAAACAGGTTGTGGCCAGGTTCCTGAAAAGAGACATCATTTGCAGATACGGGGTTCCCGAAAGAATCATCACTGATAATGGTTCTAATCTTAACAACAAGATGATGGTAGAACTGTTCCGGGAGTTCAAGTTCGAGCATCACAATTCTTCTCCTTATTGTCCAAAGATTAATGGGGCGGTCGAGGCGGCTAATAAGAATATTAAGAAGATTATGCAAAAAATGGTCGTGACCTATAAGGATTGGCACGAGATGTTGCCGTTTGCATTGCATGGGTATCGAACCTCAGTGCGTACATCTACTGAGGCAACGCCTTTCCCGCTTGTGTATGGGATGGAAGTTGTGCTACTAGTTGAGGTCCAGATTCCGTCATTGAGAGTCTTGATAGATGTGAAATTGGAAGAGGATGAATGGGTAAGGACTCGGTATGAAGAGTTAAGCCTGATTGAGGAAAAGAGGCTGGCGGCCATTTGTCATGGGCAGTTGTACCAGCAGCGAATGAAGCGTGCTTTTGACCAAAGGGTGTGACCTCGTGTGTACCATGTGGGAGATATGGTGTTGAAAAGGATCCTTCCTCCTCAGAACGATCGTCGGGGCAAGTGGACACCCAATTATGAAGGTCCATTCGTGGTCAAGAAGGTCTTCTCTGGCGGAGCCTTGTTGTTGACGACCATGGATGGTGAGGATTTTCCATCCCCTGTGAACGCGGAGGCAATTAAAAAATACTTCATATAAAGAGACCCGCTGGACGGAAAGAATAAAATAGTCCAGGAAAAAATGGGCATCCTGGCGAACCAAAAAAAAAATGAAAATGAAAAAGGTTCCGGCAAAAATTAGGGATAAGAAGAAAAACTGTACACCCGGGAGGTCGAAAACCCCACAAGGGCGGCTTGGGCAAAAAAGGGTATCCCGGTGGACTGAAAACCCGAAAGGGCGGTCCAAGCAAAAGAGGGAGTGAAACGAACAACTGCGTCTAGCATGGTCATTTGTACTTTGGATATGACACATGGATAATCTAAAAGCGGAGATCGGTCGGAAGTGTCTTGTTTCGGAAGGCAGAAAGCGCAGAGAGTCTTGAGGACATATGGGTTGTAACCGGGTTGGAACTTGATGAGATCACGGGTTCACATTACCAATAGGATAGATTTTCCTTTTGTGCGTAATTACCTCTTTTCAGGGATTGCTTCCTGTGTACTGCTCAGTTATGAGCCAACTTTTTTCAGTCAATAAAATGCATATTCAGCCAAATAATTTTGTTTTTTGTTTTCACTACCGCTTTGATTGCAAAAACATCCGTTTATTTTGATAAGAATCTTTGCATTTTGAGATGTAGGGGTCTCTTCCAATGCATGTTTAGAGGATTGAAACTTGAAATCTTATTCGGAAGGTTGAGTGACCTGGGTGTTGAAATTTTGGGCGCGCCTGGGGCACGTTTTATCTGACGATCTCTTTTGCAGGTGCTGTTGATTATTTTCACTCACTTGCAGGGTGTGGTGCGAAGCGTTTCTTTTTGACAAAAGATTCCTTTGAGGTCCAATCAGGGACGAGGAATTGAAGAATGATGTAGAGGCGGCGAAAGAATTGTGACGATCCTAGAGGGTTAATCAAGAAGACTCTTCAAAGTCTGAAGACTGGAGAATTGGCACGAATCTAAGGAGGTCGTCTGTCTTGAAGTAGGGAGAAGTCGAGAGTACAAGGTGATGAATCGGAAAAGACCGGATGAGTCTGGGAGTTCTCAAAAGTGGAAAATTGACACTGTGGTTAGATGGTGAATACCAGTGTTCGACGAGTTGACAGGTGTTCCGTGTCAAATATTCCGTATCTCCCCAGCGGGTTCGAGGTCGGTGGTTCCTCAGCAGCCATGCCTGAAGGTTGTTGTTCCCCTGGCAGGGGCGTGCGTTGGTAGATTTTCTTCCCCCAAGCAGATCGAGTTCAGTGGAGGTCATCCCCAGTGAGGGTTACTTTTTCCTCGGCATCAGTATTATCCCAAGCAGGGTTGAAGATTGGAGCGATATCGAGTTCCTCAACAGAGTTTCTCGTGTCGCCCCCTGAGGGGATACTTTTTATGCATTCATCATTTAGAGAAGCATAGCATATTGCATAACTAATTGCGTAGCATTTCCATGGTTATGGAGCATTACGCTGTAAAACTCATGCATCGGCATTGCAAGCATAAGCTAGTCTCGAGCAGTGGTTACCGTTTGAGAGTTGGTTTAGCTGGTTGGTGAAGATGTTACTCTGAGGAGTTTGGCATCGTGATCTTGAATCAACAGTATTCCCCAGTAGCGCGATATTGGGGGGAGAGATTCCGTTGTTCGAAGATGGAAATGAAGTTTGGAACACGTTATGCGATCAACACGGAGATTGGGGTCCACCAAGAGAAAAGGAAGTGTTGGGCATTTTCTGAAGAACGGGGTTCAACTGGAGATGGAGATTGGAATTGAAGATTGTATCCGGGATGAGGTCCTCAGGATTGTCTTCTGATCATGTGTCACCTTAGACTTTGGCGAGGCCAAGAGAAGTCATTATGGGTGTCTTCAAGGGAAGAAATGCACATGTTGCCTTCTTTTTGTGAAGATGTACCCTCTGGTATGTCGCCATCAGAGTGGTGGTTGGTGTTATTTCCGACGTTGCCAACAAAATTATCACTAGAGAATGGAGAACGGGGTTCAAATGGAGAAAAGGAGACACAGGGTGTCTTCTGGAGAATGGGGTTCACAACGACGATCGAGAGTCATCGTCAGGCGGCTGGGGTTCAAATAGAGAACGAGGTTCATTGTTTGGCAGCAAGAGTGACATGAAGTTGTCGGGGTTCAAATGCGGTGATCAGAGATCATCCGCGCGAAAGAAAAAATATTTGTGTAGGGGTCTAAGAAAAATCAAAAAAAGTTTTTGGGGTTCAAGAAAAGCAAAAAATAATAACAAAAAGAAATTTCCAGTGGAGCGCAAATTGTTCGTTGTTCTTGGTATTCAACCACTCTTCACCCTGATCATCTGAAAGCCGAGGCTGTTCATATCGACAGGTTCACAGTGGATTGAATAAGGGCAGCTGTAACACCTAAAAATTTGCCCTCCTCTTCTTGAGACTAGTTTGGGGCATTGTATTTCATGTTTTAGGGCATTAGGCATTGCATTTTGCATCTCATGTGAAAATGAGAAGGTCATCCTCCAAAGTCTTTTCAAAAGATGAGGAAGTTAGGGGATTCAAGCCTGAGGGTCTCTATGAATTGATCATCAACCATCTGAGGGTATGGGCTTCAATTAGGGTTTCTTGATTCTTCAAAGGTCTTGAGCATCATCTTATCTGCAAGGATATATCACCATCATCATGGTTCTATCATCATCAAGGGTTTCAGAGTTCATCCTCAAGTTCCTCTGGATTAGGGTTGTGACCTCTGGTCAACCCTAATCAATGCAGTTCTTCCAACTAGGGTTTCTCAAAGAGATGAGGTATTTTCTTGGGCTGAGGATCATATGATTATTATAAGGAGCTTACATGAGCTAGGGTTTCATTTTGAAGCAATTTCACCAAGTAGTAGAGGCTTAAGTTGATCAAGACATTTCAAGGTCATCTAGGGGCCAAAAGTCAACTGTGCAGTCAACTGGGGGCTATGAGGTGGGGAAATGAGTGGAGACACCTCAATCATGTTCAAATGGGGGCTATTCATCATTCTAAACATCCATCTTGAGGATTCAAAGGTCATGGCAAGAGTTACTAAAAATGGAAAATGACCTATAATTCAAAGTTTCCAAATTTGGCAAGTTTTTGGTCCACTTTCAACTTGACTTTTCAATATCAAAGAAGTTTCAAATGGATTTTTTGTGAACATGAAAGTTGTAGATCTTTGTCTCCCCTTTCCAAAAGGTCCTAATTCATGTCCATATGATGAATGGTTGAGGAGTTATGGTCATTTGATCACAAAGTTTGCATGGAAATTTAAAATGGCATAACTTTTGATATAATGCTCCAAATTGGCTCATTCTTTTTGCAAAGTGCTTCTCATGTTCAAGGCATCTCAAAATGACATCATTTGACTCAATTGTGCAAGCTAAGCCTCAAGGAATCATGGTCAAAAGTCACATTATTTCACATTTGTTCTAAGGATGATATCATGTTACAAATCAAATTCACAAAGAATCAAGGCAAGGCTTCACTTCAGCTTTCTTCATAGACCATGTTTGAGTAAAAATGAGCCCTTGCCATGCACGAAAGAGGCGTGTATGTTCCTTGTTTCACACATTTTCAAAATGAAGCAAATCTTCACCATTCATTCTTGGCTTAAGATGCAAGCAAAATAATCTTCAAATCCTGACCCTTGGTTGCTCTTGAGTGGATGAAAACCCTAGCATGGGGCTGGACACGTGCATTATGGCCATGGGGACTTAATTTGCATTTTTGCAAGTTGCATAATAACTCACTAATCATGATTAGTAAATGGCTAAAATGATTATCAGTGTTATTAGCAAGGAGTATAAATAGAGAAACCCTAATCACAAACCTCATAACTGCCATTTCAGATCTAGAATTCAAGAGAACTCTCTCAAAATTTCTCTCTTCGAATTTGCATTTTCTTCACATAAATCTCCAAGATTATTGCAGATTCTTGATCCTCATACTTCACTGAGCAAGAATCATCCATCGTTTGGTGTAATTCCTCAAGAAATCAAGCAGTTCAAGTGCATTATCGTGATGATCGGATTTGGAAATTGAGGCACATTCAAGAGGTTTCAGCCATTTCTTTTTGCATAAAGCTTAAAAGGAAGTCCAAAGGAATTGATCTGGAGCAGCTGAGCTCGTGAGATCGCGTTTCCAGAGATCTCCAATTCCAGGTGACTCCATTTTCACTCTCTCCTTTTGCTGTTTTTAGGTCATAGAATTGAAGATCTTGATGCGTAGGTCATGAATATATGATTAGAATTGAGATTGAGTGAGTATTAAGAATTTTATTGTGACTGGAAGTTTGGATCTAGAAACTTATTCTCTTCGAATTGCAAAACCTAGGAAGAATTAGCAGAATCTAAGGTGATATTTGGAATCAGCGTGGAAATCTGAGTGGAATGGTGTTGGTCTGGTGAATTTCTGGAAATTTTTAGGGTGGCGCCGCCGTGGGAGCCACCGGGGACTCACCGGGGAAGACGACCGGAGCGGAGCTCCGGTGTATGTGTTATGCCTAGGGTTTTGCTGAGTGTGTGCCATGTGGTTCGATGCGTGGCAATTCGATTGGATGAGGTTTGGTTGACTGAGGTCACGCAAGCGTTGAACGCTGACTGGGTGAATGACTCAATTAATGAAACGATGTGTTTCACTAGTTTGAACGTGGACCGTTAATCTCAGACGCGCGCCAGATCCAGTGCTCTGTGTTTTTCCTGATTTAATTCAAATAATTCATTTCCCTCCTTTTTCTATTTTATATTCCAATTATTTTGGTCATTTTGTTTAATTCATAAAAAATCCAAAAATTGTCCAATTGAGTCCTAATTTCTTTTCATAGTTTTGTATTTGTGTCTACTGTTTTATGGTGTTGAATTCAAGAATTTGTGATGTCTTTATTTTTATGTGTGAATTTTCGAATCAATATTGTGCCAAATTGACCTAGTGCATTCAATGTATTGTGAAATCCTCAATTTTGCACCTTTTGATCCACTCTTTTGCATACATGACATTCATACATGACATGAATTATTGGTCACTGGTTTGGATTTTTTCTCACATGTTATCATCATTTTTGACACATAGATAAAAATGTGACAATTTGTGTCACATTTTTGACATTGAATTGGTGCATTTTTGTTCACATAGCATTTGCATCATTTTGGACTTGATCTTTTGCATATTGAACATTCATGGCATAAGGAACCTATACAAAAAAATCCCAAGGTCATTGCATGCATTTCTGATTTGATATGAATTTTCTAAGTTGGAAGTTCATTTGGTGCATATTCAAGGTCATTACATGGCATAGACAAGTTGAGGCACTTGATCATTGATTTGATGTTGGACTTTTTGAGGACATTGGAGGGAGTGTTTGAATGTGTGAAGTGCAAAAGGATGGGTCTTGGATTGGTCATTTGGTTAGGTTTTGAATCTTGTCTTTGTACTAGGGTTTTGACCCAATTTTGGGGTTTGCTCTTGGTCCTTTCTTTGACTTGGTTTGGGGTCTTCTTTGTAGTGTGAGCCTTTGCCTCTTTTGCAGTGGTTTGATCCCTGATTTGTGAGTCTTGAGTCATTTTATTGGTACATTTATTCAAGTCATACATTATTTGGTACTCATTTGAAGGTTGGGAACACAAGTGAATTCTCAAGGAGACTTGTAAGGTATTGAGGGAGTGGAGGTTCTTATTGGTATGAGATGAATTGATGGGCTTACAAATTGGATTGGTGACTCATTAGAGATGATTTTAGAAGCATGATCCTACTGATTTGTGAACTTTGGAATGGTTTGAGGCTTGTGGTGACTTCTTGAAGTGATTTAAGCTTATTTTGGATCTTTTGGAGTAATTGAGTGGTATTTGAGGTATGGTGGATCTTTGGCCTTGGTGATTGATGTTTAGGGGTTCATATGGTGCTGTTTGAAGCTTATGATCATTGGTTGGAATTTATTTGGGGTTCTCACATCTTTTTGTAGGTTTTAAGAAGTGTTTGAAGAGGTATGAAGCCATTGTGAGCAAGTTTTTAGTGCAAGCTTGTGCTACTTGAGTTTTCAAGGGGTTTATGGTTGATTTTGGATCATTGGAGTATGGATTATGGGGTGGTCATTTGAAGGATCCTACTTCTGACTTGGAGTGATCTTGACTCAATTCCTCTCATGCCATTGATTGTTTATGCTTTATTGTGTTGATTGGATGTACCTAAACTAACTTTGTATCTTGTTTCAGGTTTGGATACTCATCATTGATGATTGGGTTTGTTCTCACCTTGTGAGATACAAAATGCATTGAGTTCTAACCTATTTTTGTTTTGTAGGGTTAATTGATGTGGTGAGCTCATGAGCTCATTTGAGTGCCAGGGCACTTATGCATTGAATTGTGTAACTGTTAGAGGGTTTCACTGCTTGTCTGCTGGTTTTATGATTGAAGTACTAACTGTTTAGTCTTTGTATAGGTACCCTAGTTGCTTACTTGCTTTAGCTCTTGCTTGAGCATTGGATTGTGGTTGACACACCACTCAGGTAGTTAGCTTCTTACTTCTTGTAGTCTGGAGTCCTGTCACCTTTTTGGCAGGCATTTTGCTGGCAAGTCCTCCTTCAGAGGCTCTGTTTGTGTTTGTTTAAAATTGTGCCCAAAGACCTCCAAGAAGAGGCATGTGTTATACTTGATAAGACCTCCAAGAGAAGAGGCAATTGACGGAAGGTAGGGATCTGTAACCGATTCCCCGTTATTCAGTGTGTCGTTCTTTATGCTCGCACTACGTGCTGATGCTTCTGAACATGTGCCCCAGATCTTTTGTCCAGAGTCTGTCAAGTGGTAAAGGATCCCACTTTCTGGATCCCCACGCTTTCTGTGTCATGACCTCACCCTGGCCAGGGTTAAGAGCATGAGGTCTCATCCTAATTTAAACTTTGATCAACTTCACCCTGACGTTCAATGTTAGTGGTTAAGAGCGACAGATTACCCTTTACAGTTCGGCTTGTTTGTCGAGGTTGATATGACCCCTCTTGACTAAAGCCCACCCCTTGTTTGAGCCTCTTGTATGGATATAGTGTGTGATGTTTGTTTACTTGTGTTGGTGTGTTTATTTGCTTTCCTCTTCTCATCTTCATTTCTGTAGGAGTCGTACGATTAAGTTCTGAGGAAGCTGAACATATGTAGAGTTTAGACTTGAGTTGACTCGCTTCCAAAATGAGTTAAATTCTTGTTAGAGACCTCAACTTAGGGATATTGATTGCATGACAACTATTAGGCTCGAGTTTTAGTCTCCCTATTAGTTTGTTGTTTCCTCGGTCTCTGGTTAGGAGAGTGTTTTACCCCTGGTAAGGGGAACTACGTCGCCCTGATTCTCATACCAGATGAGATACGTAGGCAGAAGGTTGAGAGCAATCTCTCCGGGCACCCTTTTCTTTGTTTTTGCGTGCGTCCACTCCTTAGTTGTTTTCTTTTATATTTGGGTTGTTCCCTCTTTCCATTGTTGAGTCTTTGTTTGTTCACCCTTAGTCTCAACGGGTGTTTACCGTTTCGTGTCTTTGTTTCTGGTATTCATTTTCTTTGGTGTTCGCTGGTTAGCGTTTGTTATTGCTAGGAGTCGGGTGTAAGTCCATGTATTGGCATTCTGTTTCCTTTTTGTTATTGTCGGGAGTCGGGTGTAAGTCTATGTATTGGCATTCTGTTTCCTTTTGGGTGTTTCTTTTGACGTCTCAGCGTCCCTTTTTGGTGTCTTGTTTCAGCGTGCGTTAGCCGAGCTACGAGTGCTCTGATTCTCCTCTGGATAGAGAAGATACATAGGCATAAGATGCGATGTCTTAGCGAGCATGTCTCTTTTTCCCGAACTACGTTGACTCTGATGTTTGTTTCTAACAAACTACGTAAGCCCAGGATGCAACATCCTGCCGAGTCCACTTCCTCCGTCTTCTTTCTCTCCCCCACCTGTTTATCGTTCCAGTTTGTGCAGTTTCTTTGGGCAGTTTATTAGCAGCCCTTTCCTTTTCTTTGAGCTATCTTTTGAGCATGGATCCCGTCGAGTACGGCGAACGTGAGGGGGTGCTAATCCTTCTCCTTGCGTAACCGACTCCCGTACCTTTCAATCTCTAGTCGTAAGATCGTTCCTTTCCATTTCTTAGGTTAGTCCTGCGCTCCCTTTCCGTCATAGGATGAATAACATCGGTGGCGGCTCTGTATTTTCCCCGCCGGTTGTTTTTCGCGTTGCGACACATATGAAAATTCTTCCAAGATAAAAGTTACTTTCAATGACATTCCAAACAACTTTCATGTTGGGGTCTATAGCTAATTTTGCTTGGAAAGTCATCTTCTATATTGAAACATTATAGGTCATTTTGGACCAATGCCATTGAACAAGTGATTTTCCTCAACTTAAAAAATGCATAAATCTCTCATTATAAATCCAAATGATGTCAAATTTGTGACCATTTTGAATTTATTTTAAAGAGCTACAACTTTGATGAAGGCACTTTTCTCATTTGGAGCTCACATAAAAAGTTTAGTAAGGTGGAACATTCAAGTATATGACTTGACACTTAGAAATTTTTTTAATATGTTGAAATTTCCAAACGTCACCCTCAAAATTCACCAGGATCCAAGTTCCAAATGGAAAAGTGTTCAACATAAAAGTTGTTCCTCTTCATCTAAAATTTCCAAAGAGTCCTAATTCATTCATTTTGGACCAAGTTTGCTAGGGTTGCGCATGGTGTTAACCGGCCTACATCAATTGGTAAAATCAAAACTTCAAATGACCATTTCACTTTGCCTTTCCAATCAAGCTTCATTCAGACCATATCATAGTTGACTTTGGACCTTAGTGAATTGCTTCATGGGCCTGTACACGCCCATGCAAGCTTTAACATGACATTGCGAAATCTGGAAGAAATTGCAAGTGTGCAAATAACACTTCAATTTATTATAAATAGAGACCCTCTAAGCTCATTTCAAAGGATCCTTGCAAGCCAGCTTTGCCTCCACTCTTCAAACCCTCACAATTCAAAGGAAAACCTGATAATTTTCACTTGAAAATTGAGTTTGAATCTCATTGTTTGGAGATTGAAAAACTCCAGGATCCAAAGCTTCTTACCATTCCTAATCCACTTCTGCAAGCTATTGGAGCAAGATCAAATAAGAATTGAAGCAAGAGAGATCAAGTTCTGCACATCATTGAAGGTATTTTCCAGATTTTTTCTTCTCTTCGATTCTCACTCAATTCTCATCAATTCTCTTGGATCTTTGGTTGTCTGAAGTCCTACCAATGTAGGCAAGAAGATTGAGTTACTTTGAGGACAAATCGAAGCAACTCAGTTGACACACCTCAAAATTCAACTCCTCATATCTTTCTATATATTTGGAGTTAGTTAAAATTGAGGTCAGATTCGTGCTCTACGCTATTTTTTCTTTTAGATCATGTCCACCTTTTTCATTTATGTCATGGTAATGATTGGACCTGTCCGGCCAAGGTCGCCTGAGAAGACGACCGACGCTTTGCTCCGGCAATGATGTGGTGTGGTCCTGAACCATTGATCCAGTTTAAAATGTTTTAATCACAAGCGTTGGTTTTGATTACCACTTGTGTGGTGCGCTGACTGAGTTCCATCAATTAATGAGGGAGATCAAGTGGTCCATGTTTTTTTGTATTTTCTGATTTTCATTTTATTCCTTTTATTTTCATTAATTCATATTTTTTGAATCATTATTAATATTTTCTGATTTTCATGGTTTTTTGAATCATTAAATAAAATCCTCTTTCATATTTTGAATTAAAATTATTTTTTGGATCATTATTAATATTTTTCATGATTTAATTTATTTTGTGATTATATTTAATTGTTTAAAAATACTTTTAAGTTTCAAAAAATTCTGAAATTTTTTCTTCAAAGTCCTTTGACCTTGTTTGACCTATGATAAATCTCATGGCCATTTCTTTGGTGTTTTGATGAGATTTTAGGAAGTTGACCAACCAATATTAATTTAATGTATTACTTTTAGTATTTTTAAATTGAATAAATGCCAAGTAATTGTGTTGAGCCATTTTGATTGACTTTGTAAGTTTGACTTGTGTTGTTGGACCATGGTCAAGGTTGATTTGACTTTGCTAGGTCAAGATCATTGGATTTAAGGGATCGATGGAATGTACATTCCATCTCCCAAAATGAATGAATGATCTTAATTTGGTAAAAGTACTCCTTTGTCCAATTTGAGTTTGATCCACTTCCTCTCCCTCTTCATCTCATTCCCCTTCTTTATGCATTCAAGTCATGGACCTATGATATCTCTACATGCTAAGGCTAGTTGATTGCAAAATCAACATAAGTATGGATGAGATTAGGCCACCACTTTTGCATATTCTTTTTGTGTGTGGTATGTTTCATGAGCATAGTCCATTATACTATGTCTCTAACATGCATTAACACCAAAATTCTATTGCTCGACCTTAAATAGTTACGTCTTCTACATAAGTCCGATTACGATCGCTTAACATATCGCTAAATTTTGACACAAAAGGCATAGAATTCTAGTTAGTGAGATTGTAAGTCTCCCCTCTTTCATGGTATTTTGTGGAAACTTGGCCTTTTTTTCCTTCCTTTGGAAGATGTCTTGGTTCAAGGATCCATGCTTGTGATAAGTGGGTTGAGTGTTCTCCAAAGATTGACTTAAAACAAAAGCAAAGCAAAAGCAATACTAACTTCTAACCTATTAACAACTAACATTTAATTTCAAGTCATTTACTTTAATGCACTTTATTTTTAAGTCTTATTCATTTGCCATTATTCATACCATTCTAATTGTTTATGTTAATGCCATTTTCATTTTGTCCATTTAGACCATATTTTATGATATATCTTGTTTGTGCTTGTTTGTGTGGTCTTTGACCATTAATGTACATAATAAGAACAAAAACCCTAAAAAATATTATGTGTGAACTATTGGTTTGGTCTGAGACAATTGGACTTAGAATTTAGGCAACACTCCATATGCAAAGGACTTGTCCAATGCCAACTTTCATGTAACCAAGTGCTTGTAAAATGAAACTTTATCTGATACATCATTGAAGATCCATTTGAGTTCATCTGCAACATGATCATTGTGAAGCTGTTATTTTGAACCTATGATCTGTGGCATTGTTGAATTCATCTGCTACATGGGAAAATTTGAAGAAGATCATGGAGTTGCTAAGCTTGGATGTGACTATCTTTATTTGATGCCTTGCTCTTCAAGTTGATTTTTGTGCATTGTTTGTTTCTTGATTTTAATGTCCAAGGGAATTTGGGTTTCTATATGACATTATTGTCTATTGGATGGCAGCCCATTGGTCAGATCTTTTCAACTTTTAACTTTTAAATTTATGCTTAGGATTAGTCCCTTCATATTCCCCCCCCCCCTCCTTCTTTGATTTCAAAATATCCCCCTCCTTTTTAAATTTTCTTTGCTTGTGCTTGTTTTTTCTAAACTTAGACCATTTTGAAAACTAGAAAATTTGGCCTTAAGCCATTGATTTTTCAAACTTCTTTCCTAATCAAACTTGTAAATATACTTAACTATACTTGACTTAAAATTTTCAGAAAGCCAAAAAGAATTAACTCATTCAAACCATTTTTAGGCCTTTGTGCCTTTCAAACCTAATTTTTGTTAAAAGTAATGCATCCACTTTGAAATTTATACCAAGAACTACGAGGTTTTGATCCCTCATTTTTATGTTGGTACATAGGCACAAGTCCGAAGGTCTTATCAAACACAAAAATATAATTAATGAATTCTTTTCTCATCCCCCCATTCTATTTGTTTGTAAACATCATTTTGTACAAAATACATATGCATACAAAAAAGGGCTCCCTAGGAGTATCCAGGACACTTTGGGTGCTAACACATTCCCTTTGTGTAACCAAACCCCTTACCTGTAATCTCTGGCATTTTATTAGTTTTGATTTGAAAACTTCTTATTTATGGTTTTGCTCATACTTTTCCCTTTTCCCTTGGAAACAATAAAAGTACGGTGGCGACTCTGGTTTTATTGACGTCTAGCTTATCCATACCTTGACGGTCATGAATTTACCGCTACACCAAGGAAAATAAGGTGGAAGAATGAATATGTCGGTGGTTTGAAATCGAAGAGAAGTCAAGTGTTGGTCTAAGACGTTTATGCAAGAATTGTTTATTTGTTGAGTGGAGGAAATTCGGAGGCGAAATTCAATTTAAGGGGGGAAAATGTAATATCACATATCCCCTTAAATGCTCAATTAGTTATCAGTTGAGACCAATTGAGTTCTTATGTACTCTATCTTTTATCAGTTCGAACAATTAGAGCTCCAATGTGCTCTAAATGTTGTCAGTTGGGACTAATAGAGTAACCAGTGAAATCTGAAGAGATTAATTATTAATAAAAGAGACAGACCAATAATAATAAGTACAAGAGAGGACATTTTTGGTAACATTAATAATTGGTCAGTTGATACTGGAAGATAAAATATCAATTGAGATATTTTTATTACTACTTGATATTATATGTTAGAATTATATCTTATGTGTGTATATTGTGTGGTGGTGATTGAAAAGAAAGAAGAACTGAATAAGAAGGAAGAGTAGGTAGGAAGAGAAGGAGAGACATTAGAAAGAAAAAGAAAAGAAGAGAGAAAGGGGAAAAGAAGAGAAAAGGGGAGGAATGGAGAAGAGAATGAGAGAAGAGGAAACTGGAAGAAGAAGTGGAAACATTGACCATCAACCAAATCCTTACCACCATCTCATCTTCATCATCATCATCACCAACTTCATCTCTATTTCATCATCATCATCATCAAACCAAGGTGAATTCTTAGATAGAGTTAGCCTTTGGGAGGTTAAGAATTTCATGAAGGGAAACTAGGTTGTTATGATATTGTGGTTGTCGATAATAACATGTTAATGCACTTCATTTTGTTCTTGATATTATGTTATTTTGTGTGATTATTGTTTTTACTGCATGATTGTTATGTGTTTTAGCATGGATTCATCATTATATATGTTTTGGTATGGATTGGAGTGGTTGAAATTGGAAAAGGGAGTGGTTAGAAGATGAATTTCTGAAGAAAACTGAAGAACCAATCAATTGGTTCTGAAACTAGTTGTCAACCAATCGATTGTTCCATGTTTCTGTGAAGAAAAATAGAGTTTTTACTCATGTTAATTGATTGACATAACAGACCAATCGATTGGCCCTGGAAATTTTGTGAAAAATACTTCACAGAAACTTCATGCAATCGATTGACTCCCTGCTCAATCGATTGGTTCAACCTTGTGTTGCCTAAAACCACTTTCATGTTTCTAAACCACCTTAGATGTCTTATGACTTGTACGATGATGTGTATGCATTAATTTAACATTAATCAATCGATTTACATGAGATTGGATGGGTTTAACCTAGAATATTAGTTAGGTTAAAATATGTGGTTATTGTTTCCACCATAACTCAATAACCGTGAACCCGGTTGATATGAGACTTGAAGCTTTGTGAAGTTAATCTATTGAGATGTTGCATGGTGATGAGAGACCATGAAGTAACGAATAATGCTTGGTAGAGGATAGTAATGATTGTATGCTTGATTATGTTTGACTTGTTTGTGTATGACAACTTGAATAACCTAAGATACTTATGTGTATGACGTGAGTCAGATTTGCCATGGGTTTATTGTGACATGTTATGCCACTATGTATGTTTCATGTATGATATTCGCTATGCTAATGAGCATGCCATGAATTGGTTGGATGTTTGATTGTGAAATAAAATGTGTTAAAACCTTATGAAGATGAGTGAGGAAACCTAGAAGAATAACTTGATTAATGACTTAGAAGATAATCTAGGTTATGGAAATGGGTGTGCGGTGATGCTTGGACAGAACGGCACCTAGGTGTGTATCGTGGACAAGTATTCACCTGATAAATGAATCAATATGCTTTGTATGGAACATGTGTGATTTTATGTAATAAGAATGGATCATGTTATGATGCCATGAGAATTTATATGATATCATGGGAATTTGTTTGATATTTTGGTGAGGAACTTTTGTTCTAAAAGTCCTATTTTGGTGAGGAGCGATGCTCCGAACGACCTATTTCTTATTGAGAATTAATCACGTGTTGAGAACTAGTTGTGATTGTGCACATACCACTTCAAGGGCTTAGGTAAAGCGGTAAGTAGGGATGTGGCACCAATGATTCGTGCCTCAATTGGGGTTGATCCCCAACCATGGCGGACATGGGGGAAAGGTGGATACCTAAGTTGGTTAGAGTCCCATACGGTGAAAGATACTCAAAGTGGGTTCGAGTCCCATATGAGTGATGGTTCTTAAAAGTAGGTCCGAGTCACATAGGGGGACCTGATATCCATCGTGAAAGTCGAATCATACGGGCATGCGTGAACCAAACCTTGGCTTAGACGTAGGTCCGGGATGGGATCGATGTTGCGTGAATCTGAATAGTGATTTATTGAGTTATATGAACTCAAGTGGCATGTTTCCATACATTGCGATTATCCCTTAGTTACCTAAGTCCTAGTTACAAGGTGCGAGTGATGCACAAGTAACAGAAGATGAATACTTGAGTTAGAATCGAGTAGAAACCCTGTAGAGCCGAGTGGACCCATAGGATAAGAGAACTCACTAAGATTATTATCTCATCCCATTATTGTTGTTATTTTTCAGGTATTCCTTGCAAGTTGAATTCAAGAGAAGTTGTCTACTGATGTTTCGAGGGATGCAGTTATTTTGATCTTCCGTTGTGGAGTTCTGTACAATGAAGATATTTTACATAGTTCTTAGATTTATAATTTTAGGAGTTATTGTATAGCATGTCCCATTGTTGATTTTAGTTGGACACATGTATATAATAATGCCATTAGGCACTTATGGTGGGTCAATATCAATTAATAACACTTGTATGATATATATATATATATATATATATATATATATATATATATATATATATATATATATATATATATATATATATATATATATATATATATATATATATTATATGGGTTGATACAGTTGGT